>NC_086229.1:18212408-19412408 GCF_036321145.2 Pelmatolapia mariae | reverse complement strand
AGACCCCATTTTTCCCCATTCATTTCGATTGGGAAGGGCCCGAAAAAAGGCGCCAACCCAGGCCACTTTGAAGGCCTACCGCTCGGCCATTCTTTGTCGTAGAAACGTCATTTAAACTTTAAATGGGTCACAAGATTTTGGACTTTTACTGTCCAAATTCTCGTTGCGATATCTTTTACGGTTGTTTCACAAGAGCAGTTTAAGTTTTAGGAAAATTGGCATTTTCACGGAATGTTCGCCCAACTGTCAACTGCCAAAAAACCAGAGTGTGGAGAATAATTGAAAAAATTTGTCTTTCTCGTCCTGTCCCACCCAAACCGTTTTCCCTACATTGATAATTTATACATCAAAACGTAGCTATCGTTGTCTTCTTTCATCCAATGTTTTTCTTATCAAGATCAGATTTACGGTTTTCTCACAAATGCCATCAAAGCACAGCCTCCTCCCTCTCTGTCCCCCATAGACGACCATTCTAAAACTGCTCTCAATTTTCAGCTCAAACCTAACATCGAAGGGTGTCTTTACACTGTCACCACGTCAGTATAATACACTCTACAGGCATGAAAATTTAATATGTTGTAGTCTGGAAGTTCCTACCACTCACGGTGAAAGAATTACTGCGATCGGACCTACAGTTTTCTCTTGGCAAGCATTTGTTTCAGAGCTTAATTCCTGTTTGCCCAACTCTCTGTCTGACCCCAACTGCAGAGTGTGTGTGTGTGTGTGTGTGTGTGTCCCATCCCCTCCTGCGACTCACAGGAGTTACTATAGCAACAGGCCCTAACAGCTGAGTGCAGGAACAGCTGATGACTCTCTGCTTAAAACTCAGCAGTTTTTTGCTCCAAATACATACATCCTGATGACTTTGGACAACTGATCCGGCAGTAGCATAGGCACACTTAAAATTTCTTCGGAAATTTTCGCTTTCTAGTTGTGTGGATGCCCTAAAGGGCTTCCACACCATTGAGTTCCTGTTTCTCTTTATTCTTTATTATTCCTCTAGTTGCTTCCGTACACTTTTTGGCACTTAACTACTTCCTCAGTTTTCAGCCGATTTTCTCAGTTCAAACTCTGAACTGTTCTGCTCTTTCTGCTAATGATGGCTATGACTTTTGGTGTTTATTACTATTATACTTTTTAAAATATTACACTTTTTTCCTTTAATTTGTCCCATTGAAATGAATGGAAAACTTCCACAACTCTGCTAAAACTTGCTTGGTTTTGAAACTTAACTGCTTCCTCATACTTTCACCTAGAAACTCCATTCAAACTTTAAAATGTTCTCAGATTATTGGGCTATTCCTGTGTGATTCAGCTTTTTCAGATCTTCTACCGTTTTAATTTTATACCTCTTTAAGTTTTCAGTTGCAAAATTGTGATTTTTCAGAAAATACATGCGTTGCTATGGTTGCTATGCAATTAACTCAGAGTGAGTGCTGGTCTGTTCTGAATTTTCTCTTCATGTCTGAACAACTTCTTGCTACTCGCTCAATTTCCACTCAACCCCCACAAATTATACATCAAAACGTAGGTATTTTTGCTGGCTTTCAGACAATGTTACTGTCTTTATTGTGAGATTTACCGTTTTTTCGCAATTCACCTCGAAGTGACACATGGTTAGGTTACTCCCCATTCAAAGTCAATAGGGAGGTTTTGAAATTCAGAGCTGAAATTCTGTAACAGGAGGCATTTTCAAATCGCCATATCTAATTAACAAAGCAAAGTTAGTAAATGAGGCTTGTGCCAATATATCTTCAGACACTGCTGACACTCACAGTGGAAGCAGTTTTTACATTCATCTTACCGTTGAGCCATAAATTACGTTTGTTTGAGGGGTGGAAATCTGTCCTCCTCTCAGTTCTCACACTCTGAAAATGAAGCCGTTTCTTCTCTCGTCATATCTCCGCGACGGAGGTACAAAGAGCTATGAAAATCGCAGTCAAAATACACCAAAGTCCGCTGATTCACCCAGTACAAGAATTATGCTGCTAGCCCTCCTAGTTTTTGAGTTACACGACGTTTTGTAACTCAAAAAAACGGCGCTTTTCGCCTCTCACCGCGATCTATTTCTGATTGCTGATCTACTTGTTTTTCAGCTTCCCGCCCCCTTCCCAGGTGGCGCAATCAGTAATGACTCGGCTCTGCACCTCAAAGGTCGTGGGTTCAAGCCCACCTTGCTTCAACATTTGTTTTTTCACTACAAATTTATACACTATCACATACCTGTAATTTATATTGATCATTTATTACAATTCTGCAAAGTTTTATCATTTTAGCAGCTTTTCTAATATAGACCGAAATACATACAAGTACCCAGCCTAATGAAGCAGACAGAGGCAGTAGCTCTGATTGGTGAATTTGAGCAGAATCAGGTTGTTCTTTCATTTCATTTCTTTATTTATTTCACACATGGTTCATCGTGTTTCTTTTTCTACATAAAGAACCTTCTGCCTCTTTTCAGCAGAAATTCTGCCTCATTTCAGCAGAATTTCTGCTCATTCACCTCTTTTCAGCGCAACATTCTGCTTCTTTGCCTCTTTTCTGCAGAAATTCTGCTGATTCATCTCTTTTCTGCTCATTTCAGCCTTTTCACCTTTTTCAATGCTTTCATCTTTTTCAAATCATAGAGTTAAAATCAAAATATAGTATTTTTACCAAAGCATTGTATTTGTACGAAGTACAGTATTTCTGCCAAATCATAGAATTACTGCAATTTCATAGTATTTCGAGGAATTCCTTTTGTTATAGTATTACTTCTAAGTCATAGTATTTCTGCCAAATCATAGTATTACTGCTATTTCATAGTATTTGAGTGAAATTACAGTGTTTCTGCAAAAACATTGTATTTCTGCTACTGTATTTCCGCTGTATTACGTAGTGGCAAAGTAGGAGGCTGACTGTTACTAAGTGCATCAGTGTACATAGGTCATCTCTTGTGTTGGAGTGCCCTCTTGTGGCGCCTTTTGGGTAGTGCCTTAGTAAACGTGAACACTGCACAGTGGTATCAGACTGGTTTGTAGTGGAGAAATTTGTTGCCAGTTTCTTTCATCTTTAATCCGTATTCATGTTGTAATGTAGTAACTTTTGTTGCACATATACCACAATATGGCAGAAATACTATGTTTTGGCACAAATACTTTGATTTGGTATACTTTAGCTTCTTCACCCTTTTTCAGCAAAGGTTTCATTTTTTTCACCCCTTTTCAGCAGAAATTCCAGGTTCTTTGGCTGTTTTCATAAAAAAAAATCTTTTCAGCAGAAACTCTGCTGATTCATCTCTTTTCAGTGCAAGTATCTGCTTCTTTGCCTCTTTTCTGCAGAAATTCTGCTGATTCACTTCTTTTCTGCAAAATTTTCAGCCTTTTCACCTCTTATCAGCACAATTGTTAACGCTCCATGGCACAAAACAAGTACACAGCCTGATGAAGCAGACAGAGGCAGTACCTCTGATTGGTGAGATTGAGCAGAACCAGGTTGTTCTTTCATTTCATTTATTTATTTATTTCATACATGGTTGAACAGTGTTTCTTTTTCTACATACAGAACCTTCTGCCTCTTTTCAGCAGAAATTCTGCTCATTCACCTCTTTTCAGCGCAACGTTCTGCTTCTTTGCCACTTTTCAGCAGAAATTCTGCTCATTCACCTCTTTTCAGCGCAACGTTCTGCTTCTTTGCCTCTTTTCAGCAGAAATTCTGCTCATTCACCTCTTTTCAGCGCAACGTTCTGCTTCTTTGCCTCTTTTCTGCAGAAATTCTGCTGATTCATCTCTTTTCTGCAAAGTTTTCAGCCTTTTCACCTTTTTCAATGCTTTCATCTTTTTCAAATCATAGAGTTCAAATCAAAATATAGTATTTTTTACCAAAGCATTGTATTTGTACAAAGTACAGTATTTCTGCCAAATCATAGAATTACTGCAATTTCATAGTATTTTGAGGAATCCCTTTTGTTATAGTATTACTTCTAAGTCATATTATTTCTGCTTTGTCATAGTATTTGTACTGAAACATAGTATTTCTGCCAAATCATAGTATTACTGCTATTTCATAGTATTTCCGCTGTATTACGTAGTGGCAAAGTAGGAGGCTGACTGTTACTAAGTGCATCAGTGTACATAGGTCAGCTCTTGTGTTGGAGTGCCCTCTTGTGGCGCCTTTTGGGTAGTGCCTTAGTAAACGTAAAGTAGTGGTATCAGACTGGTTTGTAGTGGAGGAATTTGTTGCCAGTTTCTTTCATCTTTAATCCGTATTCATGTTGTAATGTAGTAGTACCACAATATGGCAGAAACAGTATGTTTTGGCACAAATACTTTGATTTGGTATACTTTAGCTTCTTCTCCCCTTCTCAGCAAAATTTTCATTTTTTTCACCCCTTTTCAGCACATATTCCAGCTTTTTTGGCTTTTTTTGCTGATTCATCTCTTTTCAGCACAACGTTCTGCTTCTTTGCCTCTTTTCTGCAGAAATTCTGCTGATTCACCTCTTTTCTGCAAAATTTTCAGTATTACTTCTCCATAATTTGATTTCTATTAAATCAAAGTACTTTTACTACATCTTAGTACTTCTGCTCAATCATAGTATTTCTGCTAAATCATAGTGTTTTTGCCATATCATGGTATTTGTGCCAAAGCATTGTATTTCCACAAAATAACAGTATTTCTACTATGTTATATTATTACTGCTAATAGTATTTCTGCCAAATCCTGGTATTTGTTCCAAAGCATAGTATTTTTGCCAAATCATAATATTTCTGCTAAATATAGTATTTGTGTTAAAACAGTTATATTTATATGACAAATGTACGTTTATAGAGAGGGCTGCTGTAAAAAGACTAAGTATAACTGCTATGTTATTTATTTATAGTTTGCATGGTGGTCTTTAAAGCCTTTGCTGAACACAGACTTGTTGTAGACAACCACACCTTTGCCTCACTGTAGCACAGGTAAACGAGTGGTGCCAAGTCCATTTAGCTCAGAATACCTCAGTGAGAGGAACCTGTTACTGTACTTTCTGCTGTCCTGTGAGGATACTTAGGTGACTGTGTTATTTGTTCTCCATTTTAGAATACAACTTCCTCCTCATCTGCTCTGCACAATATCTAACTCCCCATCATTGCATACTGTCCTGCACTGTTTTTTTAGGTCTTGTGCACTCCATCACCAGCTCCTTGGTATTGGTGTTGAGGAGAAGACTGTTCTTATTGATCCTGTCAGTTAAATAAATGTTTTAATATATATTACATTTTAACATAATAACCTAATATTTAATAATGAATTTAACCATTATTTAATATTCTAATAATCCTGTTTGGAATATTTATTCAATTTACATACTTCAAATTCTGCTACTTTCTTTCTGTAGCAAATAAATCTCATATAATAATAGATTTACATATATTTTTCACGTTTTCAATGCCAACTTTTTGTACTGGCGGGATTTCCCACTACCAGTAAATGCCTCTTTTTTGACTCCGGCTCACTCGCACGTCTCCGCCCACTTCCCCAATCGCTGCGGTAAGAGCTACTTCTCTGCTTCTCTTCTATGTAAATAAATGTTTATAAGCTGTTTGAGGGATTTACTGAGCTTTTGTTAGTGACTTATAAATCCAGTCGAAGTATAACTCTGATTAAAGTAACACAATCAATGCTTTTTTAGTAAAGACTTGTATTATTAAAGGGAGTGTTTTATGAGCTAATGCTAACAACCCAATTCTAATGCCTAGCTCCGGTGTGAAATGAAGACGGTTCATTTTACTGTAAACTACAGTTAGTGTTGTTTTATTAGCTTCATTTGGTGTGTTAGTGTTTGTGAGACTGTTACAGAAGGTGCAGTTAGTTCTACTCCTCACATATCGGTAGGTAGGTTAAAACAGGCTCATTCTTCAGGTTGTAAAGGTATTTAACAGCCATCTTAGAACCAATAACTGCTGAAGCACCAGGTGTGGCGACTTAATAGGAGCCTCTGGCTGATCAGCGGGAGAAAGAGTCACGTGCTTGTATGCGCGTGTGTCTGTGTTGCAGGTTAATTAAGGGAAGGGAGACTGAGGATAAAACACATAGTTAATGTAAGAACAATAAGAGTTGACTTTTTAATTCTTAAGAACTGTTTTGTGCAGTCCTACTTTTAAATATAACCAAAATCTGGAGGTCTTGGGGGACTTCTCTCTGTATGGAACATGAATGAAATTAAAAACAAAAAGGGGCTAACTTCAAATAAATAAAATGCAGCAGTGGGCCATTAATATTATAGTATGTAGATATTTGTTTTAAAACAACAGCATGTATTATACTAAATGATGGTGTATGCAATTGATAATATTTTTAGGCAGCAGAATTTGAATGTAGGCCACCTCAAATGTTAAAACCAGATAAAAAACAGATATATCATTCAAGCTTTCATTTATGATTGTTGCATACTTTGAAATTGTGATGTCACCATTAGATAAAGTGTGCAGTGATAGGTGTAGCAAATAATTGCTTATGATATTGACTACGTTATCTAATAGCAGCAAAGTATTAGAGCATTATGACTGTGAAGGTTCTCAGTCATTCAGGTCATTGTACTTCAAGAAGACGTTTCACCTCTACACATCTGGGAAGCTTCTTCAGTGAACAAGTCCAGACACTTTCTTTCCAAGCTCCTTAGACTATTAGAGTTTAACATGACTAAGAAACTTGTGTGGCTTATTGCAAATGGATGAAACCACATATTACCTTTAATGAACATGGTTATCTTTAATAAGGTGTAGAGAAAAGAAAACAGAGGACAGTTGTTGTTTGTATTCCAGCTGTAGTAAACACAGAAGTTAACTGAATCTTTTTGGCTACCGAAAGTAATGCAGTATTGACTGACGCTGATTTGAGTTCTCTCATTCTGTATTTGTGTTCTTTATCTTTTGTTACACAGATTGAAACAGATCTTTGGTTTTGCCTTTGCTGGTAAGTAAATAGTGATTAGAACTGAAGCAATATGACACTGTCATTGTATAGCATGTCCGACAATTTACAGACAGTAGTTTTGCTTTTTGTGACATCCATTTACTGATGGGCAAAAACAAATGGTCAGGATTTGTAATCTGAAGCAGCAAAGCCTGCACACAGGACCTCTGACTCTCCCTGAAAATGTCCCTGAAATTTAATAGCCCATTTATGTCTGATTTTAAGCACTTAAACAATGAGAAAAAAACTAAGAGAACTAGAGCTGTGAGTGCACAGTGTTTGCTATATTAAAGTCAGTGTGTTTTCTATTTATGCTATAAGTTAAAATTAGTTTATTAATTATTTAGTGAACACAGTGTGTTTGAAAATTAAATAGAAATTTTGGCAATAAGGGAAATATTGCAAAATACATATATATTCCTTCCAACAGGTATATCCTGCATTTGTGCCAACAAATATTGGAGCCTATTCTTTGCACTTCTGTAGTATGAATGCTTTTATTACACCTTATAGCCATGTGAGACTCTGCAGCTAATGTTCATAAAAGCTTGAAGAAATTGATTAAACAGTGACCTGATGTATTGTTTCCTTTCTTTAGACTGCTGATCTGATCGTCTCAAGTCTGGTAAGTAAAGGTTTGTCTGAGGTCCAGTGCTGGGAAAAGACTTTCTTCCTTGCAGAGTTATTTTATGTTTTTTTGTCACTTTTAAATGTTTTAAATCATCTAACAAGGATATCCTGGATAAATACAAAAAGCAGTTTGACAGTGATGATTCTGTTTATGAAGCACAGAAAATCAAAGCAGAACAACCTGGTCTAACGTAAAAACATGTTGCTGTCTAATACCCAGTCTAATAGCCCTAATAGCAACAAGTACCATCAAGCATTTACAGTAACTATTAATGACTGACTTGCATCACTAGGGGGATTTTGGACAACTCTACTTTCAGATTTTGTTTCATTAAGGTCTAATATACGGTTTTCAAGTCATGTATAGTTCCAGTTTAATTGAAGTCCAGAATCTGATTAGTCTGCACCAAGTGTTTTGTTTCGTTCAGAGTTCCTTGTGTGTTTGGATCAACTCATCAGTTTCCTGCTGTGAATCCCAAGTGTGATTAATCTGAAGCTCAGGACCTGACGGCATGATGCAGGTCCTGAAGTAGTAAAGGAACTCTGGACCATCACAGTAACAGCATCATGTTTGACTTAAATGCTGGTGTTTTTCTGAAATTCGTCTCTCACTGTAGGAGACTCAGTTTAGTGCAGTGAGTCAGCACAGCTCTTTGTGATCATCAAGATGTTGTTAGGCAAATGTGAGAAAGGATTGGTGTTCAGTTTGGCCAGTCAATGTTTTTGCCTTTTTGTCTACAACCTCTGGGATGGGCTGTGTTTAGTGGGGTCTCCAAATCCTTAGAAGTCTGTTTGTAAACCTATCTTGAGCGACTCATGAGTAGCTGTTTAGGGAAAATTATTTTTTCACAAAGGGCAGGGGTCTCAAACTACAGTCCTCAAGGGCCTGTGTTCTGAAGCTTTTCCATGTGTCCATGTTCCAACACACCTGAATAAAATTTGTAGGTCATTAGCAAGAGTATAGAATTTGACTGCATGCTGAGGTGACATCCCCTAACCCTACCTACTCAATTACATTTGAGAAATATGTTTGGAAAAATGTACTTCTAAAATACTTTTATTCCATCATGTTCATTCACTCGTGAGTTGCTGTAACATTAAGCAAATGGCTGAATTGCCACCTCGGCATGCAGCTAAGTGTATAGTCTTTCTAATGACCTATTAATGTTATTCAGGTGTGCTGCAACAGGGACACGTGTTAAATTTACGGGACACCAGCCATCGATGACTGGAGTTTGAGACCCCTGATGTAGGGCATTGAGGATTTCAAAAGCTTCTTTCTCTTCAGAAATTAAATCCCGGTCTAAAAACTGCTTTTTGTCATTAGTGATGATGACTTGGAGAATTCAAGTGGGATGAAAACATAACATTAACAAATTTGTTAGAGGCCAGATAAAATCAAGGCTGTGTTTTTTAAAATAATCCTGCCCACATTTGCAAAAGAGGAACAGTATGTGAAAGTCATGTTTGTTTGTTTGTTTGTTTGTTTGTTTGTTGTTGTTGCTGTTTTTTAAGTAAATGTGGGAATCTCAAGCAAAGTCCTTACATGCAACAGCTCACATTCAGGACTCATTTCTGGTTTTTATTATTAAATTATCTACAAAGAAATTATCATTATACTACATTTTTATAATTAGGCCCTAATATCAGCTATCATACGTTTGTCATAGATTTAATTCAGTGCTTATTGCTGTGTATCAATCATGGCCCAAATGTGACTGAAATATATAGAAACTGCTGTGTAAGAACCATGTGGCACCAAATTTTCATTTTTACCAAAAATCATACTGAGTAAATTTCTGTGTACTTCTAAGTTCTTTTCCTACTGAATTTTAATTTAGGTTTTCAGACTGTTTGTTTTTATTGTGTTAATACAATTTGAATGCAGGCCACCTCAAATGTTAAAGCCTACAAACATTACATACCAGCTATCATTTGTGATTGTTGCCTACTTTTAAATTGTCACCATTTGATAAAGTGTGCATTTCTAGGTGTAGCAAATCATTGGTTATGATATCTACTCTGGTATGTAATCGAACCTAAATTGTAGAGCATTACATGACTAAGAAACTTGTGTGGTTTATTGCAAATGGATCAAACCACATATTACCTTCATGAAGAGGTCGATCTTTATTAGGGTGTAGAGAAAAAAAAAAGAAAACGGAGAGGAGCTGTTGGATGTATTCCAGCTGTGGTAATCAAAGAATTTTCCTGAATATATTTGACTAGAGAGAGTGATGCAGTATTGACTCTGATGCTGATTTGAGTTGTCTCATTCTGTATTTTTGTTCTTTGTCTTTTGCTACAGAGTGAACAGATCTTTGGTTTTGCCTTTTCTGGTAAGTAGACCGTGTTGGTAATGTTTAGTAATTTACATGGCCAAAACACAGTCAGGATTTATAACCTGTAGCAGCAAAGCCCCCACACAGGACCTCTGACTGTCCCTGATGTTTAATAGCCATTTATGTCTGATTTTAATTTTGGATGGCTTATCAAGTCCAAATTAGTTTATGAATTAGCATGAAGTCAAAACACTAGAAGTATTTTGCCTGAGTGACAACAAGTGATAGTTTTACCCTTAAGTGATAATAAAAAGTAAGAAAATCTAAAGTGTGAGTAGCTATATTAAAGCCAGTGTTTTAAAATTAAATCTAAATGTTGCCAAAAAGGGACATACTGCAAAACATAAATATTCCGAGCAACAGGTACAATGGAAGGACTTTTTATTGTAATATTTTAAGAAATTTTAATTTCAATAGAAAAAAATTGTGCGCCACTGTTGTTGCTGTAACATAGACTAAAACTGATGAGGTTTCCTGTTGCTTCTGATTTAAACACTTACTTTGTATTCAATGTTTTTAACCTGAAATGACATTAAAGTTGTGGTTCTTTACATTTTATTACAACTGACCTCTGATAGAAAATGTTTGAGCGACAAGGCTTCTGTGTTGGAAATATTTGGTATATCCTGCTCTCCCTGAAAATGTCCCTGAAATTTAATAGCCCATTTATGTCTGATTTTAAGCACTTAAACAATGAGAAAAAAACTAAGAGAACTAGAGCTGTGAGTGCACAGTGTTTGCTATATTAAAGTCAGTGTGTTTTCTATTTATGCTATAAGTTAAAATTAGTTTATTAATTATTTAGTGAACACAGTGTGTTTGAAAATTAAATAGAAATTTTGGCAATAAGGGAAATATTGCAAAATACATATATATTCCTTCCAACAGGTATATCCTGCATTTGTGCCAACAAATATTGGAGCCTATTCTTTGCACTTCTGTAGTATGAATGCTTTTATTACACCTTATAGCCATGTGAGACTCTGCAGCTCATGTTCATAAAAGCTTGAAGAAATTGAGGATTTTACTAGTTATTTTATGTCACAGTAAATTGGATTGTGTGTGAAGAGGCTCAACTGTCTGAATCATTGAACAGTGACCTGATGTATTTTTTCCTTTCTTTAGACTGCTGATCTGATCGTCTCAAGTCTGGTAAGTAAAGGTTTGTCTGAGGTCCAGTGCTGGGAAAAGTCTTTCTTCCTTGCAGATTTATTTTGTTTATGTTTTTTTGTCACTTTTAAATATTTCAAATCATCTAACAAGGATATCCTGGATAAATACAAAAAGCAGTTTGACAGTGATGATTCTATTTATGAAGCACAGAAAATCAAAGCAGAACAACCTGGTCTAACGTAAAAACATGTTGCAGTCTAATACCCAGTCTAATAGCCCTAATAGCAACAAGTACCATCAAGCATTTACAGTAACTATTAATGACTGACTTGCATCACTAGGGGGATTTTGGACAACTCTACTTTCAGATTTTGTTTCATTAAGGTCTAATATACGGTTTTCAAGTCATGTATAGTTCCAGTTTAATTGAAGTCCAGAATCTGATTAGTCTGCACCAAGAGTTTTGTTCGTTCAGAGTTCCTTGTGTGTTTTGGATCAGCTCATAAGTTTCCTGCTGGGAATCCCAAGTGTGATTAATCTGAAGCTCAGGACCTGACGGCATGATGCAGGTCCTGAAGTAGTAAAGGACCATCACAGTAACAGCATCATGTTTGACTTAAATGCTGGTGTTTTTCTGAAATTCGTCTCTCACTGTAGGAGACTCAGTTTAGTGCAGTGAGTCAGCACAGCTCTTTGTGATCATCAAGATGTTGTTAGGCAAATGTGAGAAAGGATTTGTGTTCAGTTTGGCCTGTGAATCAGTAAATTTGAGTTGAGTGGATGTAAGGTTAATGCAAAGCAGGGAGCCTGAAACTGACTGCTCTAATGTCAGTGTGTAGGTTTGTTTGGACATATAATATTTACAGGAACTGTTGGTTTAAATTAATAGACTGTGTGTTTTTATTGTGTTAACAGAATGCAAAAATGTCCTTATATCAGTTCCACCACCATTTGTTAAACATTGTCATTCAGTGCAATATGCACTGTATTTTTCAGATTATAAGGCATAAGATCAATGAACGGGTCTGTTTTTTAAACATAAGGTACATTAAGCCAAACAAAACAGCCAGATAAATCAAGCTGTATTCAACTCATTCACAATAATCCACAACATTGTTCAGTTGTAACACATAAAATACAGAACGACACATTTACTTTTTCAGTTTATTCCTCTTCCACAAATCCATCAAATTCCTAATGAGCTGATCAGTTTGAAACCTGCTTTGTAAGCATGGCTCTTAACAGTTGCCAGGTCCTTATACACACACACACACACACACACACATACAGCATAATATGTTGTTGAAGCACAGTGCGAATTACACCGTGAGGCTCCTAACTACGGTTGCTTACCAAAGTTGTACTACAACATTTTGTGAGATTTTGCAGCGCCGTGTCCCACATAGAATTGGTTTGAAGTCAGTAAGCACAGCCAGGATGAATACATAAGGTGCTAAGTCTATTTTTCGGAACATTAAAGGATTTTAAGTGTGCCTTATTGTCTGAAAAATACTGGAAAGCTACATTTATTGGAAATATGCCTAATTCCAGTCTTTTTGTGTCTTACAGGTGACCTGCTGCAGAAGCTCTCTCTCTCTCTCTCTCTATCATTAACAAGCCATTCAGTCTGTCCTATCACTCTCCCCACTCTATCTATTTTGACAAGCCGTTCTATCTTGCTTCACTCTATCCCACAAGCTCTATCTAAGTTATCAAAAATCACGTTTTTAACTGGAATCAAATTTTGACTGGAATCAAGTTTTGACTGGAATAATCAAGTTTTTAACATGGCCCCATTTTTGGGAAATTGAAGTTACCAGTACTTCATCAATCTGTTACAGAATTCTGACAGGTCTCTGCTCTCACTGATCCTTCTTTCCTATCGTTAAACTCTCTCACATCCAGTCTTTTTGCTGGAAATTACACGTAGAAAGTTGAAATTACAATAGTAGAATTACAGTACAGTAGAAACTATTTACACAGCTGTAGACTTGTAATTTTAATTTTTACTTGGAACACTTTGGAATAAACACTGATAGTTTGGCTTAGAGGTGCAATTACTTTGATACATTATATAAAATTTACACCTTAAAGGTTTTTTGTAATAAGATAAACTTGTTATATTATACAACAAATTCAGACTGCTGTATTCAAAAAAATATTAAATTAGATAAATTCAGATACATTTTGCTAGTCTGTTTCATTGACTGTAACATTTGACTATAGTAGGTTTATACTATTATTATTTAGGGACATTTCTGTTACTCAGTGTTCAGACACAATTGCCATCGAGAAGCTGCCCTGAGGACCCAGACTTCCTGTTTCCTGACTGCTGCAGAACATCCAGCTGAAGAATCCTCATCGCCTGTCATCTGATCACCACATCACCACAGCTGTTTATATTTGCTTTACATTTTAGATATCTGAAAGATTTACACACGCTCTACTTAAAAACTAAGAGTTTTATTATAGCCTGTTGATTGATTGTGATTTATTCTGTATATCCCTTTACAGAAGCTAAGATATAGTCATTAACAAGTCTGGTTAAAATATCAGAAGTAAAAATACTCTGTTTTGGAAAAAGCTACAATAAATCTGGGCCAAGTGTTTTCAAAGAACTGAATATCTTTTATATTGAGTTTGGAGTAAAGTCAACCTTTTACATCTATTAACATATTTATAAAAACATTGGAACATTTTATATTATATTTAAATTTTTTCAGATTTAATACTAACTTGAGTTATTAGTTCTTCACTGTTTCCAGGTTGAGTTCTGTTTATATCTTTGTATATAAGCTTCAGTTTGTACTTCAATAAAATGCCGAGAAAAGGTCAAAGGTCGCAGTCCCAGAAGCTTAGATGGCAAAAGCAGAAAGAACAGGTAAATGTTTCTCAGACCGGTGAGCAGGTAAAGGTGTCTGTTACAACTGTTCCCAGCACTGAAGTGCAGAGCAGCGTTCAGACAGCCGCAGTGTCTTATGCAGATGTGGTAAAGAGAGGTGTTCGCTCAGCATGTGTGCCAAATGCTAAAGTACAGCAGGTAATCCAGACTGAACCCCAGGTAACTGTGCAAACGCAGCATGATGGAGAAGCTCCAGGACCGTCTCATGTACAGGTTACAAACAGTGAAACTCGTCCACGAGTGAGTAGCATCTGTGCGTCCCGAAGCCAGGCCTCTGCTAAGTATGGAAAGTACAGGAATCATCAATGCATGGCTAACAGTTTGGTTTTCCTGTCATTCTTACACGAGGATGAATTCATTACCAGAGCAGATCTTAACCGTGTTTTGGACAAAGGCCATGCCATGTATTCAGATGCCAGAAAGAGGTTTGTGAACAGTGTGTTTCTAGCCACTGATGAGCTTCCCACAGTGGTCACCAGCCGCAGACACGAGTATCAAGTTGATAAGTCTCCGTTTGCTCGTTATGGTACATTTGATGGTACAGATCATCTTCAGAGTCTTGAACAGGGACTACAGTGTTTGGCTTCAGCGGTTCGCTACGCTTTGCTAGTCATGGGAGGAAACGTCATTGCAGTTTGCAGGCTGACTTCAGGTGAATACGCATATTTTGACCCTCACCCACGTAAGTCTACAGGAATGCCATTGTCGCTAGGTGTAAGTGGTGGAACTGCAGTTATGTTAAAATTCACACGTCTTAACGACATGATTGACAGCATCAAACGTTTGTACCGAATGCTTAGCATCGCACCAACCTGCACTTATGAGCTACAGCCTGTCGAGTTTCACAGTGGAAACACTGCTAACCAAAAAGATGCTAATCAAACCACTGAATACAGACAAACAGCTAAAAGTGCTCCAGAACCAGTTCTCAATGAAACTGTTCATGAATTAAACTTCCAAACATCCACTGAGCAGATATGGAAAACTGTGACCGACACTTTAACCACTGAAGTGACATCATCCAGAGTGAATTATTCAAATGAGCCAGCTGCTGCTGAGATTAACTATCATTTTGAAAAAGAAACATTTGCATCTTCTGTGACAGAAAATCCAGTAACATTAGATTCTGTTGCTCAGAATGGTTCAAGTACTGCCTCCTGTTTAACTAAGACAAGAGATGAGCTCTCACATAAACTGCGGAAACGTAATAAACAGCAAAGGAGAAAAATGAGGAGAAGATTATTGTCCCAACAAAAACTACCACAAAGAAAGGAAAATCAGAAAAAGAAAGAAAGGCAAATGTACACTTTTGATGAAAGCTTTAAGGCAAAGAAAAAAAATTCCTGTAGAAAGTCTAATGACCCAGATCACAGACAGAAGAAGAGTGTATACAAAAATAATCTGTATAAACAAAATCCAACATATAGACAGAAACAGAGAGAACATTTCAGAAAGATCTATAAAGAAAGGGAAGGTATGAAGGAGCAAATGAGAAGGATCTATAAAGAAACTGCTAAAATTAGAGAGAGAAAAAGAGAACGTGTCATAAGGATGTATAAAGATAACCCAATATTCAGAGAACAGCAGAAAGAACGTATAAGAAGAACATACAGAACTTGTGCTGGATTCAGAGAGAAACATAAAGCTTACATGAGGTCATATGTTTCTAACCTATATAAACAAAGTGATGAATTTAAGCAGAAAAAACTATCTTATATCACTAAACGTTATGGAGAACAGAGACAATTTCAGCAACAACACAAGGACAACATGAGAGAACGAATGAGAGTAAAATACTGGAATAGTTTTTCTTTTAGACAGATGCATAATATCAGATGTGCAATGAACATAAAACGAAAATATTGCCAGATGCATCGACCAGCTGAAAGTTTTCAGTGTCATCCAGATAACAGTTTAATGAATGAGGCCATATCTTGTTTCAGATCAAACATTAAATCAGCACCATCTTATGTTTGTACTGTTTGTCTAAAAGCTTCTTTTCCTAATCAGGTGAAAATCTGCAAAAGAGAAAATTACTCAAAACACCAAACTGTAGCTCAGCAGTGTCTAACTGGTAAATTTGTTCATCTGTGTGATGAAGCATGTAATGATCCCTGCAGCTTTCCTGTTGAGAGAAAGAAAGAGTATATCTGTCACACGTGTCACAGTTCCCTGAAAAGTGGACGCATGCCAAGGCTTGCTGTTATCAATGGTTTAGAACTGCAGGATATTCCAGCTGAACTGTGTGATCTCAACATTCTGGAGAGACATCTGATTGCCAAATGCATCCCATTTGCAAAGATTATTCCACTTCCAAAGGGCAGACAAAGACTCATACGTGGTAATGTGGTGTGTGTACCATCTGAAGTCCAACAAACGGTTGACTCTTTACCTCGGCTCAGAAACCAATCACAGATAATGAGGATCAAGCTGAAAAGACGACTGTGCTACAAAGGCCATCAGCTGTTCCAGACTGTCACCTGGTCTAAACTCATTCAAGCCCTGCGTAAACTCAAACAGATTCATCCACAGTACACAGATATTATTATCAGAGATGATGCATTGCTTTGTGATCCAACATTACCTGATGATGACAGCAGTGATGAAGCCAGCATGGCAAGTGATGATTATGATGAAGCAGATCTAATGGAAATTGACAACTATGAAAAAGATGCCCTTTTGTGTGAAAGTGAGTCTGAAAGTGAAC
Source organism: Pelmatolapia mariae (assembly GCF_036321145.2). Taxonomy (NCBI): domain Eukaryota; kingdom Metazoa; phylum Chordata; class Actinopteri; order Cichliformes; family Cichlidae; genus Pelmatolapia; species Pelmatolapia mariae. The sequence continues at coordinate 19,395,779 of NC_086229.1, read as the reverse complement.
AAGATATTGATATGGTATCCTGTGATGAACAACCAGAGGAAATCAATCCAGAGGAACCAGAAAGTGATTTGAACAATGGAGGTTTTGCTCTAGAAAGTTGCCTGCAGCCTGTAGACATTTCAGAAGAGATTCTCTCTTTCACTGATAACACATATTGTGTGGCTCCTGCAGAAAGAAACAATCCTGTTAGCTTCTTCAGAACTCCCCATTTGGAAGCCATGGCATTTCCTGTGCAGTTTCCTACCGGTCAGAATACACTGGATGAAAAGAGACGTCTTAAACTCACACCAAGTGCTTACTTCAAGTCAAGGCTTTTCAACATTGATGCAAGATTTGCTAAAGACACAAATTACCTATTTTTCTCACAGTTTGTAACTGAAATACACCTGGCTAATTCCAGCATGACAATACAGCTAAGGAAAGGTAAAACTATGACCAAAGATGGACGCAAAATCACATCAGGAATGTTACAAAGTAAGACAGAAGTAGAGAAGCTGGTAAGAAATAAAGATGCAATCAGATTTATGCAGCCACTCAGAGGAACTCCAGCTTACTGGCAGAAAACTACCAGAGATCTATTCAGTATGGTTCGTCAAATAGGAACACCTCAGTTCTTTGTCACGTTCTCTGCAGCTGAGATGAGATGGCCTGAAGTGATTCAAGCAATAAAGAGACAGCAAGGTGAAGATGTTGATTTTGAAGCCCTGGACTGGTCAGAAAAGTGTGAAATTCTAAGATCAAATCCAGTAACCACCATGCGAATGTTTGATAAGCGTGTTGAGGCTTTGTTCAGAGATTTGCTTTTTTCTCCTGCACAGCCCCTTGGTGAAATCATTGATTACTTTTACAGAGTTGAGTTCCAGCACAGAGGCAGTCCACATATACACATGTTGCTGTGGATTCGAGAAAAGGTAGAAGTAGATGTGGATGATGACCAAACTGTCTGTGACTTTGTAGACAGATACATCTCAGCTCAACTCCCTGATCCAGAAAAACAGCCTGAACTGCACAAAAAAGTCACTGAACTGCAAAAGCACAGCAAAAACCACACAAAAACATGCTTTAAGAGTGTGAACTCTGGTTGTAGATTTGGGTTTCCAAAACCACCATCCACAAGAACAATGATTGTGAGACAGGATGAGGATTCAGACACTGAAGCTGCAAAAGCCAAACTCTCATGCTTCTCTCACCATGGAGCAGATTCTGTCACGATGCAACTTGACAATGAATGAGTATGAGCAATGCCTCCAAGACATAAACAAGAAAACAGCTCTTATTCTGAAACGTGACCCAAAGGACTGTTGGATCAACAATTACAACCCACACCTGCTTGAAGCCTGGAACGCGAATTTGGATGTCTCGTTAATTTTGAATGCCTATTCATGTATAGAATACCTCTGTAAATATATAACGAAGAAAGAATCGGGCCTCTCTGAATACCTAAAGACAGTTATTGACAACTCTGATAAGAACACGGTCAATGAATGTGATGAAATGAGAGCTGTGATGCAGGCTTATTCAAAAAAGAGAGAAATCAGTGCACAGGAGTGTGTGACTCGAGTCTGTGGCCTAAAAATGAAAAAATGTTCCCGCAGTGTTGTATTTGTACCAACAGATGATAACCCAGTAAAAATGAGTCGTCCAATGAGCTATCTGGAAACCACAACACACGACAGCTGTAATATTTGGATGACAAGTTTGAGTGATAAATATAAATGCAGACCTGAGACACCAGAATATGAGGAAATGTCACTGGCTGATTTTGCTGCCCTGTGCCGGTTTGTGAGTGGTCCAAATGAAGGAAAAGATGTGTTTCCTCTTCTAAACCAGCTTGGATTTGTACAAAGGCGAAAGAATGATAAACCAGCTATAATCAGGTATTACCACTGTTCACAGGAAAAAGATCCCGAGCAATATTATGGACGACTGTTGAGACTTTACCTTCCACACAGATCAGAGCAGGAACTGAAACCACAAGGGTTCCAAACCTATCAGTCCTTCTACAACTCAGGTTGTGTACGACTTGCATGTTCAGACCACAGTGAGTCTGTGAAACGGATTGTGAAGAGAAATAAAGACAAGTATGAGAAGAACTCTGAGGATATTGAGAGTGCACTGGAAGAGTTTGAACAAAATAGGGATGTTGTGATTGATGAATGGTGTAATCTTGCTCCTGAATCTGAAGTTGTGAGGTTGCAATGTGATGAGAATCTTCCTGAGAGACATTCTGATGATGAGAACGAACAGGAGAATGTCCCCGACTACAGTCGTCAGTCTGATGCTGTAACAGAGATCAGAGCCATCAGAGAACAACCTGCAGTCGATCCAGCTGTGGTACGTGTAATGTATCAGAATCTGAACCAGAAGCAGGCCTGCGTGTTCTATGCCATTAGAGACTGGTGTATTCAGCGAGTTTGTGGTTTGAACCCAGATCCATTTTTCTTCTATATCAACGGTGGTGCAGGAACTGGAAAGTCACATCTGATTAAGTGTATTCACTCTGAAGCATCAAAGATCCTGAGCAGACTGCCTGCTAATGCAGAAGAAGCTGACATATCAAATCCAACTGTTTTACTGACGTCATTTACTGGTACAGCAGCTTTTTCTATCAATGGCTCTACGTTACATTCTCTACTGAAACTACCCAGGAGTCTGAATCCACCCATTCAAGGACTTGGTAACCAACTGGATGAAGTCAGATGTGAGCTTATAAATGCTGAAATTATTGTTATTGATGAGATTTCAATGGTTTCAAAACCCCTTTTTGCCTATGTGGATGCAAGACTGAAACAAATCAAAGGCACTCAGAGACCTTTTGGTGGAATGTCAGTTTTAGCTGTTGGAGATTTTTACCAGCTGCCACCAGTGCGACAGTCTAAACCTCTCTGTGTTTACGATCCAGAACAGATTGACCTATGGCAGGAGCATTTTCAGATGATCACTCTAACCGAGATCATGCGTCAGAAAGATGATGTTGCCTTTGCAGAGATGTTGAACAGGATTAGAGTGAAAGAAAAGACAGATGAGCTTTCTCAGTGCGACCGAGATATGTTGTCACAGGCCGTGACTGTACCAGAACAATGTCCAATTGAGGTCTTACACATGTATGCCACCAACAAGAATGTTGAATCCCACAACACAGATACACTAAAGAAGCTTCATTCAAACATTATAATCATCACTGCTGATGATTTTCAGAAGGATAAATGTACAGGCAGAATGGCACGGAGAGACAAACCATTTACAGCTGGGCGAAATGATTTACCCGACACCCTGAATGTTGCTGAAGGAGCTCGAGTGATGCTGACCAGAAACCTGGACACACTAAATGGTTTGGTTAACGGTGCTTTTGGCATAATGATAAAAGTGGTGAGATCTGAAAATGACGGACACATAATTAAACTGGGGCTCAGAATGGACAACCGGCAGCCTATGAGACACAACCACAGTGTTAATGCAGCATCTGATGATCTGGTTTACATTGAGAGAGCAGAGGAGAGTCTGAAGTTTAAAGGAGCAGTACGCAGACAGTTTCCTATAAAGCTCGCATTTGCCTGCACAATCCACAAAACCCAAGGTCTGACAACACAGACAGCTGTAGTTTCAATGAAGAACATTTTTGAACCAGGTATGGCTTATGTTGCTCTCAGCAGGGTGACGTCTCTCAGTGGACTTTATTTACAGGACTTGGATGAGAAAAAGATTTACGCCAATCCCGAGGTAACTGCAGCGCTCCAAACCATGAGACAAGCCAGTGTTGAGGAAATGATGCCTCTTCTTCAGGTCAGAGAAACAGCCAGCAGACCTGACACTCTTACACTGATCCATCACAATACGGAGGGTTTGCCATCTCACATCAGTGACATCAAGAGTCATCATGAAATGTGTTTAGCAGATGTTTTGTGTCTCACAGAGTCTCACCTCCAAGGCTCCTTTGTTGCAGACAGTCTTCATTTGGACGGCTACACCATGTTCAAACGCAACAGACATGTGTCCTACACAAACTTTCCTCACATGGCCAGCAGAAGTGGTGGTGGAGTTGTTGTGTATTTGAGGAATCATTTTCAGGTTCAGGTAAAACAGTATTTGCATAATGTCACTGATCTTGAGTTCTTAGTGTTGAAGGTTCTGGCTCCATTCCCTGCGCTCATTGCTGTTGTGTACAGACCTCCAGACTACAGTTTGGCACCGTTCATGCAAAACCTGGTAAGTCTTTTAGATTCACTTGAAATAATGGACTGTCACCCAATCATTGTGTGTGGAGATTTTAATGAGAACCAGTTACAGAGTGGAAGAAAACAGATTCTGGAGCAGTTTCAGTCGAGAGGGTATTCACAACTGATCACTTCTGCCACTACAGACAAGAACACCCTGCTTGACCTCATTTTTATTTCTCAGCCACAGCAGAGTCTCTATTCAGGTGTTCTGAGAACCTATTACAGTTACCACAACCCTGTGTTTTGTGTCCTGTCCTTGAGCCAATCATGAAGTCTTCTGGTGAGTTTTCAAACACATACAGATCATGTTTGTTATAGAGTTTACTGTGTGTGGGATATAAAAAAGATTTTACGTTGATAATGGAAGGCTTCCAAAAAATTGGCTTCCCTGCTCTGTCTGGAAGAAGACCATTGTACAAAAACTACCTTGATTTTTATTAACCCTTGCTTCTTGGAATGGTTAGCACATTGTAGTCAAATCATGGCTAAACTTAATACAGAGCAGGGAAGATCGCCTTCTATTTTCATGCCGCTCAGATCTGGAACATGCTGCAACAAAGTATTAAACTGACATCATTTATTGTAAATTGTTATATCTATTTTTAAATGACCAATTGTAATAATTTTAAATTTCATGATTTTTAAATGTCATCTATTTTTGTTTTAACTTGACTTTACTGTGACATATGTATGTCAACACTGTTAAAAATAAGCTTTCCCACAAACTGCTTTCCAAATGTTAAATAGTAAATACAAATCCCTGATATATGCAGGTCTTTATTCTGGGCTATATGAATACATACAGACAATCATGTTTTTTTGATTATAGTAGATCTTTTTTTGCAAGTAAACAAACGTCAAAAGTTTTCAAGTATGTTTAGGCTACCAAAGATTTCTATAATAATATATTCACAGGAGAAAAACATTTTTACAGGCAACAGAATATGTATGAACACTGATTTACATGCACATGTAAAGTTTACAGTGGAAGAAAACTGAATCTGGAGCTGTTTCAGTCGAGAGGGTATACACAACTGATCACTTCTGCCATTACAGACAAGAACACCCTGCTTGATCTCATTTTTATTTCTCAGCCACAGCAAAGTCTCCATTCAGGTGTCCTGGGAACTAATTACAGTTACCACAACCCTGTATTCTGTGTCCTGTCCTCAAGTCAATCATGAAGTCTTCTGGTGAGTTTTGAAACACACACAGATCATGTTTGTTACAGAGTTTACTGTTTCTAGGACACAAAAAAAGAGTTTTTGTTGATAACGGATGGCTTCCCAAAAATTGGCTTCCCTGCTCTGTCTGTAAGAAGACCATTCTACAATAGCTACCTTTATTTTTATCAACCCTTTCTTCTTGGAATGCTCAGCACATTGTAATCAAATCGTGGCTAAACTTCATGCAGAGCAGGGAAGATCTGCCTTTCTTTTTTCATGCACCTCAGGCCTGGAATATGCTGCAACAAAGTATTAAATTGACATCATTTGTTTTTCATTGTTAAATATATTTTGAAATGACAAATTCTACTCTGACGTATTTATCTCAACACTGTTAAAATTAAACATTTCCCTTAAAGGGCTCTCCACATATTACACAACAAATACATAAATCCTTGACAAATGCAGGTATTTCTTATGGGTCATATAAAAAATACAGTTAAATTGTGTTTTCTTCTTTACAGTAGTTTTTATAGAATCAAGTTTTTGGATCAATTAATCTTGTTGATCATGTTTTACAGGTACAACACTCTTCAAGTATCTCTAGGCTACCAAGGATTTCTATCATTATTTATTTAGTAGAGCAAAATATTTTATAGGTAACAGAATATATATGAAAATTGATTTCAATGTAAATGTAAAGTTTGTAAATCCATTTTCTGACTTGGCCTTTATCTGGGTGGGTTTGGGTTTGGGTGGATAAAGGCCAAGTCAGAATTCTCTTATCAGCTATTTCTGGAAATAGCTGCTAATAAACAAAAGACATCAGAAAGTATGGGCCTTAGGTGTAGCCCATACTCTCTGACATATTAATTAAATTTACTAACTGACACCCAGAAGCATTACATTCACACTTGGGGGCTTAGTTGGGTATGTGAGCGGTGTTCAAAGGACTTTTTTTTGGTGTAGATGTATTTTCTTCAGACAGGACAAAAACAGTCCTGTCTCCTTTGTGGTGAAACCTTCAAACCTCCCCATCCACAGCTGAACCAACATCATCTTTAACACCATATTCATGAACTCCTGATCCCAACCTCATCCATCACTGCTGGACAACACAGAGACTACATGCCAAATACAGACTGCTGCCTTTATAACCTGCCAAACCAGTGTATCTTCAGCGGAGAAGATGACACACTCATCACTCTACTTGCTAATTCATCTGCAGACCATCACCATTTTGCCACACCCCACACCTCTGAAACCATCACTGATGAGTTATGCTGAAAAATCTGTACTTCCTGTCACGCTACAGTGATCCTGAGACCAAAGAGAGGTATGATTCTTTGTCTTTGATTAAAAAAAACAATTACATGTCTGCAGTTTGAATTTATTTTCTGCTTATTTCATAAATGATTCTGGACTCAAACAATTGAACTTGTAGGCACTTTTCAAGTTTACATTTACATTTTGTCTCTCTCTGCAGCTATTGTTGTCTTCTGAGTTCTTCCATTTCACAACTGACACATTAAAACCTCATCACAGAGCTCTTGTCTATTCTCACCATCATGTGACTGTCAGATTGCTCTGGACTCTGGACCTGCAACAAATATGAGGTATTTTAAAATAATACATCGTTAAACTGTAGTTTTTAGTCTTTAATACCTATAACATGGTTTTCAATGTACCTTTCAAAACATGCGTATTTTGTGAGACTGCATTTCAGCTTCTTAGACTGTATAAAGTACTCATAGTATTACTGTTTGAACACTCTTATAGTGACCATCTTTTGTGACTTCATTGCTACTGATCAGCCACCTTGGTCCAGGAAGATAAGAGGGCTGCAGCCAATCTTTGAATCAGTTTGTATCACCAGAATTAACAAACGATATCAGATATATGAAAATGAGCTTTCAACAAATGTGGATTATGTTTTTTTATTGTGTCTTGACTGTGTTGCAAGAATCTATATAACTTGTTTGGGAAAATAGTAGATTCACATTTTTCTTAACTCTGTAACAATAGCAGGCTGGATTCATACAAACACACTTTCAATCTTCAGTTGTAGACTACACAATATTAATCATGTAATTCTTTTTGAGAATGACAAAAAAACAAACACTGCATTGATCCATTCTCTTAATGTTTCTAATTTGAAATGTGAAAAAATGCTTATTGAACATGATAAATCATTACATCTCATATAGTGTTTGTTTGAATCCTCCCGACATATGGGGTGTCAGTTAGTATATATGTACAGAACTTGTGTAACACTGCTTTCTCCACATTCTTTGTTATAGTATTCTAATATATAGGTAGTTGCACACACATACTGCAGGATCTGAATGGTAAAGTCTGTTTCAAAATGAACCCCTGCTTCTCAGACCATGATTAACAATCCCCAGAAGCTGTTGAAAAGCGCATAGTTAAAAATCTACTGATATGAATTACTGTTTATCATTTCTTAAGAGGAAACACAGCTGACTTCAGTTTACATCACAGTGCAACCATAACTTTCATGTATATGACTTTACAGTTACTTTATGAGAGATTCCCAGCTACGGCACATTGGTAGCAGCAATATGTCAAAACCCTTTAGAAGTTAAAACAAAGAATCATTCACTGTCTAAGAAAAGGCAGTGATTTATTTCCCATCAAATTGATTTCACAACTTTAATGTTCTTTATCCCTCTTTCTCTCAATATGTGCAACAATTATTCAGCTGTGTTACTGTCCATGTCTGAAATGTATCACAAACTGGACTTTGTTTAAATATTATTTAGGCCCCATGTTTATCAAATTCATACAAGTGAAAACAATCTCTCAAAGAAATTGACAAAAATCCTCTTCTTAGCTTTCATGTGGTTTTGAAATATGTCGTTTTTCTTGCCATACAAAATGTGCACAAAACCTATGCAAACTGGATAATATATTTGGCATACCCTTTCGGCGTCAGCTGTGGTCTCAAGGCTGGAGCTGAACAACAACACCCTGATAACGACTGTGTTTAGACTGTTCTTCCCATTCTATGCAAGGCCACCTGGGTTGGCTGGAAGACTGTTTACTTAGCCTGGCAGGGCAAAGGACACCGTCTCAGCTGAACTCTGGACATACACACACATGCAGATGTACACTCATTCCCCCTGCCCCTCCAAACGCCTTTGACACTTATTCCCTTCCGATGCTGACGGTGAATCAAGGAGACCAGCGCATAGACTGCAGGCCTGGTTGTACTGTCTACATCGGCTGTCTCTCACCTTTTACCCACCCCTGTTGCTTGTCATGTTTTTTTGGTGTATTAAGAGTTTTTTCATGTGCTATGTGCAGAGGTGTTTTTTTCTGTTCTCAAACTGATCTCCCTGTTGGAGCTCAGTCTGGGGAGTTTTTTTTCTCCTTATCTTCCCTCATGTGGTGCATTTTCCATTGTTATACCTCTCTGACCTGTCTTCCCCATGTGATGTTTTGTGTAATGTATGTATGGTCGCAGGGTAAGATGGCGCCGCCATTGCGTGCAATCGGTCAGCAGCCTTAACATTAAATTTCCCCTTGTGGGACTAATAAAAGTATAAATAAAGGTATATCAAATAGATCATTGGAATTTTGTGTGACATTTCAATGTTCGTAGACTTTACATTCTTTCACTTGTTATCTATAAATATTTCCTGTTACAAACATCCCCAAATCCAATTGTAGTTTTCTTATGATACTGTATTTACTGGAAATCTCTCACATTTTCTCATGTTCCCCAAACATATTTTCCATTTTTATATTTTTGTCAGGTGATGCAAAGCTTTCTGGACAGAAAACTTTACCCGATTACAACCAAAGCATCGTCGTTACATAACATAACTTTATTAAATGTATCACTTTTGTTTTTGGAAATGTTTTTACATTAATGTAATAGTGTACTTTTGTTAGTATTTTTACACATCACTAAATGGATGTTTTAAACGCTTGAATGTTAAAGGTTTTGTATTTTTATGTTCTTTGAGTAAATTCACTGACTGTCAGAATATGTGACATGAAATTCATTATTGTACACCAACTGATATTTTGGGATTGTTCCCGTGACTTCTGTAATACATAAATCCTGGCCTTCATAAAATTTATATATGGTTGTCATTCATTTCCTAAATAATGCCTTCATGATTTTGCCCTTACATAACTTTTTGTTCAAAGCATTATAACAGCATGAATGTAACACTAAAATACTACACATTCTTTCCCTTCTTTAAATATAGAAGACCAAATTTTTGATGAAACTGGCCATTTAATACTTACAAAATAGAATACTAAACTTTCATGGTATTTTCTTTTTAAAAACATTTTCCTCTATTGTTAAAAACCCTAACAATAAGAAGCCATATTGACAATTCAGATGGAGAGCTGTTGCCAACAGCCTGGAGGACAACTAATAACAATGCTTTGTAAGTTGCAATTTCATTAACAACACCATTTTATACTTTTCGAACTCTTTATTACAACTTTTTCCCATATGAACACTAACATTTGAAACCTTTTAACTTTTTACATAATGAACATTTTCTATACCACAAACACAAATTATTCACGCTGAGTTTTTTTCCATCTCTGAAATATGCTTGCCTTTAACTTTTATGTTGACACAGACCATGGCCTTTTCCAGGTCTTTGTCAAATGGCTGCCACATCTCTTCTTCAATAAACAGGCTGTCTCCACCCTCCAAGAGTACCTCTAGCTGGTTGGAGCTGTTGGTAGTGGTAACGCCGATGACATTTACTTGTACACGTTCCTCTTCAGTTGTCTGTCAATACACAAACAACCAACTACTAAGCATTTTAACTTTTACCTTCTTTCATTCAAAAAATAATAAACCATATATAGCATTTCAATTCTCAGTTTACACATAACACATTACATCTTAAATACATTTTTATCTATAGATCTACTTCTAAATATCTAGATATCAAATATAGCTATACAGACAGATCTGCAAAATTATAGAATTATATGCACAGTCATATTTTCACCTACTGTAAGATAGTATGCATTTATATTTCAAAACCTATAACTAAATATCGTAAACATCACATTGCTATTAGGTCTTGGTACAAACATATAGCTTCTTCATACCTCAATCTTCGTAAATACCGTTGTGTGCAGCTCTAATCCAAAAGCTGACTGCTTCACCTTAACATGGGACACCTTTATGTGGTCTCCCACATGAAGCTGATGAATGGCCGCCTCTCTCCACAAACACACTCTCATGGTACAACCATCCTGAAATCATAAAAATTATAGAACACACCATTTGTACATAACTAACACAAAATGCCACTCACTACCAAATTCAAGCCCACAACGCAATATAATCAATACCGCTACCACCAATCTCAAATATGACATTACTTTTCCTACTTTTAGTATCACACTTCAGTTGCACCATTACCTGTTTTAGCTGCAAATTTTTGATGGGAACTCCTTGTTTCCCTGACAGCACTTTCCTGGTGGCCAAACACTGAAAAGTCCATTAAAATATCATGTCAGTTACAGTGAATGTATAAATCTGGTGTAGAGGTCCTTCTTCCTTCAATACTCTGTTTATGTTCTCTTATTGTCGTTTTAATGAAAATTCTATAAACACCTTTTACAAAATTCCTGATACATTTCACAATTTTTCCAACCCATGCTTCAGCAACACCAACATCAATGCCCAATTTGCTCATTTCAAGTATGGCAATTATATTTGCCATAGATTAGGCCCAATTCCGCAACATTTTGGACTTCTATGGCAACTGTTTATTGGACACACTAAACTCAATAAACCTTTCTCTGTAAACTATACCAAAGTATATAAACTAATCATTCCATTGTTGTGAGAAACTACAGAATACAGTACTAAGTTTTAATTCTAATCTCACCAATAAAAATATAAGTTAGCATTGTGGAGATGGACTTTATAATGACCAGAAATAGTTTGAATCACAGCGCAAATTACTTACCTCCACAACCTCCCCCTCTACTGTTATGAGCCCCACATTTGTGGAGCTCATTTTAAGGTTGATCAAAGGAGCCGGGGGATGCAAAAGCTCCTCTGCTTTGGAAAAAAGCTCTTGTGCCACAGAAAGGGCAGACGACTTGAAGAATTGTGTCGAAGCACTAATATGAATAGCATAAGGAGGAGCTGTCCCTCTTAGCTCATGCCCTTTCATAATGTACGAAAACCCCTGCTGCACTTTTGACACAAACGCCTCATATAAAGTGACCTTAACAACTGTCTTGCCATCAGAAATGGCTGCAACGTTATTGCACTTCTTAGTGAGAGGCTTTGCCACTCCCTCCTTTACATCCCAACTAATCACCCTTGGCTGTTCACAAATTTTTAAAACACAGATATGCAAGGGTGGTGGCCGGAAGTACGGTGTCTCTGGACGGTTACTAATTAGTTGCATCAACGCCATTCTGAAAGAAAGAAAACAACATTACATTAACTGATTTATTCATTTCTGCCTTATACACTTCTGATATCACAGTGAAACATTTTACCTTCATGTCGTCTCTGTATATTGATATAGACAAACCTCTTCGCATCTTACACCACGTGTGGGCTACTCCAGGCCTCAAGGGCCAGTGCTCTGCAGATTTTAGATATGACCTTATGTCAACACACCTGAATCAAATGATTAGTTTATTACCGAGCCTTAGGTGAACTTCAAGACATGTTGAGGAGGTAATTTAGCCATTGATATCAGCTGTGATGGACACAAGGACACCTCTAAAACCTGCAGGACACTGTCCCATAAGGCCTGGAATTGCCTACCCCTGTCTTACACCCCAAGATTATTTCTGAAGTTCCTACTCAAAAACTACAGCACGCAAATCATTACAGTATTTCCCTCAAATTACCATCTTTATTTTGAGAAGGATATGTTATAAACTTGACCCTTATCAGGCGTCATCAAAAGCATAAAAATATTACAACACATGAAAGTCTGTCCAACTCCCTCTTCAAAAACCACAGAAAACAACACTTTTCTTTGTGCAACTTATTTTTTGACAGCAAATACTGCCTTTGAAAAATATTTTACAAAGCACTTCAGAAAACAAGTATATGTGGGTTTATTTCATTCTTATTACTGATAGCTTAACTTAATGAAAACAGATTATCTACTAAAACATCAAAAAGAAAACTGGTTAGTAAGGCTGGTGTGGTCACTTGTTTCTGCTTGCTGGGCTGAGCTGTGTTTTAGCTCAGTGAGATGAGCAGCCGTTCTCAGACTGGGAGGCCTGGGTTCAAATCCCGCTTATGGCAACATTTCTTTCAGTTAACAATTAAAGTTTTTTTTAACTCTTTGTAACTCAATTTCAGCTTTTTCACCCGTTTTCAGCAAAATTTTCAGTTTTTTCACCACTTTTCAGCACAAATCCCACATTTTTCAGCTATTTTCAGCAAAAACCTCTTTTCAGCAGAATTCTGAAAAGAGTTCTGCAGAACTCTTTTCAGCAGAAATTCTGCTGATTGAAGTCTTTAGCAGAATCTTCACCTCTTTTCAGCCTAAATTCTGCTGATTCACCTCCTCTGCAAAATTTTCAGCCTTTCACCTCTTATTAGCACAAATCTCAGCTGTTTTCAGAAAAAACTCTTTTGAGCAGAATATCTGCTGATTCATCTCTTTTCAGCGCAACGTTCTGCTTCTTTACCTCTTTTCAGCAGAAATTCTGCTGATTCACTTCTTTTCTGTAAAATTTTCAGCCTTTTCTCCTCTTATCAGCACAATTCTCAGCAGCTTCTGCTACTTTCAGCAAAATTGTCTGTCTCTCCACCTCTTTTTTGTGAGAGTGACTTTGGTTCAGTGAGATGAGTAGCTGCCTTTAGACTAGGAGGGCCAGGTTCGAATCCTGCTCAGGGAGACCTTTTTTTTCCCACCACCCTACAACTTTTTGAAACTTTTCATCTTTTTCAGCTTTTCAGCAGACAGCTTCAGCGTTAAGGCATCCACACAGCATTTTCGCAGGAAATGCAATTTTTTCTAGTTATTATTATTTTTCTTCCGCCTGAAATTATGAACTTTTTCACAGCCCGCAGGTTTGAGACGACCCCCACGTGTGTCACACCGTTTCGTGCGGCTCAATCGGGAATAGGGTGCTATGACTTTCGGAAGGGATTCATCACACGGTTTTCCCAAAATTCCCAAAAAAAGACCCCATTTTTCCCCATTCATTTCGATTGGGAAGGGCCCAAAAAAACCGCGCCAACCCAGGCCACTTTGAAGGCCTACCGCTCGGCCATACTTTGTCGTAGAAACGTCATTTAAACTTTAAACGGGTCACAAGATTTTGGACTTTTATTGACCAAATCCTCATTGCGATACCTTTTACGGTTGTTTCACAAGAGCAGTTTAAGTTTTAGGAAAATTGGCATTTTTCACGGAATGTTCGCCCCACTGTCAACTGCCAAAAAACCAGAGTGTGGAGAATAATTTAAAAAATTTGTCTTTCTCGTCCTGTCCCACCCAAACCGTTTACCCTACATCAATAATTTATACATCAAAACGTAGCTATCGTTGTCTTCTTTCATCCAATGTTTTTCTTATCACGATCAGATTTACGGTTTTCTCACAAATGGCATCAAAGCGCAGCCTCCTCCCTCTCTGTCCCCCATAGACGACCATTCTAAAACTGCTCTCGATTTTCAGCTCAAACCTAACATCGAAGGGTGTCTTTACACTGTCACCACGTCAGTATAATACACTCTACAGGCATGAAAATTTAATATGTTGTAGTCTGGAAGTTCCTGCCACTCACGGTGAAAGAATTTTTGCGATCGGACCTACAGTTTTCTCTTGGCAAGCATTTGTTTCAGAGCTTAATTCCTGTTTGCCCATCTCTCTGTCTGACCCCAACTGCAGAGTCTGTGTGTGTGTGTGTGTCCCATCCCCTCCTGCCCCTCACAGGAGTTACTATAGCAACTGGCCCTAACAGCTGAGCACAGGAACAGCTGATGACCCTCTGCTTAAAACTCAACAGTTTGTTGCTCAAAACACATACATCCTGATGTGTTCGTACATCTGATCCGGCAGTAGCATAGGCACACTTAAAATTTCTTTGGAAATTTTCGCTTTCTAGTTCTTCTTCTTATTTTTCTTCCGCCTAAAATTATGAACTTTTTCACGGCCCGCAGCTTTGAGACGACCCCCACGTATGTTACACCGTTTCGTGCGGCTCGATCGGGAATAGGGTGCTATGACTTTTGGTAGGGATTCGTTGCACAGTTTTCCCAAAATTCCACAAAAAAGACCCCATTTTTCCCCATGCATTTTGATTGGGAAGGGCCCGAAAAAAGGCGCCAACCCAGGCCACTTTGAAGGCCTACCGCTCGGCCATACTTTGTCGTAGAAAAGTCATTTAAACTTTAAACGGGTCACAAGATGTTGGACTTTTATTGACCAAATCCTCGTTGCGATATCTTTTACGGTTGTTTCACAAGAGCAGTTTAAGTTTTAGGAAAATTGAGATTTTCACGGAATGTTCGCCCAACTGTCAACTGCCAAAAAAACAGAGTGTGGGGAATAATTTAAAAAAATTGTCTTTCTCTTCCTGTCCCATCCAAACCATTTACCCTACATCAATAATTTATACATCAAAACGTAGCTATCGTTGTCTTCTTTCATCCAATGTTTTTCTTATCAAGATCAGATTTATGGTTTTCTCACAAATGCCATCAAAGCGCAGCCTCCTCCCTCTCTGTCCCCCATAGACGACCATTCTAAAACTGCTCTCAATTTTCAGCTCAAACCTAACATCGAAGGGTGTCTTTACACTGTCACCACGTCAGTATGATACACTCTACAGGCATGAAAATTTAATATGTTGTAGTCTGGAAGTTCCTGCCACTCACGGTGAAAGAATTATTGCGATCGGACCTACAGTTTTCTCTTGGCAAGCATTTGTTTCAGAGCTTAATTCCTGTTTGCCCATCTCTCTGTCTGACCCCAACTGCAGTGTGTGTGTGTGTGTGTGTGTGTGGCCCATCCCCTCCTGCCACTCACAGGAGTTACTATAGCAACAGGCCCTAACAGCTGAGTGCAGGAACAGCTGATGACTCTCTGCTTAAAACTCAACAGTTTTTTGCCCCAAATACATACATCCTGATGTATTTGGACAACCGACCCGGCAGTAGCATAGGCACACTTAAAATTTCTTCGGAAATTTTCGCTTTCTAGTTCTTATTATTATTATTATTATTTTTCTTCCGCCTGAAATTATGAACTTTTTCACGGCCCGCAGCGTTGAGACGACCCACACGTATGTCACAACGTTTCGTGCGGCTCGATCGGGAATAGGGTGCTATGACTCTTGGTAGGGATTCGTTGCACGGTTTTCCCAAAATTCCCCAAAAAAGACCCCATTTTTCCCCATGCATTTCGATTGGGAAGGGCCCGAAAAAAGGCGCCAACCCAGGCCACTTTGAAGGCTTACCGCTCGGCCATACTTTGTCGTAGAAACGTCATTTAAACTTTAAACGGGTCACAAGATTTTGGACTTTTATTGACCAAATCCTCGTTGCGATATCTTTTACGGTTGTTTCACAAGAGCAGTTTAAGTTTTAGGAAAATTGAGATTTTCACGGAATGTTCGCCGCACTGTCAACTGCCAAAAAAACAGAGTGTGGGGAATAATTTAAAAAATTTGTCTTTCTCTTCCTGTCCCATCCAAACCGTTTACCCCACATCAATAATTTATACATCAAAACGTAGCTATCGTTGTCTTCTTTCATCCAGTGTTTTTCTTATCAAGATCAGATTTACGGTTTTCTCACAAATGCCATCAAAGCGCAGCCTCCTCCCTCTCTGTCCCCCATAGACGACCATTCTAAAACTGCTCTCGATTTTCATCTCAAACTTAACATCGAAGGGTGTCTTTACACTGTCACCACGTCAGTATAATACAATCTACAGGCATGAAAATTTAATATGTTGTAGTCTGGAAGTTCCTGCCACTCACGGTGAAAGAATTATTGCGATCGGACCTACAGTTTTCTCTTGGCAAGCATTTGTTTCAGAGCTTAATTCCTGTTTGCCCAACTCTCTGTCTGACCCCAACTGCAGAGTGTGTGTGTGTGTGTCCCATCCCCTCCTGCCACTCACAGGAGTTACTATAGCAACCGGCCCTAACAGCTGAGTGCAGAAACAGCTGATGACTCTCTGCTTAAAACTCAGCAGTTTTTTGCTCCAAATACATACATCCTGATGACTTTGGACAACCGATCCGGCAGTAGCATAGGCACACTTAAAATTTCTTCGGAAATTTTCGCTTTCTAGTTGTATATGTTATTTAATTTTATTCTATTCTATTGTGTACAGTAGGGCTGCCACGATTAGTCGACTAGTCAAGATTACGTCATACTATCAAAATCATCGACGACTAATTTAATAGTCGACGCGTCGTTTGAAGCTTTGTAAGATCCCAAAAGACGCAGGAATAAGTAGTAGGATTTAAGAGTGTAATAACGGACTGAAACAGAAGATGGCAGCACTGCATGTACAAGGAAGCCAGCTGCCGTTTGATAGGTTTGTAGCATAAACCTATTCGCTGGAACGTTCAGGACAATTTGCTACACAGCAAAGAACAAGACACAAGTAGGCAACGTTCTTTGTGTTACTCATGCATGAGGAGGCCTGTCTGGAGCCAAGCGTCGTTCAGGCCAATTGACCACCATCAGACTCTCAGCCAGGTTCCCCGAAGCACTCCTTTTATTGTGGTTACATGAATATGCATAGGGTCATTAACATATAACATCTTACATAGGTATACATGTGAACAAAGAATACAAAGTGTGTGTGTGTGTGTGTGTGTGTCTGTGTGTGTGTGTGTGTGTGTGTGTGTGTGTGTGTGTGTGTGTGTGTGTCAAAGCATGACCCCGCGAAGACTCCCCAAAGCTGGTGCCAGGAGTCTAGCGGTATATCTGAACAAAAGGCTCTTATACTTAACCAGATATACGTGTGTTTGCTATACCATATATCAGCAAGAGAAGATACCCCTCTCCTAGGAGGAGTGTGATCTATGCCAGAACACTCTAAAGAGGAGTGGACGCACTCCCTTCTTCATGCTACACAGAGTTGTTACAGACCTCCTAGGATGAGACATTCTTTCAATATGCCATCAACTATATACTTCTAAACACAAATGATTACATGTTTCTTAATACAAATGACAATAATAAAACATAACCCCAACACCGTTAAACCCCTGAAGAAGAAGAGGCAGTGTCCGGTATCGTAGCTGTGTCCAAATTCAGGAACCGCATCCTCCTGTGCCCGCATTTGTAGGCCGATTACGTTACAGCGACACGACGAAGGCTGTCCAAATTCGAAGACTCCGACAAATGCGCCCTTCATTTCTCCTGATTTGAAGGATGGGTCGGGTGTATTCTTCGGGGTCCAACCTATCCCAGAATTCATAGCGCGGCCCAGCTCAGTTTCCAACAATGGCGGCAGCTAGTTAGTTCTAATATTACTCTTATTATTCTTTCTGGGTCACAAAATAAACGTTTAACATATTTTCAGGCGCGAATGTAACTGTGTAAACCTCAAATATCTGCTCAGTTTATCAAGACACCACATATTTTCAAAAGCGCTCCGACGTCTTCGGAGACGTCTGTTACCCACCAGCTCGATAGCTAGCCGGGGTTCAAGGCTCACTAGAGCCCGTGAGAACACCGGACTCCCGGCAAATCGTTTTCAAACCCACCGCCGTCTTTCGCTACTCAGGTTAAACATACATAAGTCACTTAGACAACTTAAAAATGTTATTGTTTGGCTTTTTTAGTATTTAATTTGTTCCTGAGTAAATTGGTTTGGCTGAGATTAAAGTTATAATTTTTACGCAGGTGAATAAACGTCAAGCAGACAGCTGATTATCAGAAGTGTGAGATGCTCGAGAATTTACTCCGGCGTCCTGTTGTATTTTAGATAGCAAGGAGCAGACGGCTGAGTTTATTAAACTTCCCCGAAACAATCTGCAAATTTCATTAAAATTTTATAAACTAACTATCATCTTGTCTTTATTTTTAGCTAGCACATACCTTGAACACTTGAAGCTGTAAGCTAATGATAGCTATATAAGAGCAGATGCATGCTAGTGTACAATATTTTATTGATATCTTGAAAAATTTAATTGAATTGAACTCTCACTAGCAAGTACTTGTATCACCACCCAAGCTGTACAGGGTTTTTTAATGTCTTTTTTATATTGTAAATACTACTAGAACATTGTTCCACTCTTTTCTTGCTTTGTTTGTACCTTTTCAAAAAGTGACTTTACCTGGAGAGCTCTGCGCAAGAATTCCAGTATGCATTGATTGTTGGTTCTGTGCGCACATGGCAAATAAAAATCTTGAATCTTGAATCTTCTATCTAACAGTGAGCTCCCAGTGAAGCAGCAGCATTCAGCCTGTTAGAGTCAACACAAATGTCTCCATCCAAGCTCATGTTGTGCTTTGTTGTCCTCTCAGTCCCCCAGGTGGAGGTGGATTCAGGGGTGGAGTCTGTCCAGCTGCCCTCCAACACCACACTTCACCTGCCTGAAGACGCTAAAGTGGAGTGGAAGGACAATGATGATGATAAGGTCCACGTGTATGAGAACGGCTCTGACCAGCCTGAAGAACAGCACCAGGGTTACAGAAACCGTACCAAGATAAATAAAGACCTGCTGAAAACTGGAGACCTCAGTCTGACCCTGAAATACCCGACACTAACAAAGACCTACACCTGCACCGTCTACAGCAGGGAGGGAAACATCCTGCTGAAGAGAAAGGTGGAGCTGAAAGTCAGAGGTCAGTGCTGTAGATACAGGTCAAAGGTCAGAGGTCATGTAGGAGTTTATTCTCTAAAACATTTTAGTTTGAATCTATTTTCAGTTCATTCAAATAAAATAAATTCTTCGATGTTTTGATCTAAAAGCCACGCTGCTTCTTATTTTCGTACTTTCTTAGACTCTTTTAATTTTACCAAACATGTGACTGGGCCAACAGACAGAGGTGGCCACACCCTGGATCTGATTCCATCACTGAGTCTGGAACTCAATCCAGTTTGTCGTGAACACATTTTTATTAGTCATAATAAATATCTTTTGTTTGATGTCTCCTTTACTTCTGATAATCTGTCCTCTATTCATGTGAAGTGTTCAGAATTAATTACTGACAGTGGTGGAAAAGTTTGCGGAATTATTTGATAATAATATACATGAAATTGATGATGTGGATGATGTGGAACGGCATTTGGCCTTCTTCAATTCGCAAAAAATTCTAGATAAAGTGGCTTCTCTTAAAATTAGGAAAGGCAGAACTGTTAAATCCCCACCCTGGTTCACAGAAGCCATACGCAGCTTTAGGCGAATTTGCTTTAAAACTGAGCACCTGTGGAAAGCCACAAAACATGAGGTTCTTAAGCTCCACTTAAAAAAACTAGTTGCAGTAGGAAAAAGAAAAACATCAAATCAAGCTGAAGGGAAGTTGTAAAATCCTTCAGAATAAAAGCCGGACTATTCAGAGCTCCAACATTAAGAAGAGTAAAGTGACAGCGCTGTTTAGAATCCGGTTTGTGCCCATGTGGATAAGGATGGTGTTGGCCTTCGGACGGGATTGTATTCTGCCGGGAAAAGACAGAGCGTACGCCTCCTTTATTGTGAAATTCCTCACCATGGTAACTGAACACATCAGCTGGTCTGCAGCAGGTTATGTTCAGAGTTTGAGGCTCAAATTGGCTCAAAGTGTCCCATTTTCACTGATTGTTTTCCCGACGACATGCTTCAAGTGTGATATGGATCCTCTGCTGAAGGAATCTGCTTTCTATCCACAACCTGTTGATCCGTATCTGACTAACAGCAGCGCAGGAAGCCCTGCAGTTATAGAGAAACTGTCTGAGTCGCATTGTTGCTGCAATTTACCTGCAACTGCTGATGAAGAAAAAGTCTCAATGTGTTTGTGTTTGGTCCTAATCTGCTGCCAAGTCTGTTTGACACTGCTGGATTTCCAGCTGATAGATGACAGATTAGAAACTGATCAGTCTATTGATCACACAATATTCCATCAATAGAATTGATTTGACTTTGATTTGTGTAACAAAGTGATTTCCACGTCTCCTTCATGATGTGACAGTGTCAGAGCTGAATGCACTTGTAGAGTATCATGTTTTTATGGCTCACATTTAAAGTGTTCCAGCTCTAATGTACAGCTGTCATATTAGAAATAGAAGCAGCTCTGATTTTAGTGCTCAAATAAATCTATGAAGTTATGAATTCACACATGAACAGTTTTCTGCAGCGTTCCTCTCGGCCTTATTTGCAGCTCCACTCTTGTTTTTGCTCTAATAATTATTTCTCTCCATGAGCTGTTTCTCTGCCTGAAGGAGGCGCCACTCCATCGCTTCATTTAGTGCAGAACAAGAGTCACATGATGCTGCTCTGTCAACACCAATCACACTTTGTACAGCTCATGTTGTGTTTGTTGTCCTCTCAGTCTGTCAGGTGGAGGTGGAGGAGGGGGCGGAGTCTGTCCAACTGCCCTTCAAAACCACACAAAACCTGCCTGGAGATGCTGATGTGGAGTGGTGGGACAATTCGTACAAGACACTTCACCTGTATGAGAACGGCTCTGACCAGCCTGAAGAACAGCACCAGGTTTACAGAGACCGAACGAAGATGAATGAAGACCTGCTGAAAACTGGAGACCTCAGTCTGACCCTGAAACACCCCACAGAGAGAGACAGTGGGAGATACAGCTGTGGAGTCAAACACAAGAACATTTGGATCAGAGTGAAAAATGTGCAGCTCAAAGTCAAAGGTTGGTGTGTGTGTGTGTGTGTGTGTGTGTGTGTGTGTGTGTGTGTGTGTGTGTGTGTGTGTGTCTGACTGTCTTGTGTCTCCTCTGCAGGGAGAGTTCAGGTCCAGGATCAAACAGGGGACATCAGGAACAGAAGCAGCTCCATTGATCCGACTCCTCTGATGGCTGATCAATCAGTTTGATCTGTGTGTTCTTTGATTATTGATCAGTGATGTCAGAGTGGAGTCAGTGTGATGTTGTTGTTGTGTGTTTGAGACTTTTAGTGTCCATGAAGGTCTCTGCTGCCGTAGATCCTCTGCAGTGTGACAGAGGTCTCACTCTGGAGGAAACTCTCAGCACTTTCCAGCAGCTCCTCCATCATGGAGGACGTTCCCTCACTGTAACAGGTGGAGGAGAGAGGAGAGGAAGCACAGGTGGATCCTCTGAGGAAGAGGAGCGTTCCTACAAACCACATGATCACATGACCAGAGGGGCGTGGCCTTCAGTGGTAGTAATAAAGGAACAGTCCACATGTTCCACTTTGAAGGCTCATCAAAATCCTGCTCCTCACATACAAGGTCTTAAATAATCAGTCTCGATCTATCGGCTCAAACTGTGTTCATAAATATTTTGTACTTGTAAATCAGAATGCGTAGTTGTGAAGTGAGTTTTGTAACATATGCATCTATAGATGACAATTTGTTTGTAAAAAAATATTTACACAAGTTACAGGTTTTTTTTTTTTTGTTAAGGTCCTGGTTAAAGACACAAAGAAAAGAATTATGTGTAAAACTGCCCTCAAGTTCCCTGCTTGTGTGTGAGTTTCAACTTACAATTCTGAATTTGGAACCAATTTTCTGATCAATGTCATGTCAGTCACCCAGTAGTCATTTTTACAAAACTTTATTCATCTTCATCTTTACTCATTATTTATTCTGTATTCATCTTCATTCATCTTCATCTTTACTCATTCTTTATTCTTTATTTAAGCATACATTCTTCTAGAAGGGAAGACGAGGCCGGTGTCCCTCTGCAAAATCTTCCACCTCTTGTTTAGTTACAGCCAGCTTTATAGAAGTGACCCCATCATAAAACCACGATGTGCTGCAAACTCTGTGTCTGTATCTATGTGCACGAGCACGTGAGTGCCTGTTTGTGCACGTTCCCGCGTGTCTATGTGAGTGCTCGTGAGTGACTGTGTGCGGATACCTGTGTATGTGTGTACACATGAGTGAGTGTGCATATAGGTGTGGGAGTATATCAGTTAAAACACTGTGGGTGGGTGTCTCTTCCTAGGGGCCATAAAATAGTTATCCAGTTACATATGTTGAGACCCCCACCTAGGTATGCCCTGAGGATTTTCCACTTAACATTAACTCCTCTTTGTCTCACTTTCACAGTTCAAACTGGGGGAGGGTCTCCTAAAATCTACTCCTAAATTCATGTCACACTCAGGCCTTTATCACATCAAGGGCAGTGTCAGTGTCTCTACAATAATTCTACATTCTAAGACATTTCTAAAATCTAAAATAGGCTACGCATATCTTCACTGTCACAGGCACGCTTCACTGAGCTGGAAGGGTAAATGTTCTTTTACGTGCCAGCATTTTCCTTCATCACCACGAAGGAAAACATTCTTCTGTGTCCAAGTTCGGTGAACTTTTTGTCACAGGATTACGTGCTTACACAGGGACCTCCAGAGCGTTTTCAACAGCTCTGTGGACCTCGGGGGGGGGGGGGGGGGGGGGGGGGGGGAAGCAGTATTGTGGAAATGACACACTTCACTAGCCAGGATAGTTACAAAGCTTTCTTCATTATGAATGAGGGATACATGTTTTTATTAAACATTTGAACATAATACGACACAAACTCTCGTAGAGGATATAAAGTCAGAGAGATGCATGTTTTGAAACGACAAGGAGCAGGCGCATCTAGTACACGTAGAACAGCCGCAAAAAAACAACATACAAGCAGAGTGCAGTGGCCAGTGCAACACAAATGTTGGATCCTTTGCTCTTAGTTAGCAGTTAGTCCTTTCCAGGACCTGAAGCTCAGTAAAGCGCCCCTCCCATCTGTTCTCTGATTGGATAGCTACATTTGTGATTGACATGACATTGAGCAATCAGCTGAAAGGAGGAAAATTGGGTCAAAATATGTACTTGTAAGTTGTTAACTTAACAAAAACAGTGTAAATATTTTTTACACACACAAATTCTCATCTATAGATATAGTCGTCTCTTCAGGCTTCAGGAGCCAAAATCTCCCACAGGAAGTTTATTAAAGCACAGATGTATTTGTGCATCTGTTGCCCCTCTGAGAGACATGACTCCATTCTGAATTTGGCAACTTTATTTCCCTCAATTCAGATTTGGAGTTTACATGAAGCATAGCATGCCATCAATAACCTATACTCTCACACTGTTGTCACTGATCTCCACTCACGCTGACTGATGATATCATGAGTAACTGAAACTGATGATCCCAGTAAAGATGTCAGATTCTGCACCGTAGCTGCTGGGGGATCCTCCCCCGGAGCTCTCCTCTGCTCTCCTCTGAGAGGGTGCAGCGACTGCCCCTGTGATGGTCCTCCTGGTGATCGTGCTCTGGGGGACTTCTGGATGTCTGGGGCCCGGGTCTCCTCCATGCCTGCTTCATGCCCTGGGAGGCAGGGCTGTGGCTGCCCACACACATTATTCGAAACTTCCATGGAGAAGCCTTATGAACACAAGCGCGCTCACACACACAAGTGTTGACACAAGTGTACAAACAGGTGTTCACAGACACACACTATCCTGGTTGGCTGCTACCTGTAAACATGTGAGGAATCATTAATACTGTCTGCAGCTCAGTAACATTTATATTTATTATTTACTGCTACTTATGTATATGTTGGTTGTTGCTGTGGTTTCCCTGCTGTGTTGTTTTTTTCAGCAGGTGGTGAAGCAGATTTTCAGTGTTTATTTTCTCTCCTTCTGTTAACTTTCTCCCCAGCTCATCTTTCTTTCTTTTCATCCCCTGGTCTTGTTCATTGTGATCGTAATAAATCAAAATAATCAAAATCCTGATAAAGTTCTAACAAAATTTCAGTACCGTTACAGCAAAGTCTGTAATGGCCAGACAACAGTTGTGATTGCCACAATGTCGGACCAGACAGCCCCCCCCCAAAAGAAAGTCAGTTTGTCATTTCCTGACTGGAGGTAAAGTTAGTGTGTGTGACTGCTGTAACCATGGTGACCCATCAGTCCAGAGGAAATAACGTGACCTCTGTGTCACTGATGTTTTCTCAGGAGAAGCACGAACCTTCTCTGGAGTGCATTTGTGTCATGTTTGTGTTTGGTTGATCAGATGTGCACGTGCGTGTATTCAGAGCCATGAAGAGGATGATCGAGCTTCATGGACTCTGTTATCCTCCATGTTCACTGAGCTTTCATGAACTCTAGTGGACATTTGAAGACAGTCGCTGGGCAAACAGGAAGTGATATGACTGTGAGGACAGATGTTGTTGGCTGGAAAGAAATAAGCAGTGACAGACGCTGACTGATCTGCAGCTTCGTTGAATAATGTTGAATATTGGAGCAGCAGCACTTCTACTGCCTTACACATGAAAACCTAACCAGCATTTTTACTGTTTAAGCAAACAAGAAGAACTCAAACTGTACTTCCAGTATCATCATCAATAGCTTGTGGCCAGAACATAAAGTTTAACAATTTGAATTCATTTTATAATCAAACACAGTAAATACTGTGTGAAAGTTGGTGTTATCAAGTGAAAATCCAGAAGTTCCTTCTTTAAAATCCCAGTTTCACTGAGTGAGACGGGATGTTTGCTGTCAGCATGCAAACACTTTCTTCTGCCTTTGAGAAACATTTAATGTGGCATGAAAACAAACTCCACTGAGTGGAAGCTGTGGGCTCTACACAGTGTTTCTCACACTGGTCACGTTCATGTCACATGGCTGACTTCCTCTTAAAAACAAACATAAACTTTCTTTTTCAGTTTAGAGAAGGAGCCAAGTGTTTGTTTCTTTGTTCGGTCAGCAGCAGGTTTAAAGGACTTTGTGTTCATAGTTTTTACAGGTGGGTGAAGATGCTGCTGCTGTTCCTGCTCCTCATGAACGGTAAGAAACTCTCTGAACGATGTTTGAATGTAGACGTTAATCAAACCAGGACCAACAAAATGTGGACTTTATAGTGAAAGACTGGAGCTGTGTAGCCCTGCTGAAGTAGCGTAGTGTCACCCTGACATGTCTGTGCTGTGGGCCAGCTGTGACGCGTCAGCTTCAGCCATTTTCTAACCGCCGATCACAAAGTGGCCATGTGTCATTAAACAACCATTAACAATCCTTTTTAAATGAAGGACTATTGATGTCATGTGCTGTGTGCAGAAGGCAGGATTAGAGGACCCAATATGCAGACTCACAGAGAAAGAAAGTAAACTTAAACTTAGATTTATTGCTGGACAGCAGAAACAGAAAACAAACGAAACTGGAAATAGTGACGGAGTTTAAACAGGCAGAACACAGAGCGAGGTATGATGGAGATAACAACACCGAGCAGAGGAAACCACAGACAATAAACACAAGAGGAAAACGAGGGAACGGGGACCAGGAGGGAAACACAGCTGACAATAATTAAACAGACGAGACCACGGAGACACAAAACAGAACATGACGCACACCGATGGGAGACTATCAAAATAAAACAGGAAGTGACGGGAAAACGCACACAGAGACCAGACCCAGACAGATACGACACAGACTAGACTGGGAAAGAACAGACATGAAACATAACTGAGGCAACGAGACACAAGAACACAGGAAGGCACAAAACTAAGAACTACACAATAGAAATACAAAACATAACTAGGGGAGCTCGAAATACAAAACTAAATAATAGACACTCTAAATAAACTACAAGTACAAGCAGGTTCAACTGAGGCACCCTGACAATTCATCTGCACAGATGAGGAGAAGTCAGAAACAGAAATGAAATAAAGAGTCTGGTTTATTTTTAAAATAAATAAATAAAAGTCACCATGCAGACTAAACTCTCTGCTTAGAACAGTTGTGGACATTCAGTGAAACAGACCTGCGCCTCTAACCCTGTATTCCTGGGCACACACTGTAACAACACACACAAAAAAAACTTCATCATCAACTTCATCTTAAAGAGCTCCAGAGAGTACTTCCCTCAGACTGTGTTATACAGCTGTGGTCACAGGTGTGTCCACTCATCATGGGCATGAATGTCACAGTAATTGGGGGCTTTTAATCATTTCTTTGATTGTTCTTCAGTCCTCAGGCATTCATACACGACTGCTGCACCACAGGTGTGTGTGGGGCACGGACACTAGGAGCTAACCACGGTTTTAGGACTACGTTTGTTGGCTGTGTTTCAGGTTTTTACTGACATTTCTGCACAGAGAACCAACAGGTGTCAAACACTAGACGCTAAATGGAGGTTACCCAGCGTACCTGTGACTGTTGCAGAACCTGATCAACACCGCCTCGGTTATCTCAAAATTAACTGGCATCTGATATCACAATCAGGGGAAAGGCAAAGGAGAAATAAATTTGAAACTAGAAAAAATTGCATTTCCTGCGAAAATGCTGTGTGGATGCCTTAACGCTGAAGCTGTCTGCTGAAAAGCTGAAAAAGCTGAAAAGTAGCAAAAGTTGTATGGTTGTGAAAAAAAAAATGTTGTCCTGAGCAGGATTTGAACCTGGCCCTCCTGGGTTCAAGGCAGCAACTCATCTCACTGTGCCAAACTCACACTGATAAAAGAAGAGATGGAGAGACTGACAATTATGGTGGAATGAGCAGCAGCTGCTGAGAATTGTCCTGATAACATGTAAAAGGGCTGAAAATTTTGCAGAAAAGAGGTGACTCAGCAGAATTTCTGCAGAAAAGAGGGAAAGAAGCAGAATGTTGCGCTGAAAAGAGGTGAATGAGCAGAATTTCTGCTGAAAAGAGTTTTTTTTTCTGAAAACAGCCAAAAAAGCTGGAATTTGTGCTGAAAAGGGGTGAAGAAGCTAAAGTATACCAAATCAAAGTATTTGTGCCAAAACATAGTGTTTCTGCCATATTGTGGTACTACTACATTACAACATGAATACGGATTAAAGATGAAAGAAAGTGGCAACAAATTACTCCACTACAAACGAGTCTGATACCACTTCTTTGCAGTGTTCACATTTTCACATTTAGTAAGGCACTACCCAAAAGGCGCCACAAGAGGCCACTCCAACACAAGAGATGACCTATGTACACTGATGCACTTAGTAACAGTCAGCCTCCTACTTTGCCACTACGTAATACAGCGGAAATACAGTAGCAGAAATACAATGTTTTTGCAGAAACACTGTAATTTCACTCAAATACTATGAAATAGCAGTAATACTATGATTTGGCAGAAATACTATGTTTCAGTACAAATACTATGACAAAGCAGAACAACTATGACTTAGAAGTAATACTATAACAAAAGGGATTCCTCAAAATACTATGAAATTGCAGTAATTCTCTGTTTTGGCAGAAATACTGTACATCGTACAAATACAATGCTTTGGTAAAAATACTATATTTTGATTTGAACTCTATGATTTGAAAAAGATGAAAGCATTGAAAAAGGTGAAAAGGCTGAAAATTTTGCAGAAAAGAGATGAATCAGCAGAATTTCTGCAGAAAAGAGGCAAAGAAGCAGAACGTTGCGCTGAAAAGAGGTGAATGAGCAGAATTTCTGCTGAAGAGAGGCAGAAGGTTCTGTTTGTAGAAAAAGAAACATGATGAACCATGTGTGAAATAAATAAAGAAATGAAATGAAAGAACAACCTGATTCTGCTCAAATTCACCAATCAGAGCTACTGCCTCTGTCTGCTTCATTAGGCTGGGTACTTGTATGTATTTCGGTCCATATTAGAAAAGCTGCTTAAATTATAAAACTTTGCAAAATTGTAATAAATGATCAATATAAATTACAGGTCTGTGATAGTGTATCAATTTTTAGTGAAAAAAAAAATGTTGACCAAGGTGGGATTGAATCCACGACCTTTGAGCTGCAAAGCCGTGTCATTACTGATTGCGCCACCTGGCAAGGGGGCGGGCGGCTGGAAAACAAATAGATCAGCAATCAGAAATAGATCGCGGTGAGAGGCGAAAAGCGCCGTTTTTTGGAGTTACAAAACGTCGTGTAACTCAAAAACTAGGAGGGCAGAATAATTCTTGTACTGGGTGAATCAGCGGACTTTGGTGTATTTTGACTGCGATTTTCATAGCTCTTTGTACCTCCGTCGCGGAGATATGACGAGAGAAGAAACGGCTTCATTTTCAGAGAGTGAGAACTGAGAGGAGGACAGATTTCCACCCCTCAAACAAACGTAATTTATGGCTCAACGGTAAGATGAATGTAAAAACTGCTTCCACTGTGAGTGTCAGCAGTGTCTGAAGATATATTGGCACAAGCCTCATGTCCTAACTTTGCTTTGTTAATTAGATATGGCGATTTCAAAATGCCTCCCGTTACAGAATTTCAGCTCTGAATTTCAAAACCTCCCCATAGACTTTGAATGGGAAGTAACCAGACTATGTGTCACTTCGAGGCAAATTGCGAAAAAACGGTAAATCGCACAATAAAGATAGTAACATTGTCTGAAAGCCAGCAAAAATACCTACGTTTTGATGTATAATTTGTGGAGGTTGAGTGGAAATTGAGCGAGTAGCAAGAAGTTGTTCAGACATGAAGAGAAAATTCAGAAAGGACCAGCACACACTCTGAGTTAATTGCATAGCAACCATAGCAACGCATGTATTTTCTGAAAAATCACAATTTTGCAACTGAAAACTTAAAGAGAGATAAGATTAAAACGGTAGAAGGTCTGAAAAAGCTGAATCACACAGGAATAGCCCAATACTTTGAGAACATTTTAAAGTTTGAATGGAGTTTCTAGGTGAAAGTATGAGGAAGTAGTTAAGTTTCAAAACCAAGCAAGTTTTAGCAGAGTTGTGGAAGTTTTCCATTCATTTCAATGGGACAAATTAAAGGAAAAAAGTGTAATATTTTAAAAAGTATAATAGTAATAAACACCAAAAGATATAGCCGGCATTAGCAGAAAGAGCAGAACAGTTTAGAGTTTGAACGGAGAAAATCGGCTGAAAACTGAGGGAGTAGTTAAGTGCCAAAAAGTGTACGGAAGCAACTGGAATATAGTGGAATAAAGAATAAAGAGAAACAGGAACTCAATAGTGTGGAAGCCCTTTAGGGCATCCACACAATTGCATTTCCTGCGAAAATGCTGTGTGGATGCCTTATGGCTGAAGCTGTCTGCTGAAAAGCTGAAAAAGCTGAAAAGTTGCAAAAAGTTGTATGGTGGTGAAAAAAAAAATGTTGCCATGAGCAGGATTTGAACCTGGCCCTCCTAGTCCAAAGGCAGCTACTCATCTCACTGAGCAAAACACATTCACACAAAGAAGAGGTGGAGAGACTGATAATGCTGCTGAAATTAGCAGAAGCTGCTGAGAATTGTGCTGATGAGAGGTGAAAAGGCTGAAAATTTTGCAGAAAAGAGGTGAATCAGCAGAGTTTCTGCTGAAAAGAGTTTTTTTTTCTGAAAACAGCCAAAAAACCTGGAATTTGTGCTGAAAAGGGGTGAAAAAATGAAAATTTTGCTAAAAAGTGGTGAGGAAGCTAAAGTTTACCAAATCAAAGTATTTGTGCCAAAACATAGTATTTCTGCCATATTGTGGTAATTGTGCCACAAAAGTTATTACATTAAAACATGAATACGGATTAAAGATGAAAGAAACTGGCAACAAATTCCTCCACTACAAACCAATCTGATACCACTACTTTGCAGTGTTCACGTTTACTAAGGCACTTCCCAAAAGGCGCCACAAGAGGGCACTCCAACACAAGAGATGACCTATGTACACTGATGCACTTAGTAACAGTCAGCCTCCTACTTTGCCACTACGTAATACAGCGGAAATACAGTAGCAAAAATACAATATTTATGCAGAAACACTGTAATTTCACTCAAATACTATGAAATAGCAGTAATACTATGATTTGGCAGAAATACTATGTTTCAGTACAAATACTATGACAAAGCAGAAATACTATGACTTAGAAGTAATACTATAACAAAAGGGATTCCTCAAAATACTATGTAATTGCAGTAATTCTATGATTTGGCAGAAATACTGTACTTCGTACAAATACAATGCTTTGGTAAAAATACTATATTTTGATTTGAACTCTATGATTTGAAAAAGATGAAAGAATTGAAAAAGGTGAAAAGGCTAAAATGTTGCAGAAAAGAGATGAATCAGCCGAATTTCTGCAGAAAAGAGGCAAAGAAGCAGAACGTTGCGCTGAAAAGAGGTGAATGAGCAGAATTTCTGCTGAAAAGAGGCAGAATTTCTGCTGAAAAGAGGCAGAAGGTTCTGTATGTAGAAAAAGAAACACGATCAACAATGTGTGAAATAAATAAAGAAATGAAATGAAAGAACAACCTGATTCTGCTCAAATTCACCAATCAGAGCTACTGCCTCTGTCTGCTTCATTAGGCTGTGTACTTGTATGTATTTCGGTCTATATTAGAAAAGCTGCTAAAATTATAAAACTTTGCAGAATTGTGATAAATGATCAATATAAATGACAGGTCTGTGATAGTGTTTAAATTTGTAATGAAAAAAAAAATGTTGAAGCAAGGTGGGATTGAACCCACGGCCTTTGAGGTGCAGAGCCGTGTCATTACTGATTGCGCCACCTGGCAAGGGGGCGGGCGGCTGAAAAACAAATAGATCAGCAATCAGAAATAGATCGCGGTGAGAGGCGAAAAGCGCCCTTTTTTGGAGTTACAAAACGTCGTGTAACTGAAAAACTAGGAGGGCTAGCAGCATAATTCTTGTACTGGGTGAATCAGCGGACTTTGGTGTATTTTGACTGCGATTTTCATAGCTCTTTGTACCTCCGTCGCGGAGATATGACGAGAGAAGAAACGGCTTCATTTTCAGAGTGTGAGAACTGAGAGGAGGACAGATTTCCACCCCTCAAACAAACGTAATTTATGGCTCAACGGTAAGATGAATGTAAAAACTGCTTCCACTGTGAGTGTCAGCAGTGTCTGAAGATATATTGGCACAAGCCTCATGTCCTAACTTTGCTTTGTTAATTAGATATGGCGATTTGAAAATGCCTCCTGTTACAGAATTTCAGCTCTGAATTTCAAAACCTCCCCATATACTTTGAATTGGAAGTAACCAGACTATGTGTCACTTCGAGGCAAATTGCGAAAAAACGGTAAATCTCACAATAAAGATAGTAACATTGTCTGAAAGCCAGCAAAAATACCTACGTTTTGATGTATAATTTGTGGAGGTTGAGTGGAAATTGAGCGAGTAGCAAGAAGTTGTTCAGACATGAAGAGAAAATTCAGAACAGACCAGCACACACTCTGAGTTAATTGCATAGCAACCATAGCAACGCATGTATTTTCTGAAAAATCTCAATTTTGCAACTGAAAACTTAAAGAGGTATAAAATGAAAACGGTAGAAGATCTGAAAAAGCTGAATCACACAGGAATAGCCCAATAATCTGAGAACATTTTAAAGTTTGAATGGAGTTTCTAGGTGAAAGTATGAGGAAGCAGTTAAGTTTCAAAACCAAGCAAGTTTTAGCAGAATTGTGGAAGTTTTCCATTGATTTCAATGGGACAAATTAAAGGAAAAAAGTGTAATATTTTAAAAAGTATAATAGTAATAAACACCAAAAGTCATAGCCATCATTAGCAGAAAGAGCAGAACAGTATAGAGTTTGAACTGAGAAAATCGGCTGAAAACTGAGGAAGTAGTTAAGTGCCAAAAAGTGTACGGAAGCAACTAGAGGAATAATAAAGAATAACTAGAAAAAATTTGCATTTCCTGCGAAAATGCTGTGTGGATGCCAGAACGCTGAAGCTGTCTGGTGAAAATGACTGAAAAAGATGAAAAGCTGCAAAAATTGTATGGCATTAAAGAAACTGAAAAATTATGCTGAAAACAAGTGAAAAAAAAGAAACTTTTGCTGAAAAAGAGGTGAAAAGGCAAAGATTCTGCTTAAAAGGGGTGCAGAAGTTCAAATTTCTACTGAAAAGAGTAGAAAGGGTTTCCTCTGAAATGAGCAGAAGATACTGAGATTTGTATTGATAAGAGTTGAAAGGCTGAAGATTCTGCTTAAAATAGGTGAATCAGCAGAATTTCTACTGAAAAGAGGTAAATCAACAGAATTTCTGCTAAAAAAGAGATTTCTGTTGAAAACACCTGAAAAATCTGGGATTTGTGCTGAAAAGGGGTGAAAAAACTCACAATTCTGCTGAAACGGGGTGAAGAAGAGGTGTTGGGCTGTTGAGAAGAGTTAAACAAGTTGAACTGACATGTTTGGGTACAAATACTATGATTTTGCAATAATACTGCATTTTAGCACAACTCCTGAGATTTGATTGAAATACTATGATTTAGAAGAAATATTATGACTAAAAATACAATGTTTTGGCACAAGTACTAGGATTTGGTTCGAATGGTATGATTTGAAACAAATATTATGATTTGGCAGAAATACTATTATTTAGTAGAAATACTATGATTTACCAGAAGTACAATGTTTCTGCAAAAATACTATGATTTTGCAGAAATACAATGCCTTAGTAGTAATACTATAACATCACAGATATATGATGATTTTGCAGACATTCTGGTTTTACACAAATACTATAATGTGGCAGTATACTATGTTTTAGCACAAATACTATGATTTGCTATAAATACTATGATTTGGCACATATACTATATTCAGCACATATACTATAACAAAACAGAAAGTCTACGACTTAGTAGTAATACTATAACATAATAGATATACTATGATTTTGCAGAGAGTCTATGTTTTTGCACAACTAGCACAATATGGCAGAAATGCTATGATTTGGCAGAAGTACTATGATTTAGTACAAATACGATGATTTGGCAATAATACTGCATTTCAGCACAACTACTGAGATTTGGGTGAAATACTATGATTTAGAAGAAATACTATGTCTTCATACAAATACTATGTTTTGGTTCGAATACTATGATTTGCAAAAAATACTATGATTTGGCACAAGTACCATGACTTAGTACAAATACTACGAATTGGCAGAAATACTGTCACTTAGTAGTAATACAATAACATAACAGATATACTGCGATTTAGCAGATATAGTATGTTTTTGCACAAATACTACGATGTCACTCAAATACTACGAAACTGCAGTGATACTATGATTTTGAAGGAATATTATGATTTGGTAGAAATACTATGCCTTAGTAGCAATACTATAACATAACAGATATACTGTGATTTAACAGATAATATGCTTTTGCACTAATAATACGATTTCGCTCAAATACTGTGAAATTGCAGTAATACTATGATTTTGAAGAAATACTATGATTAGGTAGAAATACTATACCTTAGTAGTAATACTATAACATAACAGATATACTGTGATTTTGCAGACATAGCATGTTTTTGCACAAATACTACGATTTTGCTCAAATACTATGAAATTGCAGTAATACTATGATTTTGAAGGAATACTATGATTAGGTAGAAATACTATGCCTTAGTAGTAATACTATAACATAACAGATATACTGTGATTTTGAAGACATTCTATGTTTTTGCACAAATACTACAATTTGGCAGAATTACTATGTTTGGGCACAAATACTAAGATTTGTTATAAATACTATGATTTGGCACATATACTATAATCAGCAGATATACTATAACATAACAGAAATTCTACGACTTAGTAGTAATACTATAACATAACAGAAATTTTAATTGGGCACAAATACTATAATTTGGCACAAATACCATGATTTGGCAAAAAAATACGATGATATGGCAGAAATACTATGATTGGGTACAAATACTATGATTTGGCACAAGTACTATGATTTAGTACAAATACCATGATTGGCAGAATTACTATGTTTCAGTACAAATACTATGATTTGGCAATAATACTGCGTTTTGGCACAACTACTGAGATTTGATTAAAATACTATGATTTAGAAGAAATACTATGACTTCGTACAAGTACAATGTTTTGGTTTGAATAATATGATTTGCAAAAAATACTATGATTTGGCACAAGTACCATGATTTAGTACAAATACTATGATTGGGTACAAATACTATGATTTGGCACAAATACTATGATTTAGCAGAAATACTATGTTTTAACATAAATAATATCTTTGGACAGAAATTTCTGCTAAAAGGTACTGTTTCTGCTTTTTAGCAGAAATACTGTAATTTGGCATAAATACTATGATTTGGGATAAATACTATGATTTGGCAGATATACTGTATTCAGCAAATATACTATAACATAACAGACATTCCTCCACGTAGTAGTAATACTATAACATAAAATAAATATTATGGTTTTGCCCCAAAACCATGATTGGGCACAAACACCATGAATTTTCAAAAATACTATGATTTAGCAGAAATACTATGATTGAGCAGAAGTACTAAGATGTAGTAGAAGTACTTTGATTGAGCAGAAGTACTAAGATGTAGTAGAAGTACTTTGATTTAACAGAAATACTATTATGGAGGAGTAATACTTTAACATGGGAGAATTATTGATACACACAGACACACACATACACAGAGAGCAAAGTGTACAGGGGCTGTTAAGAGTCTGGGCTTGGTATATCTAGGTCAGCTAAATTGGCTGCACCTGCTGTAATCAGCACTTACACACACAGACACAGAGAGAGCTATGGGTTTTCTTCAGTGTATTTCTCACATTCAGGATTCCCCTCGAACAAATGGCCATAATTTCCTAACCGTAGGGGCTAGAACGGTCATTCTGACATCGTTTTGTTCAGAAGAGATGAGGGAATCTGCAGGTCTTCATAATTCAGAGATAAAATATAAATTATTGAAGATATATGACTTGTAATACACTGTAACTGAGTAGAGGCGAAGCAAAACTGCCTTGACTTGCCCTCAAACAACGTTATGTAACTCTAAATCTATATGGAGCATCTAAATCATTCTTTCACCGTAAGAAACAGCAGGCTTTGGTGAACAGTCATGGAAATTTTCAGGTCTCTGTTGAAATCCATCAAAAAGATATGACGAGAGAAAAAAGTGCCTCATTTCCAGAGTTTGAAATCTGAAGAAATCTGAGCGAGGGACAAATTTCCTACCCTCAAACAAGTGTAATTCATGGCCAAACGGTAATAGGTGAGGAAAAAATTCTTGAATTGTGAGAATCAGGGATGCCTGAAGATATATTGGCACAAGCGTCATGTCTCAACTTTGTTTCGTTAAGGAGATATGACGATTTGAAAATGCCTCTCATTAGAGAATTCCAGCACTGATTTTGAAGAAACTCTCCATTGAGTTTCTATGGAGAGTTTTCAAACTTCATGTTACTGTGAGGAGATTTGCAAAAAATCTGTAAGTCCCACAACAATGATAGTGACATTTTCTGAAAGCCAGCAAAAATACCTACGTTTTGATGTATAATTTGTGGGGGTTGAGTGAAAATTGAGCGAGTAGGAAGAAGTTGTTCAGACATGAAGAGAAAATTCAGAAAGGACAAGTGCACAGTCTGAGTTAATTGCATAGCAACCATAACAACGCATGTATTTTCTGAAAAATCACAATTTTGCAACTGAAAACTTAAAGAGGTATAAGATTAAAACGGTAGAAGATCTGAAAAAGCTGAATCATACTGGAATAGCCCAATAATCTGAGAACATTTTAAAGTTTGAATGGAGTTTCTAGGTGAAAGTAGGAGGAAGTAGTTAAGTTTCAAAAACAAGCAAGTTTTAGCAGAATTGCGGAAGTTTTCCATTCATTTCAATGGGACAAATTAAAGGAAAAAAGTGTAATATTTTAAAAAGTATAATAGTAATAAACACCAAAAGTCATAGCTGCAATAAGCAGAAAGAGCAGAACAGTATAGAGTTTGAACGGAGAAAATCGGACAAAAACTGCGGAAGTAGTTAAGCGCCGAAAAACGTACGGAAGCAACTTGAAGATGAAGAAAAGATAAAGAATAAAGAGAAACAGGAACTCAATAGTGTGGAAGCCCTTGAGGGCATCCACACAACTAGAAAAAATTGCATTTCCTGCGAAAATGCTGTGTGGATGCCTTAACGCTGAAGCTGTCTGCTGAAAAGCTGAAAAAGATGAAAAGTAGCAAAAGTTGTATGGTGGTGAAAAAAAAAATGTTGTCCTAAGCAGGATTTGAACCTGGCCCTCCTGGGCTAAAGGCAGCTACTCATCTCACTGTGCCAAAGTCACTCTGACAAAGGAAGAGATGAAGAGACTGACAATTATGGTGGAATGAGCAGAAGCTGCTGAGAATTGTCCTGATAACACGTAAAAGGGCTGAAAATTTCGCAGAAAAGAGGTAAATCAGCAGAATTTCTGCAGAAAAGAGGAAAAGAAGCAGAACATTGCGCTGAAAAGAGGTGAATCAGCACAATTTCTGCTGAAAAGAGGCAGAACAACCTGGTTCTGCTCAAATTCACCAATCAGAGGTACTGCTTCTGTCTGCTTCATCAGGCTGTGTACTTGTATATATTTCTGCAAATTTATTGTGCTGATAAGAGGTGAAAAGGCTGAAAATTTTGCAGAAAAGAGGTGAATCAGCTGAATTTCTGCAGAAAAGAGGCAAAGAAGCAGATACTTGCACTGAAAAGAGATGAATCAGCAGAGTTTCTGCTGAAAAGATTTTCTTTTATGAAAACAGCCAAAAAAGCTGGAATTTGTGCTGAAAAGGGGTGAAAAAAAATGAAAATTTCGCTGAAAAGGGGTGAAGAAGCTAACGTATACCAAATCAAAGTATTTGTGCCAAAACTTCCATATTGTGGTACTACTACATTACAACATGAATACGGATTAAAGATGAAAGAAACTGGCAACAAATTCCTCCACTACAAACCAGTCTGATACCACTACTTCACGTTTACTAAGGCACTACCCAAAAGGCGCCACAAGAGGGCACTCCAACACAACAGATGACCTATGTACACTGATACACTTAGTAACAGTCAGCCTCCTACTTTGCCACTACGTAATACAGCGGAAATACTATGAAATAGCAGTAATACTATGATTTGGCAGAAATACTATGTTTCAGTACAAATACTATGACAAAGCAGAAATAATATGACTTAGATGTAATACTATAATAAAAGGGATTCCTCAAAATACTATGAAATTGCAGTAATTCTATGATTTGGCAGAAATACTGTACTTCGTACAAGTACAATGCTTTGGTAAAAATACTATATTTTGATTTGAACTCTATGATTTGAAAAAGATGAAAGCATTGAAAAAGGTGAAAAGGCTGAAAATTTTGCAGAAAAGAGGCAGAAGGTTCTGTATGTAGAAAAAGAAACACGATGAACCATGTGTGAAATAAATAAAGAAATGAAATGAAAGAAAAACCTTATTCTGCTCAAATTCACCAATCAGAGCTACTGCCTCTGTCTGCTTCATTAGGCTGGGTACTTGTATGTATTTCGGTCCATATTAGAAAAGCTGCTAAAATGATAAAACTTTGCAGAATTGTAATAAATGATCAATATAAATTACAGGTCTGTGATAGTGTTTAAATTTGTAATGAAAAAAAAATGTTGAAGCAAGGTGGGATCGAACCCACGACCTTTGAGGTGCAGAGCCGTGTCATTACTGATTGCGCCACCTGGCAAGGGGGCGGGCGGCTGAAAAACAAATAGATCAGCAATCAGAAATAGATCGCGGTGAGAGGCGAAAAGCGCCGTTTTTTGGAGTTACAAAACGTCGTGTAACTCAAAAACTAGGAGGGCTAGCAGAATAAATCTTGTACTGGGTGAATCAGCGGACTTTGGTGTATTTTGACTGCGATTTTCATAGCTCTTTGTACCTCCGTCGCGGGGATATGACGAGAGAAGAAACGGCTTCATTTTCAGAGTGTGAAAACTGAGAGGAGGACAGATTTCCACCCCTCAAACAAACGTAATTTATGGCTCAACGGTAAGATGAATGTAAAAACTGCTTCCACTGTGAGTGTCAGGAGTGTCTGAAGATATATTGGCACAAGCCTCATGTCCTAACTTTGCTTTGTTAAGGAGATATGGCGATCTAAAAATGCCTCCCATTACAGAATTTCAGCTCTGAATTTGAAAACCTCCCCATACACTTTGAATGGGGACTTGTCAGACTTTGTGTCACTTCGAGGCAAATTGCGAAAAAACTGTGAATCTCACAATAAAGATAATGACATTTTCTGAAAGCCAGCAAAAATACCTACGTTTTGATGTATAATTTGTGGGGGTTGAGTGAAAATTGAGCGAGTAGCAAGAAGTTGTTCAGACATGAAGAGAAAATTCAGAACAGACCAGAACTCACTCTGAGTTAATTGCACAGAATTGTGGAAGTTTCCCATTCATTTCAATGGGATGGGACAAATTAAAAGAAAAAAGTGTAATATTTTAAAAAGTATAATAGTAATAAACACCAAAAGTCATAGCAGGAATTAGCAGAAAGAGCAGAACAGTTTAGAGTTTGAACGGAGAAAATCGGCTGAAAACTGCGGGAGTAGTTAAGCGGCGAAGAACGGAGCAACTTGAAGAATAAAGTATAAAGAATAAAGAGAAACAGGAACTCAATAGTGTGGAAGCCCTTTAGGGCATCCACACAATAAAGAGAAACAGGAACTCAATAGTGTGGAAGCCCTTTAGGGCATCCACACAATAAAGAATAAAGAGAAACAGGAACTCAATGGTGTGGAAGCCCTTTAGGGCATCCACACAACTAGAAAATTTGCATTTCCTGCGAAAATGCTGTGTGGATGCCTTATCGCTGAAGCTGTCTGCTGAAAAGCTGAAAAATATGAAAGTTGCAAAAAGTTGTATGGTGGTGAAAAAAAAATGTCTCCCTGAGCAGGATTTGAACCTGGCCCTCCTATGCTCAAGGCAGAGACTCATCTCACTGTGCCAAACGCACTCTCACAAGGAAAGAGATGGAGAGACTGACAATTATGGTGGAATGAGCAGAGGCTGTTGAGAAAAGAGGTGAATGAGCAGAATTTCTGCTGAAAATAGGCAGAAGTTTCTGTATGTAGAAAAAGAAACACTGTTCAACCATGTGTGAAATAAATAAATAAATGAAATGAAAGAACAACCTGGTTCTGCTCAATCTCACCAATCAGAGGTACTGCCTCTGTCTGCTTCATCAGGCTGTGTACTTGTTTCTGCCATGGAGCGTTAACAATTGTGCTGATAAGAGGTGAAAAGGCTGAAAATTTTGCAGAAAAGAGGTGAATCAGCAGAATTTCTGCAGAAAAGAGGCAAAGAAGCAGATACTTGCACTGAAAAGAGATGAATCAGCAGAGTTTCTGCTGAAAAGATTTTTTTTAATGAAAACAGCCGAAAAAGCTGGAATTTGTGCTGAAAAGGGGTGAAAAAAAATGAAAATTTTGCTGAAAAGGGGTGAAGAAGCTAAAGTATACCAAATCAAAGTATTTGTGCCAAAACTTCCATCTTACAACATGAATACGGATTAAAGATGAAAGAAACTGGCAACAAATTCCTCCACTACAAACCAGTGTGATACCACTACTTTGCAGTCTTCACGTTTACTAAGGCACTACCCAAAAGGCGCCACAAGAGGGCACTCCAACACAAGAGATGACCTATGTACACTGATGCACTTAGTAACAGTCAGCCTCCTACTTTGCCACTACGTAATACAGCGGAAATACAGTAGCAGAAATACAATGTTTTTGCAGAAAGACTGTAATTTCACTCATATACTATGAAATAGCAGTAATACTATGATTTGGCAGAAATACTATGTTTCAGTACAATTACTATGACAAAGCAGAAATACTATGACTTAGAAGTAATACTATAACAAAAGGGATTCCTCAAAATACTATGAAATTGCAGTAATTTTAACTCTATGATTTGAAAAAGATGGAAGCCTTGAAAAACATGAAAAGGCTGAAATGAGCAGAAAAGAGATGAATCAGCAGAATTTCTGCAGAAAAGAGGCAAAGAAGCTGAACGTTGCGCTGAAAAGAGGTGAATGAGCAGAATTTCTGCTGAAAAGAGGCAGAATTTCTGCTGAAAAGAGGCAGAAGGTTCTGTATGTAGAAAAAGAAACAGGATGAACCATGTGTGAAATAAATAAATAAATGAAATGAAAGAACAACCTGATTCTGCTCAAATTCACCAATCAGAGCTACTGCCTCTGTCTGCTTCATTAGGCTGGGTACTTGTATTGACCAAGGTGGGTTTGAACCGACGATATAAATGACAGGTCTGTGATAGTGTTTAAATTTGTAATGAAAAAAAAAATGTTGAAGCAAGGTGGGATTGAACCCACGGCCTTTGAGGTGCAGAGCCGTGTCATTACTGATTGCGCCACCTGGCAAGGGGGCGGGCGGCTGAAAAACAAATAGATCAGCAATCAGAAATAGATCGCGGTGAGAGGCGAAAAGCGCCCTTTTTTGGAGTTACAAAACGTCGTGTAACTGAAAAACTAGGAGGGCTAGCAGCATAATTCTTGTACTGGGTGAATCAGCGGACTTTGGTGTATTTTGACTGCGATTTTCATAGCTCTTTGTACCTCCGTCGCGGAGATATGACGAGAGAAGAAACGGCTTCATTTTCAGAGTGTGAGAACTGAGAGGAGGACAGATTTCCACCCCTCAAACAAACGTAATTTATGGCTCAACGGTAAGATGAATGTAAAAACTGCTTCCACTGTGAGTGTCAGCAGTGTCTGAAGATATATTGGCACAAGCCTCATGTCCTAACTTTGCTTTGTTAATTAGATATGGCGATTTGAAAATGCCTCCTGTTACAGAATTTCAGCTCTGAATTTCAAAACCTCCCCATATACTTTGAATTGGAAGTAACCAGACTATGTGTCACTTCGAGGCAAATTGCGAAAAAACGGTAAATCTCACAATAAAGATAGTAACATTGTCTGAAAGCCAGCAAAAATACCTACGTTTTGATGTATAATTTGTGGAGGTTGAGTGGAAATTGAGCGAGTAGCAAGAAGTTGTTCAGACATGAAGAGAAAATTCAGAACAGACCAGCACACACTCTGAGTTAATTGCATAGCAACCATAGCAACGCATGTATTTTCTGAAAAATCTCAATTTTGCAACTGAAAACTTAAAGAGGTATAAAATGAAAACGGTAGAAGATCTGAAAAAGCTGAATCACACAGGAATAGCCCAATAATCTGAGAACATTTTAAAGTTTGAATGGAGTTTCTAGGTGAAAGTATGAGGAAGCAGTTAAGTTTCAAAACCAAGCAAGTTTTAGCAGAATTGTGGAAGTTTTCCATTGATTTCAATGGGACAAATTAAAGGAAAAAAGTGTAATATTTTAAAAAGTATAATAGTAATAAACACCAAAAGTCATAGCCATCATTAGCAGAAAGAGCAGAACAGTATAGAGTTTGAACTGAGAAAATCGGCTGAAAACTGAGGAAGTAGTTAAGTGCCAAAAAGTGTACGGAAGCAACTAGAGGAATAATAAAGAATAACTAGAAAAAATTGCATTTCCTGCGAAAATGCTGTGTGGATGCCTTAACGCTGAAGCTGTCGGCTGAAAAACTGAAAAAGATGAAAAGTAGCAAAAGTTGTATGGTGGTGAAAAAAAAATGTTGTCCTAAGCAGGATTTGAACCTGGCCCTCCTGGGCTCAAGGCAGCAACTCATCTCACTGTGCCAAAGTTACTCTGACAAAGGAAGAGATGGAGAGACTGACAATTATGGTGGAATGAGCAGAAGCTGCTGAGAATTGTCCTGATAACACGTAAAAGGGCTGAAAATTTCGCAGAAAAGAGGTAAATCAGCAGAATTTCTGCAGAAAAGTGGAAAAGAAGCAGAACATTGCGCTGAAAAGAGGTGAATCAGCACAATTTCTGCTGAAAAGAGGCAGAACAACCTGGTTCTGCTCAAATTCACCAATCAGAGGTACTGCTTCTGTCTGCTTCATCAGGCTGTGTACTTGTATATATTTCTGCAAATTTATTGTGCTGATAAGAGGTGAAAAGGCTGAAAATTTTGCAGAAAAGAGGTGAATCAGCTGAATTTCTGCAGAAAAGAGGCAAAGAAGCAGATACTTGCACTGAAAAGAGATGAATCAGCAGAGTTTCTGCTGAAAAGATTTTTTTTTATGAAAACAGCCAAAAAAGCTGGAATTTGTGCTGAAAAGGGGTGAAAAAAAATGAAAATTTCACTGAAAAGGGGTGAAGAAGCTAACGTATACCAAATCAAAGTATTTGTGCCAAAACTTCCATATTGTGGTACTACTACATTACAACATGAATACGGATTAAAGATGAAAGAAACTGGCAACAAATTCCTCCACTACAAACCAGTCTGATACCACTACTTCACGTTTACTAAGGCACTACCCAAAAGGCACCACAAGAGGGCACTCCAACACAAGAGATGACCTATGTACACTGATGCACTTAGTAACAGTCAGCCTCCTACTTTGCCACTACGTAATACAGCGGAAATACTATGAAATAGCAGTAATACTATGATTTGGCAGAAATACTATGTTTCAGTACAAATACTATGACAAAGCAGAAATAATATGACTTAGAAGTAATACTATAACAAAAGGGATTCCTCAAAATACTATGAAATTGCAGTAATTCTATGATTTGGCAGAAATACTGTACTTTGTACAAATACAATGCTTTGGTAAAAATACTATATTTTGATTTGAACTCTATGATTTGAAAAAGATGAAAGGATTGAAAAAGGTGAAAAGGCTGAAAATTTTGCAGAAAAGAGATGAATCAGCAGAATTTCTGCAGAAAAGAGGCAAAGAAGCAGAACGTTGCCCTGAAAAGAGGTGAATGAGCAGAATTTCTGCTGAAAAGAGGCAGAAGGTTCTGTATGTAGAAAAAGAAACACTGTTCAACCATGTATGAAATAAATAAATAAATGAAATGAAAGAACAACCTGGTTCTGCTCAATCTCACCAATCAGAGGTACTGCCTCTGTCTGCTTCATTAGGCTGTGTACTTGTTTTGTGCCATGGAGCGTTAACAATTGTGCTGATAAGAGGTGAAAAGGCTGAAAATTTTGCAGAAAAGAAGTGAATCAGCAGAATTTCTACAGAAAAGAGGCAAAGAAGCAGATACTTGCACTGAAAAGAGATGAATCAGCAGAGTTTCTGCTGAAAAGATTTTTTTTTTATGAAAACAGCCAAAAAAGCTGGAATTTGTGCTGAAAAGGGGTGAAAAAAATGAAAATTTTGCTGAAAAGGGGTGAAGAAGCTAAAGTATACCAAATCAAAGTATTTGTGCCAAAACTTCCATATTGTGGTACTACTACATTACAACATGAATGAAGATGAAAGAAACTGGCAACAAATTCCTCCACTACAAACCAGTCTGATACCACTACTTTGCAGTGTTCACGTTTACTAAGGCACTACCCAAAAGGCACCACAAGAGGGCACTCCAACACAAGAGATGACCTATGTACACTGATGCACTTAGTAACAGTCAGCCTCCTACTTTGCCACTACGTAATACAGTGGAAATACAGTAGCAGAAATACAATGTTTTTGCAGAAACACTGTAATTTCACTCAAATACTATGAAATAGCAGTAATACTATGATTTGGCAGAAATACTATGTTTCAGTACAAATACTATAACAAAGCAGAAATACTAAGACTTAGAAGTAATACTATAACAAAAGGGATTCCTCAAAATACTATGAAATTGCAGTAATTCTTTGATTTGGCAGAAATACTGTACTCCTTACAAATACAATGCTTTGGTAAAAATACTACATTTTATTTTAACTCTATGATTTGAAAAAGATGAAAGCATTGAAAAAGGTGAAAAGGCTGAAATGAGCAGAAAAGAGATGAATCAGCAGAATTTCTGCTGAAAAGAGGCAAAGAAGCAGAACGTTGCGCTGAAAAGAGGTGAATGAGCAGAATTTCTGCTGAAAAGTGGCAAAGAAGCAGAACGTTGCGCTGAAAAGAGGTGAATGAGCAGAATTTCTGCTGAAAAGAGGCAGAATTTCTGCTGAAAAGAGGCAGAAGGTTCTGTATGTAGAAAAAGAAACACGATGAACCATGTGTGAAATAAATAAAGAAATGAAATGAAAGAACAACCTGGTTCTGCTCAATCTCACCAATCAGAGGTACTGCCTCTGTCTGCTTCATTAGGCTGTGTACTTGTATGTATTTCGGTCTATATTAGAAAAGCTGCTAAAATGATAAAACTTTGCAGAATTGTAATAAATGATCAATATAAATGACAGGTCTGTGATAGTGTTTAAATTTGTAATGAAAATAAATGTTGAAGCAAGGTGGGATTGAACCCACAACCTTTGAGGTGCAGAGCCGTGTCACTACTGATTGCGCCACCTGGGAAGGGGGCGGGCGG
Organism: Pelmatolapia mariae; assembly: GCF_036321145.2. NCBI lineage: Eukaryota > Metazoa > Chordata > Actinopteri > Cichliformes > Cichlidae > Pelmatolapia > Pelmatolapia mariae. Next base: position 19,351,109 of record NC_086229.1, on the reverse strand, counting down.
CTGAAAAACATAGACATGAGCAGTCAGAAAATAGATCGCGGTGAGCGGCGAAAAGCGCCGTTTTTTGGAGTTACAAAACGTCGTGTAACTCAAAAACTAGGAGGGCTAGCAGCATAATTCTTGTACTGGGTGAATCAGCGGACTTTGGTGTATTTTGACTGCGATTTTCATAGCTCTTTGTACCTCCGTCGCGGAGATATGACGAGAGAAGAAACGGCTTCATTTCCACAGTTTGAAGACTGAGAGAAGGACAGATTTCCACCCCTCAAACAAACGTAATTCATTGCTCAACGGTAAGATAATTGTAAAAACTGATTCCACTGTGAGTGTCAGCAGTGTCTGAAGATATATTGGCACAAGCCTCATGTCCTAACTTTGCTTTGTTCAAGAGATATTGCGATTTGAAAATGCCTCCTGTTACAGAATTTCAGCTCTGAATTTCAAAACCTCCCTGTATACTTTGAATGGGGAGTAACCTAACCATGTGTCACTTCGAGGTGAATTGCGAAAAAACGGTAAATCTCACAATAAAGACAGTAACATTGTCTGAAAGCCAGCAAAAATACCTACGTTTTGATGTATAATTTGTGGGGGTTGAGTGTAAATTGAGCGAGTAGCAAGAAGTTGTTCAGACATGAAGAGAAAATTCAGAACAGACCAGCACTCACTCTGAGTTAATTGCATAGCAACCATAGCAACGCATGTATTTTCTGAAAAATCACAATTTTGCAACTGAAAACTTAAAGAGGTATAAAATTAAAACGGTAGAAGATCTGAAAAAGCTGAATCACACAGGAATAGCCCAATAATCTGAGAACATTTTAAAGTTTGAATGGAGTTTCTAGGTGAAAGTATGAGGAAGCAGTTAAGTTTCAAAACCAAGCAAGTTTTAGCAGAGTTGTGGAAGTTTTCCATTCATTTCAATGGGACAAATTAAAGGAAAAAAGTGTAATATTTTAAAAAGTATAATAGTAATAAACACCAAAAGTCATAGCAGTCGTTAGCAGAAAGAGCAGAACAGTTTAGAGTTTGAACGGAGAAAATCGGCTGAAAACTGAGGGAGTAGTTAAGTGCCGAAAAACGTACGGAAGCAACTTTAAGAATATTAAAGAATAAAGAGAAACAGGAACTCAATAGTGTGGATGCCTTTGAAGGCATCCACACAACTAGAAAAAATTGCATTTCCTGCGAAAATGCTGTGTGGATGCCTTAACGCTGAAGCTGTCTGCTGAAAAGCTGAAAAAGATGAAAAGTAGCAAAAGTTGTATGGTGGTGAAAAAAAAAATGTTGTCCTAAGCAGGATTTGAACCTGGCCCTCCTGGGCTAAAGGCAGCTACTCATCTCACTGTGCCAAAGTCACTCTGACAAAGGAAGAGATGAAGAGACTGACAATTATGGTGGAATGAGCAGAAGCTGCTGAGAATTGTCCTGATAACACGTAAAAGGGCTGAAAATTTCGCAGAAAAGAGGTAAATCAGCAGAATTTCTGCAGAAAAGAGGAAAAGAAGCAGAACATTGCGCTGAAAAGAGGTGAATCAGCACAATTTCTGCTGAAAAGAGGCAGAACAACCTGGTTCTGCTCAAATTCACCAATCAGAGGTACTGCTTCTGTCTGCTTCATCAGGCTGTGTACTTGTATATATTTCTGCAAATTTATTGTGCTGATAAGAGGTGAAAAGGCTGAAAATTTTGCAGAAAAGAGGTGAATCAGCTGAATTTCTGCAGAAAAGAGGCAAAGAAGCAGATACTTGCACTGAAAAGAGATGAATCAGCAGAGTTTCTGCTGAAAAGATTTTTTTTTATGAAAACAGCCAAAAAAGCTGGAATTTGTGCTGAAAAGGGGTGAAAAAAAATGAAAATTTCGCTGAAAAGGGGTGAAGAAGCTAACGTATACCAAATCAAAGTATTTGTGCCAAAACTTCCATATTGTGGTACTACTACATTACAACATGAATACGGATTAAAGATGAAAGAAACTGGCAACAAATTCCTCCACTACAAACCAGTCTGATACCACTACTTCACGTTTACTAAGGCACTACCCAAAAGGCGCCACAAGAGGGCACTCCAACACAAGAGATGACCTATGTACACTGATGCACTTAGTAACAGTCAGCCTCCTACTTTGCCACTACGTAATACAGCGGAAATACTATGAAATAGCAGTAATACTATGATTTGGCAGAAATACTATGTTTCAGTACAAATACTATGACAAAGCAGAAATAATATGACTTAGAAGTAATACTATAACAAAAGGGATTCCTCAAAATACTATGAAATTGCAGTAATTCTATGATTTGGCAGAAATACTGTACTCCTTACAAATACAATGTTTTGGTAAAAATACTACATTTGATTTTAACTCTATGATTTGAAAAAGATGAAAGCATTGAAAAAGGTGAAAAGGCTGAAAATTTTGCAGAAAAGAGATGAATCAGCAGAATTTCTGCTGAAAAGAGGCAAAGAAGCAGAACGTTGCGCTGAAAAGAGGTGAATGAGCAGAATTTCTGCTGAAAAGTGGCAAAGAAGCAGAACGTTGCGCTGAAAAGAGGTGAATGAGCAGAATTTCTGCTGAAAAGAGGCAGAAGGTTCTGTATGTAGAAAAAGAAACACGATGAACCATGTGTGAAATAAATAAAGAAATGAAATGAAAGAACAACCTGATTCTGCTCAAATTCACCAATCAGAGCTACTGCCTCTGTCTGCTTCATTAGGCTGGGTACTTGTATGTATTTCGGTCTATATTAGAAAAGCTGCTAAAATGATAAAACTTTGCAGAATTGTAATAAATGATCAATATAAATGACAGGTCTGTGATAGTGTTTAAATTTGTAATGAAAATAAATGTTGAAGCAAGGTGGGATTGAACCCATGACCTTTGAGGTGCAGAGCCATGTCATTAGTGATTGCGGCAGCTGGCAAGGGGGCGGGCGGCTGAAAAGACAGACATTTGTGCAGTCAGAAAATAGATCGCGGTGAGCGGCGAAAAGTGCCGTTTTTTGGTGTTAGAAAACGTCGTGTAACTTAAAGACTAGGAGCATAATTCTTGTACTGGGTGAATCAGCGGACTTTGGTGTATTTTGACTGCGATTTTCATAGCTCTTTGTACCTCCGTCGCGGAGATATGACGAGAGAAGAAACGGCTTCATTTTCAGAGTGTGAGAACTGAGAGGAGGACAGATTTCCACCCCTCAAACAAACGTAATTTATGGCTCAACAGTAAGATGAATGTAAAAACTGCTTCCACTGTGAGTGTCAGCAGTGTCTGAAGATATATTGGCACAAGCCTCATGTCCTAACTTTGCTTTCTTAATTAGATATGGTGATTTGAAAATGCCTCCTGTTACAGAATTTCAGCTCTGAATTTCAAAACCTCCCTATTGACTTTGAATGGGGAGTAACCTAACCATGTGTCACTTCGAGGTGAATTGCGAAAAAACGGTAAATCTCACAATAAAGACAGTAACATTGTCTGAAAGCCAGCAAAAATACCTACGTTTTGATGTATAATTTGTGGAGGTTGAGTGTAAATTGAGCGAGTAGCAAGAAGTTGTTCAGACATAAAGAGAAAATTCAGAACAGACCAGCACTCACTCTGAGTTAATTGCATAGCAACCATAGCAACGCATGTATTTTCTGAAAAATCACAATTTTGCAACTGAAAACTTAAAGCGGTATAAAATTAAAACGGTAGAAGATCTGAAAAAGCTGAATCACACATGAATAGCCCAATAATCTGAGAACATTTTAAAGTTTGAATGGAGTTTCTAGGTGAAAGTATGAGGAAGCAGTTAAGTTTCACAACCAAGCAAGTTTTAGCAGAGTTGTGGAAGTTTTCCATTCATTTCAATGGGACAAATTAAAGGAAAAAAGTGTAATATTTTAAAAAGTATAATAGTAATAAACACCAAAAGTCATAGCCATCATTAGCAGAAAGAGCAGAACAGTTCAGAGTTTGAACTGAGAAAATCGGCTGAAAACTGAGGAAGTAGTTAAGTGCCAAAAAGTGTACGGAAGCAACTAGAGGAATAATAAAGAACTAGAAAAAATTGCATTTCCTGCGAAAATGCTGTGTGGATGCCTTAATGCTGAAGCTGTCTGCTGAAAAGCTGAAAAAGCTGAAAAGTAGCAAAAGTTGTATGGTTGTGAAAAAAAAAATGTTCTCCTAAGCAGGATTTGAACCTGGCCCCCCTAGTCTAAAGGCCTCAACTCATCTCACTGTGCCAAACTCACTCAGACAAAGAAAGAGATGGAGAGACTGACAATTATGGTGGAATGAGCAGAAGCTGCTGAGAATTGTCCTGATAACACATAAAAGCACTGAAAATTTCGCAGAAAAGAGGTAAATCAGCAGAATTTCTGCAGAAAAGAGGCAAAGAAGCAGAACATTGCGCTGAAAAGAGGTGAATCAGCACAATTTCTGCTGAAAAGAGGCAGAACAACCTGGTTCTGCTCAAATTCACCAATCAGAGGTACTGCTTCTGTCTGCTTCATCAGGATGTGTACTTGTATATATTTCTGCAAATTAATTTTGCTGATAAGAGGTGAAAAGGCTGAAAATTTTGCAGAAAAGAGGTGAATCAGCAGAATTTCTGCAGAAAAGAGGCAAAGAAGCAGAAACTTGCGCTGAAAAGAGATGAATCAGCAGAGTTTCTGCTGAAAAGAGTTTTTTGTCTGAAAACAGCCAAAAAAGCTGGAATTTGTGCTGAAAAGGGGTGAAGAAGCTAAAGTATACCAAATCAAAGTATTTGTGCCAAAACATAGTGTTTGTGCCATATTGTGGTACTACTACATTACAACATGAATATGGATTAAAGATGAAAGAAACTGGCAACAAATTCCTCCACTACAAACCAGTCTGATACCACTTCTTTGCAGTGTTCACATTTTCACATTTAGTAAGGCACTACCCAAAAGGCGCCACAAGAGGGCACTCCAACACAAGAGATGACCTATGTACACTGATGCACTTAGTAACAGTCAGCCTCCTACTTTGCCACTACGTAATACAGCGGAAATACAGTAGCAGAAATACAATGTTTTTGCAGAAAAACTACAATTTCACTCAAATACTATGAAATAGCAGTAATACTATGATTTGGCAGAAATACTATGTTTCAGTACAAATACTATGACAAAGCAGAAATACTATGACTTAGAAGTAATACTATAACTAAAGAGATTCCTCAAAATACTATGAAATTGCAGTAATTCTATGATTTGGCAGAAATACTGTACTTCGTACAAATACAATGCTTTGGTAAAGATACTATATTTTGATTTGAACTCTATGATTTGAAAAAGATGAAAGCATTGAAAAAGGTGAAAAGGCTGAAAATTTTGCAGAAAAGAGATGAATCAGCAGAATTTCTGCAGAAAAGAGGCAAAGAAGCAGAACGTTGCGCTGAAAAGAGGTGAATGAGCAGAATTTCTGCTGAAAAGTGGCAAAGAAGCAGAACGTTGCGCTGAAAAGAGGTGAATGAGCAGAATTTCTGCTGAAAAGAGGCAGAATTTCTGCTGAAAAGAGGCAGAAGGTTCTGTATGTAGAAAAAGAAACACGATGAACCATGTGTGAAATAAATAAAGAAATGAAATGAAAGAACAACCTGATTCTGCTCAAATTCACCAATCAGAGCTACTGCCTCTGTCTGCTTCATTAGGCTGGGTACTTGTATGTATTTCGGTCTATATTAGAAAAGCTGCTAAAATTTTGAAACTTTGCAGAATTGTGATAAATGATCAATATAAATGACAGGTCTGTGATAGTGTTTAAATTTGTAATGAAAAAAAAATGTTGAAGCAAGGTGGGATTGAACCCACGACCTTTGAGGTGCAGAGCCGTGTCATTACTGATTGCGCCACCTGGCAAGGGAGCGCTCAGCTCAAAAACAAAGACATGACCAGTCAGAAATTAGATCGCGGTGAGAGGCGAAAAAGTGCCGTTTTTTGGAGTTACAAAACGTCATGTAACTCAAAAACTAGGAGGGCTAGCAGCATAATTCTTGGACTGGGTGAATCAGCGGACTTTGGTGTATTTTGCCTGCGATTTTCATAGCTCTTTGTACCTCCGTCGCGGAGACATGACGAGAGAAGGAACGGCTTCATTTCCAGAGTTTGAAGACTGAGAGAAGGACAGATTTCTGCTAAAAAAGAGGTGTAGACGCGCTTGATGGAGATGGCTTTATGTGTAAGGGTACACTGAAGAGTGTCAAGAAAGGAGAGTGCATGCAAGCAGGGAAGATGTGTAACAACTGTCACAGGTAGGACTCGAACCTCTGCCACTGGGTCCCACAGCAGCGGCTCAACCCTCTGAGCCAAATGAGGTCTGGTCACAAAGGGGACGGGTGTCTAAAACACAGACTTGAGCAGTCAGAATTAGATCGCGGTGAGAGGCGAAAAACGCTAGTTTCTGGAGTTACAAAACGTCGTGTAACTCAAAAACTAGGAGGGCTAGCAGAATAATTCTTGTACTGGGTGAATCAGCGGACTTTGGCGTATTTTGACTGCAATTTTCATAGCTCTTTGTACCTCCGTATCGGAGATATGACGAGAGAAGAAACGGCTTCATTTTCAGAGTGTGAGAACTGAGAGGAGGACAGATTTCCACCCCTCAAACAAACGTAATTTATGGCTCAACGGTAAGATGAATGTAAAAACTGCTTCCACTGTGAGTGTCAGCAGTGTCTGAAGATATATTGGCACAAGCCTCATGTCCTAACTTTGCTTTGTTAATTAGATATGGCGATTTCAAAATGCCTCCCGTTACAGAATTTCAGCTCTGAATTTCAAAACCTCCCCATATACTTTGAATGGGAAGTAACCAGACTATGTGTCACATCGAGGCAAATTGCGAAAAAACGGTAAATCTCACAATAAAGAGAGTAACATTGTCTGAAAGCCAGCAAAAATACCTACGTTTTGTTGTATAATTTGTGGAGGTTGAGTGGAAATTGAGCGAGTAGCAAGAAGTTGTTCAGACATGAAGAGAAAATTCAGAACAGACCAGCACACACTCTGAGTTAATTGCATAGCAACCATAGCCATGCATGTATTTTCTGAAAAATCTCAATTTTGCAACTGAAAACTTAAAGAGGTATAAAATGAAAACCGTAGAAGATCTGAAAAAGCTGAATCACACGGGAATAGCCCAATAATCTGAGAACATTTTAAAGTTTGAATGGAGTTTCTAGGTGAAAGTATGAGGAAGCAGTTAAGTTTCAAAACCAAGCAAGTTTTAGCAGAATTGTGGAAGTTTTCCATTGATTTCAATGGGACAAATTAAAGGAAAAAAGTGTAATATTTTAAAAAGTATAATAGTAATAAACACCAAAAGTCATAGCCATCATTAGCAGAAAGAGCAGAACAGTATAGAGTTTGAACGGAGAAAATCGGCTGAAAACTGAGGAAGTAGTTAAGTGCCAAAAAGTGTACGGAAGCAACTAGAGGAATAATAAAGAACTAGAAAAAATTGCATTTCCTGCGAAAATGCTGTGTGGATGCCTTAACGCTGAAGCTGTCTGCTGAAAAGCTGAAAAAGATGAAAAGTAGCAAAAGTTGTATGGTTGTGAAAAAAAAATGTTGTCCTAAGCAGGATTTGAGCCTGGCCCTCCTGGGTTCAAGGCAGCAACTCATCTCACTGTGCCAAACTCACTCTGACAAAGGAAGAGATGGAGAGACTGACAATTATGGTGGAATGAGCTGAAGCTGCTGAGAATTGTCCTGATAACACTTAAAGGGGCTGAAAATTTCGCAGAAAAGAGGTAAATCAGCAGAATTTCTGCAGAAAAGATGCAAAGAAGCAGAACATTGCGCTGAAAAGAGGTGAATCAGCACAATTTCTGCTGAAAAGAGGCAGAACAACCTGGTTCTGCTCAAATTCACCAATCAGAGGTACTGTTTCTGTCTGGTTCAGCAGGCTGTGTACTTGTATATATTTCTGCAAATTTATTGTGCTGATAAGAGGTGAAAAGGCTGAAAATTTTGCAGAAAAGAGGTGAATCAGCAGAATTTCTGCAGAAAAGAGGCAAAGAAGCAGAAACTTGCGCTGAAAAGAGATGAATCAGCAGAGTTTCTGCAGAAAAGAGTTTTTGTTTCTGAAAACAGCCAAAAAGGCTGGAATTTGTGCTGAAAAGGGGTGAAAAAAATGAAAATTTTGCTGAAAAGGGGTGAAGAAGCTAAAGTATACCAAATCAAAGTATTTGTGCCAAAACATAGTGTTTCTGCCATATTGTGGTACTACTACATTACAACATGAATATAGATTAAAGATGAAAGAAACTGGCAACAAATTCCTCCACTACAAACCAGTCTGATACCAGTTCTTTGCAGTGTTCACGTTTACTAAGGCACTACCCAAAAGGCGCCACAAGAGGGCACTCCAACACAAGAGATGACTTATGTACACTGATGCACTTAATAACAGTCAGCCTCCTACTTAGCCAAAATGGCAAAATCCCATAATTTGGCACAAATACTATGATTTGGCAGACACTATGATTTAGCAGAGATAATATAATTTGGCAGAAATACTAAACTTTGGCACAAACACTATAATTGAGTACTTTAAGATGAAAGAAATACTATGATTTAGCAGAAATACAATGTTTTTGCAGAAACACTGTAATTTCACTCAAATACTATGAAATAGCAGTAACACTATGATTTGGCAGAAATACTTTGTTTCTGTACAAATACTATGACAAAGCAGAAATACTATGACTTAGAAGTAATACTATAACAAAAGGGATTCCTCCAAATACTATGAAATTGCAGTAATTCTATGATTTGGCAGAAATACTGTACTTTGTACAAATACAATGCTTTGGTACAAAAACTATATTTTGATTTGAATACTATGATTTGGCACGAGTAGTATGATTTAGTACAAATACTACGAATTGGCAGAAATACTGTGACTTAGTAGTAATACTATAACATAACAGATATACTGTGATGTTGCAGACAGTCTATGTTTTTGCACAACTAGCACAATGTGGCAGAAATACTATGATTTGGCACAAGTACTATGATTTAGTACAAATACTCTTATTGGCACAAATACTATGTTTCAGTACAAATACTACGATTTGGCAATAATACTGGGTTTTAGCACAACTACTGAGATTTGGGTGAAATACTATGATTTAGAAGAAATACTATGACTTCGTACAAATACAATGTTTTGGTTCAAATAATATGATTTGCAAAAAATACTATGATTTGGCACAAGTACCATGATTTAGTACAAATAGTACGATTTCGCTCAAATACTATGAAATTGCAGTAATAGTATGATTTTGAAGGAATACTATGATTTGGTAGAAATACTATGCCTTAGTAGTAATACTATAACATAGCAGATATAATGTGATTTTGCAGACATAGTATGTTTTTGCACATATACTACGGTTTTGCTCAAATACTACGAAATTGCAGTAATACTATGATTTTGAAGGAATACTATGATTTGGTAGGAATACTATGCCTTAGTAGTAATACTATAACATAACAGATATATGACGATTTTGCAGACATTCTGGTTTTACACAAATACTGTAACGTGGCAGAAATACTATGTTTTAGCACAAATACTATGATTTGCTATAAATACTATGATTTGGCACATATACTGTATTCAGCAGATATACTATAAATAAATAGAGAGTGTACGACTTAGTAGTAATACTATAACATAATAGATATACTATGATTTTGCAGACAGTCTATGTTTTTGCACAACTAGCACAATGTGGCAGAAATACTATGATTTGGCACAAGTACTATGATTTAGTAGAAATACTCTTATTGGCAGAAATACTATCTTTCAGTACAAATACTATGATTTGGCAATAATACTGTGTTTCAGCACAACCACTGAGATTTGATTGAAATACTATGATTTAGAAGAAATACTATGACTTCATACAAATACTATGTTTTGGTTCGAATACTATGATTTGCAAAAAATACTATGATTTGGCAGAAGTACTATGATTTAGTACAAATACTACAAATTGGCAGAAATACTGTGACTTAGTAGTAATACTTTAACATAACAGATATACTGTGATTGAACAGACAATATGTTTTTGCAAGAATAATACGATTTCACTCAAATACTATGAAATTGCAGTAATACTATGATTTTGAAGGAATACTATGATTTGGTACAAGTACTATGCCTTAGTAGTAATACTATAACATAACAAATATACTGTGATTTTGCAGACATAGTATGTTGTTGCACATATACTACGATTTTGCTCAAATACTACGAAATTGCAGTAATACTATGATTTTGAAAGAATACTATGATTTGGTAGAAATACCATGCCTTAGTAGTAATACAATAACATGACAGATATAATGTGATTTAGCAGACATAGTATGTTTTTGCACATATACTACAGTTTTGCTCAAATACTACGAAATTGCAATAATACTATAATATTAAAGGAATACTACAATTTGGCAGAAATACTATGTTTGGTAGAAATACTGTGATTTGGCACATATACTATGATCAGCAGATACACTATAACATAACAGAAATTCTACGACTTAGTAGTAATACTATAACATAACAGAAGTTTTAATTGGGCACAAATAACATGATTTGGCACAAATACCATGATTTTGCAAAAAAATACCATGATTTGGCACAAATACGATGACTTAGTACAAATACTATGATTTGGCACAAATACTATGATTTAGCAGAAATACTATGTTTTAACATAACTAATATCTTTTGACAGAAATTTCTGCTAAAAAGGTACTATTTCTGCTTTTTAGCAGAAATACTGCAATTTTGCATAAATACTATGATTTCGGATAAATACTATGATTTGGCAGATGTACTATATTCGGCACATATACTATAACATAACAGAAATACCTCCACCTACTAGTAATACTATAACATATCAGAAATGTCATGATTTGACACAAAAAAACATGATTTGGCACAAATACCATGATTTGGCAAAAATACTATGATTACCTAGAATTACTATGATTGAGCACAAGTACTAAGATGTAGTAGAAGTACTTTGATTTAGCAGAAATACTATTATGGAGGAGTAATACTTTAACATAGGAGAAATACTGATACACGCGCACATACACAGAGCCTAAAGGGAACAGTGGCTGTTAAGACTCTGGGCTTGGTATATCTAGGTCAGCTAAATTGGCTGCACCTGCTGTAATCAGCACTTACACACACAGACACAGAGAGAAGTATGAGTCTTCTTCAGTGTATTTCTCACATTCAGGACTCCCCTCGAACAAATGGCCATAATTTCCTAACCGTAGGGGCTAGAACGCACATTCTGACACCGTTTTGTTCAGAAGAGATGGGGGAATCTGCAGGTCTTCATAATTCAGAGATAGAATATAAATTATTGAAGATATATGACTTGTAATACACTGTAACTGAGTAGAGGCAAAGCAAAAATACCTTGACCTGCCCTCAAACAACGTTTTGTAACTCTAAATCTATATGGAGCATCAAAATGATTCTTTCACCGTAAGAAACAGCAGGCTTTGGTGAACAGTCATGGGAATTTTCAGGTCTCTGTTGAAATCCACCAAAACGATATGACGAGAGAAAAAAGTTGCTCATTTCCAGAGTTTGAAATCTGAATAGATCTGAGCAAGGCACAAATTTCCTACCGTCAAACAAATGTAATTCATGGCCAAACGGTAATAGGTGAGAAAAAAATTATTGAATTGTGAGCATCAGGGGTGTCTGAAGATATATTGGCACAAGCGTCATGTCTCAACCTTGTTTCATTAAGGAGATATGACGATTTGAAAATGCCTCTCATTACAGAAATCCAGCGCTGATTTTGAACAAACTCTCCATTGACTGTCTAAGGAGACTTTACAGACTTTGTGTTGCTCTGAGGAGATTTGCCAAACTTCTGTAACTCTCACAACAATAATAGTGACAATTTCTGAAAGCCAGCAAAAATACCTACGTTTTGATGTATAATTTGTGGGGGTGGAGTGGAAATTGAACGAGTTGCAGGAAGTTGTTCAGACATGAAGAGAAAATTCAGAAATTTCCACTGTCCACTCTGAGTTAATTGCATAGCAACCATAACAACGCATGTATTTTCTGAAAAATCACAATTTTGCAACTGAAAACTTAAAGAGGTATAAAATTTAAACGGTAGAAGATCTGAAACAGCTGAATCATACAGGAATAGCCCAATAATCTGAGAACATTTTAAAGTTTGAATGGAGTTTCTAGGTGAAAGTATGAGGAAGTAGTTAAGTTTCAAAAACAAGCAGGTTTTAGCAGAATTTCTGAAGATTTCCATTCATTTCAATGGGACAAATTAAAGGAAAAAAGTGTAATATTTTAAAAAGTATAATAGTAATAAACACCAAAAGTCATTGCCGGAAAGAGCAGAAAGAGCAGAACAGTTTAGAGTTTGAACGGTGAAAATCGGCTGAAAACTGAGGAAGTAGTTAAGTGCCAAAAAGTGTACGGAAGCAACTAGGGGAATAATAATAAAGAAGAAAGAGAAACAGGAACTCAATAGTGTGGAAGCCCTTTTAGGGCATCCACACAACTAGAAAATTTGCATTTCCTGCGAAAATGCTGTGTGGATGCCTTAACGCTGAAGCTGTCTGCTTAAAAGCTGAAAAAGATGAAAAGTTGCAAAAAGTTGTATGGTGGTGAAAAAAAAAAAAAATTTCACCCTGAGTAGGATTCGAACCTGGCGCTGCCAGACTCAGAGCAGCTACTCATTTCACTGACCCAAACTCATTTACACAAAGAAGAGGTGGACAGACTGACAGTTCTGCTGAAATGAGCAGAAGCTGCTGAGAATTGTGCTGATAAGAGGTGAAAAGGCTGAAAATTGTGCAGAAAAGAGGTGAATCAGCAGAATTTCTGCAGAAAAGAGGCAAAGAAGCAGAAAGTTGCGCTAAAAAGAGGTGAATCAGCAGAGTTTCTGCTGAAAAGAGTTTTTTTTTCTGAAAAAAGCCAAAAAACATGGAATTTGTGCTGAAAAGGGGTGAAAAAAATGAAAATTTTGCTAAAAAGTGGTGAGGAAGCTAAAGTATACCAAATCAAAGTATTTGTGCCAAAACATAGTATTTCTGCCATATTGTGGTATTTGTGCAACAAAAGTTACTACATTACAACATGAATACGGATTAAAGATGAAAGAAACTGGCAACAAATTCCTCCACTACAAACCAGTCTGATACCACTGTGCAGTGTTCACGTTTACTAAGGCACTACCCAAAAGGCGCCACAAGAGGGCACTCCAACACAAGAGATGACCTATGTACACTGAAGCACTTAGTAACAGTCAGCCTCCTACTTTGCCACTACATAATACAGCGGAAATACAGTAGCAGAAATACAATGTTTTTGCAGAAACACTGTAATTTCACTCAAATACTATGAAATAGCAGTAATACTATGATTTGGCAGAAATACAATGTTTCAGTACAAATACTATGACAAAGCAGAAATACTATGACTTAGAAGTAATACTATAACAAAAGAGATTGCTCAAAATACTATGAAATTGCAGTAATTCTATGATTTGGCAGAAATACTGTACTCCGTACAAATACAATGCTTTGGTAAAAATACTATATTTTGATTTTAACTCTATGATTTGAAAAAGATGAAAGCATTGAAAAAGGTGAAAAGGCTGAAATGAGCAGAAAAGAGATGAATCAGCAGAATTTCTGCAGAAAAGAGGCAAAGAAGCAGAACGTTGCGCTCAAGAGAGGTGATTGAGCAGAATTTCTGCTGAAAAGAGGCAAAGAAGCAGAACGTTGCGCTGAAAAGAGGTGAATGAGCAGAATTTCTGCTGAAAAGAGGCAAAGAAGCAGAACGTTGCGCTGAAAAGAGGTGAATGAGCAGAATTTCTGCTGAAAAGAGGCAGAATTTCTGCTGAAAAGAGGCAGAAGGTTCTGTATGTACAAAAAGAAACACGATGAACCATGTGTAAAATAAATAAAGAAATGAAATGAAAGAACAACCTGATTCTGCTCAAATTCACCAATCAGAGCTACTGCCTCTGTCTGCTTCATTAGGCTGGGTACTTGAATGTATTTCGGTCTATATTAGAAAAGCTGCTAAAATGATAAAACTTTGCAGAAATGTAATAAATGATCAATATAAATGACAGGTCTGTGATAGTGTTTAAATTCGTAATGAAAAAAAAATGTTGAAGCAAGGTGGGATTGAACCCACAACCTGCTCATTTCTGCTGAAATGAGCAGAAGCTGACAAGAGGTGAAAGGCTGAAAATTTTTCCGAGAAGAGGTGAATCAGCAGAATTTCTGCAGAAAAGAGGTAAAGAAGCAGAAACTTGCGCTGAAAAGAGATGAATCAGCAGAGTTTCTGCTGAAAAGAGCTTTTTTTTCTGAAAACAGCCAAAAAAGCTTGAATTTGTGCTGAAAAGGGGTGAAAAAATGAAAATTTTGCTGAAAAGGGGTGAAGAAGCTTAAGTATACCAAATCAAAGTATTTGTGCCAAAACATAGTGTTCCTGGCATATTGTGGTACTGCTACATTACAACATGAATGAAGAAGAAAGAAACTGGCAACAAATTCCTCCACTACAAACCAGTCTGATACCACTTTTTTGCAGTGTTAACGTTTACTAAGGCACTACCCAAAAGGTGCCACAAGAGGGCACTCCAACAAAAGAGATGACCTATGTACACTGATGCACTTGGTAACAGTCAGCCTCCTACTTTGCCACTACGTAATACAGCGGAAATACAGTAGCAGAAATACAATGTTTTTGCAGAAACACTGTAATTTCACTCAAATACTATGAAATAGCAGTAATACTATGATTTGGCAGAAATACTATGTTTCAGTACAAATACTATGACAAAGCACAAATACTATGATTTAGAAGTAATACAAAAGGGATTCCTCAAAATACTATGAAATTGCAGTACTTCTATGATTTGGCAGAAATACTGTACTCCGTACAAATACAATGCTTTGGTAAAAATACTATATTTTGATTTTAACTCTATGATTTGAAAAAGATGAAAGCATTGAAAAAGGTGAAAAGGCTAAAAATGTTGCAGAAAAGAGATGAATCAGGAGAATTTCTGCAGAAAAGAGGCAAAGAAGCAGAACGTTGCGCTGAAAAGAGGTGAATGAGCAGAATTTCTGCTGAAAAGAGGCAGAAGGTTCTGTATGTAGAAAAAGAAACACGATGAACCATGTGTGAAATAAATAAATAAATGAAATGCAAGAACAACCTGATTCTGCTCAAATTCACCAATCAGAGCTACTGCCTCTGTCTGCTTCATTAGGCTGGGTACTTGTATGTATTTCGGTCTATATTAGAAAAGCTGCTAAAATGATAAAACTTTGCAGAAATGTAATAAATGATCAATATAAATGACAGGTCTGTGATAGTGTTTAAATTCGTAATGAAAAAAAAATGTTGAAGCAAGGTGGGATTGAACCCACAACCTGCTCATTTCTGCTGAAATGAGCAGAAGCTGACAAGAGGTGAAAGGCTGAAAATTTTTCCGAGAAGAGGTGAATCAGCAGAATTTCTGCAGAAAAGAGGTAAAGAAGCAGAAACTTGCGCTGAAAAGAGATGAATCAGCAGAGTTTCTGCTGAAAAGAGCTTTTTTTTCTGAAAACACCCAAAAAAGCTTGAATTTGTGCTGAAAAGGGGTGAAAAAATGAAAATTTTGCTGAAAAGGGGTGAAGAAGCTTAAGTATACCAAATCAAAGTATTTGTGCCAAAACATAGTGTTCCTGGCATATTGTGGTACTGCTACATTACAACATGAATGAAGAAGAAAGAAACTGGCAACAAATTCCTCTACTACAAACCAGTCTGATACCACTTTTTTGCAGTGTTAACGTTTACTAAGGCACTACCCAAAAGGTGCCACAAGAGGGCACTCCAACAAAAGAGATGACCTATGTACACTGATGCACTTGGTAACAGTCAGCCTCCTACTTTGCCACTACGTAATACAGCGGAAATACAGTAGCAGAAATACAATGTTTTTGCAGAAACACTGTAATTTCACTCAAATACTATGAAATAGCAGTAATACTATGATTTGGCAGAAATACTATGTTTCAGTACAAATACTATGACAAAGCACAAATACTATGATTTAGAAGTAATACAAAAGGGATTCCTCAAAATACTATGAAATTGCAGTACTTCTATGATTTGGCAGAAATACTGTACTCCGTACAAATACAATGCTTTGGTAAAAATACTATATTTTGATTTTAACTCTATGATTTGAAAAAGATGAAAGCATTGAAAAAGGTGAAAAGGCTAAAAATGTTGCAGAAAAGAGATGAATCAGGAGAATTTCTGCAGAAAAGAGGCAAAGAAGCAGAACGTTGCGCTGAAAAGAGGTGAATGAGCAGAATTTCTGCTGAAAAGAGGCAGAAGGTTCTGTATGTAGAAAAAGAAACACGATGAACCATGTGTGAAATAAATAAATAAATGAAATGCAAGAACAACCTGATTCTGCTCAAATTCACCAATCAGAGTTACTGCCTCTGTCTGCTTCATTAGGCTGGGTACTTGTATGTATTTCGGTCCATATTAGAAAAGCTGCTAAAATGATAAAACTTTGCAGAATTGTAATAAATGATCAATATAAATGACAGGTCTGTGATAGTGTTTAAATTCGTAATGAAAAAAAAATGTTGAAGCAAGGTGGGATTGAACCCACAACCTGCTCATTTCTGCTGAAATGAGCAGAAGCTGACAAGAGGTGAAAGGCTGAAAATTTTTCCGAGAAGAGGTGAATCAGCAGAATTTCTGCAGAAAAGAGGTAAAGAAGCAGAAACTTGCGCTGAAAAGAGATGAATCAGCAGAGTTTCTGCTGAAAAGAGCTTTTTTTTCTGAAAACAGCCAAAAAAGCTTGAATTTGTGCTGAAAAGGGGTGAAAAAATGAAAATTTTGCTGAAAAGGGGTGAAGAAGCTTAAGTATACCAAATCAAAGTATTTGTGCCAAAACATAGTGTTCCTGGCATATTGTGGTACTGCTACATTACAACATGAATGAAGAAGAAAGAAACTGGCAACAAATTCCTCCACTACAAACCAGTCTGATACCACTTTTTTGCAGTGTTAACGTTTACTAAGGCACTACCCAAAAGGTGCCACAAGAGGGCACTCCAACAAAAGAGATGACCTATGTACACTGATGCACTTGGTAACAGTCAGCCTCCTACTTTGCCACTACGTAATACAGCGGAAATACAGTAGCAGAAATACAATGTTTTTGCAGAAACACTGTAATTTCACTCAAATACTATGAAATAGCAGTAATACTATGATTTGGCAGAAATACTATGTTTCAGTACAAATACTATGACAAAGCACAAATACTATGATTTAGAAGTAATACAAAAGGGATTCCTCAAAATACTATGAAATTGCAGTACTTCTATGATTTGGCAGAAATACTGTACTCCGTACAAATACAATGCTTTGGTAAAAATACTATATTTTGATTTTAACTCTATGATTTGAAAAAGATGAAAGCATTGAAAAAGGTGAAAAGGCTAAAAATGTTGCAGAAAAGAGATGAATCAGGAGAATTTCTGCAGAAAAGAGGCAAAGAAGCAGAACGTTGCGCTGAAAAGAGGTGAATGAGCAGAATTTCTGCTGAAAAGAGGCAGAAGGTTCTGTATGTAGAAAAAGAAACACGATGAACCATGTGTGAAATAAATAAATAAATGAAATGCAAGAACAACCTGATTCTGCTCAAATTCACCAATCAGAGCTACTGCCTCTGTCTGCTTCATTAGGCTGGGTACTTGTATGTATTTCGGTCTATATTAGAAAAGCTGCTAAAATGATAAAACTTTGCAGAAATGTAATAAATGATCAATATAAATGACAGGTCTGTGATAGTGTTTAAATTCGTAATGAAAAAAAAATGTTGAAGCAAGGTGGGATTGAACCCACAACCTGCTCATTTCTGCTGAAATGAGCAGAAGCTGACAAGAGGTGAAAGGCTGAAAATTTTTCCGAGAAGAGGTGAATCAGCAGAATTTCTGCAGAAAAGAGGTAAAGAAGCAGAAACTTGCGCTGAAAAGAGATGAATCAGCAGAGTTTCTGCTGAAAAGAGCTTTTTTTTCTGAAAACACCCAAAAAAGCTTGAATTTGTGCTGAAAAGGGGTGAAAAAATGAAAATTTTGCTGAAAAGGGGTGAAGAAGCTTAAGTATACCAAATCAAAGTATTTGTGCCAAAACATAGTGTTCCTGGCATATTGTGGTACTGCTACATTACAACATGAATGAAGAAGAAAGAAACTGGCAACAAATTCCTCCACTACAAACCAGTCTGATACCACTTTTTTGCAGTGTTAACGTTTACTAAGGCACTACCCAAAAGGTGCCACAAGAGGGCACTCCAACAAAAGAGATGACCTATGTACACTGATGCACTTGGTAACAGTCAGCCTCCTACTTTGCCACTACGTAATACAGCGGAAATACAGTAGCAGAAATACAATGTTTTTGCAGAAACACTGTAATTTCACTCAAATACTATGAAATAGCAGTAATACTATGATTTGGCAGAAATACTATGTTTCAGTACAAATACTATGACAAAGCACAAATACTATGATTTAGAAGTAATACAAAAGGGATTCCTCAAAATACTATGAAATTGCAGTACTTCTATGATTTGGCAGAAATACTGTACTCCGTACAAATACAATGCTTTGGTAAAAATACTATATTTTGATTTTAACTCTATGATTTGAAAAAGATGAAAGCATTGAAAAAGGTGAAAAGGCTAAAAATGTTGCAGAAAAGAGATGAATCAGGAGAATTTCTGCAGAAAAGAGGCAAAGAAGCAGAACGTTGCGCTGAAAAGAGGTGAATGAGCAGAATTTCTGCTGAAAAGAGGCAGAAGGTTCTGTATGTAGAAAAAGAAACACGATGAACCATGTGTGAAATAAATAAATAAATGAAATGCAAGAACAACCTGATTCTGCTCAAATTCACCAATCAGAGCTACTGCCTCTGTCTGCTTCATTAGGCTGGGTACTTGTATGTATTTCGGTCTATATTAGAAAAGCTGCTAAAATGATAAAACTTTGCAGAAATGTAATAAATGATCAATATAAATGACAGGTCTGTGATAGTGTTTAAATTCGTAATGAAAAAAAAATGTTGAAGCAAGGTGGGATTGAACCCACAACCTGCTCATTTCTGCTGAAATGAGCAGAAGCTGACAAGAGGTGAAAGGCTGAAAATTTTTCCGAGAAGAGGTGAATCAGCAGAATTTCTGCAGAAAAGAGGTAAAGAAGCAGAAACTTGCGCTGAAAAGAGATGAATCAGCAGAGTTTCTGCTGAAAAGAGCTTTTTTTTCTGAAAACACCCAAAAAAGCTTGAATTTGTGCTGAAAAGGGGTGAAAAAATGAAAATTTTGCTGAAAAGGGGTGAAGAAGCTTAAGTATACCAAATCAAAGTATTTGTGCCAAAACATAGTGTTCCTGGCATATTGTGGTACTGCTACATTACAACATGAATGAAGAAGAAAGAAACTGGCAACAAATTCCTCCACTACAAACCAGTCTGATACCACTTTTTTGCAGTGTTAACGTTTACTAAGGCACTACCCAAAAGGTGCCACAAGAGGGCACTCCAACAAAAGAGATGACCTATGTACACTGATGCACTTGGTAACAGTCAGCCTCCTACTTTGCCACTACGTAATACAGCGGAAATACAGTAGCAGAAATACAATGTTTTTGCAGAAACACTGTAATTTCACTCAAATACTATGAAATAGCAGTAATACTATGATTTGGCAGAAATACTATGTTTCAGTACAAATACTATGACAAAGCACAAATACTATGATTTAGAAGTAATACAAAAGGGATTCCTCAAAATACTATGAAATTGCAGTACTTCTATGATTTGGCAGAAATACTGTACTCCGTACAAATACAATGCTTTGGTAAAAATACTATATTTTGATTTTAACTCTATGATTTGAAAAAGATGAAAGCATTGAAAAAGGTGAAAAGGCTAAAAATGTTGCAGAAAAGAGATGAATCAGGAGAATTTCTGCAGAAAAGAGGCAAAGAAGCAGAACGTTGCGCTGAAAAGAGGTGAATGAGCAGAATTTCTGCTGAAAAGAGGCAGAAGGTTCTGTATGTAGAAAAAGAAACACGATGAACCATGTGTGAAATAAATAAATAAATGAAATGCAAGAACAACCTGATTCTGCTCAAATTCACCAATCAGAGTTACTGCCTCTGTCTGCTTCATTAGGCTGGGTACTTGTATGTATTTCGGTCCATATTAGAAAAGCTGCTAAAATGATAAAACTTTGCAGAATTGTAATAAATGATCAATATAAATGACAGGTCTGTGATAGTGTATAAATTTGTAGTGAAAAAACAAATGTTGACTAAGGTGGGATTGAACCGACGACCTTTCAGGTGCAGAGCCGTGTCATTACTGATTGCGCCACCTGGGAAGGGAGCTGGCGGCTGAAAAACATAGACATGAGCAGTCAGAAAATAGATCGCGGTGAGAGGCGAAAAGCGCCGTTTTTGGGAGTTACAAAATGTCGTGTATCTCAAAAACTAGGAGGACTAGCAAAATAATTCTTGTACTGGGTGAATCAGCGGACTTTGGTGTATTTTGACTGCGATTTTCATAGCTCTTTGCACCTCCGTCGCGGAGACATGACGAGAGAAGGAACGGCTTCATTTCCAGAGTTTGAAGACTGAGAGAAGGACAGATTTCTGCTAAAAAAGAGGTGTAGACGCGCTTGATGGAGATGGCTTTATGTGTAAGGGTACACTGAAGAGTGTCAAGAAAGGAGAGTGCATACAAGCAGGGAAGATGTGTAGCAACTGTCACAGGTAGGACTCGAACCTCTGCCACCGGGTCCCACAGCAGCGACTCAACCCTCTGAGCCAAATGACGTCTGGTCACAAAGGGGGCGGGTGTCTAAAACACAGACTTGAGCAGTCAGAATTAGATCGCGGTGAGAGGCGAAAAACGCCGATTTTTGGAGTTACAAAACGTCGTGTAACTCAAAACCTAGGAGGGCTAGCAGAATACTTCTTGTACTGGGTGAATCAGCGGACTTTGGTGTATTTTGACTGCGATTTTCATAGCTCTTTGTACCTCCGTATCGGAGATATGACGAGAGAAGAAACGGCTTCATTTTCAGAGTGTGAGAACTGAGAGGAGGACAGATTTCCACCCCTCAAACAAACGTAATTTATGGCTCAACGGTAAGATGAATGTAAAAACTGATTCCACTGTGAGTGTCAGCAGTGTCTGAAGATATATTGGCACAAGCCTCATGTCCTAACTTTGCTTTGTTAATTAGATATGGCGATTTCAAAATGCCTCCCGTTACAGAATTTCAGCTCTGAATTTCAAAACCTCCCCATATACTTAGTCTGGTTACTTCCCATTCAATGTGTCACTTCGAGGCAAATTGCGAAAAAACGGTAAATCTCACAATAAAGATAGTAACATTGTCTGAAAGCCAGCAAAAATACCTATGTTTTGATGTATAATTTGTGGAGGTTGAGTGGAAATTGAGCGAGTAGCAAGAAGTTGTTCAGACATGAAGAGAAAATTCAGAACAGACCAGCACACGCTCTGAGTTAATTGCATAGCAACCATAGCAACGCATGTATTTTCTGAAGTAAAATACTATATTTTGATTTTAACTCAATGATTTGAAAAAGATGAAAGCATTGAAAAAGGTGAAAGGGCTGAAATGAGCAGAAAAGAGATGAATCAGCAGAATTTCTGCAGAAAAGAGGCAAAGAAGCAGAACGTTGCGCTGAAAAGAGGTGAATGAGCAGAATTTCTGCTGAAAAGAGGCAGAATTTCTGCTGAAAAGAGGCAGAAGGTTCTGTATGTAGAAAAAGAAACACGATGAACCATGTGTGAAATAAATGAAGAAATGAAATGAAAGAACAACCTGATTCTGCTCAAATTCACCAATCAGAGCTACTGCCTCTGTGTGCTTCATTAGGCTGGGTACTTGTATGTATTTTGGTCTATATTAGAAAAGCTGCTAAAATGATAAAACTTTGCAGAATTGTAATAAATGATCAATATAAATGACAGGTCTGTGATAGTGTTTAAAATTGTAATGAAAAAAAATGTTGAAGCAAGGTGGGATTGAACCCACGACCTCTGAGTTAATTGCATAGCAACCATAGCAACGCATTTATTTTCTGAAAAATCACAGTTTTGCAACTGAAAACTTAAAGAGGTATAAAATGAAAACCGTAGAAGATCTGAAAAAGCTGAATCACACAGGAATAGCCCAATAATCTGAGAACATTTTAAAATTTGAATGGAGTTTCTAGGTGAAAGTATGAGGAAGCAGTTAAGTTTCTAAACCAAGCAAGTTTTAGCAGAATTGTGGAAGTTTTCCATTCATTTCAATGGGACAAATTAAAGGAAAAAAGTGTAATATTTTAAAAAGTATAATAGTAATAAACACCAAAAGTCATAGCCATCATTAGCAGAAAGAGCAGAACAGTATAGAGTTTGAACTGAGAAAATCGGCTGAAAACTGAGGAAGTAGTTAAGTGCCAAAAAGTGTACGGAAGCAACTAGAGGAATAACTAGAAAAATTTGCATTTCCTGCGAAAATGCTGTGTGGATGCCTTAACGCTGAAGCTGTCTGCTGAAAAGATGAAAAAGATGAAAAGTTGCAAAAAGTGGTGGTGGAAAAAAAATGTCTCCCTGAGGAAGATTCGAACCTGGTCCTCCTGGGCTCAAGCCAGAGACTCATCTCACTGTGCCAAACTCACTTTCACAAGGAAAGAGATGGAGAGACTGACAATTATGGTGGAATGAGCAGAAGCTGCTGAGAATTGTGCTGATAAGAGGTGAAAAGGCTGAATATTTTGCAGAAAAAAGGTAAATCAGCAGAATTTCTGCATAAAAGAGGCAAAGAAGCAGAAACTTGCACCGAAAAGAGATGAATCAGCAGAATTTCTGCTGAAAAAAGTTTTTTTTTCTGAAAACAGCCAAAAAACCTGGAATTTGTGCTGAAAAGGGGTGAAAAAAATGAAAATTTTGCTAAAAAGTGGTGAGGAAGCTAAAGTATACCAAATCAAAGTATTTGTGCCAAAACATAGTATTTCTGCCATATTGTGGTATTTGGGCAACAAAAGTTACTACATTACAACATGAATACGGATTAAAGATGAAAGAAACTGGCAACAAATTCCTCCACTACAAACCAGTCTGATACCGCTGTGCAGTGTTCACGTTTACTAAGGCACTACCCAAAAGGCGCCACAAGAGGGCACTCCAACACAAGAGATGACCTATGTACACTGATGCACTTAGTAACAGTCAGCCTCCTACTTTGCCACTACGTAATACAGCGGAAACACAGTAGCAGAAATACAATGTTTTTGCAGAAACACTGTAATTTCACTCAAATACTATGAAATAGCAGTAATACTATGATTTGGCAGAAATACTATGTTTCAGTACAAATACTATAACAAAGCAGAAATACTATGACTTAGAAGTAATACTATAACAAAAGGGATTCCTCAAAATACTATGAAATTGCAGTAATTCTTTGATTTGGCAGAAATACTGTACTCCTTACAAATACAATGCTTTGGTAAAAATACTACATTTTATTTTAACTCTATGATTTGAAAAAGATGAAAGCATTGAAAAAGGTGAAAAGGCTGAAATGAGCAGAAAAGAGATGAATCAGCAGAATTTCTGCTGAAAAGAGGCAAAGAAGCAGAACGTTGCGCTGATAACAGGTGAATCAGCAGAATTTCTGCAGAAAAGAGGCAAAGAAGCAGAACGTTGCGCTGAAAAGAGGTGAATGAGCAGAATTTCTGCTGAAAAGAGGCAGAATTTCTGCTGAAAAGAGGCAGAAGGTTCTGTATGTAGAAAAAGAAACACGATGAACCATGTGTGAAATAAATAAAGAAATGAAATGAAAGAACAACCTGATTGTGCTCAATTTCACCAATCAGAGCTACTGCCTCTGTCTGCTTCATTAGGCTGGGTACTTGTATGTATTTCGGTCCATATTAGAAAAGCTGCTAAAAATATAAAACTTTGCAGAATTGTAATAAATGATCAATATAAATTACAGGTCTGTGATAGTGTTTAAATTTGTAATGAAAAAACAAATGTTGACTAAGGTGGGATTGAACCGACGACCTTTGAGCTGCAGAGCCGTGTCATTACTGATTGCGCCACCAGGCAAGGGGGCGGGCGGCTGAAAAACATAGACATGAACAGTCAGAAAATAGATCGCGGTGAGAGGCGAAAAGCGCCGTTTTTGGGAGTTACAAAACGTCGTGTAACTCAAAAACTAGGAGGGCTAGCAGAATAATTCATGTACTATTTTCATAGCTCTTTGTACCTGCGTCGCGGAGATATGACGAGAGAAGAAACGGCTTCATTTCCACAGTTTGAAGACTGAGAGAAGGACAGATTTCCACCCCTCAAACAAACGTAATTCATTGCTCAACGGTAAGATAATTGTAAAAACTGATTCCACTGTGAGTGTCAGCAGTGTCTGAAGATATATTGGCACAAGCCTCATGTCCTAACTTTGCTTTGTTAAGGAGATTTGGCGATTTTAAAATGCCTCCCGTTACAGAATTTCAGCTGTGAATTTCAAAACCTCCCTATTGACTTTGAATGGGAAGTAACCAGAACATGTGTCACTTCGAGGCAAATTGCGAAAAAACGGTAAATCTCACAATAAAGATAGTAACATTGTCTGAAAGCCAGCAAAAATACCTACGTTTTGATGTATAATTTGTGGGTGTTGAGTGTAAATTGAGCGAGTAGCAAGAAGTTGTTCGGACATGAAGCGAAAATTCAGAACAGACCAGCACTCACTCTGAGTTAATTGCATAGCAACCATAGCAACGCATGTATTTTCTGAATAATCACAATTTTGGAACTGAAAACTTAAAGAGGTATAAAATTAAAACAGTAGAAGATTTTCATAGCTCTTTGTACCTCCGTCGCGGAGATATGACGAGAGAAGAAACGGCTTCATGTCCACAGTTTGAAGACTGAGAGAAGGACAGATTTGAACGTTGCGCTGAAAAGAGATGAATCAGCAGATATTCTGCTCAAAAGAGTTTTTTCTGAACACAGCTGAGATTTGTGCTAATAAGAGGTGAAAAGGCTGAAAATTTTGCAGAGGAGGTGAATAGGCAGAATTTAGGCTGAAAAGACGTGAAAATTCTGCCAAAGACTTCAATCAGCAGAATTTCTGCTGAAAAGAGTTCTGCAGAACTCTTTTCAGAATTCTGCTCAAAAGAGGTTTTTGCTGAAAATAGCTAAAAAAGCTGGGATTTGTGCTGAAAAGTGGTGGAAAAACTGAAAATTTTGCTGAAAAGGGGTGAATAAGCAGAATTTGTGCTGAAAAGAGGTGCAAATTCTGCTGAAAAGAGTTCAATCAGCAGAATTTCTGCTGAAAAGAGTTGTGCAGAACACTTTTCAGAATTCTGCTGAAAAGATGTTTTTGCTGAAAATAGCTGAAAAAGCTGGGATTTGTGCTGAAAACTCGTGAAAAAACTGAAAATTTTGCTGAAAAGGGGTGAAAAAGCTGAAATTGAGTTAAAAAATTTTAACTGTTAACTGAAAGAAATGTTGCCATAAGTGGGATTTGAACCCGGGCCTCCCAGTCTGAGAACGGATGCTCATCTCACTGAGCTAAAACACAGCTCAGCCCGGCAAGGTAAATCAGTGACACCACTGATAATATGGCAGAAATGGGCAAAAAATATTGCAAAACAAATTCAATATCTCAAAAAGTATAGAAGTTATGAGCACCAAAAGTCATAGCGCACATTAGCAGAAAGAGCAGAATTTTTTAAAGTTTGAACTGAGAAAATCGGCTGAAAACTGAGGGAGTAGTTAAGCGCCAAAAAACGTACGGAAGCAACTAGAATAAAGTAGAATAAAGAACTAGAAAAAGTTTGCATTTCCTGCGAAAATGCTGTGTGGATGCCTTTATGCTGAAGTTGCCTGCTGAAAAAGTTGAAAACTTGAAAAAAGTTGTATGGCTGAGAAGAAACTGAAAATTCTGCTGAAAAGAGGTGAAGAAGCAGAAAATTTTTGCTGAAAAGTGATGAAAAGCCAAAAATTCTACTGAGAGGGGTAAAGGTAGAGAAATTTTTGCTGAAAAGTGGTGGAAAAAAAACCTTGCCCTGAGCAGGATTCGAACCTGGCCCTCCTGGTCTCAAGGCGGTCACTCAGCTCACTGAGCCAAACTCATTCTGACAAAGAATAGATGGAGAGACTGACAATTTTGCTGAAATGAGCAGAGGCTGCTGATGCTTCCAGCATCCACACAATAAAGTTTAAAGAGAAACAGGAACTCAATAGTGTGGAAGCCCTTGAGGGCATCCACACAATAAAGAATAAAGAGAAACAGGATCTCAATAGTGTGGATGCTCCAGCATCCACACAATTAAAGAATAAAGAGAAACAGGAACTCAATAGTGTGGATGCCTTTGAAGGCATCCACACAATAAAGAGAAACAGGAACTCAATAGTGTGGAAGCCCTTGAGGGCATCCACACAATAAAGAATAAAGAGAAACAGGAACTCAATAGTGTGGATGCTTCCAGCATCCACACAATGAAGCCTGCATAGCTTTATATAGAGGAAGACACCACCTGGTAATTTGAGTGCAGGTGTGTTTCCACTCAGCAGAGCCTGAACAGCAGCAGGGAGACAGACAGAGAGAGAGGTGGAGCAGGGAGATTAACCCATCTGGCTACAAGGCAACAGAAACCTCTGTTCAGGGAGTTCAGGGAGATGGCCTGAGAAGTTAGGAGCTCCACAGTTCTCTAGCCGTGTACATCAATCAGCTGTTGATAATGTCTTATTTTAGATCATGCTTGCCTGTAGAAGGAGTTCATTGCTATCTCTTTAGTTTGTCATAATTCAAGTTTAAGACATTTCTTTTTGGATATTAGCAACATGCATCATACATAGATGTCTTTTCTAACTTGGTTTATTAGAAATTATGTACAGACAGAGAATCTTAATATGGAATTAAAGAATGTAACTGATGTGTGCGGGGTTTTTTTAATTTACTCTACTCAGCTCTAAACTTTGAAAGATCTCTGAGTGAACAGATACAGAGTTCAGGTACAGATTTGGATACAATTACTTTGCTGCTGTGCAATCACCATATTCTATTTATTCTTATCTATTTATTCTTCCATAGCTGCTTGAGTTCTTGTGGAATACTAAGTTCCATAATTACCTTCTATAGCCTTTTCCTAACTTCTTTTCCTTGACATCGATGGCATTTTCGTCAAGGTCAAGGAAAGGTGAGCAGGAGAACTGATAAGCATTTGGGAAAAAGAAGAGCCGTGTGCTGAGAGATGGAACAGCCTTGCAATACAACAAAGGAAATTAATGCAAACTTATTATGCAGAACGTTAAACACACTTTAAGAGTTTGGTCTTGGCAGTTATCAGGAGAACGGTACTTTTCTGACTGCATTGTGCCCAATGTAAAGTTTGGTGGAGGGCTGTGGTCTGGGCTTGTTTTTATCAGAAATTGGGCTTGGTCACTTAGTTCCAGTGACAGGAACTCTTAATGCGTCAGAATGCCAAGACACTTTGGACAATTTCATAATCTCAACTTTGTTGGAACAGAGAAGATGGGTAGTTAGGTGTGGGTATATATTCATATTATATAGGACCTCATATGGGTATTCTGCTATTGATATATCAATACGATTTTATATTGACTCTTATGTACCCAGATGTGTTATCACAGCTGGGCTGCTGTACACTGAATGACCAGCAGATGTCAGTATTTCCAAATAAGCTGTTAAACGGGGGCTTTGTGTGATCTACATTTGGGTGTTCAGTGGGCGTCCAAACAATCCAAACTCTCCTCACTCACTCCAGTCTCTCCAAGCACTCCAGAGCACGGGAAATCATCTGGTCTGTACACAGAGGGAGACCGATGACTAAGGAGCTTTAACTTTCTGGCAATCTCAGCTACCACCTTAAGTAGTGGCCTTAAGAACAGGTGGTTGCTTATTGTAAGTGTGTTCAGCCAGAGGTGGGAACTCGTAATGAGTCACGCCCATGAACACATAGAGAAACGGGAGGGAGACAGAGAGAAAACAAAGCCTGGAGCAGGCTGCTCAGGAGGACTGAGGGTCCATGACAGTTATAGCTGTCCACATAACTGGGAATGTCAGCTGGCTGTCTGGCTTTGAGGACCGTTTTAGCCCTTTATGCTGCACTCCATTACTCATAAACCGGGTGTAAGAGATGGAAACGTGATTGATGGAGATACTTTTAAATTCAGATCGATTGGTGGAGCATAGATTTCAGGATTTACTGTTTGTGTTTTTAAAACATATGAGGTCTTTATCTTGCAGTGTTAGGCGCTTTGAGGCAACTTCTCCTTTAAAGGAGAACTTGGTGGCTGTAATGAAGTATTCTGCAGATTGCCCTGTTGATTGATGCAGAGTTTCTGTGCTGCTGAAAACACGACGTTATGATGATGTAGATGTTAATTTATATTCATAATATTTGTGTGTCCAACCGTCAGGTCAGTGGCTCAGAGTTTCCATGTACATTTTTACTACTTGGTGAAAAAAGCTTTAATTTTTATATTTTTAAATATTAATAGAACTTTACTGAGACAGTATTTCATATTATTTCAGTTTCAATATGAAAAAAGTTATGAAAGCGTTGAAATAAATCTAGTCTAGTACACCCCGTGCCCCCCTTTAGACTCACCCCTGTTCACCTCCATGTAAACAGGACGGCTGTCAAGGAGCTTCACTACAGAGGTACTGTGTGTGCTCACCTGTGCATGTGGGGGAGTATGTATGCAAATCTCTAAATTTAAGGTGTGTCCCACTTTGATTTCGAAACTTCCAGTCAATACAAAGCACAGTTGTTCCTGTATGTCCTGAATGCTATCATCTTGCTCCCATTTAAGGAGCATCTCAGACCTTCACTTTCTGCCAGATTGTGAGCCACTCAGTAGTGGTAAATCAACCTTAATGTTTTGCTTTTGGCTAGCGTTTCCTCGTATGATTTTGTGCTCTCTGGGTCTGCACCATCACACCCTCAGATCAGTATTCACTCACCTCTGCCAGTTTACTCTGACACTGGTCCTCCTCTCCAACTCGATGCCTGCCACAAACGTGCCTGTCTGCTGCTGCTCATTCCTTCTTGGTCATGATGGTGTAATGAAGCCCTGTGAATGTGTCGGCTCTTTCCAGCCAATTGCTTCGCTAACAGGCCGATTACACGAAGGACCCTAAAAAGCTGATTTGGAAGTACTGACATTGCTGGTTGTTCAATGTACAACAGACCTGCAGCGATATTACATGAGGACTAAAGGTTGTGTGTGTGTGTGTGTGTGTGTGTGTGTGTGTGTGCCACACTCTCTGCAACTGATCTGAGAAGATGGATGTTATTATTGGGAGATCAAACTCATGACGATTTTTGGAATCATCACAGATCCGATTCATGCAAAAAAAAAAAATATCCCGTGTCCAACTTGAATATAAACTATAAGATGCAGTCACGTTATTCCAGAGAAACGGGGCCTCGCTTATTAATAATAAGTAATTGTGTTTCCTTTTTGTGTTGGTATGTTCGGATGGAGTTTTTGATTTATGGACTCACAAAAGGAGCTGTCGCAGAACTGAACAACTGAGACCTTTATTGTCTCAGAACTCATAAACAACATACTCTCAAGGTTAGTGCTGTGGCAGGCAGGATGATGATCCTGTGTGATTGATTAGATCCTGCAAACACCACAAATTTCATTTCAGCTTTTATTTGAAAGCCAGCGAGTAAAAGGATTAGTGATAGTTTTCAGAGTTTTAGCTGACACTTCAAAAACGTTCCTCCCTTTATGCTCGCTCCTCTTCAGCAGGGCTAGCTAGATGCTAAAGTAACGCTAACACAACTTACAGACACCTGCAGTCGTTCAGGTGTTGTCCCAAAAACATATCAAATAAAAACATGGCCCACTTTAAGCTGACTGTGACTCACAGTTTGACTCTTTGGTCTCTTTTTATGTGATTAATAAATGAACAGGATTTCCTTTCATGTGTTTCTGTTTAGGCTCAAATCACTTTGATGTTTGAAGGCTCGCACTGATGAAATAATAACTCCCCTCAAATGTGTTAAACCTAAAGTAACCAGCCTGTTTGAACATGTAAGGAGTAGAAAGTACAGATACCTGTAAATCCTACTTAAGTACAGTAACAGAGTATTTGTACTTTGTTACTTCCACCTCTGGCCCTACCGTTTTATCCCATATGACTAAAGCCAGGTAGGGGCAGGCTGGATTCAGCAGAGCAAACATCTAATGTAGTCGTGGGCTCACAAGTTTCTCTCTGAGTGCTGTCATGTTGTAGTTTCCATGGTTACACAAGGTTTGGCCCTGACCAAAGCGCTCGGCACAGACATGGTAGAGAAGGCCGTCACTAAATGATGGAGGCGGGGAAGCGAGACTCAGAGGGGGTCAGGTATCCTGGTGTTACTGAGGAGAACTCTGCTCTCTCTTTCTAGTCCCTGTTATTTACTCACACTGTCCCATTTAAAGCAGCTGAATCCTCTGTGATGCTGTTCACACAAATATGGTTGGATCACGCTGAGACTGAAGGAACTCTGACTGTCAGCTCACTCTTGAACACACTGAGTTTCTGGGAGTCTGGCAGATATAAGAGCCTCTTCAGGAACTGACTCAAAGAAGAAAAAGTGTGGATTTCTTCATTTGTCCAGATTGTCATTTTTCACTGGACGTGGATGAAACTCCTGGATATCAAAGACGTTCTGAGGATCACTGAAGTTAAACGGCTGTTGCTGAAAGTTTAAAGAGAATTGTAAAATGATAAGATAATGATTGACTAATAAGATTATCTGACAGGTCCTTAAAGTGGCCCCTTGGTGGAGCTCAGCAGGACGACAGGTGGCTGTGAGCTCATTTTAAAATAATCATAGAATAAACAGAAACATTAGCAGATGACGTTTGAAGGCTTTACATGTGTTGGATATGAATGTTTGGAGCCCAGATCATCGTTTGTCTTGTTTCAGTGTGAATGTTTTTCTCCATGTTGGCCTGAGGGTGGTGCTGTTTAGCCTGTACTGAGTATTTGTCACTATGCTGAGTTGTGGGTGGAGTCAGTGATTGGCTGAAGGTGCCTTCTTTAAAGCGGGAACACTGGCTCAGCTTTCCTACCTCCTTACTCCCAGCTGGACCACGCTGCATCAACAAGTGATTGTCTGTGTGTGGAAGAGTGATGCCATTGTACACACTGTAAATATCTTCTTCAGCTGTGTGGGTGGAGAAGCTTTTCTGTTAGGGAGACGGTGTCCTTCTCACCTTCAGACATGAGATTAGAAAGAGAGGGAGAGAGAGTTCAGATTACAGTGCAGATATGAATGAATGAATCCGTGCTCGTCCTCACGGCTCCTGCATGCTTTTAAAAAAGTGTGTGTTCAGCTCTGATCTCCAATCTGTTCTTTTCTCTCTTTGTTTCTTTCCTGGGTTCATGATCATCGTCACACCGTCTGAGGCTCCTAAATATCCATGTTTGCTTGTTTCACTTTCACACTTGAACTCTGGGAGTCAAAGATGTTTCAGCTCCAAACTCACTGAGAGCTCCTCGTGCCCACCACGTGACCAAAAACATCTTTGTGCTCACGTGCTGCACGTGTCTGAGACACTTTAGTTTGAAGGAGACAAACTGCAGACGCAGCATTTCCTGTTCCTGAGTGTAAACGTGAGCATTTGAAATGAGCTCCACAGGGGAAGCTGTAGGTGACAGAGATACTCACAGACTCACTGACGTTACAGTCTGTTAGCATCACGCAGTATCACAGACACACGGCAAGATTTAGTGCAAGTGCTGAGAGACACACAGCAGACATGTTGACTGGAAACATATCAGACTGAAATAAAGCAGAAGCACATGTTAGCACATGCTAATATGATGTGGATGTGTTTAGTGTGGGAGCAGGACTCACCTGAGACACACCTGTGTGGATGATGCTGCTTCCTGTTCTGCTCTTTCTGCTGATTCAGCTTCTTCATCACGTCTGAGGCTCTGTCACAGTTTGTTTGTTAACATCATCATGGACACAACACAAGCACATTTATTTGACATTTCCTATGATTGTGATTGATGTGGATGTAGAACATGTCACTATTTCATCATTGAATAAAGTAAATGTTCCATTAGAAACAAAGACAGTAGAATTATAAACAGAGTTTGAAACATGAGACATTTGATGGAAGTTTGACCTTATTTGACCTCGAAAAAGAGCTCAGAGCTCCAAAATGGCTCTAAAGAGCTTTATTATCACTTTGACCTTCAGATCCATCTGTTGACCTTGAAAGTGAGGTCAGAGGTCAGATGTGAGCTGATGTTTGAAACCTTCATGTGCTCCTTTCTACATGTTGATGATCCACAGCACACTTGTTCCAATCCTAGTTTCTAAGTTTGAGGCTTTTTCTCACTTTCCATCAATAAATCATGAAGTCGACCTTGAAGACTTGGGTGGATGTGAGCCAGATTTGAATAGATTGTTAACATGAACGCGCTCTACACCACTACAAGGTTTGATCAGAGTTCATTCACAACTATTCGAGCTGTTCACACACAGAACGACACGCACACACACGCTACCAAAAACATAACCTCTGTTTTCAAGGTGAGCTAAAGCTACAGGTGTCACATCAAACACTCACCAATCACAGCACGCACACATATACTGAACATTACAGAGAGAATTATTAGAGATCAGCTTTTATAACATTTATTCTTCCTCAAAGTTCCAACAGAGCCAAACAACCCAGAGGGAAATGTCCGGGTCCTCCCAACAGCCAGTGAGCTTCTGTAGAGAGGACACGTGAATAAAGCCGCAGTGATCCAAAAACACACAAACAGCTCTTTGCTGCCTTTGACTCCTTACTTGATGCAACAGCTGATGCTGTCAAATAAAAACAAACTTCATGTTGACAATCAAACTGATCTTTATTGTCTTTCTTGCAGAAAGTTTCATTATTTCATGGGCAGCTGAAAGAAGTAAGAAGTGCAGAATATGACAGGAAATAAGTGGAAGAACAAAACCTTCATTTCCTCCAAGTCTTCTGGGCCTGGATGTGATGGAAACACTCACTGAGTCCACTGCTGTGCTCATTACTGAAGCTCATAATGCAGCAGGTAGTGTTGCACATTTCCAGGACTGAAACATGTTTTGAAACCTTGGAGGATTTCCTGCGTTCTTCTCCAGGTCATTGAAGCAAACTGCTGGGCCTGAGCGGGCAGTTTCCCATCGAGTGTCCAAAAACTCTTTAACATGGTGGAGATTTCATAGCCACGCTGTAACCACGCTGTAAGAACATGAGGATGATCCCACCGTCACCGTTCTCATAGGGGGGTCGTCTGATTGGTGGAGTTTCTCTCTGTTATTGTCGAGTCTTTACTTTACAGTAGAAACTCCTGGAGGTGACTGTTGTTGTCATTTGCTGCTGTAGAAATAAAACTGAAGGAATTTTGCAGGTAGAAGATATTTGATTTACAGCTTCTCACACACGAGACCAGGCCTGCAGCTGTCCATTATTTTAGTGTGTAAACAGACTCCGCCTCTCTGTGTAAACAGACTCCGCCTCCACGTTAAACTGTGACATCATCATCACTGCTGCTGTTATCAGTGTTTGTGTTTAACACTGGAGGCTGTGTGGGCTTAATGTGCTCAGACTTTTATTCACACGCTGCTCATGAACACGTTTCTATTGGAGGTCTGTGAAACATGGAAGCAAAGAATTTTATAATCCAATTATTGGAATTACTCGATGAATCGTTGCAGCTCTACACGAGACACTTTCTTTAAAAATCATCAGACTGGTTTCATACATGTTAACGCTTAAATACAGAAAACTTCAGCCTGATATTCCCGACGTATGAAACTATGTTCAAATCCAGATGAACTTTTTTACAAAGAGCCTGTTTCTGTTAATATTATATCAAATAGTGTATATCCCTGTTTTTTCCTTTTTCACAACAAAGAGACTTTCATGAGATTTGGGTTTTTCTGACTGCTCATCCAACCAGCTTTACCAGTTTACCTCTCACACATTTGTGTTTGTAACCAGTGTTTGTAAAAGCAGACTGCTTGGCTAACAGCTTCATTTTAAACACATGACAAAGGGACCAAAAACACCTGAATTCACAGATTAACAGGTGTGGCCCAACACTTTTGTCCATATAGTGTATATCCCTGTTTTTCCTTTGTTCACTGTCAAAGCTGATGTTCCCACTTCCTTGTGATCCTCCCTCATGTGCTCCTGGTTTCTCTTTTGTATTCTTTGGACTTCTGTATACAAACCAACACAAGATTAGTTTATAATGTTGACCTTAATCTGACCTTTAGGTCCAGTCCCTGCTCTGTCATTACAGGATGCTCTGACCAGTCATGGATCAGCAGATTCAATGTGTTCAAAGACTTTTGCTCAGACTCCACAGAAGCAGCTTTGTGGAGGATTCATGAGGAGACTCTGGAACAATGATAAGTAAGGTAAGTTCTCACTCTCCAGCTTCATCTGACCAGGACTCCATTTCCCAGCTCAGCCCCCCTCTGCTGGTCCCTTATACTGCAGTGTTGCTGGAATACTGCTCTGCTTCCACTGACCTCCTTCTCAGCCTCCTTAAGGTCTCCACCTCCACTGCTGAGACCAAACTCAGCTTTCTAAAAATGTGTTTAATTACAGTTAATTCATGATTAAATAAAGAGGAGCAGTTACAGGATGCTCAGAGCATTCCCAGTGTTTCCTACCTCGCTGCACATCTTTGTGTCTCCTTTGTTTCCATCAACACAGACATTAACCCACAAAGTCTGACACTGTAGCTTCATGACCAGCAGGAAGACGATGACCATGCTGTGTTGTCTGTTTGTTGTACTGGAGGTTAGAGATGCAGAAGATAAAGAAGGTGCTGAGTGTGTCCATGGATGATACAGTGGTGTCAAAGTGTTTGTCACACTTACATGTTTCAGATCACCAAACAAAATTTAATATCAGACAAAGATAACCTGAGTTAATACAAAATGGAGTTTATAAATGACGATTTCATTGATTAAGAGAGAAAAGTCATCCAAGCCTGGTGCTGTGTAAAAAAGTTCATCTTGTTAAATGATGAATTAACTGTAATTAACACATTCTTTAGAAAGCTGAGTTCACTTTCACTAAACACACTCCGGCCTGATTACTGACAGACCTGCTGAATCAAGAAATCACTTAAATAGAAGCTGACTGACAAACTGAAGCAGGTAACAGATCTCAGAAAGCAACACATCATGCTGCTGTCACAGTCCTGGGTCTGTGGGCCAGTCTGTGTAATTCTGGTTTAACTTATATTCTTTGATTCTTTGACGACTCATCAGGAGGTCACAAAAAAACCAGAAGAACATTAAAGAAAAAAAGAAAAGAACAAAAAGGCTCGTCTCACATTTGCCACAAACATCTTGACTGACAAGACAAAAGGTGAATGTGAATGTGTGTGTCCCATTACATCTGGTGTAAAAGTTACAGCATTTCAGAAAAGTAACATCAGACCAGCAGTAAAACTTGGTGGTGGTAGAGTGATGGTCTGGGGCTGTTTTGGTGCCTCAGGACCTCAAAGACTTACTCTGGTAAACAGAACCATGAATTCTGCCGTCTACCAAAACATCCTGCAGGAGAACGTCCGGCCATCAGTTCATGACATCAAGCTGAAGACCACTTGGGCTCTGCAGCAGGAAAATGATCCAAACACAGCAGCAAGTCCACCTCTGAATGGCTTAATCCTTTAAGACCTACCACAGAACCAAGTCCACCAGAGCTTATCTGTATATATATACATGCTGGAGTGCCATTTGTGGGAGCATTTCAAGTTGTTGTACATCAATACAACCATTATATCCAAAATTTTAATAATATATATGCATGAAGTCTATAGTAATTGCATAAATTGCATCTTTGTCTAACATTTAAATGTGTTTGATCTGAAGTGTGGCAAACATACATAAAATAGGAAATCAGAAAGGGGTCAAACATTTTCACAGCAGTGTTTGCAGAGTTTAGTTTGTGTGAGACCTTTATGGCAGAATCAGAGCAGGATGACTTTGTTTCACACCTGAGAATGGAGCTCAGAGTCCTCTCACTGTCCTCAGATTCATGCTTCAGCAGACTGCAGCTCATTCTGAGCTCTGCACATAAAATTATTAAATAAAACTGAACACAAGAGCAGCTCACTCCAGTTTGGCTCCCAGGAAGAAACAATGCTTTATTTCTGACTTTCTCTCGAGTCCAAACTCAGAGATCCTCCACTCACAAACTTTGGAACAGCCGACCACAAAGTAATTCACACTGGAGTATTTAAAGTTCATAAATACTGTAAGATTACAACAGAGTAGCTCTACAGGACATTTATTTATGGCCTCACCTACTGAGTATCCATCTGATAACAAACAGGGTGTTGTGCTCAAAACATCCTGTTCTAATCTAATCTACTTTGTGTGTGTGTGTGTGTGTGTGTGTGTGTGTGTGTGTGTGTGTGTGTGTGTGTGTGTGTGTAAATCATTCAGCTGAAGGATAACTGAATCTATACTTTGATATAACTGAGGTACAAATTCAGTCCAGTATGTTATAGTTCTCACAGTATGTAATGCTTCAAAGGTCAAAGGTCAAAGTGGGTTTACAGTGTACACGATGGGCTCCTGGGAGGAGCTCACAGCAGAGCTTTGAGATGTTGAAGACTGTCCGGTCAGAGTGACTCAGATAAACGTAGTAACCAGAAACCTGCAGAGCTTCTGTAGCTGAAGCTGCCAGCAGGAAGGTCACGAATGCTTGG
This sequence comes from Pelmatolapia mariae, assembly GCF_036321145.2. Lineage (NCBI taxonomy): Eukaryota > Metazoa > Chordata > Actinopteri > Cichliformes > Cichlidae > Pelmatolapia > Pelmatolapia mariae. Next base: position 19,314,207 of record NC_086229.1, on the reverse strand, counting down.
ACCCCGACAGCCCGGTGTACCCGCCTGTGACAGGGTCTGATTCTGTTTGTCTACAGCTGAGCCCCCCAGCAGCGCTCTGTTATTATATTTATTATTGATTTGTTTGAGCTTCTCCACTTTCTCCAAGCTGTCTTTTAATAAACTATTTTCTGCACTTTGAAGCTGCATCTCCAGCATTTTCGTGCATGTGTTGAACCAACCTGACTACATTATTAAGGGTTTTGTGAGTTTAGCTCAAAGATCGTAAAACTCTGTGGAGGCTCTTAGAGACAGTTTTTAATGGCACTAACATTTGTTTCTACTTAATAATAAGAACAGTCTGACTCGTTCTTCGTACAGATGCACTAACCTGTAGTTACAGAGCAGATGCACAGTTTCTTCATCAGCCTTTTTATGATGTTTTATGGCCATGAGCACGTTTGAATCTGGAGTCACAATATTATCCAGTCACTTCTGCATTAAAACATTAAAAACACACGTCGATTTCTAAACGGCGCCCCTGTGTCTGTGGTTGTTTTGTCTCAGGGCCGTGCAGAGATGTTTCAAGGAGCAGCTGTTCAAAGTTAAAAATGGGCACATAGAACCAGGCTGAATAACAACAACTCACATTCATCAAGAATCTAATATGGAATCACATCATACTATATCACTGTCATCAGGTGGGGACAATGCAAAGCAAACTTAGCCTATGTTTTACCTGATGGGTACAATGTTGCTGTTGAGGAGTTGCTGCTGCTCCTGCTGCTGATAGTGCAGGAGGGCTGTGTTGATCTGAGACTGTAGACATTAACAAGTCCACAAGAGAGATGGCAGCTGATTAAACAAGTGTTATGAGATAATAATAAAATGCAAAGATTGGTGACAGTTTGGTGTCTGTTCCCCAAAAGCTCCGCATTTGGATCCCCTCATTCTACTATCTGTGACATCAACATGTCAGTGGAAGAGTCAGCAGACGATCTGCACCACCTGCTGAGCCACAGGTGGAGTCCTCATGTATAAACTGAACCTTTGTCTAAACTTTGTTCCACAGACACACAAACAGCACTGTTGGAAATGTGCAGCACAGAGTGTGGGTTCCCACTATGTGGTATATTTGTGTGTATTGAGCCATCAGCTCTGACACACACAGTATAAGCAGCACATATAAAGTCCACAGTGTGGACACCAAGCAGGGAGTGAACAGGCTCAGGCAGCAGCAGTGCTGATATATGCCTGGCCTCCATTCTTCTCATTAAAGCTGCCCGAGCCTCCAAACAACAACAACATTCACACATGTGACCCTCACAAATATCACTGACAACCAAAAGTCCCATTTTTATATTGCTGTCAGCATTATTCCATCATGAAGCAACAATAGAAACACGTCTTCATTTCATCTCTGTTGGAGCTTTTTGTTCAATGAAAGGACAAAAAGCTGTGAGTGAATCAGATTTACTCTGCTGCACTGAAACACTGTGGACACAGTCTGGAGACACGCAGACTTTAAACTTTACTTGCATGATGTGAAAAGAAACCACATCATAAATGTGATCATGTGGGACTTTAGAAACAGAGGATCGCTGTGATCAGAGAACCCGGCCTCGTTAATAACCTGTATTGATCTTTTTGTAGTTTTAAAGTCCGTCCCCACAGCTCCACACAGTCACACATGTGAGTGTAGAAGCTGTGGACCAATCAGAGGTCCTGGGCTGGCACATGTGACCTCTCTAAATCCTGACACAGTGTCGTTAATCCGCTCACATTGTTGTCTGTTTTCCAAACAGCTGATCCCACACTTCTCCACTGTGGTCAATAACTGACTGTGATCGATGGGATCAAAGCTTCTGTAGATCAATAGAAAAACAACAACACTCATCATTTTCAACGGCTTCTCTTATTCCTCCAACCGTCTCCATCACTACATCAGTCGTAGTTCTGTTTCTCCTCCAACCACACTGCTGTTCATCCAATCATTTCTATTGATCAATAAACAGATCAGATTGTTTCACAGATCATTTCTCTGATATTTGTGAACATTGATGAAGGAGGGATCCTGCTGCCTTCACTGTCTCTGCTTCTCTGCAGTAAAAACTGCTTCTAAAGTGGATTTTTCTTCCTGCGTGTCCTCTGCAGACCTTTAGTCATCCACAGCTTTTCTTTCTCCTCATCTTTAAGCAACATTTCCTAACAGGACAGAGTTTATGATTCTAAGGATGGATTTCAGATACACTGTATGCCTGATCAGGAACGTCAGCACACACTTCATCCCAGTGATGATCTGTTAGCTCCGTCTTTAAGGCTGTGTGCTGTGTACCTGTCCAGGTGTGTGTGAGCTGAAGCCCACGCTGTCTGTCAGGTAGGAGGTGAACTGTTCAGGTCTGAGCCTCAAACTCCTGCAGGGACCAAACGTCTCCTGAAAAACATCCATAGAAAAGAATCTTTGACTGTGTCTGAGCTCATTTTCATATTCTCCACACTGCTGTGACCTTCTATGTGTTTGTATTCAGCTTTCAGGGCACGCTTATATCACATTCATGTTTTGGGGCGTGAGCGAGTGTGATGGAGCGAGCCGCTCAGACGTGAGAACACAGCGGCCATTTTGGCAAAAAGTGGCTTTGATTTAGCCAGAAATGCACAAATATCAACAGGAAGTGACACGGGGCCTCAGAGAGGTCAGCTGATCAGAACTAAACTCAAACAACTTCACTCCAAACTAACTGCTCAACACAATCAAAGTGATCCGACCCACAAGAAACAAAGAGGACTTAAATACTGGCTGATCAGAGCAGTGTGAGACATGAGGGCAACACAAATACCAACAATCATCTAACAACAACACAAACATTGGCCCCAATGAGAGGGCTGTGCTTGGTTTGGTCCAATCAGCACTTCCTGTATAGAACTCCCAGCAGCCCTCAGCAGTCACATGGAGCCTTCAGCAGCAGGAAAACACAGAAAAGACAGAATTTAACTGTGTTGTACAAAAGCTCACTAAATGTGCTCCAAATAGAACTAATGGATTTCACCAAAGTCCAAATGAATGAGTGAGATATATGAACAAGAACTGTGAGTCATTATATTTGTGTGTGCAGTGTGTGTGAAACTAACACAACTCATACTGCATCAAAGTGTTGCTGCACGGGGGTCACTCACTTCATAGTTGTGTGTCTGCAGGTGCGCCTGTCACACCAAACATCTTTTGCTGTGGCTGTTCCACAGCTGCAGGTACAGGATGAATAATCTGCCCGGCAACAGGCTCTGATAGGCCCGTTTAAACAGTCTAACTGCAGACATGTGAACACACAGAACAAACAGCAGACAGACAAAATAAGAAAAATGGCTCTCAGAAAGTTGAACATCAGCTAAAAAGCCTAATATGTTTCTCAGGGTCTGATGGGACCTAAATCAGAGTTAAAATGAGGGAATCATGGACTTGTATGTAAATAATACTCCAAATAAATGGAAATGTTTCACTGTGTACACAACTTTGATGTGGAAGTGGGTAACAGAAATGTTTTAGCCTTCTTTCCAGGTGATACTGTCAGGTGTGATTGTAGCCATGCAGCTACCGAGTGGACAGACTGTAAAATCAAATCAGCTTTATTTCTCATTTCATGGATTTTATACTTTATTTTAAACGTTAATACTTTTTTCTCCTCTATGTAAGCTGGACTTGGAGTTTGTCAAGCTCACAGCAGGAAAGATGGATCGTTTTTATGAAGATGGGAAGCCAGTATCATTCTGAAACTCACATCAGAGGAAACAAGAACGTCCTCTCTGCTGAAGGACTTTGAAGAGAAGGCTGAAGGTATTTTTCCATAAACATAAACTCCTCCCCTCATGTTTACCCATAGAAAGTGGAAAAAAAAAAGGATGATCAAATAAGAGGTCTCCTTACTGTCTTTACATGATAAGTAAGTGGAAGTTTTTATGATGTTAACTGAAAAATTATACAAAAAATATTTATAAATTTTTACTTTTGTTGTCGTTTTTCAAAACATTGTTAGATGACACCCTCTGATAAACAGGTTGGAACATCACTGTGTTTACTGATGGGGGAGAATGAGGTCTATGGAGATGGTTGTGAAGAGACTTTAAGTTATATGGCCTTGTGCAGCCGTCTTAGCTGCACATGTTTGTAATAAGTTTCTCCAGCTTTGTCTGAGAAGACAGTTTATCACATAGAAGCCAAAGGACGAGCCTTTAGCCTCTGCATTTCTGATTTCAGCCATTCATAAAAAAGACAAAATCATTTTTGTTGTACATTTCATGACTGATTGAATAACACATTTCGTCACATTACTGAGAAGTAACAGCTGCTTAACATGAAGCCCAGATGTTGGTGTGGGTCAGTGCTGTGGGCATTTTTCTCCAGCATTAGGATCAGATCACATGATCTGGAGCCTCAGAGTGAAGTGTTTATATCTTCTGTTACCATGGCGCATTAACTTTCTGTTTCTTTAACCATAAATCTGTGATCCCAGAGCTCAGTGAAGACCGGAAGTGAAGCTGCTGCATCTACAGGAGGAAGAGGAGGGACCTGAGTTCCTGTTAGAGGAACAAAGTGCTGATTAAACAGACTGAACATCATGAGCTCTGAATAACAACCTCAAAGTTTCATCTTCTCAGACTCACAGGGAGGAGCGCCTGCTGTCAGTGTCAGCAGCACAGCAGGTGTGAGGATGAAGGCAGACTCTGACCTGATGGTCACATGTCACGTGACTCTTCTTCTCCTGCAGAAATGATCCCTGTAACTGCTGCTTGCTCCAATCAGACGTCAGTAGATGATGATGATAAAATAATTTAAAATCTGTGAAGAAGATGAAATTAAAATGCAGCAGCTGTAACAAATAAGACGAGATTAAAGCAGAAAATCATCAATCTGCTGATTTAGTGCACAAAGCGGTAAACAAACATTTTAATCTGATCATTATTTAACGCTGAACAAACTCAGTGCTGCTGTTTATTTCTGAGGTGATGGCTGCACGTTAGAGTCTGAAGCTTTAAACCCACATAAACACTGGAAGAACATGCAAACTCTACACAGAAAAGCTCTGGCCTGATGGTGGAATTGAACTCAAGACCTGCTTGCTCTAAGGCAACAATGCTAACCACTGCACCGCCGTGCAGAACGCTACCTTTAAAATAGTCTGTAAATAAAAGAATCACTGAAAAGGTGGCACTTCTAAATAATTTACTCTACAGATTACAAGTTTTACACTTTTACTAAGTCTGTGCAGGTTTTCAGTCATAACGGCTTGAAGACAACAGGGAACGTTCCCTCTAAGGTGGAAGAGAAAGAAAAGGAACATTAAAACATGTGGTTATCCAAACTGGGCCTTTATGAAACTAGTGAAGACACAACAGAAGGAGTCTGAGACAGCAAGCAGAGAAGGGAGCAACAGACAGAACAACACCATCATCCCCTATGTAGCAGGTTTATCAGAGAAACTCAGAAGAGTTTTCTCCAAGCACGACATCCCAGTGTACTTCAGACCCAGCAACACACTCAGACACAAACTGGTTCATCCCAAAGACAAACTTATCAATGTAGTGTATGCTGTACAGGGTACAGGAATGCTCAGACCTCTACATTGGGGATGTGATGTTTACAGATATTTTATTTTGAAAGGTCGAATGTAAGGCGGAAGGAGTATTAAAAAAAGAGAACGAAAAACGTGATGAAGATGAAAAAGAGATGAAGCACATTATTTCATATGCAAGCAGAGCACTGAGTGATGTGGCAAGGAGATAGTTGCAAACTGAGAAAGAAGCACTCGCCATCGTGTGGAGTTGTGAACATTTCCATTTGTATGTTTATGGACATTCATTCACACTGGTGACCGATCACAAGGCACTCGAAATCATCTGGAATAACCCAAGATCGAAACCACCTGCCAGAATAGAAAGATGGGACTGAGACTTCAGCCATATAACTTCAGAGTGGAATACAGGAAAGGTGCTGATAATCCAGCTGACTTTATGTCACGTCATCCAGCGCCAACACAGGAGAATGAAAGTGCTCGTACATGTAAGGTTGCAGAAGAGTATGTCAATTTCTTCTCTTGTCACTCCACCCCAAAAGCCATGACACTTCAGGAGATAAAAACAGAGACTCTGAAAGACCAGGTTCTGCAGGAAGTCATCCATCACATCAGAAACAACACGTAGCATCTAACAGATAAATCCCAGCATGCTGACGTTTTGAAATCATCCAAACATTTCAAAGTGAACTAACAGTAGCTGACTCATCTGACTTCATACTCAGAGGCACGAGGATAGTTGTTCCAACTGTCCTACAAGAAAGAACAATACAATTGTCACACGATGGGCACCAGGGTATCGTCAAGACCAAAGCGCTGCTACGTACCAAAGTTTGGTTCCCAGAGATCGATCGGAAAGCAGAATCTGGAGTTCAAAACTGTCTGCAATGCCAAGCTAGCACACCTGTCACACAACCGACCCTCTGCAGATGTCACCATGACCCGAAACACCCTGGCACAGTGTCAGTGCAGATTTTTGTGGATCACTTCCTATGGGGGAATATCTGCTCGTCATCACAGACGAGTATTCTCGCTATCCAGTCGTTGAAAGTGTACGCTCAACATCAGCATCTTCTGTTATCCCAGCATTGACAAAGTGTTCTCCATGTTTGGAATCCTAAGGACGGTAAAGACTGATAATGGTCCTCCTTTTAACAGTGAGGCTTTCTCACAGTTTGCAGACTAACTAGGATTTCATCATCGCAAAATCACACCTTGTTGGCCTCAGGCGAATGCCATTGCTGAGAGGTTTATGAGGACCCTAGGCAGAGCACTGAGAGTTGCCGAGACACAGGGCACACCATGGAAACAGCAACTAAACATCTTTCTTTGTGAGTACAGATCTACACCTCATACCACAACAGCGAGCTCACCAACCGAAATACTGTTTCAACGCCAGCTATACACCAAACTCCCCTTCTTTAACACCACTCCACGGAAGTGTTCAGATGCTGAAGTGAGAGCAAAGGATGATGGTGCCAAGATCAAGATGAAGGTGACTGCAGATGCAAACCACGTCACGCTAAACCACACTCACTAAGTCTGGGTGACACAGTGCTGCATCGCCAACCCAAGCACAACAAATTATCCACATACAATGTAAAACCTGCAAAGTGACCAAGGTTAAGGGTTCTGAAATTACAGCTACAAGGGAAGGACACTCGATTGTCAGGGATGCATCATTCTTCAAGAAAATCAGACATGGACTTGAAGATGCCCCACCTGGACTGCATGTCGACCCCGCCTTAACAGACAAGCCCAGATACCCAGTCAGATCTAACGTACCCATGCATCTGTGTGATTACATCAGATCTAAGACTTGAACATCTGAGTGACCAGTTGAAGGTTACGCTGTGTGAACATGTTTGATGTGCCTGAATCTAACACCTGTGTTTAGTCAGAGATCTGCGCAAATGCAGTGCTGTTCAATTGATGTTTAGGTGTGGAGAAACTTAAGTAATAAGAACGTTCAGTAATTTTATCAGGCTTGTTTGTCATAGATTCAGATTAATAATTCACCTCACTGAGTACCTAAGTTTGTTTAAGAAAAAAAAAGGGAGGTGATTGTGATGTTTACAGATATTTTATTTTGAAAGGTTGAATGTAAGGCGGAAGGAGTAGTTAAGAAAAAGAGAACGAAAAACGTTAGAGGAAAAAGTTAGCGCTGCAGACTGTGTTGCTGCTGCAAGCCTGAGAATTAAAGAATGGAACTGATAAACACTGAAGGTGTCATCATTAATATTTGAGGCATGCAAACATTACAGGAGAGACCAAACAGCCACGTCATAAACGCACAGCATAGAAGAGCCACCTCCACGGGACAAGAGTCGACGGTCCATCTGCATCTAAAGGTCAAAGGTCACTCTTTCGAGGATGCCGATGTTCATATTGTGGACAGAGAAGACAGATGGTTTGAAAGAGGAGTGAAAGAAGCATCTATGTCCACTGTGAGCGACCAGCTTTGAACAGAGGGCGGGGCTTACAACACCAACTGTCTGCCATCTATAATGCAGTCTGAGATCCTTTCTAGACGCCTCAACACACACTCACAATCAGGTGACCTCAGCAGGTCACATGATAGGCTGAGGCAAGTCACACCTGTGATGGTAATGACCCACGCCATGTTTCACATGTTGGTTATGTGATGAGTCACATGATCAATAGTTGGTCAATAACCCTCAGCACCACCTCCAAGGTGACAGCCCCTCTAGGAGTAACATACCTGAGACTCTCCAGGTATCACATGAGAGCAGGAACATCTTCCAAGAACCAACAAAGATCCTTCTTTACGGTTTTACTACGCTGTCACCATCTTGAAGTCCAGGCTGGTGGAGCTTCTCTGGTTTTCCCAGCTGGAAATCTGACTTCTGACACTGAAATCTGACATTGAGGCTGTGGACAGCTACAGGTACCTTGGTGTACATCTGAACAATAAACTGGACTGGTCTCATAATTCAGACGCCCTCTACAGGAAAGGGCAGAGCTATACCTGCTGCGGAGACTCAGGTCGTTTGGAGTGAAGGGCCCACTCCTGAAGACCTTCTATGACTCTGTGGTGGCCTCAGCCATCTTTAACGGTGTGGTCTGCCGGGACGGCAGCATCTCTGCTGGGGACAGGAAGAGACTGAACAGGCTGATCCACAGGGCCAGCTCTGTTCTAGGATGCCCTCTGGACCCAGTGGAGGTGGTGAGTGACAGGAGAATGGTGGCTGAGCTGTCATCCCTGATGGACAACATCTCCCACCCCATGCATGAGACTCTGACAGCACTGAGCAGCTCCTTCAGTGGCTGCTGCACCCACGGTGTGGGACGGAGAGATTTCACATGTCTTTCCTCCCCACTGCTGTCAGACTCCACAACAAAGACTCCAACTGATCAAACACACACATCCACACATGTGTAATAACACTAAGTGCAATACTCTCTCTTTCTCACATCATTGTATTATACTCATATAGTATATAGCATTTGTATTGTATTTTATTCGATTGTATATAGTATTTTATTTTATTTTATTCTATTCTATTGTGTACAGTATCTTATGGATATATTATTCCAGTGTTTTTTCTCTAATTTTTCTATGTAACTTTGCACTGTACACTGCTGTAACAAAACAAATTTCTCATGCGTGGAACTAATAAAGGTTTTCTTATATTATTATCTTATCTTATCTTCCCATTTAAGCTGGAATGAAGCATGCGTGCTGCTGGTTCAATGACTGCTCACAGGCTCTGATACGAAAACAGAGGATCTACCACAAATCACATCACACTCATAAAAAGCATGACTACAATTTCATAGTTTTTATTATGTTTTTACTGATTAAACAGTAAAAGAAAACACATTCCCCGAAATATGAAAAAGTCACATTTGACTTCTTTTCTCATCAGTACATGAGCATTTATATCATAAATCACATTTATATTTGGGTTATGTTTGATCTCGTATTACTGAAAACTATGAATTATGTAAAAGTTAATGAAAGTTGATGATATTACTCTTAATTTATTGAGGCTATTCCATAACTCACATTATGTTATTAATCTGTTTCAGATCTTATTACTGCCTCATGAATCAGATTTTAACAGGATGTGTTCAGTTTAACTGTCTCACCACTTTAAAGGCTGAAGGTTCAAATTATAATAATATAATAATTATAATGTTTTATTTTTATAAAACATATTTTAAATGGAAACGCTTTTATGATTTCACCATAACAAAGTTCACTTCCTGCATGAAGCTGATCCACAGCTCCATGAACTATTCCCACAAACATCACTGAGCCTCAGACTTTCTTTAACAGGCCTGTCAGACCACAATGATCCAGCTGTTTGTGTTCATGTGGCACATTTATACGTTTTATTTAAAATCTGCTTCACACACATTTTATTATCTGATATCTGCGACACACGGAGACTTCCTGTTAAACAGAAAGTAACCTTTGTGCGTGGGCGTGTTTGGGAGCTGCAGGTGTGTCCAGGTGTGGGCTCGTTGGGTCAGCAGAGGATTTAACGGGACTTTGTGTCGGTTTGAGTTGTTTTTAAAGGAGGATGAAGACGCTGGTGGTGTTCCTGCTCCTCATGAACGGTAAGAAAGTCTCTCTTTAACCTGCAGCAGCTCCGCAGACAGTCCTCTGTGACCGGAAGTGTTACACTCAGGTGCAGCTCGCGCCTCTGACGTCATGGAAATTCACACAGTGTTGGAAATACAGATTTAATGACGAGGCTTTAATAGTAAAAGTATGAGGGAAGGTTAGAAACAGACCAGACTAACAGACTGTGGACTTTGTAGTCACAGATTGGACACTTCCGGTATGGTATCATCTACTCAACACAAGCAATATCTCACAATGTCCACAAGGGGTCACTGCAGACCCAACATTGGCTAAATAGCGCATGTCTTACAAGCTGCTAATAGTGAGGCATAAATATGGCAGCTAGCAACAGTTAAAGGAAACCATAGAAAAGTCCTTTATTCCTCATCCCGCTGATTGTAGTCATTGCAGGAGATTACAGCCAGATTATAATCAGTATCATGTTAATGAATCTGCCAAAGTAAGAACACTTACAGATTCATCAACTCACTCAGTCACACAAAACTGCATTATAGCTGCGTTACAGCAGCTCCTTCAGTCATTCCCACTCTGTGTGCTGAGCACGTGACCACTGGTGCGCTTGTTTCCTTTGGGTGCGCTTGATTCTTGCTTCTAGACATTCTGAGGCCAAGTCAGAGCAGGAAATTTGAACAATGTTTCTATTTTTGTGCAAAGCTAACTGAACCTTGTGCTGTATTAACATAATGATAAAATCATATCAGTATATGTGAGTACAAACTTTAGTCTAACTCTTTTATTCTAATTGTATTCAGCTTGAACCAGAAGAAAAAGAAGGAAAATAAAACTATATTTCTATTTCCTGTTGCTACATTGTAGAGGGCGACTTTGCCTCTAAACAGGAACATGTGTACAGTCCTGCATCAGCAGCTTCATTCTTATACAGACCTTTCTACTCTGTTTGTTAAACTGAGCTCTATGTTTGCTACATAGCAGTCAATAAATCCAGTTTTTATACCACAGTTAAGTTAATGTAGTTAAATCTGTGTATTTGTAACTCAAATATTCAGTGATCTGTTTTAAACAGAAACCTGACTTTGACATATTTAAGTTGGTATGAACACAGTCAGAGCTGCTGCTGCTTTTATTGTTCTGTTGCTTTTTAAAAGCTTTCTGTGCAAATCAATAGAAATATTTATTGTTGCATTTTAAAGCTGACAGCACAGCAGCAGCATGAGGAGAAGAGTGTTTGCTCAGGAAATACACGGGTCCCTGAAGAGTTCAAACAGGAAATATTCCTGCATTAAATCTGCAGTTCAATCATCAGCAGCTCTCAGGTCGAATCAAATCACAGATTACTGTCAGTGTCATCTGTCACCAGGCAGGTTTTAACAGGCGTGTAAGCCACATATTATTATAACACCCTTTTATATTTGTATGATAAACACATGTCATTTAGTTGTGTTTGGTCTTTAACTTGTGCTCAGTTTCCACAATGAATTCATGATGGAAATCTCTAATAAACTATCAGAATAGACACTATTTTCCCCACCACACTCTGTCTGTGGCTGGTACCCGCGTCCTTTGGTGAGTTGGTGGTTCTCGGTGTCTGGGGCTGGGTGCTTGGGTGTGTACTGGCTGATGGCTGCTCGGCAGGGCCTGGCCCCCTGGCTCCATCACGCCCCTGCTTGGTCTTGTGAGAGAATTCTTATCACTTCTCTTTTGTAAGTGTATTTGCTAAAATGTGCAACTATTCCTTTAAGACTGAATCCAGCACATGCAGCCACACTCTGCTCTGGTGCAGCTGGCTGCTGGGATCCTGCAGGCTCCTCGCCAAGGCTCCCTGTAACTTTAGCACCATGGCTGCGGTTTATCTGTTGTCTGGTTTGGTTGTGTGTGTGTGTGTGTGTGTGTGTGTGTGTGTGTGTGTGTGTGTGTGTGTGTGTGTGTGTGTGTGTGTTTGATTGTTTTTTTGTTTGTTTGTTTTTTTTAGGCAGGTTTGGAGCAGATCCTCACAGTTTTTTCTCTCCCTCTCCTTCTGTAAACTTCTTCACCAATTTCTTTATTTTTCTTTTCTGTTCTGATTGTAATAACTCAAAATAAAAACTACTAATACATTTCTAATAAAATATGAGCATTAGAGCAAAAGCAGTAATGATGCACTTGGGAAAATCACAACACATGTAAGAAGTAGAAAGTTCAGATATGTGTTTAAACTTGTAGGGAGTAAAAAAACTACTCAGGTAAAGTACAGATACCTTAAAATTGTACTTGAGTACTTACTGCCCAACTCTGGAGAAGAGGAGACGTTTTTATTCCTCACATTATGTAAATAATAATGTAAACTTTATTGATCCCCATGGGTAAATTCCTCTCTGCATTTAACCCATTCACTCAGTGAAGCAGTGGGCAGCCATTGGGCGCCCGGGGAGCAGTGTGTAGGGATGGTACCTTGCTCAGGGGTACCTCAGGGTAGCTGTTCAGGGGAATTGAACCCCCGACCTTCCGACCATGGGCCACCACTCTACCTACTGAGCTATCCCTACCTGATAAATGAATTTGCTGTTAGAATTGTCATCACTCATCAATGTCCCCAAAAAGAACCGGCCCAATGAGCTGAATGACTTCCGACCGGTGGCACTGACGTCACACCTTATGAAGACTCTAGAGCGGCTTTTCCTCAACCTCCTCCGACCACAGGTACAACATGCCCAGGACCCACTACAGTTCGCCTACAAGGCAGATGTCGGAGTGGAGGATGCCATCCTCTACCTCCTACACAGAGCCCACTCACACCTGGACAAGGGTAAAGGCATGGTCAGGATCCTGTTTCTTGACTTTTCCAGTGCCTTCAATACAATCCGGCCCTGTCTGCTCCAGGAGAAACTAAACAGGATGCAGGTGGACCCCTGCCTGGTCTCTTGGATCTCACACTACCTCGCTGACAGACCACAGTACGTCAGGCTGAGGGACATCACGTCGGACACTGTGGTCAGCAGCACAGGAGCACCACAGGGAACTGTGCTGTCCCCTCTTCTCTTCACCCTGTACACCTCTGACTTCTGCTATAACTCTGAATTATGCCATATTCAGAAGTTTGCAGACGAAACAGCCATCATGGGGTGTATCTGGGATGATCAGGAAGAGGAGTACAGAAATCTGGTGAGGAACTTTGTCACTTGGAGCCACACAAACCACCTGCAACTCAACACTTCAAAGACTAAGGAACTGGTTGTGGATTTCGGGAGGTCCAGACCAGATCCACGGCCAGTACAGATAGGGGGAGAGGAGGTGGAGGTGGTCAACACATACAAGTACCTCGGGCTGTGGGTGGACAACAAACTGGACTGGACGTGCAACACAGAGCACCTGTATAAAAAAGGCCAAAGCCGACTGTACTTCCTCAGGAGGCTGAGGTCTTTCAACATCTGCAGGAAGCTCCTGAGGATGTTTTACCAGTCAGTGGTTGCTGTAGTACTTTTCTATGGCGTGGTGTGCTGGGGGAGCAGCACAGCAAAGAAGGACTCATCCAGGCTGGAGAAACTAATCAGGAAGGCTAGCTCTGTGGTTGGCATGAAGCTGGACACTCTGGTGACAGTGGCAGAGAAGAGGACCTTAAAGAAACTGATGGACATTATGAACAATGCCAGGCATCCTCTGCACACGGTCGTAAACAATCAGAGGAGCCTATTCAGCGACAGGTTGCTTTTCCCGAAGTCAAAAACCAACAGACTTAAAAACTCCTTTGTCCCACACGCCATCAAACTGTTTAACTCCTCACTGGAGGGGAGAGGGAGGAGAAACAGGGGGACGAGGGAGGGCGGGAACAACTGAGCTGTAGGTGCTTTTTTACACTGTGCAATATTTGTAATATTTGGTGGGTTGTTTTTTTTTTGTTATATTCGACTGTGCAATAATCACTGTGCAATATATATATACTCACTCAAATGAGCAATCCTATTTATCCATATTGTATATTCTGTATCTATATATGTGTATATATGGTGTATTTATGCTTATGTCCTTACTCTCATTCCCCTTAATGTATCTGTAACATGCAACTTCTTTCGGTGCTTTGCTGCTGGAAACTGAATTTCCCGGAGGTACCCACCCGAGGGATTAATAAAGTTTCATCTTATCTTATCTTATCTTATCTTATCAGTTACTATGAATCTATGTAATCAATAAACACTAATAATGTAACATTAGAGTATTAACCTGAATGAGTTTTGCCTCCTGAGGGTTACAGCTGTGTATGATGTGTTTAACAGGCACAAACTAAGATTTACAAACATGTTCATCCAAACTTAACATTAAATACACCTCCATGAGTCACCTGATACACACCTGTGCACGTGTAGACTGTCAGCTTTCAGTGAGTCACATTTAGCTACGTCCACACGTACACGGGTATTTTTGAAATCACAGATTTTTCTATGTTTGCACCTTTCGTCCACACGTAAACGACGTTTTCGATCACTGAAAACTGAGATTTTTAAAACTCAGTTCTTGCTTTTACATGTTGACGAGGAAAACAGAGATTTAGTCACACAACGTCAAAGGTGTGCGCCTTTTTTTGACGTGACGCTGTGTATCTCATGTTGTTTACATGAGATTAATTTCTACAATGGTGGATACACAAAATACTGTTGCTGTTAATCTGACTATCTGCAGTTTTTACACATATACACACACAGTTACTGTCCCTCCATTTACAAAGACAGGGACATCAGAGTGAACTTCTCCATTCAACACAGACGCTCTCACAACCTAAATCCCGACGCCACGTCGTTGTCGGTGTTGAATGAATTTAATTTGTATTGAATTAAAATGTAAGCATGTTGTATGCATTTGTTCATTCCTAAGTTGTGAGTCTGCAGCAGCCAGAATACTGTTTTTGGTCATTAACATTTGACATGATGAAGCCACTCGAAAACACAAAAAATTTTCAGAAGTACTTCAGGTTTGCATAAAACCCTGCTTACTCTTTCCCTCCCAGGCTTCTAGACTTCTGATTGGCCAAAATTTCTACACGGCGTGGATTTGACATGTTCTTGACAGTGTTTGGCTGTGTTTTTGGCAAGATTTACTTTAAAAACAAAAACAGAAAATCTCAGTTTTCCAAAGTACGTGTGGACGTAGCCTTAGTGTGTGCAGCCAAACATGATGGCAGACTGCCACAGATCACTTCTGAGGAAAGAGGAGGCATTCAGCTTCCTCATAGTTTCACACCTGCATGAAGCAGCCTCACCCTGACAGCTTCAAATCACTGTGTCAGCTGATCACTTGCTGTCCTGTGATTGGCTGAGCTTCAGGCCTTCTCTCAGTCAAACTGGAAACAGGGATTGAGACAGTGTGAGGGTTTGTGGAGTGCCACAGTGCTGTAATGAATCCTGTAGTGGAAGAAGTTCTTTCACACTCTTCATCCTGGAGCTGCTTTATGTCCATGATCTGCATGGAAACACATCTATGGAGAGGAAATCCAGCTGCTGAGGGTCACATCTGCATCATTGTAGCTACAGTGGATGTTTCAGTGTCAGGACTGAAGGCGGAGCTTTGTGCGTGTCAGGGTGAGGCCGCAGCAGCCGCCTCCAACCGGAGCGCTCGGGCGTGAAACTAGGAGGAAAGCCGACGTCCTCCTCTTTCCTCAGAAGTGATCTGTGGCCGGCCGGACTTCATTCCACAGATGTGCTTTAACATCTGTGCTTTATCAGATGAAAACTTTGGTTGTAGGATTCAGATAATTATTTATTCAAAGCGAGACATTTTAAATAAGAATAAGAATGAAAAATATTTCTTTGTGCCCCCTCTCCATGTTAATGCCCTACCTGGCCCCCTGGCAAAACTTTCCTGGACCCGCCCCTGCACAGTTACCAGCTGTCAGCTGAAAACACACAAACATAAAAGAAAATAACAAAAAGCTTCTGACTGTGTGATCTGCAGACTGGCTATGATCTTTGGCTTTTTCCTTTTTAAATAAATTGTGCTAAATAAATACTCTGTTAACTGGAGATCAGTGCATGCTCTCACACACGAGAGCACCAACCACACAAATGAGAAAAAACAAACTCATGGAGAAGCTCAGAGCGCAGGACTCATTGTCTGAGGCCGATGTTAAATACTCAAACAGCCACCTGGAAGCTGAACTTCAAATAATACAGAACTCAGTGTGAGCCAGGTGTGTGTGTAGAGGGTCCAGTGATACAGGAAGGTGGAGTTTAAAAAAAATCTCCAAAAAAGTAGAAGAATTCAGATAAACAGCAACTTGAGTGCTGATTAAATCCATGGTTTGGGGTTAAATGGTGTTTCAGCCATGTCTCTCAGTCAGCCATGAAAGTCAGTTATCAGACTTACCACCAGTGATCAGGACATCTTCTTTAGTATGGCGACAGCCTGAAAAACAAAGCAACAGAAAACAGTGATTAGCACTGACGACGTGTTTGTGCAGCAGTGTGCTTGACAGCAAGGAGCCGTGACCGTCACACAAACTGTGCTATCAGCTGAAGGTTCACAGTGTGAGATGTTCAAATACTGTGATAAACACCATAAAGTGTAACACGATCCAGCTACAGTCTCACACTCACCCTCTGCTCGTGTTTCTGGAGCTGTGCTAGCACAGTTTCTGTTTAGAGGCTTAAAGGTGAAAGGTCAGAGAGCGAGCTGCTCCTAATGCTAAAGCTCCCATTTTCAGCATCGCTGCAAACAAGTTTTTATAGAAGGATCACCTTCAATCTGCAGCCAAGCACAAAGATGCTAATCAGCTTCATCTGCGTGTGAAACCCACCAGAGTGTGGACCCTCAGTCTGACACAGCAGAGTCACAGCAGGCCTACTGTCAGCAGCAGTGTTTGCGGCGCTGTGACACTTTTGATGCAAACATGTTTTCAGACAGAAAAAGAAAGGAGCTCGGAAAAGTGAAAGAGGAGGAGCATCTTAACTGCTCCTCTGGGCTACACTTCGGATGGAACCAGTTCTTTCACTGAGTCTGTGAAAAGGCCCAGTGACAGAAACACTGGCTATGTGGTCTGGACACAGCAGCACAGAGATTTCACTGATCTCAGGTTCTTCCTCCAGCAGCACATGAAAGGACAACCATCAAAAACCAGACCTCACCAGGAGCGATGAGTCATAAGAATCTCAGAATAAACAGACGTCTGAGCAGGCAGAGTGATTCATTCACACACAGCAGCTCAAATATGAGCTCAGGTGAAACATACTGATGATAAACCCTGCGTGCAACATCAAACTGATGCTCCCATCAGATCCCCTCCAGATCTCTCTGTGGCCAAGACCCCCCACTCCCACATTTCCACTGTGTCCTTCTGAAACATCTATGACCTCGATGGTCATGTGACCACAGAAGTATTCAGGGAGTCGGCATTTCTCAGACTAAACATCAGTGAACAAACAGTTCAAACGGTCCGGCGCTGTAAACTTTTAATTTCAACTGCTGCAGCAAATTAAATCTTTTTAAACGAAAGATATTTCTCCTAAATTCCTTCTGAAAAAATTGAATTTGGCGCTCTGAAGGAATCTGCACTTAAAGTCACCATACTGTATCTCAGCAGCTGCCTCTAATTATCTCACAATCACGCTTTGATCTGCAGATACGATTCATCGTACTACAAAATAACCACGGCAAATAGTTCATCACAGGCTGAAGCGATGCTGGATTTGAAGTCCCTCTGTCCTCTAACAGTCAGTCAGGCTCTGTGGGAGCTGCTGGCAGCTTCCTCTCCAGCATCAGGCTAACAGTCAGCTGCTGTCTGAGCCTGCAGACCGGTAAACACTTCAACGCTCAGAAGTCAGTGGATATGTTCCCAACAGTCAGGTCTATCCATGCCTGCTCTCACAGAGGGAACTCCAGGCTTTGTGTAAAAGATGGAGGTAGTGTTTCCTTAGCGTTGCAGTAACTGCACCTCTAAATAAACAAGCCCACTCTGGTGAGAGATGCATGGGTTTCTTGTCTCCAACACAACAATGTTCATGCTGTAGCGACACGTTACTGCTGCGTCAGCGTCCCCTCGGTTCCCTCTCGCCAGTTTCAAAACACCAGGCTGGAGGCTTTAAGATGGGACTGTGTGAAACACTGGAGGCTTCATCCATCTTCTACATACAGCCTGGGCTCCTTGTTTTCATCTCAAATGTGCTCTTACTCCAGTCCATCATCTACAATCACCGTGTCCTAGGGAACTCTGCTGCAGGGTCATGCACTCGGCTTGGTTCTGTTTCCTGGAAGGATTAATTATGGAAAGATTTGCAGGAACATTTCACTGCAGGTTTTTCTTTTCAGACTGATCATTTTAGAAAGGATTCGCTTGTGTTGGCTAGGGCTGCCACGATTAGTCGACTAGTCACAATTACGTCGACAATCAAAATCGTTGACGACTAATTTAATAGTCGACGCGTTGTTTGAAGCTTTGTAAGATCCCAAAATATGCAGGAAAAAGTAGTAGGATTTAAGAGTGTAATAACGGACTGAAACAGAAGATGGCAGCACTGCATGTACAAGGATGCCAGCTGCCGTTAAACCCCGAAGAAGAAGAAACTGTGTCCCAGAATTCATAGCGCGGTCGGCCCTGCTCAGTTTCCAACAATGGCGGCAGTTAGTTAGTTTTAATATTACTCTTATTATTATTTCTGGGTCACAAAATAAACGTTTAACATATTTTCAGGCGAGAATGTAGCTGTGTAAACCTCAAATATTTGCTCATTTTATTTTCAAAAGCGCTCCGACGTTTTCGGAGGCGTCTGTTACCCACCAGTTCGATAGCTAGCCGGGGTTCAAGGCTCACTAGAGCCGCTGAGAACACCGGACTCCCGGCAAATCGTTTTCAGACCCACCGCCATCTTTCACTACTCAGGTTAAACATGATATATAAGTCACTTAGATAACTTAAAAATGCTATTGTTTGGCTTTTTTTAGTATTTTATTTGTTCCTGAGTAAATCAGTTTGGCTGAGATTAAAGTTATAGTTTATTCCGAATAAACGTCAAGCAGACACCTGATTATCAGAAGTGTGAGATGGTCGAGAATATACTCTGGTGTCATGTTATATTTTAGATAGCAAGGAGCAGACGGCTGAGTTTATTAAACTCCACCGAAACAATCTGCAGATTTCATTAAAATTTAATAAACTATCATCTTGTCTTTATTTTTAGTTAGCACATACCATAAACACTTAAAGCTGTAAACAAATGAGAGTTATATAAGAGCAGATGCATGCTGGTGCAATAAGCTGGATGTTTTACACCCAATGGATGCATGATCTGATTAGTCGACTAATCGCAAAAATAATCGGTGACTAGTCGACTATCAAAATAATGGTTTGTGGCAGCCCTAGTGTTGGCCAGAGGTTCACTTACAGGAAAAGAGCTCAGCTTGTGATGCTCGTCAGTCTTAAGTACAAGTGTGAGAAATCAGATCATTGCTAATTTTATCACTTAAATCCTCTCCACATGTGAACGGTGCTTTTTCAGATGTGAGCTTGTTTCTAAGTAGGTGGCTTCATGTGTGCTGATCTGAAAACCGCCTGTTCCTCTTTCCTCATTTTGACTCTGATTTGAATATCACAGCATGAGATCTTCGCACATCTGTGCTCTAAATTTTTCTAAATTTTTATTAATATTAAATATTTGGGAAGCACTTTTATTCCTAAGAAGCAAATTAAAAGTCTGTTATTCACCTCAACACACAGCCTTTGTCTGTTTGTCTGTGTGTAGATCTGCAGTCATTGTTGTGCAGTGAGCTCATGTTCTTTTTTTTTTTCTTTTTTTTTTTTCTCATGTTCAATGGAAGGTGCATTTAGCTTTAGGGTCATAGTTCACTCCCAGTGTGACAAACCTTTTGATGCTTGTGACATGGAAAGTGCATTAAAATAGACTATATGGAAATAAACCGCACGCAAGCAGGTCAATGATAAAGTAAACCCCACTTTAGTAATGATTAGTTCACAAAACACAAAAGAAAATAAGTAACATTAATGACTAACGCCTAACAGTAAGTGGTCACACCTCCAGGCGGTTCAAGGGGACAGTTGGGGAAACTGGGTCGAGGCTCCCAGCAGTTCGCGGCAGCAGCACTCGTGGTTGCCGTATCCACGTATTCCCACATTAACACTTAGGTTCAACATACCAGCAGAAGGGACCTCTGACATGCCAGCAAGACATCTGTCTCCTCCCCACAGTGGGTACAACAGCTTTCCCACTTCAGTTAACTGAACGTCAACCTCAAAATAAAAGTTTGTCGCCTGACTATGAACTCTGCTTCCACACGACACTGTTGCTCATCTCTCGTCTCTCTCTTCCCGTGGAGTGCACCCAGCTTCCCCTTTACTGCCACCCCCTCAACCTCAGAGGACTTCAGGGTTTGCTGGAGCTATAGTTCATACCAATAACATACAGAAAATAATGACATACACCAATGCAAATAAACAGGCTGTGCATCTGACACACATCACAGGCATTTGTTTACATTCTTAAACACAGAGAACATTTGAATTCAACCATAAAAAATAAACGACCTATTCATATAAACAGGGCTACAGGAGGCTGATGGATGAAGGAGGACATGCAGAGGGCTGGTGTGACAGAGGAGGATGCTGGGATAGGAGAAGATGGAGGCAGATGATGTGCTGTGGCGCCCCCTAAAGGAGCGGCTGAAAAAAAAAGAAAGAAGGGAGCCGTGTTATTTTCAGAGGCATTTTTCACAGGTGAACATGTCGACTGTGGCTCCATCGAGCTGTGAGGAAAGCTGTGACAGAATGTGCTGGAGCTTCTGTGCTGTGGAGCACTTTTATTCATTCACATGTTTGTGAAAGAGTTCAGTCAGCAGGTTTCACTCCAGCCTCACAGCTCGTCTTCCTCTGAGTCCAGTAGCTGTTTGAATGAGACTTTGTGTCTCTGAGCTTTGAGCAGATCAAACTCTCACTGTGTCACGCTCGCTTTGCTCTTTCACTTTATTGATGATGGTTTTTCCTCGGGGGGCCAGCAGGTCTGCTGACATGGAAGATTTGGACTTTGGATTTCCTGATCTCTCAGTGTTTTTGTCCTGTTTCAACAGATTTTGATGACTCGCATCCTTTGTGTGCTTTGAGCTTTTAAAGGGAAGTTTGTGACAAAGCGTCCAATCAGGTTCCTTTACCTGCACTCAGAAACTAAACACTGTGTTTTATATAACCTGTCCTGTCTGACAGCTTTTCACATCTCAATTATGATCTGAATGTTCTGTTGGAACAAACACGTTTGTCTTTGCAAGACCAGAAACTCTACAGGCTCCTGTTGGTGCTGTTTCCCTTTATCTCTTTATTTATTCATTTCTATTATTATTATTTATATTATTACTCACAGCACATGTGCAATATAACACTGTGAGAGCTGTGAGGCTGAAAACAGACACAGGAAACTCTTTGTGACACTGTGATAAATGAAGCCACAGCTTCAATGAAATGTTGCTCTTATTTTACAGTTTGCTTGGATTAATCTGGATTACAGACATGTTTAAATAAATCTAAACTCTGTGTTTTACTTGGACATCACATCAACATTTATCTTGCTCATTGAAACAACAGAAATATTTGAACATGTGAAACTTTAACAACGTGAAGGTAAATGTTTGTTTGTCAGATTTGACACTTTCTAAAAGGTCATTGTTTGGCTGTTAAATTAAAGTGTAATCACAAAAACATGGTTCAGCTCCTCAGTGAGTCACATTTAGTGTGTGCAGCCAAACATCATGGCAGACTGCCGAAGATCACTTCTGAGGAAAGAGGAGGCGTTCAGCTTCCTCATAGTTTCACACCTGCATGAAGCAGCTTCACCCTGACAGCTTCATGCAGGTGTGAAAGCTGATCACTTCCTGTCCTGTGATTGGCTGGCTGGACTTCATCCCACAGATCTGCTTTCTGTGGAACACTGTGGACGTCCAGTTCAGTGAAGAGTTAAATCCATGGAACAAAGATCAGCAGAGGATTAGAGATGAGTTTGTGCAGGGATCGTAAGGGGTGTGGCTCAGATTCATGTGGAGTTCTTATGATGAAAATATAGACAGAGATTAAAGAAACACATTTTCACTGTTTGTCAGAAAGATTCAAAAAGGATATTAAATGAAAAAGCTCCAGTGAGTCCAGGGCCCTTCTTGTGCTGCTCTGAACTCAGAAAAACAGAACTATAATACTATAATACAAATGAAACCTGGTAGATGGGACGGACGTGTTGGGCCTTCCATCAGATAGAAACATGGAGTAAACATGAGGGAAGCTTTTTAACACCGTGGATTTCCCACTCTGTGTCACCATGAGTAGTTAAATGTTATGAACCACAGTGTTTGGTCTTTGAACAGATGAAAATAGTGAATTTAATGTTTGATGTGGATTGTTCTGTGTGAACTGGGAAAATAAGTTTGTTTGATCACTTTGTTGATTGTTCATGACTGAAATGAGCAGATACTAAAGCTGACTGTTTCAGATCACAGCCAGGCACAGATGTCAGGTGAGCTGATGAGGACACCGTCGAGAGGTGGTGCCATAACCAAACATGGAGAGACTCACCTGGTCAATGACAAGTAGTAATAAAAACATATTTTAGAGTTATTTAGAATAGAATAGAATAGAATAGAATAGAATAGAATAGAATAATCCTTTAATTGTCCCACAAGGGGAAATTTGGTTGTAACAGCAGCCAAAAAGACACATATACAAACAAACAGTACACAGGACACAGAACAGAAACATACACAATTTTTCTTACATATTTGCATTAAGGACAATGGTTACTATAAACAGAGTACTGTACAGTTATTAAATTAAATAAAAATAACTACAGAAAAGAGGCAAACCAGGTTGTAGTGCGAATCGGTTGATTAACTTATTGCAGTTACAGCGCAGATGTAAACATCTATGTTTGTTGGGAGCAGTTCTGATTGTACAGTCTGACAGCTGCAGGGAGGAAGGACCTGCGGAAACGCTCCTTCATGCATCTAGGATGCAGCAGTCTGTCACTGAAGGAGCTCTGCAGTTCAGCAACATTTACATGCATGGGGTGGGAGACTCTGTCCATCAGAGATGTTATTTTTGCCAGAGTCCTTCTGTCTCCCACCACCTGCACTGGGTCCAGGGTGCATCCCAGAACAGAGCTGGCTTTCCTGATGAGTTTATCCAACCTCTTCCTCTCAGCTGGTGATAAACTGCTGCTCCAACATACAACACTGTAAAAAATGACAGATGCCACCACAGAGTCATAGGAGCTCCCTGTACTCCAAATTAGGGCTGGGCTAAATCATACCGTTCACGGTAATACCAGTGTAATTTTGGGCAACGATAGGAAAATGAAATATCGCGATAGAATATAGGTAAAACGCGCATGCGCATTGCCTATGTTTACATATGCACATGGCGGCGACGCAGAATGAGAAGAGCGAAAGTGGATTGTTAAATGAAACGGATGAACCAGAATTGGTTTGTAAAAATGCTGCAACTTCAGTGGTTTGGAGCTGGTTTAGCTTTTGTCCGTCAGATACACAACAAAGCACTATTTTTGGTAGAGCATGCTAGCGGGCCGTCGTTATTACCATGTTGTTTGGAAAATACGGCACACTTAAAATCAATCCTTTGATTTTTCTGAAAATCAACAGTGCCCCTTATAATCCCGTGTGCCTTATGTATGAATTCTGGTTGTGTTTACTGACCTCGAAACGATTTTATGTGGTACACGGCGCTCGAAAATCTGTCAAATGTTTTAGCACGACTTTGCCACGAACCCACACCGCTTGATGGATTGTCGAAGCATTACGGCTATCGTAGGCAGGCCCCTCGCGGAGTGAAACGTACTGTGCTTCAACATAATATATCCGTATTGTGTGTGTATAACCTCTTTTTAAGTTGTGTGGATATGATACATGGTTATGCTGAGGATATGTCGGCCAATTTCCACTGGAAATGCCTTTTGGTTAAACTGTCAGCAAGGAATTTGCACTGTTACATTTTTATATAACTTTAATGCACATAAAAAACAGCTGCTTGTTTAAGTGAAAATACATTGATGGGGTTTTTTGCACCTATAAAGTTGTGGAGTTGTAAAGTATTTTGTCTAGTGTCAATTATATCGTCAGTTATATCGTTATCGCAAATTTTCAAATGTATATCATGATAAATATTTTTGGTCATATTGCCCTGCTCTACTCCAAATGACCTCAGCCGCCTCAGCAGGTAGAGTCTGCTCTGACCCTTCCTGTAAAGAGCATCAGTGTTGTAGCTCCAGTCCAGTTTATTATTCAGATGAACACCCAGGTACTTATAAGAGTCCACTATCTCAATGTCCACTCCCTGGATGTTCACCGGTGTCAGTGTGGTGGGTCTGCGTCTCCGGAAGTCCACCACCAACTCCTTGGTTTTCCCGGCGTTGATCAGCAGGTGGTTCTGCTGACACCAGTCCACAAAGTCCAGAGTCCACTGTCTGTACTCTGAGTCGTCCTCACCTGTGATGAGGCCGACTATGGCAGAGTCGTCAGAGAACTTCTGTAGGTGGCAGCGTGGGGAGTTGATGGAGAAGTCTGCAGTGTAGAGGGTGAACAGGAACGGTGCCAGCACAGTTCCCTGTGGGGCCCCCATACTGCAGACCAGCGTATCAGAGACACAGCCCTGTGACCTCACATACTGTGGACGTTCTGTGAGGTAGTCCAGTATCCACTGGGACATGTGGTGGTCCACTCCCGATAGCTCCAGCTTGTCTCTCAGAAGTCGTGGCTGGATGGTGTTGAAAGCACTGGAGAAATCAAAGAACATGATCTTCACAGTGCTTCCAGGCTTCTCCAGGTGAGTCAGAGCTCGGTGCAGGAGGTAGATGATGGCATCCTCCACACCGATGCCAGGCTGGTAAGCAAACTGCAGCGGATCCAATGAAGACCTCACCAGGGGGCGCTGGTAAGCAAACTGCAGCGGATCCAATGAAGACCTCACCAGGGGGCGCAGATGGTTTAGAACCAACCTCTCGAGGGTCTTCATCAGATGCGATGTCAGGGCTACCGGCCTGTAGCTGCTGAAGTCCTTGGGATGGGAGGTCTTTGGTACCGGTACCACACAGGAGGTCTTCCACAGCTGTGGTACTTTCTCCAGTGACAGGCTCAGGTTGAACAGATAACCTAGGATGCCACACAGTTCATCTGCGCAGCATCTCAGGAGCCTGGAGCTGACGCCATGTGGACATGCAGCCTTCCGCACCTTGAACTTGCGAAGCTCGTTCCTCACTTGAAGTGCTGAGATAGAAAGAGTGGATTTTGGGGGAGGGGGGTGTATGTTGGAGTCCACAGAAGCCGGAGGTGGGTGTAATGACTGGGAGCTGGGAGGTGTGAAGCTGAGAGGTGTGAAGTTCTGAGATGAAGGACAGGCAGTCCCTGAAGATGAACGAGATTGCAGCAGGGGGGACGATGCTGTGGGAGGGGTGGGTGGTTGATCAAACCTATTAAAATATTTATTTAGGTCATTCACCCACCCCAAGTCTCCTGCAGCCTGGGGGGGTTGGTTTTTGCCCTGAGATTGTCTTCAGGCTGTTCCAAACCCCTCTGATGTTGTCCTGTTGCAGCTGCTCTTCCATCTTCCTCCTGTAGTTTTCCTTACCTTGCCTTATCTTCCATTTCAGCTTCTTCTGAACAACTCTCAGCTCCTGTTTGTCTCCAGATCTAAAGACTCTCTCTTCTAAAGACTCTTTACTGGAATTATCTTCAAATGTTCTGTTTTCTTAACTTGTCTATTGACGACAGTAGAGAGAGACTGAAAACAACCTTTTGGATCATCAGTCCATTCAATGGGTGTTATTAGCAGTAATTAGAGGCCTGCTACAAATGCCATCTGTCACTGTGGACGACAAAAGGATTCAAACTTGTCCATAAACTTCACGTGTTCTCACTGGTAGCAGTAAATGCATTTGATATAGGTTGATATAGTAACTCCTGTGAGTGGCAGGAAGGGATGAGACACACACACACACACTGCAGTTGGGGTCAGACACAGAGAAGGGCAAACAGGAATTAAGCTCTCAAACAAATGATTCCCAAGAGAAAACTGTAGGTCCAATTGCAAAGATTCTTTCACCGTGAGTGGCAGGAACTTCCAGACTACAACATATTAAATTTCCATGCCTGTAGAGTGTGTTATACTGATGTGGTGACAGTGTAAAGACGCCCTCCAATGTTAAGTTTGTGCTGAAAATTGAGAGCAGTTTTAGAATGTTTCCATGAAAAATCCCAATTTTCCTAAAACTTAAACTGCTCTTGTGAAACAACCATAAAAGATATCTCAACATGGGTTTGGTCAATAAAAGTCCAAAATCTTAAAGCCATAGCAGCTCAAAGCCATTTATAGTTATAACGAATAATTAATTATACAATTCTTAACTTGTTTGAGCATAAGCAGACATTTGGACTTCTAACTGTATTTTCATGTTTTTCCCTGTAGATAAAAACCTGATAAACATTCATACTACACAAAGTCATGAAGCAATAAACAATAAATGACAGAAAAGTTTCTGTTTTTCACTTTCTACTATAGAAATCTTCTGTTTTTTACAAATACAGTTCAAACTGGAGAGAGTGGGCGATGAGCTGTCTGAACTTTTTCTGTCATTTGATTTCTTCCAGTTTAAAGAGTAGTGCTGACAGATTTCTTTCTCTGTCACAGCAGCGTTTTCTTCATCCTGTAGAAAAACTGTTAAATATGTGACTTCTTTACACTGACAGGAAGTTTCGCTGGTCCCACCCAATTCAGATCAAGGTGGGCTGTATGTGGCCACCGTGTAAAATCAGTGATAGGTTTGTAGTATAAACCTATTTGCTGGAATGTTCAAGACAATTCTACTACACAGCAAAGCAAGACACAAGTCACCAGAGCTCTTTGTGTTACTCGTATACGAGGGAGGCCCGAGCCAAGTGTCGTTCCTTCCACTTGTCTTCAGTTGCTCTTGTCTGCTCCCTCGCAACAATGCTCTTTATTGAGGATACAATGTGGGAATAAAGAAATGATTTTACTGCTACAATATATCCTTCATCATTAACATTGCATTAAAATGTTCATTGTATACACACATTGCATGTCGTGCTCATTAAAAGAGTTGATGCTCAGTCTATTTAAGGTCATAAGCTTCGTGGGGCGCGATGTCCCAGACGATATATTGTGTAAGTGACTAGGAGCAGCAGAAAGTTAAACAGCATACACGCTTACAAACACATATGATTTAAACATTTAAACATGTTTAAATCATATGTGCAGTTAGAAGCTAATTCATTTAGCTTCTAACTGCATTTGAGCTTGCCTAGTAACAAGTGACAGAAGAGGAGTCAAGAAAGTGTAAGTCCCCAGGGACTATTTGAAGGGTCAAGTGAATTACCATTGTTAAGATTCAAAAACTTGGAGAAAGGAGTACGGAGGTTTTCTCAGTATCAAAAACAACACAGGTCCAGTAGGTAAGATCAAAGCGAAGATTTATTGATAACACACGCGGAGTTCAAAGCCTGTGCAGACTCAGGACTTGAACTGAACTTACAATAATCAGACAAAGATTATATAGGGGTCAAACAACAAGAGCCCCCTCTTTTGCAAAGCATACACAATACAGTTTACGTCAATCTTAACCACAGAATGTTCCTTTCACTTTAACATAGTTTAGAGAACATCACGTCTCATCTCCATCCAGGTGTCGTACCACGAACTCGCTCTTATCTTACGGAACATCTGGTGCATTTCCTGTCACAAACTGACAATTTATATTGGTAACAAAGATACATCTTAACTCTTATATGGTAAATGAATCTACACATGTGTGTGTGAGTGCATGTGTGTGTGCTGGGTACAAGTTGTGCCCTCTCTGGTGCCTCGGTTCACCTTACACCTCTCATCCCCAGGGACCAGGCCGGAGCACGTACACATCTGAAACGTGTTATTTCTAGACTAACTGTCACACGTCAATGGTGCTATTCAAAACATACTGAAACTGTTATACTCTCTCAAACTTAGAACTTCAAACTTAATTAAAAGACTGTAAGAAATAAAGGATAATAAAAATGACTCAATACATATGTCATGTAAGCGTGTGTTGCAATTCCTTCCACAGCTCCTATCTTCCTCACCATGTATTGGCTGGTCATTCACGCCTGCCAAGAGTTTCTGACCCTCACATGACCAGGAGCCACAGCTCTTTAATAAGCACAAATGCAATTGTGTATATGGGATTAAAAGCATTTTCATAATAAAAGGGGTTTTCCCCAGATTGCCACTACGTTTGCTCATTGTTAATTACAGTTCAACAGTTAAAAATTGCAATAATCAGCATACTATTTGGAAGTTACAGATTACATAATGACAAGGGCATTTTGTCTGACCCCACACCATGTATGGAAGAATGTGATAGAAAGAGGAATGTTTCTGTCTGTTTTTAGCTTTTTAACTAATCATTTACTGTAACTGATGCATATTATGTTCATTTCTGACGCTGAAGGGGCTGAACCCTGACATATTAAAACCATTTTGAATTGAGTTGTTTGGCGGAGATCTATGCTGATGTTTTGTAGTGTACATCTTCCCACGCGTGTGCTCAATAAAATCATCGTTTGACTGAACTCTTCTGGGCCAGTGTTGGTTTGTTCTTATCCTCAATATTTAGAAT
Organism: Pelmatolapia mariae; assembly: GCF_036321145.2. NCBI lineage: Eukaryota > Metazoa > Chordata > Actinopteri > Cichliformes > Cichlidae > Pelmatolapia > Pelmatolapia mariae. The sequence goes on along the minus strand of NC_086229.1, from coordinate 19,285,483 downwards.
CGGGACAACATGAATATACATAGGTTCATTAACATATGACATCATACACAGGCATACACGTGAGCAAACTATTGAATTCAGTTCTTTCCATTCTTTTGGCGGCGAAGAAAGACAAACAGGTCAAAGTGGTCTAACTCAAAAAAATGATCTTTAATTTTACATTTTCCGGAATATGGACACTGAGCACACACAGAAATGCCAGCTCAAGTCTGAGGCAGCAGCAGCCAGTCTCGTTATATATTTTTGCAGCACGTCACACACACACACACACTCCATTTACTCAGTTCCTCTTTTCTTTGTGTCAAATTTCTGGTGCAGCTTTGCACTTCTTCCTTCTAAAGCAGGGATCCCCAATCTCAGTCCACGAGGGCCGGTGTCCCTGCAGGTTTTAGATGTGTCCTTGATCCATCACAGCTGATTTAAATGGATAAATTACCTTCTCAACATGTCTTGAAGGTCTCCAGAGGCCTGGTAATGAGCTAATCATGTGATTCAGGTGTGTTGACCCAGGGTGAGATCTAAAACCTGCAGGGACACCGGCCCTCGTGGACTGAGATTGGGGACCCCTGTTCTAAAGTCTGTTGCCAGGGCAACCTGTCACCCTTAACCTAGTTCTCGTCTCGTCTGGGTCTGGTTTATAAAGGCATACATAAAACAACATAATCAGCAAATAAGCACTAAGAATATATATTAAATACATGACAGTTCCCCCTTTTCATCTTTTTTAAAAGACGACATAATTCCTAATTTATCCCATTAAGTTTTACTTTCATGTGACAATACTAGCTAAAATATAACAAAGATCAAGCTCTTAGACAGCACCTCACGTTTGCGCCGGGCTGTAAACTGTCATCCCTTAGGTATTACCCCCTTTTTAAGTAGAATCCCAGTTTAAACCCACTTCTGACTTCCCTCACTGCTCACGGTAGAATCCAAACAGATATAATTAACTTTTTCTGGTAAAAGGTCCTACATTACATTTGTCCCTCTTTGGAAACAGCCTCTATAAAGTTAACCGGTTTCCTCTTTAAAAATTTACTCCGGTTCTTTTAATCTCCTACACGACAAATTTTCTGAAACTGTGTGATTCTCTGTGCTTCTTTTGGGTGCCTCTTTCTTGTGGTTCTGTTTGGTCTGGTGCTCCCTGGATTCTTGCCAACCCCTTGGGGATTTTTGCTGTGGTCCGGAAATGTTCTGTAAAGAATAAACAAAAACCTCTCCCTACTACGCCACACTAGTCTACTATGCGTATCAATTGTTCTCTTAATTATTCAAACTCGGTTCAGCCTATCATGTTCTAGGGTCTATCATTTATACCTATATAATCTTCAATTTAATTTATTTGGGTAAACGACACTCTTAACAACCTTTGACACCCTTTAAAGAAACACGTATTTCCTCTGGCTCACTCGCTCTCTTCTTCTCTTATCTGATCATCTCGAGCACATCTTGTACAAAATTGTTGGGTTTTTTTTGGTTTTGTTTTTTTCTTTTTTGGGGCACACATACAGTTACAAGCTCAACCACAATTGGCCACATTTGGTTGTCTCACTCGCAACATGTTTCCTATCAACTTATTCATGGCATGTCTATCTTTAACACCTTCTGCATCACCAGTTGCTATGCAAAGACAAAGCAAAATGTGTTTCACCTCTACCCTAGAAATAAATCTATGTAATATCTGTGTGTGTAAGCGTGTTGGAGTTGACCTTATTACACTCAAGTCTCCTTTCAACATGTATCATCTGGACAGTCTCGCCAAATGACGCTTACGACCCTCAAACGACTGAATGCTTAACTCTTTATGAGCACACTTTGCAATATGTATAAGAAAATAATTATAACAATAAAAAGATCAAAGAGAAAAACATTTTCACTCTTAAAATCTTCCCTTCTTTCCCCAAAGCATATGTTTTATTCAAGCTGCTGTCCCACAGTTTCCCCTTAAGTTTGGTATTCTAGTTTGGTATTTGGTATACTAAAGACCAGCTACTGAAACTGAAAATGCTTCACCACATCTTAGGAAATTAAAAGAAAAAGGTTAGTCTTCCTCCGGACCTCCAAACCTGTATTAAGGGATAAAATCATTTTAATCATTATGTTAAATCTTTTGAACTCCTGGCTCCATTCAGAGCTGCCTAGAAACAAAACCTATGTGTTAACTTCATTTTTGATTTATCAGGGCTAACCAAAATGTGTTTTACTTTCCTCACTTTGCTCCTGTCTCCCTCTAGTACCAGCTAGTCTCACATATCCTTACCGATTGTCAAGAGATTTATTCTAAAAGACACTTCTTCAGCTGAGAGTCAGAGGGTAGAAACACACACGCTGCAGTTTTTACTTGCAAGGGCAGTCACAGAGCGCTCACACCCAAGAGTGTGGCTCAAGGACTCGCGCTGTGCCACTGCTCTGGTCTTTATTTATATACTAAGGTAATACAATAGTGAATACGTCTGTTCACAGACAGAGGAATGTTGGTGCGTATGTATATGCGTATGTAGGTGTGTATGTGTGTGTGTGTGATTCTGAAGGACGCAGCCCCTCTTCATGTTAGGGGGTGAAGATAAGGGTATTCAGCTCTTATTATTGCTATGGGAAGAAAACTGACAAAAGAGAACAGAACAAGTCTTGTAGTGAACAACAGTCATCAAAAGGTCATCATGCAGTATTCTATCATATGCAAACTTATGTCATTAAAAGTTTATACTGACTACTAAGTACAATTTTCTAATAACAACGATCATGCTCTTTTCATAATTTAGTATTTTAAAGGGAAAAGCCTTGGTCACTTGGACAAGTGTTTGTTATTCTATAACTGTATTTTTATATGAAAAGTCTAGCAATCCCCTATGTGACTCATAAATACTACTTTGGTTGTAATTATTTTTTTCTATAAAATTTAACTGACTTCTACAGTGGCCTGCTTTTGTTAATAGTAACATGAGTAACGTCCAACATCTTCTACCCTTTAACATTTGGCATTTTCTCCACTATATAATGTATTACCATAATCTAAACCCAGTCAATAAAACAGAATTTTCCTAAAGCAGATATCAGCAACCCAAAAAAAGTCCTAAGCTCCAAACTCTCATGTGAACCTCCAGTCTCCCTCTCTCTCATCTCCTCGTGCTCATGGCAAAGCAAAACAAAGCAAAGCAAAGCATCCTTCTTTCTCATTCCGGCATTGTGAATTGTTTGTCAACATTTATTCATCCTAACCTTGGTCCACTCGTTGTCTCAGTGTCAAGTCAGTCAAACCTTTACTTTCAGTCCAGTCACACACATTCACTCACACGTATTCACTCAAAAGAAAAAACAATTCTTTATCATTTTTGGTCTGGATTGACACGTGGCAATCCTTTTAGACAGGAACTCCCAGGTTCCTACAGATGGCTTTTCCTCAGCCCACTGTAATCTAGAAAAGCTCACCTTATATTTGCTCTCCTGAAAATTTTTACAGCGCTGTTAATTCAATCTTGCAGGCCTGCTTAGAACAAAAATAAGAAAAAGAGAGCTGATTATTAGCTCATCAAAACACAAAACATAATCACCTGACAGGATTTCTCTAAGTGCACTGTTACAATTTTAAAGGGCCCATTATAGACATGTCCATGATTAGTAAAACTCCCTCAATTGAAATAAGAAAACAACCCAAACCTAATTGACGGAATCCCATCACTAAAACAACAACCCCAAAAATCTTAAACACAGAAAAATTTTGCTTATAAATCTATCAATATGTTATTGGGATTGGAACTTCAGGGCCACAAAAGGGCCCATCCGGACCGGGGCCCAGTGCAGCAGTGCCGCCCAGCCCCACAGAGCCCGGGACAATCCACCCGACCCCACCACAGAGAAAACTGCACCCACCCCATCATCCACTCATCTTCCAGACTACACAAGACAATAGACGCCCAGGCTGAGATCTTCCTCCACCTCTCCTGTATCTCCCCCTTCTGCAGAGAGAGTTCCTGAAGAGAGGAAAGCTCCTGCAAGATGTGACAACCTCCCCCACCAGTTGAAGAGCCCCCCAGGTGGCTCGATGCACCGGCGGCACCCTGCACCAGGGCTGGGCCCCCATACACCCACCCGCCCACAACCCCGGCAACACACCAACCAGGACCCAAGCCCCCGAGGCCCGGCCAGGGCCCCAGCCCAGAGCCAGAGCGCCCCCAGAACCTCACGCCCGTCCCGGACCCACCCAGGGGCAGCCAGGCTACCAGGTCAGTAACCCACGTCCGTCAGCAGAGACCCTCCCCTAGCCCCGCTGCATGCAGCCACGAGGAAACCGTCACCTAAGAGCCAACAGAGCCCCTAATTTGCCATGACCGCTTCCCCGGGTTGAGCCCCCCAAGGAAGATGCTCCTGGGGAACCCCCCGACGCCCCAAGCCTGTCCCTACCCCCACACCAATCACAACAGTGAAGGTGGGACCAAACTAAGACCCCCCACCCCCGCTAGGTGATGGAGCTGATCAAAGAAGCCCAGAGCAATTGATCTGATGTGGTGGCAGAGGCTGTATCAAGACTAATGTAATCTAATAGATAATTTCTATATTGGTTAGAATTAAGATTATTTTTATTTCTCCAGTTCATGAGGACTGTTTTCTTGGCTATGCATAGGGCAGTGAAAACCATATGGGCTATATTCTTTTCTGATGTGACATTATCTAAGCTGCCCAACAAACACACTAAAGGGGAAGTTGGAATGTTACATTTCAGACACTTCGATAAGTCTTCACACATCTCGCGCCAAAACTTCTGAACTGGTGGACAGAACCAAAGAGCGTGGATATAATTGTCCGGTGAGTTGGTTTGGCAGTGTGAGCAGTTGTTGGTAGACGTAAAGCCCATCTTGAACATCTGATGACCTGTATAGTGCACTCTATGTAGTATTTTGTATTGAATTAATTGAAGACTGGGATTTCTAATTATATGAAAGGTTTTTAAGCAAATCTGAGACCAGAAGTTTTGGTCTAAGTTAACTTATAAATCCGCTTCCCATTTTGCAGTAGGAAGTTATATTGATTCATCTGTTTTAGAAAGCATTCTGTATATTTTGGATAGTAATTTGGGGGTTTTAAGAGTAAGAGATTGAACCACACTTGGTGGTGTTTGTAGTTCAACTTGACCCGGTTTAAATTTATTTTTTACTATGGATTTAATTTGTTGATATTCTAAAAATCTTTTCTTGTTGATCCCATATTGTGTAACTAGTCTGTCAAATGAAATAAATTCTGTTCCTTCTAGTATATGTTCTAAATATTTGATTCCTTTACCACTCCAATCTGAAAAGTTTATCATATTATTGTTTTGTAATATGTCTGGGTTGTTCCAGATAGGTGTACGTTTGCATGGGATTAATGAAGACTCTGTCAACTTCAGAAACTCCCACCATGCTGTCAGAGAAGAGCTGATGTTGACGCTTTTGAAGCATTCATGTCGTTGGATGTTTGAGCTGATAAATGGTAGGTCTGAAATCTCTAGATTATTGCAAAGTGCTTGTTCTACATCTAGCCAAGGTTCATCTAAGAGTGTATGTTTTAGCCATCCTGAGATAAACTGAAGCCTGTTGGCTAAGAAGTAGTGGCGAAAGTTAGGTAGTTCTAATCCTCCTTTATCCTTGGTCTTTTGTAGTGTTTTTAAGCTTATACGTGGGGGCTTATTTTTCCAAAGGAATTTGGACATACATGAATCTAGAGACCTCAACCAATCTTAAGCCCTTTCTAAACAGTTTATAGCAATCTATCATCACTAAATTCTAAATTTTCATTCATAGCCATGTGTCTTTCACAGCCAGACAGGAAGCTACATTTCTTCTTTTTTGTCGCCACACATTCAGCTAATTTGCATACCCTCTCCTCTTAGAAGAAGTTGCCTTGACAAGAGAAATGCATATTTAAAACACCACATTATTCATTTTTTTTTCTTTTTCTAGAATAATCACTTGTTTTGGTCAATCAGCACAACAGCACTTTCAATTCACTATTCTAAAACTACTTTAAACTTCCAATTACTGGTTTATCCTTTTTCCTTTTCACAAAAATCACTCTATTGTCATGGAACTTTCCTGAGTTATTCCTCAACTTCAAGCTTTAAGTATGTTAAACCTAACATTTCTGTCATGTATTCACATGAATGTAAGGATGTCTTCATTGCGTGTATGTATTTGTATTCATATTAATATTGAGTGTAAGCCGATCTTCATTGCCTCGATGTGTTTTTATAATCAGGTTTAATTCATGCATCTTTGCACTGAGCTGTGGATTTAAACTGTCTCACTTCTCATTCTCTCCAGAAATAATTTCACATGTAACAATTTGTATATGTGTCTTTTCTATTCATTCATGTAATTGTTAGTTTATTTATTTTTTTATTTCTCTCTCGATTTTTTTCTTTTTTTTTTTACCTTTCTGTTGTGATGTTCTGGACATTTCTAAACCTCCACGAGTTCAGTCTCAATCTTCAATCCAATTTTCCCATATGCTTTCACTGTATTATCCACAAGTTCACCTTTCAGTCATCCTCGTCCCTGTTCTCACAGTTTCCTGTGTGGGCTCCCAAATCAACACAGGCCCAAGTCAGCTGTTTCCTTTCTCCATTCCTTCTCTCTTGATCTTTTCAGTCTTTTCTTGGAGGTCCACTCCCAGCATGGTAAAAATGAAACTCAGTGTCCAGTGCTGTCCAGTGCTTTCACACCGTAATCCCACTGTTTAACTTCCCAGCTTGTAATTCAGAGTGCATGTTCCATCAAGTGTTTTCTTACATGCTGCTGCTGGAGTCTTCAGTGCTATAGTTCAGTTGCACTGTCTTTTTGCCTGCTGTTAATTCTTCAAGTACACGGTGTTGCTCTGTCTGTCTTCTGTCTTCATCAGGAGATTGACTGTTGTTTAAGCTTCTTCTCATGATAAGGACAGAATGTGAGGTGAAGCTGTCAATTTTTTAAGCCAAAGCCTGGCCTGTTTTCGTCCCAATTCTGTTAATCTATCATTTTGCTGCTGTACTAATGTTTTCAACTTGAGAAGAGTCCACTTGTATTAACACACTAAAATATTTATTTAATATCATTTTCATCACTATTTCTTAATACATTCAGTCTCCAATTCCTCTGTTTTCATGTTGCAACGTCACAAGCTCACAAGCTCACAAGCTATATTCAGACTTGGTTCACTTCCTGCTTCACTTCCTGCCAGACACACACAAACACAGCAATTTGCCTACGTACACACACTTTTTATTTCACTAAATGTCATCTGTTTCTAGAACCTAACTGAACTCTTATTTTATATTTAGTCTATAAACCCTCTGTAACTCTGCTAAATGTTGATATAAAAAGAATGCACCCTCAGTACACGCACACACACACTAAGCTCTTTGCATCCGCAAGCATTCACATAAAAATCTTCAGCATGCTTAGCAGAGCTCTTTTGGTACAATTAACAGTTTTCCACACATATCACCATTCTTTCAGCTCAGTTTTTGTAGCATCATTCACACAATACTTTCATCAGCATTTTGCACACTTCCCTGAACTTCCTTAAAAGATAATCTCAAAACAATTTACACCTTTAATCATTCATCCACATAACAATTTTACACTTCATTTATACATTCACACTTTTATATATATGTAGCCAAGTACAGGATAGGGTAGGGGAAGTTAAAGTAAGATGTAGAGAATGGGCCAATAGCTAGATTCGTAGGAGGGATAAAGTGAGTTGCGTGGAGAAGAATGACTGGAGCCACAGGTTAAGTTGCTTTGAATTGTATTGAACTATTTAGCAACAATTTAACAGCACTTCATAAACAGGAATGAAAACATAAAATAAAATACAGTGACAGCAATAATAATAACAATCAGAATCCTATCTGAGCTCAGATATGTCAGTCTTGCCGGGTTAATAGTCAGTGTTCAGTCAAGTCAAATCCAAAAGGTCAAAAGTCTATGACTGGTGCGATTTCGTCCTACCGCACTGTTGCAATTGTTCATGAGAGAAGAGCAACCTACCCTTCTGGGCCAACTCAGAATGGCTGTGGTTCGGTTCAACGGGAAAGGCTCGCCTCTTCCTTACATTATTTACATTATATGTAAATAATGTAAGTGCTATAACAAAACAAGCACAAAACATTAATTCTAATTTCTAACTATAGTCTATACAGTGCATCTTAATCATGAAATGCAATCTTTAAATCACAATCAGCTTATTCTATCATCAAGGTGCACATTTCTATCAGAAATCATAAATAAACCATGAACTATGGTAGATTATTTTTTACAGTACTGCCCCTTTAACTGAATTACTGCATAGCAATGAAGCAATACGTTAATCACACTCAATGTCCAAAATAAAATTACCAAAAAGTATACAAAAGCCCACAGGCTGTAGTTTTGCAGTATGTGGTAAGGCATTGGCACAATAAGACTGTGCAGGGACATCTATACAGTGCTGCTCGAGCATCAAATGTAACAAAAAAAAAATAAAATAGATTCATAACCTTTAAGATCAAAATTAACTTATCCCAACATCTTATTTTAGTGCATTTAATATTCAACAAGTAATACTAACCCATCATAAGCACACAAGCTGAGTGCTCAGAGTAGGTGAACCCCGTGAGAAACCCCGTGTGTTCTCCCACAGTGAAAACGTGGTCGGCTCCAGCTACAGCTATGAGCATTAGCTAGTTAGCCTTTCAATTAGCCTGATTCGCCCAGTCCCAGTTTAACTCACCAGCACGCTTCTAATGTTCAACTCTCAGAGAGGATCTTGTCCGCTTCATCCGCACCCGTGCAGATCTACAACATTGAAATTGGGCCATTTTATTCCCCGTTAACTTCTTGTTAGCTTTTTAGCTTCAAGGTTAGCTTAACAGCTTCAGACTCACCGCAATGCTTCCAAAGTCCAAAATGTTCACAACAAATCAGGTCTGTTTCTCCAAGGTCCATGCAGATCTGCGGTATGGATATTTGCTCAGTTTATCAAGTTAATAGTTATTTTCCAGCAACAAGCTTGGTGATGAAAATCAGCAATGGTCTCGTGCACCTCCGTCTCTCTCTGTGTCTGAGCACTAGTGATGGGTCGGTCGCGAATGAAATGGCTCTTGCGGTGTGTTCACACCGAACGCGATAGACGCGAGCGAAAACGCACCAAACACCCCTAATTTGACGCGTGCACATTCGCACCTCAACGCGTGTCCAAGAAAAATCCATCGCGCCTCAAAATTGCATCTTTTCACGCGTGTGAACCGGAAATGTGGGAGGAATGTGGGAGGAAGTTGTGCCAGACAGTATCTTTGCTAGATGGCAGTTGTGAGCTAGCGCTTGAAGAGAGAGTCTCCCTTCTCTATTTACTGTGGAGAGCAGAGCAGCGGCGTTAAGGACGTCCTCGCCGTACCTGGGTCCGTACTCACTCCTTTTTTTAAATTTAGTTCTGGTTTAATTCTGGTATAGTTGAATATTTGTATAAAATCCCCGCAGCTGTCAGACTCTATAACAGGGGTCACCAACCTTTCTTAAAACTGAGAGCTTGATAAAATTGTGAACAGTTTGGTTCATCTTTAGTTAGAATATACTAGATAGAACCATATATCTTGATATGCTATGTCTTATCACAGGTTAATTTTTCAAAAATATTAACAATTATTTAAGCAAGGAAAGGGCTACATGTCAACATACAACTCTTTATTTCTATTAATGTCTTACTTCATTCCTACCTGATTGACATGTCTAGGAATTATGCGTGATTGGCTCACTGTAGTGGTAAAAGTTGCTACCAATCAAAATATGATATGTTAAAGTTAAAACACAACTGACTGTTTTATATTATATCTAATATATATTATGTAATTATCCTTATAATTACAAAATGTTTTATGTAAGATTTATGTTTTGTAATTTAAATCTGACATCACAAAAGTATTTTGGAATTGGAATAATGTATTTTGTAACTGCAGTACACATAATACTAATTTTGAACAATTTTGTCCAGGTTCCTTACCACCGGGACTCCGTGTAGTAGAACTGAGACATTAGTCATTATAAAAATTTATTTGAAGTAATATTAAAATTCTGTGAGAAAAATTCTGTGAGAGGTAAGTGACGGAAGTGACAAACAAGGTAAGGTAAGCGACTCATGTTGTAACTGACGTCAGACGCCGGAGATTTTGGCGGAAAATTAAAGCAAATGGTAGTTTAGAATTGAACAAAGTTTCTTTAAGCTTAAGTATTACCAAATATACTAATCACTTGTCATATAACTAACAAACATCTGCCCTATCATCTCTAACACCCTGGAGGACAACGAGGAGAGTTTAGACGCTCTCCAAGAATACATCGACCGGTGCTTCCACGACCTAGTCATGAAGAAGGCTCAGAGTGCGTCTTCCCCGGCCAAAGTTGAGACGCCGTCATCTAAAAGATGTCGCCCGGCAGACTCCCCCGGCACAACATCGCCTGCCGGCAAAGACATCGTAGACATCCTGGAGTCAATCGATAAGCGATTGTCCAGTTTTGATGCTAGGCTGTCCCTGGTGGAGATCTTAAACCGGGAATTTAAATCTCTGAGAGAATCCCTGGAATTCAGCCAGCAGCAGGTGGAAACACTTGCTGCGGAAAATACCACGCTACGGGACTCGGTCAAATCTCTAACCGAAAATGTGACCCAATTAAACATAGAAAATAAAAAAATAAAAGAGACCGTTATCGATTTACAAGCCCGTAGCATGAGAGATAATCTTGTGTTTTCTGGCATTCCAGAGGCTGCCGGAGAGGACCCGGAAACGACCGTGAGAAGCTTTCTTAAAACCCCCCTGAAGCTGCCGGAGGACACGGTGAAAAACACAGGGTTTGAAAGAGTGCATCGCATCGGGGCTCCGAAGACAGGAAGCGGGAGACCACGTCCTATTGTGGCCAAATTCGGCCACTTTAAGCAGAAGGAGCAGGTGAAGAGTTGCGGCAGAGAGCTGAAAGGAACGGACTTCAGCGTGAAAGACCAGTTCCCCAGAGAGATCCTGGAACGACGCAGGGTCCTGTTCCCAGTCCGATGTAGTTTTATTCAGAAAGGCTCCCGGGCTGTCATCGCCGTGGACCGGCTCTACGTGGACGGACAGCTCTACCGCGACCCCGGCATCACTCCATGGCTGTATTGACCGCACACCAGATAAGAATCCGCTGCGCTATTATCTTCACTCACACTCTCTTGTATTAACTTTTGCTTAACTATGTAATATCAGTATGCTAATTTAGTATAACGTCACCGTCACTCTCCGCCAATGCTTTAATTGGAATGTTTCCGTTTTTATTTCTTTTTCCCTCTCTCTCTCTTGTCGCTCACCTTGCTCTTTGGTTTCCTTGCTTCTCTTTTCTTTCACTATGTCGATCACCTGTTTCCCTATCCATCCAGAAACGACACTGTCTATTTCTACATGCTCACTCTGCACGATCACGCACACACATGCGTTTAAAGGCAACACACTTACAACAGCCACACAGTGCACACAGATATAGGACACACACGCACACATTTGCTCATTTTAGTTATTATGCACACACATAGTCAGACCTATGGAGCTTCACGCTGCGCATTTTCTTCTCTTTATTTACAAAAAAAAATAAAAAAAAATGATGTGTTTCCATTTTCCTCACCCGTCTAAGCAAGACACACAGCATATGTCATTAGCCAAAAACACACAACTATGGGCACGCTAAGGTTTGTCTCATGGAATGTGCATGGAGCTGGCTCTAGGGAAAAAAGGTTAAAAATACTTAACCAACTTAAAAAACTACAGGCAGACGTTGTTTTATTACAAGAAACCCACATGCCTGTCACAGGTTTGAATAAACTTAAAACACCTGAGTTTCGTAATGTGTTCTCAGCCTGTTATAATTCTAGACAAAGAGGAGTAGCAATTCTAATACATAAAAATATTAATTTCACAGTACTCGATACAGTTATAGATCCAGAGGGCAGATTCCTAATAGTCAAACTATCTATACTTAACCAAAAGCTAGGTATTGTAAGTATATATGGTCCGAATGTTGATAACCCCTCATTCTTCCACAGTTTTTTTAGTGCACTCTCCGAACACCTAGAAGAAATGGATAGGCTCAATACAGCAGGAACTTAGCGTAATTGGCAGTCCACAAATATAATCAAACAGTATATGAGCGACTTTGGTCTTTGCGATGCATGGCGCTCCCTCCACCCTAACAGTAAGGAATATTCTTTCTTCTCACATGTTCATCACTCCTACTCTCGTCTGGATTATTTTTTGGTCAGCAGCTCACTGCTGAGTGACATTTCAGACACTGAGATTCATCCTATAGCTGTCAGCGATCATGCTCCTGTATCTTTAACACTAATGCAGAAGAATAATACCACACCAAGTAAAAACTGGAGATTTAATACATCGCTGCTCAAAGATGAAGAGTTTATCAAATACTTTAAAAAAGAATGGACTTCATATTTAGACTTTAATGACATTCCTGGAACATCAGCATCTGTCCTCTGGGAAGCAGGGAAAGCCGTGATGAGAGGTAAAATAATCTCTTTCTCATCACATAAGAAGAAAGAAGAAAACAAAAATATTCAAGAACTGGAAAAAAAACATCAAATCCTTAGAAAAAGCCTATGTATCACACCAAGATCAAGAAATATTAAACAAAATACGCAAAACAAAACTAGAATTAAATGAAATTATTAATAAAAAGACTAAATTCTTAGTACAAAGACTTCGCCTGCAAAATTATGAACACGGTAACAAATCCGGACAATTTCTTGCTAACCAGTTAAAAATCAATAAAGAAAAAACAACTATATGTGCTGTTAAAGATTTATCTGGGAATACAATATATGATCTTAAAAAAATAAACAAAATTTTCAGGGATTTCTATGAAACTTTATATACACCACAAATAAACCCATCTAAAAACGAAATTGATCAGTTTCTGGACAACATAACTCTTCCAAAATTATTAGACACAAAAGCAATGGCACTGGATTCGCCATTGACGCCAGGTGAACTCCAGGAAGCCCTGATAAGTATGCCCAATAATAAGGCTCCAGGTCCAGACGGCTTTCCTGCAGAATTCTACAAAGAATTCTGGACGATTCTAGCACCAGTTTTTTACAGAATGTTGCAGGAAATCAAAGAAAATGGTAGACTACCACCAAATATGAACTCTGCAAATATCAGTCTCTTACTAAAACCAGGCAAAGACCCTGTATATCCCTCAGGCTATCGTCCAATATCCCTTATTAATGTAGACCTTAAAATAATCTGCAAAGCTCTCTCAAAGAGATTAGAGAAAATGACCCCCCTTTTAATTCATCCTGACCAAACTGGTTTCATAAAAGGTAGGCACTCATCAACAAATACACGTAGATTACTTAATTTAACAGACTACTCATGCAGTAAAAACATTGAAACCATAATATTGTCTCTTGATGCAAAAAAGCGTTTGACAGAGTTAACTGGAAATTTCTATTTGCAACTTTACACAAATTTGGTTTTGGAACTTCTTTTATAAACTGGTTAAAAATATTATATAATTCCCCAACAGCTTGTGTCAGAACAAATGACCAGACATCCTCCAGCTTCTGTCTCCTGAGGGGTACCAGGCAGGGATGCCCACTCTCCCCTTCACTGTTTGCAATTTTTATTGAGCCACTAGCAGCAGCAATTAGACAGAATTCAGTAATTAAGGGCATAAAATGCAAGAATGTAGAACATAAAATCAGCCTTTATGCGGATGATGTGTTACTTTTTCTCCAAAACTCACAAACCAATATCTCTGGGGTGATTGAATTGATAAATTCTTTTTCAAGAGTCTCAGATTATTCAATCAACTGGTCAAAATCTACAGTTCTTCCGATTAATTTCCCCTTCCATAATTCTTCTCCTACACCACTGCAATCTGGAAATATAAAATATTTAGGTATTAATATCTCTCCTAAGCTTTCAGAATTAACTAAATTAAACCACTCAGATCTCTAGACTCATGTATTTCTAAATTCCTTTGGAAAGATAAACCCCCGCGTATCAGCTTAAAAACATTTCAAAGGACCAAGGATAAAGGAGGATTAGATCTGCCTAACTTTAATCACTATTTTTTAGCCAATAGGCTTCAGTTCATCTCTAGATGGTTTAAACACAGCTTCTTAGATGAGCCCTGGCTAGATGTAGAACAGGCACTATGTAATAATCTAGAAATTTCAGACCTACTATTTATCAGCTCAAACATCAAAAGACATGAATGCCTTAAAAGCATCAACATCAGCTCTTCTCTGACAGCATGGTGGGAGTTTCTAAAACGACAGCGTCCTCATTAATCCCATGCAAACGTACACCTATCTGGAATAACCCTGACATATTACAAAACAATAATATGATTAATTTTCCAGATTGGAGTTGCAAAGGAATTAAATACTTAGAACATATATTAGAGGGAACAGAATTTATTCCATTTGACAGACTCGTTACACAATATGGGATCAACAAGAAAAGATTTTTAGAGTATCAACAAATTAAATCCATAGTAAAAAAGAGATTTAACCTCAGTCAAGCTGAATTACAAACACCACCAAGTGCGGTACACTTTCTTACTCTTAAATCTCCCGGCGGCTACTTGGCGGGGCCTGGGGCCTGTCGCTCGGTCAGGCCTCTTCCGGGGCAAAGGGGACCCTCGAGCCTCCGGCCTCGGGGCCTGCAACTCGGTTCACTCTGGCACAGCTGGCTGCCGGCAGAGCCAGCGGGCGCGCCGGTGCAGCCCCCTCTGGCTTCTGCTCCATGGCTACTGGGTGACCCCCTCGTCTGGGGATCTCCTCAGCCCTTCCCAGGAAGGTGGCACGGATGCCCCTCCGGTGGTCCTCCTTGGGCTCTCGCACTCTGGGGCCTCGGGATGTCTGGAGCCTGGATCTCCTCCATGCCTACTTCATGCCCTGGGGGACGGGGCTATGGCCCTCCACACCCTCTAGCAGACCGTTACATGGGGAAACCTTTTGTATACAAGCGCGTTGATCCACACAGGTGTGCACACGGGTGTTCACTGTTCGTAGACATAAACTACACCTTTCTTAGCTGCTACTTCAAAGCACATTGTGCGCTATCTGTCCTGCGTGTTGCACAACAACTTTCAATATTTAGTATTTACTGCCGTTCACACTTAGTTAGATTAACGTGATGGTGTTGTGTTTAGTATGTTGCTTTGTTTTTGTTTGGTTTTTTTCTTGCTTGTCTTCTCTTCTTTTTCTTTCAACAGGTGATCCAGGAGATTTTTTTTTTCTTTCTCTTTGTCTTTGTAAGTGCCCTTTCTCACTGTCCCTTTTCCCTTCTGTTTTTCTTTTCCTTCCTCTCTTTCTTTCTCCCTTTCCTATCCCCCAGTCATGTCTGTCCCATCTGTAAGAACTGAAAATAAAATACAATAAATAATAACAACAAAGGTTGATCAAATGGACCAATACGGCAATGCCATGATGATCCATTTGTCAGAATAAATCCATTTGGTATCCTTGTTGGTCTTCAGACAACAATTCTGACGGCTCAAGAACCAAATGGGACAGACAACAAAAAAAAAAAAAGAAAAAAAAAAAAGAAGTAATATTAAAATTCTCAAACAGAAAAACATTAAACATAAATATATAAAATATAAGTATTTACAGAGAGACAGGAATAAAAAAGACCCAGCTGCTCTCAAGAGCAGGAACAAGGCTGAGGAGGAAATGCTCCATTGCAGACTGGCGTGGCCTCTTCAGCGACACCAGGATGGCCAGCTCTACCGCCGATGGACCGTCCTGGGAGCCGTCCCTCATCTGCCTCGGAGCTGTCCTCCTCTGTGGGCCTGTAAAACACAGCACAAAACAATAAATAAGTAAAACAAAGTTAAATAATTGATGCCATATTTTATACAACAATCAATAAACCAATAACCAAACAAATCATGTCATCATCTCTTATAATGACTATCATTCAAAATACTATTACAAAACAATCTCATGGGTCCTATCAAAGTATATCAGTAATAAAGCTAATAAACATTATCCAAAGTTAATCAAATATATTTACAAAACTCATTTAATCACAGGTGTTGCGCAACAAGTTCAATAATCTGAATGGAATTTAACTCAATGCAAAAGTCTCATAGGCCGTTTTGGCATTTAATCAGAAAAGTAACAAAAAACATCCAAAACTGACAAAACTACAAAAATCAAATCACTCGTTCAACTCTTGATACGTTAGTTCAATATTCGGCCATAGTGGAATAAACAAAAACAACAATATTCAACAAATAAAACTAGTAATTGCACTTACTGTTACTAGCCTAGCATTAGCTTACCGGCGTTTTAGAATGCGCGACCGCGGCTCCGCATTTTCATTAATTGTGACCAAACAAAATAAACAAATAACTCACCGTTGAGTCGATTGTGAGGCGATGTAAAGATGAATGAATCGGCCGGTGTTAAGATTCAAAACTTGGAGAAAGGAGTACGGAGGTCTCTTAGGCAATAACAACTCTGGTCCGGCAGGTAAGATCAAAGATTTATTTAAACATGTCTGTAATCCAGATTAATCCAAACAAACTGTAAAATAAGAGCAACATTTCATTGAAGCTGTGGCTTCATTTATCACAGTGTCACAAAGAGTTTCCTGTGTCTGTTTTCAGCCTCACAGCTCTCACAGTGTTATATTGCACATGTGCTGTGAGTAATAATATAAACAGTGTTGGGGAGTAACGGAATACATGTACCGCCGTTACGTATTCAGAATACAAAATATGAGTAACTGTATTCCGTTACAGTTACCGTTTAAAAAGGTGGTATTCAGAATACAGTTACTTTGGTGAAATAAATGGAATACACGGCGGTACTTCCCTGTTTCATATTGTCGCGGGTCAGGATTGTTTGGGTTTGTTTGACAGCTACGTTCTGTTGTTCCAGGCGGCAGCGTTACGGTTGCCATGGTTACAGGGTGACGCTCTCTCTCTCTGCGTGTTTCCTGGGTGAGAGAGCGCTTTTTTGTTGTTGTGCTAAGCTAATAGGCAGACTGCTACAGGCATAGCTCTAAAGAATGTAGCATCATGGGCAGTGTAGTCCGTGCTGCAGGGAGAATGGACTACCATACCCGTTATGTGTCTGTGAGCGAGGGAGGGAGAGAAAGGAAAAGTCGGAGCTGTCACGGAGCAAAAACGGGAGCTGGAAGCATGTAAATATAATAATAACCACTGCAGCCAAGAAGAGTGCCTGAGGAGCCCATTTGTAAGTAAGCTATTAAGACTCAACTGTACATTGTGTTCGTGTTTTCCTCTGAAACAATAAGTTCCGTTGGAGCAGCCTTTCAACGCCTCTCTCTGTCTCCCACAAGCAAAGTTGACCCAGACAACAAAGTAAAGCTAGTTTTCGGCTACCAGCCCGACACGAACCCGACGTATTAGCCAGAGGTCCCTTTACTACGTTTCGGACCTTCAGTAACAGTAATAAATCACAGCAATAGTGCATTCACGTAGTTGTAAACAGCATGATAATATATTAAGTATTCCAAAGTATTCAGAATACGTTACTGTCATTGAGTAACGTAACGGAATACGTTACAGAATACATTTTGGGGCATGTATTCAGTATTCTGTAGTGGAATACATTTTAAAAGTAACCTTCCCAACACTGAATATAAATAATAATAATAGAAATGAATAAATAAAGAGATAAAGGGAAACAGCACCAACAGGAGCCTGTAGAGTTTCTGGTCTTGCAAAGACAAACGTGTTTGTTCCAACAGAACATTCAGATCATAATTGAGATGTGAAAAGCTGTCAGACAGGACAGGTTATATAAAACACAGTGTTTAGTTTCTGAGTGCAGGTAAAGGAACCTGATTGGACGCTTTGTCACAAACTCTTCCCTTTAAAAGCTCAAAGCACACAAAGGATGCGAGTCATCAAAATCTGTTGAAACAGGACAAAAACACTGAGAGATCAGGAAATCCAAAGTCCAAATCTTCCATGTCAGCAGACCTGCTGGCCCCCCGAGGAAAAACCATCATCAATAAAGTGAAAGAGCAAAGCGAGCGTGACACAGTGAGAGTTTGATCTGCTCAAAGCTCAGAGACACAAAGTCTCATTCAAACAGCTACTGGACTCAGAGGAAGACGAGCTGTGAGGCTGGAGTGAAACCTGCTGACTGAACTCTTTCACAAACATGTGAATGAATAAAAGTGCTCCACAGCACAGAAGCTCCAGCACATTCTGTCACAGCTTTCCTCACAGCTCGATGGAGCCACAGTCGACATGTTCACCTGTGAAAAATGCCTCTGAAAATAACACGGCTCCCTTTTTTCTTTTTTTTTCAGCCGCTCCTTTAGGGGGCGCCACAGCACATCATCTGCCTCCATCTTCTCCTATCCCAGCATCCTCCTCTGTCGCACCAGCCCTCTGCATGTCCTCCTTCATCCATCAGCCTCCTGTAGCCCTGTTTATATGAATAGGTCGTTTATTTTTTATGGTTGAATTCAAATGTTCTCTGTGTTTAAGAATGTAAACAAATGCCTGTGATGTGTGTTAGATGCACAGCCTGTTTATTTGCATTGGTGTATGTTATTATTTTCTGTATGTTATTGGTATGAACTATAGCTCCAGCAAACCCTGAAGTCCTCTGAGGTTGAGGGGGTGGCAGTAAAGGGGGAGCTGGGTGCACTCCACGGGAAGAGAGAGACGAGAGATGAGCAACAGTGTCGTGTGGAAGCAGAGTTCATAGTCAGGCGACAAACTTTTATTTTGAGGTTGACGTTCAGTTAACTGAAGTGGGAAAGCTGTTGTACCCACTGTGGGGAGGAGACAGATGTCTTGCTGGCATGTCAGAGGTCCCTTCTGCTGGTATGTTGAACCTAAGTGTTAATGTGGGAATACGTGGATACGGCAACCACGAGTGCTGCTGCCGCGAACTGCTGGGAGCCTCGACCCAGTTTCCCCAACTGTCCCCTTGAACCGCCTGGAGGTGTGACCACTTACTGTTAGGCGTTAGTCATTAATGTTACTTATTTTCTTTTGTGTTTTGTGAACTAATCATTACTAAAGTGAGGTTTACTTTATCATTGACCTGCTTGCGTGCGGTTTATTTCCATATAGTCTATTTTAATGCACTTTCCATGTCACAAGCATCAAAAGGTTTGTCACACTGGGAGTGAACTATGACCCTAAAGCTAAATGCACCTTCCATTGAACATGAAAAAAAAAAAAAAGAAAAAAAAAAAGAACATGAGCTCACTGCACAACAACAATGACTGCAGATCTACACACAGACAAACAGACAAAGGCTGTGTGTTGAGGTGAATAACAGACTTTTAATTTGCTTCTTAGGAATAAAAGTGCTTCCCAAATATTTAATATTAATAAAAATGTAGAAAAATTTGGAGCACAGATGTGCGAAGATCTCATGCTGTGATATTCAAATCAGAGTCAAAATGAGGAAAGAGGAACAGGCGGTTTTCAGATCAGCACACATGAAGCCACCTGCTTAGAAACAAGCTCACATCTGAAAAAGCACCGTTCACATGTGGAGAGGATTTAAGTGATAAAATTAGCAATGATCTGATTTCTCACACTTGTACTTAAGACTGACGAGCATCACAAGCTGAGCTCTTTTCCTGTAAGTGAACCTCTGGCCAACACTAGGGCTGCCACAAACGATTATTTTGATAGTCGACTAGTCACCGATTATTTTTGTGATTAGTCGACTAATCAGATCATGCATCCATTGGGTGTAAAACATCCAGCTTATTGCACCAGCATGCATCTGCTCTTATATAACTCTCATTTGTTTACAGCTTTAAGTGTTTAAGGTATGTGCTAACTAAAAATAAAGACAAGATGATAGTTTATTAAATTTTAATGAAATCTGCAGATTGTTTCGGTGGAGTTTAATAAACTCAGCCGTCTGCTCCTTGCTATCTAAAATATAACATGACACCAGAGTATATTCTCGACCATCTCACACTTCTGATAATCAGTTGTCTGCTTGACGTTTATTCGGAATAAACTATAACTTTAATCTCAGCCAAACTGATTTACTCAGGAACAAATAAAATACTAAAAAAAGCCAAACAATAGCATTTTTAAGTTATCTAAGTGACTTATATATCATGTTTAACCTGAGTAGCGAAAGATGGCGGTGGGTCTGAAAACGATTTGCCGGGAGTCCGGTGTTCTCAGCGGCTCTAGTGAGCCTTGAACCCCGGCTAGCTATCGAACTGGTGGGTAACAGACGCCTCCGAAAACGTCGGAGCGCTTTTGAAAATAAAATGAGCAAATATTTGAGGTTTACACAGCTACATTCTCGCCTGAAAATATGTTAAACGTTTATTTTGTGACCCAGAAATAATAATAAGAGTAATATTAAAACTAACTAACTGCCGCCATTGTTGGAAACTGAGCAGGGCCGACCGCGCTATGAATTCTGGGACACAGTTTCTTCTTCTTCGGGGTTTAACGGCAGCTGGCATCCTTGTACATGCAGTGCTGCCATCTTCTGTTTCAGTCCGTTATTACACTCTTAAATCCTACTACTTTTTCCTGCATATTTTGGGATCTTACAAAGCTTCAAACAACGCGTCGACTATTAAATTAGTCGTCAACGATTTTGATTGTCGACGTAATTGTGACTAGTCGACTAATCGTGGCAGCCCTTGCCAACACAAGCGAATCCTTTCTAAAATGATCAGTCTGAAAAGAAAAACCTGCAGTGAAATGTTCCTGCAAATCTTTCCATAATTAATCCTTCCAGGAAACAGAACCAAGCCGAGTGCATGACCCTGCAGCAGAGTTCCCTAGGACACGGTGATTGTAGATGATGGACTGGAGTAAGAGCACATTTGAGATGAAAACAAGGAGCCCAGGCTGTATGTAGAAGATGGATGAAGCCTCCAGTGTTTCACACAGTCCCATCTTAAAGCCTCCAGCCTGGTGTTTTGAAACTGGCGAGAGGGAACCGAGGGGACGCTGACGCAGCAGTAACGTGTCGCTACAGCATGAACATTGTTGTGTTGGAGACAAGAAACCCATGCATCTCTCACCAGAGTGGGCTTGTTTATTTAGAGGTGCAGTTACTGCAACGCTAAGGAAACACTACCTCCATCTTTTACACAAAGCCTGGAGTTCCCTCTGTGAGAGCAGGCATGGATAGACCTGACTGTTGGGAACATATCCACTGACTTCTGAGCGTTGAAGTGTTTACCGGTCTGCAGGCTCAGACAGCAGCTGACTGTTAGCCTGATGCTGGAGAGGAAGCTGCCAGCAGCTCCCACAGAGCCTGACTGACTGTTAGAGGACAGAGGGACTTCAAATCCAGCATCGCTTCAGCCTGTGATGAACTATTTGCCGTGGTTATTTTGTAGTACGATGAATCGTATCTGCAGATCAAAGCGTGATTGTGAGATAATTAGAGGCAGCTGCTGAGATACAGTATGGTGACTTTAAGTGCAGATTCCTTCAGAGCGCCAAATTCAATTTTTTCAGAAGGAATTTAGGAGAAATATCTGTCGTTTAAAAAGATTTAATTTGCTGCAGCAGTTGAAATTAAAAGTTTACAGCGCCGGACCGCAGTGTGACACAACAGTCTGCCTCAAACCAAGGATGACCCTGATTGGGCTGTACAGCTCATATACAGCTCATGTGACAATAACAAAGATTATTATGGCCGTCTTCTCCCAGAACCAAACGTGGCAATCCTCCCCGTTCAGTTCGACCTCGCCTGGTTTCTGCTCCTTCTTCTGTAAGAAACAGAAAAGAAAAACATCTCCCTCCATGGCCTTGATTAGATCCACAGTCTAGTTCAGGATATGTTGTTTGGATGTCCTGACTCAGAGACTATTCTAACCATTATTATGTGTATGTGTAAGCATTGCTGCAAACCCTCTGCACTCGACGTCATCCTGCAATATTTCAAATCCAGACAGTAACGCTGGACGAAGCTTTAAACCCTCAAACACAGAGCACCAACTCATTTATTAGAACATTGGCATTGTGTATAAATACAATAATGAAATAGCTTCATTTAAATATTTTATAAACAATTGAATCATTTTACAATCCTAACAACAAAACTGCTTTGGTAATATTTCTAAATGCCTCCATCTGCTCCTCTGTGCTGTGTTCAAAAACAAGCAGCTAGCTGGGAAATCACGCTCACGCCTCAGCCCTCGCTCATAAATACAAGCTGCAGCTCACCAAGTGCTTTCAGCTCCAGAGAAGTGTGAGCAGCACATGGACAGATTTACAGAAAGAAGATTCAAAATTAAAATATTTGACTTTTTTTTTTTTTTTTTTTCCATTGGTTAAGCAGTTGACAGCCGCTGCTGTAAAAGCTCAAGCCTACGAGGCTAAAACAGGTCACTTTGGCTGAAGTGATGCTATTTGTATGTGTCTTTACAACGCGAGTGATGGCTCTGGCGTGGTGGGAGGGAGCATCTATTAAATGCAGTCAGTTAAATTTTCCTCCGCCCTGAATGAATCCCAGGAGCTCTGGCTGCTCCGTACCCAGCAGGGCGGGGCCTGTGTCAGAGGGAATGGCAGGAACGTCACTATCGTGTCTGCACTCTGTGTCTTTGGATCGCTGCTCGTCTCCCACCACCCTGCAGTTCAAAGGGTTTCTGCATGGTGCCCACCTCCTTTCTGTTTACATGAGGTCATCCATCAGCCCTTCCCCACCAGCGCTGAGCTGTATGTGTGTGACTTCTTTTCTAAGGCGAGCAGTGCAACAATATTTAGAATCAGCAGAGTACCATGTCTACAAATACGAGCCTGCAGGTCTGTCTGCACTCACAGCTAAGTACACATAAAAGTATTTTAGAAATAAAAATAAATACTTAAAAAATAATAAACATTGAATAAAAGCGATATGATTTCATGAGATTTTATATAATAAGCTGTTTTCTTTTGGGGGAAACGAGGACCAAACAGATTTATGGAGCAGTAAGTCCAATAACGTTGGTGAGTGCTGGTCATAAGTTTTCCAGCTCACTGCATCTTCGCTTATTTCCTTATCTCTGACCTTTGACCTCAGCTTTGTCCCTGATTTATTTTTCTTTTTTTGAAACAGTCAGTTTTTAGAAGGCAGTGAATTCTTTGGAAGCTGATGTTTGTTGATGTTTTGGTGATGTTTGCGCCCTCATCAGCTGAGAGAGATAAATGGATCCGTGATTCTGTGATAAGATGAACCAAAACGTATTTTCTTTGTTTGTTCACTGATGTTTAGTCTGAGAAATGCCGACTCCCTGAATACTTCTGTGGTCACATGACCATCGAGGTCATAGATGTTTCAGAAGGACACAGTGGAAATGTGGGAGTGGGGGGTCTTGGCCACAGAGAGATCTGGAGGGGATCTGATGGGAGCATCAGTTTGATGTTGCACGCAGGGTTTATCATCAGTATGTTTCACCTGAGCTCATATTTGAGCTGCTGTGTGTGAATGAATCACTCTGCCTGCTCAGACGTCTGTTTATTCTGAGATTCTTATGACTCGTCGCTCCTGGTGAGGTCTGGTTTTTGATGGTTGTCCTTTCATGTGCTGCTGGAGGAAGAACTTGAGATCAGTGAAATCTCTGTGCTGCTGTGTCCAGACCCTGTCACTGGGCCTTTTCACAGACTCAGTGAAAGAACTGGTTCCATCCGAAGTGTAGCCCAGAGGAGCAGTTAAGATGCTCCTCCTCTTTCACTTTTCCGAGCTCCTTTCTTTTTCTGTCTGAAAACATGTTTGCATCAAAAGTTTCACAGCGCCGCAAACACTGCTGCTGACAGTAGGCCTGCTGTGACTCTGCTGTGTCAGACTGAGGGTCCACACCATTGACTGTAGAAAACATGGACGACGCGACCCCGCCTCCTCCCATTGTGCAAAAATGAAGCCAAAATATCCCGCTTGTGGAGGCTGCCATCTTGCAAATTTGGAGCCAGAGTCTGCGCAGTAGTGACTTGAGGTGGAGCGACTGTGTAACGCTCCCGCCCACACACCCGCTGGACATGACCGCAAACACGCCCCCCTACACTTTTTACGTAGCCCGGCTGCTCGAGTTTTTTTGCTGGTTTACCGCGACTGACGACTCCTTTAATTAAGGTAAATACAACCATGTCACTGTTATAAAAAAAAGACGCACAGCTTATCATCTTATAGTTCTAAAATCACTCTGTTGTTAATTCGTTAGCTAGATTAGCCGCTAGCATACGCACTGTGTTGGAGGCTTGTTGCTAGCTAGTTAGCGATGCTACACACCTGCTACTCTAATAGTCTGTGTTATTGAAGGATTCAGCACTTCTTATGTTTGTTTTTATCCATTTTTAGACAGCGATGAGGTCATCTGCACACTCCACAGAGGCCCAGAGTTACTGTTAATATCAAAAATATAATGCTGTCCTTTGAGATTTTAACATAAGACTGTGAGTGTCATGGATCTAAAACTGTTTAAATCTTCAGAGCCGTCTACAGCCTGGTAACATGGAGACTTTAAAAACAGCAGCAGAACGTTTCAGTAGTGTAGTCTAATTTGTCCTTTTCATTTAATAATAGAGTCCATATTATATCAACAGCTACATTCACCCTGGAGAGAAACTAGTGAGGGAGACCATCAGGACCAGGCTGGGTTTCCTGGGTCCAGAGGTTTGGAGAAACTTCTTCCTTTTCTTTCATCACAGCTGTCCTGTGCCAGATGTTCTGTTGACCGACTGAGAGAGGCATCATTTAAGAAACACCAGGAAAACTGAAGCTCATCGCATTGATCAAGCAGGACTCCTGATCTTCACCAGCAGCTCCCTCACAGGGAAATCTTCAGCACTCCTCCGTAGGCCCGCCCCAGGAGATGGATAAACCCAGCATTTCATGAACACTGTGATGGAGACCTTTGGTTTGTGTAATGTTATAAATACTCAGATACTCCCCAGAGGCTCCAGACTTTTACATAAAGATATTATATTCAGTCCTGTAGAAAGTTATATATTTAAAAATATATGATCCTCTCTGGTTACTCTGGTATGAATAACTTTGAATCACTTTATGGTAAATAACACACAATCTGCAAAAAACTGTGAAAGAATTCCAGATGACAAGTTTGTAGTTCAACATACAAGTGACGACCTTTGACCTTCATCAGGTTTTATTTAATTGTGTTAGAGAAAATCTCATATGCTCTTCATGCAGCTGAGTACATCAAGTGTTTAAAACGGAAGCTGTGCAGGTCTGAGATCAGCAGCTCTCTGAAACACCAAACTGAGGTCCTGTTAATGCTGATATATAGTGACACAGTTACATGAGTGATTAATCATTTTGTTTTTTTGTCTTTAACTTTATTAATAAAGCTGCAGCTTTCACTACAGCACGTGTGGTACTTTAACCTTTGCACTATTTTCATCAGTTCATTTTGCAGTTAACATGTGAACATGTTGGATGATCTGTCTGCTGTCACTGGGTGGTGCTGAGGTCTGAATCTGAGGGCAGCTCCTGTAATCACAAAGAGAACAGAACCATCAAACTCAGATATAAATTTTATCCCTCAATATTGAAATAAAGCTGATTCTTCTCTCCTCACACACTCAGGATCTGAAGTTCTTCTCTTACATTTTTTCAGTATTACACTACAGTACTTTAATCCATAGTTCCTGATTAATGAGGAGTTACTGAAGTACAAGCTTTTAAAAAAGATGTTACTGTCTTTACAGATGTGGCAAGAGACTGAAAACATGCTGTTGTTTTCAGCAGGGTGCAGCCTGTTGTTTTTAAAGTATAATACTTGTAATAAAAGTACAGTAACAGTAATTAGTGACTGATTAGCCCGGGTCGTTTCTCTTGATTTCTTTAGTAAGTTCACCTGCACAGATTAGCTGAACGAACCCCGATAGCCGAGTGCTCATTTTAGCTAGCTAGGTCTCAGGACCGAGCTAAGGACGGTAGTTATGGATTAGCTTACAAACACGTTTAACTTACCGAAAAAGTGCAGCGGGGCCTCGGGTCCTTCTGTCGGGTAGTCCAGTTTACTGAAGAACACCTCAGGCTGTCAGGTTAAAACACTCGGTCGTGTTTTCGTAACGTAAACGCTGGCCCTCCTCTCAGAGCCTACGCTCTATCTGCTATTCCCGAACAGAGATACGCAAGTTTCTCCGTGACTGCAGCTGTCAGTCAAAGCTGCTATGATGACGTTTCACCCCAATTTAACATCACCGTGGTAGGAATTAGAATCAAACTTATGGGAGAGGAGACCCCTTGGACATCAATCAGCATGATGAGAACTATTGAAAACAAAAGAAAGAATCTTTGGAAAAAAATTATCTGAGGAGAATAAATTTATTTTAGTCTGACCCCTGTCCCATCCGCTATCATGGAGGAGGCGGGGTTTATGACCTATACTGCAGCCAGACACCAGGGGGCGATAGAGACGTTTTGGCTTCATTTTTGGAGAGCTGTGGCGTCGTCCATGTTTTCTACAGTCAATGGTCCACACTCTGGTGGGTTTCACACGCAGATGAAGCTGATTAGCATCTTTGTGCTTGGCTGCAGATTGAAGGTGGTCCTTCTATAAAAACTTGTTCGCAGCGATGCTGAAAATGGGAGCTTTAGCATTAGGAGCAGCTCGCTCTCTGACCTTTCACCTTTAAGCCTCTAAACAGAAACTGTGCTAGCACAGCTCCAGAAACACGAGCAGAGGGTGAGTGTGAGGCTGTAGCTGGATCGTGTTACACTTTATGGTGTTTATCACAGTATTTGAACATCTCACACTGTGAACCTTCAGCTGATAGCACAGTTTGTGTGACGGTCACGGCTCCTTGCTGTCAAGCACACTGCTGCACAAACACGTTGTCAGTGCTAATCACTGTTTTCTGTTGCTTTGTTTTTCAGGCTGTCGCCATACTAAAGAAGATGTCCTGATCACTGGTGGTAAGTCTGATAACTGACTTTCATGGCTGACTGAGAGACATGGCTGAAACACCATTTAACCCCAAACCATTGATTTAATCAGCGCTCAAGTTGCTGTTTATCTGAAGTCTTCTACTTTTTTGGAGATTTTTTTTAAACTCCACCTTCCTGTATCACTGGACCCTGTACACACACACCTGGCTCACACTGAGTTCTGTATTATTTGAAGTTCAGCTTCCAGGTGGCTGTTTGAGTATTTAACATCGGCCTCAGACAATGAGTCCTGCGCTCTGAGCTTCTCCATGAGTTTGTTTTTTCTCACTTGTGTGGTTGGTGCTCTCGTGTGTGAGAGCATGCACTGATCTCCAGTTAACAGAGTATTTATTTAGCACAATTTATTTAAAAAGGAAAAAGCCAAAGATCATAGCAAGTCTGCAGATCACACAGTCAGAAGCGTTTTGTTATTTTCTTTTATGTTTGTGTGTTTTCACAGTAACCTCATCTTCATTTGTTGGTTTTTATGTGGATAGCTGTAGCTGATTTTTTGAAGACCATAACATCTTAATGGCTCGTGTTTGAGAAAATACACAAAGAGAATGTTTGTTTGTTTGTTTGTTTTAAAAGGCAGTTGGATAGTGTAGTGGTAAGACTTCGCATTTTTGGAGCGGGAGTCGCAAGTTCGATTCCCATCCAGTAAGGGTCCTGGCTAGACCCTTCATGCTAAAAACCAAAAGGCCCTGGAATGGCTCGGCTACGTCTGCACCCTGTTCACAACACGGACAGAAGAACATTTCACTGCATGTTGTACTCTGTATGATATTGTATGTGACAAATAACAAAGCTTATTTGTTGATGTATTAAATAAATATGTGGCTACGATGCTTTGTCATCCTAAACAAGGCATGTGGTTTTTTTTAATGCAAAATATATGGGATTAATGTTTTTTGTTTTGTTTTTTTGTTTTTTAATGTCTCCTCTCTGTAAGAAAAATATTTGTATAAACGATGAAATAAACGAAAATAAAAGTTGTCAAAATATTTTCCTAATTTTATTCCCGTTATTCCTGTTTTGTTTTTTGGGGTTTTTTGGGGGGCGGGTGGGTTACTATGAGTCTTCTTTTTCAGCTCAAAAAAGAGAACAACCAATCAAAGTCTGCATGTGTTCCAACTATCCAATCACAGTTTGTGCGCCTGCATGCGTGTGATGGTTGACGTGAAGTAGACCTGAGGGTTTGGGGGACTGTCTCTGTCTCTGTCATCGTTCTTCAGTTTTAAAGCTGACCTTCTGTTGTATTGGTGTAGCTGCTCGTCTGAAGCATGCTCACATTAAAAACAGCTACAGTTTCAGATAACAAGGTCAATAACCCCCTTGAGCCCAAACACTATGCTCATTTTACTACGTTTGGCTCTTTATGATGTCACAAAGAGGGGGTGGTCCCTGCTCTCTTGATGTGAGGTTTAGAAGAGAATTGTCATGGTCCCTGTGCCTCGCTGGCCGACCCTCTATTAGGCTATATGTTTGTTTTGGCTTTTTTTGCTCTCCCCCTCTCGCTCTCTGTCTTTCGCCTCGGCGATGCTCATTGCGGGCTCCGGCTGCTGGCCCACACACCTGCTCTCATCACCGCATCGGCCGCTGATTCCAGCTGATTGCAGCACTACTTAAGATGGTGGATCTAAGCCAGTAAGTAAGTAAAGTTAGTAAGTAAGTAAAGTTTATTTATTAAGCGCTTTTCATAGACAGGTAGTCACAAAGCGCTGCACACAGAGATTAAAATAAACAGTAAGATAAATAGCAAAATGCACAATATACACAACATAGAGTTTAAATATAAATTAAAAATATAAAAATGTAAAAAGCATTGGTCAGCAGAAAGCTTGTTTAAACAGTAAAGTTTTTAACTTTTTTTAAAGGATTCCACAGAGTCAACCAAACGTAGTTGTAGAGGTAGACTGTTCCACAGCCTTGGTGCCACAGACTGAAAGGCTCTGTCCCCTTTCGTCTTCAGACGTGTTCTGGGAGCAACCAACAAACTCTGAGTCTGTGAGCGGAGACGGCGAGCAGTAGTGTATTTTGTGAGAAGCTTGGATAAATAATCTGGGGCTTGGCCATTTAGTGCTCTGTACGTTAAAACAATAATTTTAAAACGAATTCTAAAATCTATTGGGAGCCAATGTAAAGAACATAAAATAGGGGTGATGTAAGCTCGCTTGCTAGAGCAAGTTAGCAGTCTGGCTGCTGTGTTTTGTATAGCTTGGAGGCGAGAAAGAGATGATTTATCCAAGCTGGTAAACAGGGAATTACAATAATCGAAACGTGATGACACAGATGCATGGACAATTCTTTCCAGTTCAGCTAAGGAGACCATATGTCGCAGTTTAGAAATATTCCTTAAATGAAAGAAACAGGAACGAGACAGAGATTTTACGTGTGAGTCAAGGCCCAAAGAAGAGTCAAATATTACTCCAAGATTTCGAATATTTGGCTTAGCAGAAGAAGAGAAAGGGGCAAGAAGCTGACTGATTTTAGAATATAGATCAGGAGGAGCTATGATCATGGTCTCGGTCTTGTTCATGTTTAAAACAAGGTAATTGTTAGAAAGCCAATCAGAGATTTGAGTTAAAGCCTTGACTAGGGTGGACAGCCTATCCAGCTGATGAGGCTTAAAAGACATATACAGCTGAATGTCATTGGCATAGAAATGATAAGACAGGTCACTAAAAGACTGAATAATGCCAGCTAAAGGAAGCATAAAAAAAGAAAATAATAATGGACCCAAAACTGAACCCTGTGGAACCCCGCAGGTTAGGGCAGCAGTGTTAGAGGAGAACCTATCAGTCCTAACAGAAAAGATCCTGTCTTATAAGTAAGAAGAAAACCAGTCTAAGGCGGTGCCAGATATACCAGCCAGAACCTTCAGCCTGTTGAGTAGGATTTTGTGGTCGATGGTATCGAAGGCTGCGCTAAGATCTAGCAAAATGATCACGGAACAATTTCCTGCATCAGATGCCATTAGTAGATCATTATAGACCCTTAAGAGAGCGGTCTCCGTAGAGTGCTGCTTTTGAAAGCCTGACTGAAAAGGGTCAGAAATCTGCAATCGGCATAGTAAGGACCTGAACTGATTTTCTACAATTCTTTCTAGTAATTTACCTATAAATGACAATCTTGAAATAGGACGATAACTACTAGGGGAGGTAGGATCTAGATTCTGTTTTTTTAACAGAGGGGTTACCTCAGCATGTTTAAAAAAGGACGGAACACAGCCTTGCCTCAGTGAATTGTTGATGATGGATAGTAGTGTGGGACCAATGCTGGTGAGAGTCCCAGATAGGACAAAGGGAGGTAATATATCTAAGGAGCATGATGAGGATTTCATTTTACCTATTACTGCAATTAAGTCATTGAGTGTGATTGGAGAAAAAGAAGTAAATGACCCGGGACAACAAGGGGCATCTTCATAAGGGGAGGCACTTGAGGAGATTTTGGATCTCAAGTCCATCACCTTATTTGCAAAGTAATTGAGGAAAGTGCTACAGTCTTCGTCAGAAAGTAACACAGCATGCTGAGTTGGAGGAGAAACAATACTGTTGATAGTATCAAATAGAATTCTTGGGTTACTATTTTTATGATGATTTATGAGATTATTGAAGTAAGAGGATCTGGCCTCTTTAACTGACTCATTATATAAGTGAAGAAGTTCTTTGAAGTGTTCCCGATGGACAACCAGCCCAGTGGACTTCCAGAGACGCTCTGCTTTTCGACAGGAGCGTCGAAGACCATGGGTTTGATTATTTAACCATGGTGTGCAGGAACTAACAGTGCAATGACTAGTTTTGAAAGGAGCAACCTGATTAAGAATGGCAAGACAGTGTTCATTAAAATAATTAATAAGGATGTCAACCTCGTCAGTAGAAGGTTTAAAATTAAAAAGAGAAGAAAACTTTAAAATGACAGAGTCATCCATAAAGCGCCTGCGCCTAATAAAACTTTGAGGAAGAGACTCTGAATTGAACGATACATTAAAAAAGACTGACTTATGGTCGCTAAAAGAAACATCATTTAAGTTCATGTGGTCAAGGGAAACACCACAGGTGAAGACCAAGTCCAGAGTATGCCCAGCTGTGTGAGTAGGACCTGATACATGTTGAACAAAATTGAAAGAGTCCATAATGCTCAGGAACTCCTTAGTGGTACTATTTGATGAGTCCTCTGCATGAATGTTGAAGTCACCAACAATGATGACCTTGCCCAGTTTAATCGTGGAAGTTAAAAATTCTTGTAGGTCTGACAGAAAAGATGCAGCAGACCCAGGTGGACGATAAATTAAAATGCCGTATATGGGCTGTTCTCGTCCAATTTTTATCATAATCATCTCAAAAGAGTTGTAACAGCTTGAGGAGATCATCTGGCATAAAAATGTCTTTTTGAAAATTACCGCTGTTCCACCCCCTCGTCCAGATATCCGAGGTGCACAGAGTGTCATGATCCTGGGCCATGTTGGCCCAGCATTCTTAGTTTTTCGTGTGTTTTGGGATTTGTTCTCTATTTATGCCTTGGTTTCTAGGTTCTGTTAAGATGTTTCTTATTTGATTATCCCCTGTGTGCCCCTCTGTGTATCTGAGCCCTCGTTTCCCCTCCTTGTGTTTCATTCAATGTTTTTCCCCAGCCCGTTATGTCTGTTCTCTCTCTCTCTCTGCCTGTCTGAACCTCTGTGCACTTCCTGTTTTACTTTGACAGTCCCTCGTCAGTATGCGTCACGTTGTGTTCACTCCTGCCCTGTCTCCTTATGATTATCAGTGTCACCTGTGTTCCCCGTGTATGCCCACTTCCCTCGTTAACCCTCCGTGTATTTATGTCTGCGTCTCCCTCCGTTCTGTGTCGCGTTCTCCCTCATGGCTGTGTTTCCCTGTGTGTCTCCAGTTATCCATGTCCCAGTTTAGGTTTGTTATATTTTTTGTACTAGCCTGCAATAAAGCAGTGTTTTGAGTTCACTTTCGTCTCGGTGAGTTTTGCGTTTGGGTCCTTCTCCTGCCTTTACACAGCCGAAACATGACACAGAGAAAAGAACAGTCAGCGGGACACAGCTCTAAAAGATGTGAGACATTATTCTCACGCTGCCACGTCTCAGAGATAAACATAAAATCAAGCTTCTCCATACAGAACAAGTCATTTAAGATATAAGACTTGTTGGCAATTGAGCGGACATTAATTAACATCCATTTAATGCTGCGACCCACCGGGACAGGGGTAGAGTTTCCAGGAAAAGAGTTCGTACTATGCGGTAAGCTGCGCAGCAAAACAGGGTTCCTGCCGCGATGAGGCATTACTTCCCATGCTTTTAGGTGGAAGCCTGGGTGGTAAACACAGTGGGTTGTGGAGATTAATCCAGCTACGACAAGTCTCAGGCGGATCTTACCGCTAGCAGCCCAGGAATAAAGCCCCCGAAGATCTGCCTCTTTCTGAAGACGACGGAGCAGGACAAGAAAGCCGGCTCTCTTCCCCCACTTCCTCCGACGAGGCCTCTGAAGCAAAATTGAGCTGACCGGGAAGAGTGGAGGTGAACCGGGTGCTGCGTCACGCTCAAGCGGCGGTGGGAAAACAACGTCGTGTCGTTGACTCTGAAAGTTATCCATAGCAGATTTGATCGCCAGTAACGCATGGCGATCATAAATCCGAAGGGAGATGACACCGGACAAAACTGTAGCAAGAACACTTGCATAACATATAAAGTAAACAAACACACGGACGGAGGCAGCGGCACAGCCAAACACAGGCGCCATCTTGCTTCTCAGTCTTCGCTGGATCGTTGAGCTATCAGCGTCAGTCAACTTGTGCATCTGCAAATCTGAATCTTTAAAGCTTTTTGTGATTATCCCGCTAACCTGACCTTTTGTGTGTAGACCGTTTCTGGAACCTGATTCCGAGAGGAGTGGCAGAGGAGGAGGACTTGGAGCTTTTGTACAGAGAGTGTGGAGCACCTTTTCCCCTAACCCTGTTTCCCCACGGACCCTGGCGACCTGGACCCCTTTCCCCTGCACATTGTATATAGCCTCTTGGTGATTGTGTTCACTGTAAATAAATCTTTCCTTTAGGGTTTTCCTTTAGTCTTTCGCCTAAAGGAAAACCCTGGCCTGTTCCTGAGTCTCTTTCAGAATCCCTATCAAGAATAAACTGAGGGCTCCTCGCTTGAGAAGAGATAATGAGATAAATCCTGAGATAATGATTTTGAATAATGTAAAGATGGTATTGTTTATTCTGAACATAATAGTATAACAACAACAGAGAAAAAAGAGACAAAGCGAAACAAAAAGAAAACAAAAAAATAATGATTACAAATAACTATAATAATAATATTGTTCAGAAAGGAGTAGTGTCATGTTCAATTTCTTTGAAGGAAGTACAGGAGAAATATCTGTCATTTAAAAAGATTTAATTTGCTTTGGCAGCTGGAATTACAAGTTTACAGTGCTGGATCTCTGTGAGTGCAGCAATCTATCTTCACAGAAAGGATGACCCTGAATCATACAGTTTTACATGTAGTTTTATACCCAGACAATAACACATTATTAGGACTATGTTCTTCTGGAACCGATGTGGCAGTCCTGTCGTCTCCCTTCAAGCCTCCTTCTTACGCTCACGTCCCTCGTTATCTGCTCCTTTTCCTGGAATGACAGAGACAAAAACACCTCCCTGCCTAGCCTTTATTATTTATTTTATGCTGATATTGATTCCATTTATCTAGTTTGGGAGATTCTGTTTGGACTGCCTTTGGCACAGAAATATCCTTCTAACCGTTATCTGGTGTGATGTAAGCATGTAGCAAAAAGACCCTCTGTGCTTCTACATCAATTCTCTATCAGTCATAGCCCTGAATGTTGTTTTTGACCCTCATAACATGGAGCGCAGACTAGTTTATGAGCACTCAAAAGAACATGTTTTGTTCAGCCTGCTATCCCACAGCTTCCCCTGCAGTGTGATGCTCAGTCTTCCAGCTTTTCCCTCTTAACTGGAGTCCTGTGCTCAAGTCAGTGCTTAATCAGCTGTTGCCCTCCTTTGGTCAGTTACTGGGTGTTATAGATCGTCAGCCTGCCCCCTTAGGAGAACGCACCAAACAAACACAGGCATTTTACCTTTTAAACATCATCCAGTGTTTCTTTTAATCATTAAAAGTCTGAGTATTGTTAAAATCTCCCAATTCTTTTAATCTTTGGGCTGAAGGAAGGACAATACTCGGTGTATAAATGCTCAATCAACCATTATTTATTTCCATACAATTCAACACTTTTGAGCATAAAACCATCATGATGGGGAGAGATGCTTGCAGAGGGTCACAGCATGTCTCAAAATGGTGACGGGTTACTCAGCTTTTTATACTTTCTAGTGGCCCCCACCTAGTCGTAAAAGCCTAAACATTCACATTCTTTCTCTCTTATGACCTTGGCTCCTTGTCTTTACACTCTCAGCAAAGGTGGGGGCATGGAATGTGGTCTGTCTCTTCTGCTATCAGAACAACAAGGCCTTCTGCACCCAACATTCTCTTCATGATTCAGCAGTATGCAATGTCAAGAAACAGTGTAACACATTCGACAGTGTCGAGTAATACAGGTCAATCCAATAGATCTAATGATTTTCACACTCTTTTAAGTCAGAAGTATAATCAGTGTTGGGGAGTAACGGAATACATGTACCACCGTTACGTATTTAAAATACAAAATATGAGTAACTGTATTCCGTTACAGTCACCATTTAAAAAGGTGGTATTCAGAATACAGTTACTTTGTTGAAATAAATGGGTTACACGGTGGTACTTTCCCGTTTCATGTTGTGGTGGGTCAGGACTGTTTGGGTTTTGTTTGACAGCTACGTTCTGTTGTTCCAGGCGGCAGCGTTACGGTTGCCATGGTTACAGGGTGACGCTCTCTCTCTGCGTGTTTCCTGGGTGAGAGAGGGCCTTTTTGTTGTTGTTGTTGTTGTGCTAAGCTAATAGGCAGAATGCTACAGGTATAGCTCTAAAGAATGTAGCATCATGGGCAGTGTAGTCCGTGCTGCAGGGAGAATGGACTGCCATACTCCTTATGTGTCTGTGAGCGCGAGGAGGGAGAAAAAGGCGAGTGGAAAAGTACGAGCTGTCATCGAGCAGAAACGGGAGCTGGAAGCATGTAAATATAATAATAACCACTGCAGCCAAGAAGAGTGCCTGACGAGCCCAGTTGTAAGTACGCTATTAAGACTCGACTGTACGCTGTGTTCGTGTTTTCCTCCGAAACAATAAGTTCCGTTGGAGCAGCCTTTCAACGCCTCTCTTTGTCTCTCGCAAGCAAAGTTGACCCACACAACAAAGTAAAGCTATTTTTCGGCTACGAGCCCGACACGGAACCCGCCGTATTAGCCAGAGGTCCCTTTACTATGGTTTGGAGCCGCGGACCTTCAGTAACAGTAATAAATCACAGCAATAGTACATTCACGTAGTTGTAAAAAGCATGATAATATATTAAGTAATCCAAAGTATTCAGAATACGTTACTCTCATTGAGTAACGTAACGGAATATGTTACAGAATAAATTTTTTGGGCATGTATTCTGTATTCTGTAATGGAATACATTTTAAAAGTAACCTTCCCAACACTGAGTATAATGCAAACTAAAACTACATACTGATCACACACTCTATATTAAGGGGTATAATATGACCTACAGCAGTATCATAATTCAACTACTTTGATTACATATATAAGGTAACATATGATAACAGAATAATCTCACAATTCCCCCTTTGATCTCTTTTCTCAAAGAGATCACTTACAACATCCACTCCAGTATTACAAGGTCCAGTTCTTCTTGGTCCTGAGGCCCTCTGTCCCCCTTTAACGGGTCGACCATATGT
Source organism: Pelmatolapia mariae (assembly GCF_036321145.2). Taxonomy (NCBI): domain Eukaryota; kingdom Metazoa; phylum Chordata; class Actinopteri; order Cichliformes; family Cichlidae; genus Pelmatolapia; species Pelmatolapia mariae. The sequence continues at coordinate 19,249,726 of NC_086229.1, read as the reverse complement.
GGGATGACCTCTGTGTTTGCGCTGTTCACATTCCAGAAAAACTATGATTACAACAACAAAGTACAGATGACACTTCCATCACTCCCCAATTCTCCCACAGCTTTATTTTTGCATTGCAGTTTCCCACTCCCATCTTGGTGCTACCTTATACCTTTCAAATGTACTCAGACTAGAACCTCTGTCTAAGGAGCTTTTAACCTTTATTTTATTACTGCAGCTACCAGTATCTTCTAGTTGGGTGACTCACTGCTTCTCTTCTTTCTTCGACCTCAGGGGTTAGACCACCCTTTAGTCGTTGCACAGATCAGGGGATTATTCTGCCCCGATTTCAAACAAAGATCTGTGTATTTTGGGGTCACCGCCGTGTCCCCCTTTTTACCAAGAGCCTCTCGAACCTCGTTCGTCTGGTGTTCCTAGATTTTCTGCCAACCTCTTCATGGTTATTGCTGTGTTCATGGGATCCATCCTCCTGAGGTGACTAGTCGGGGCTCAAACGCCATGACACTTGACCCCAGTTGTTGTCTCGGCAGTCCCTACGTCTGTCTCTGCTGTGAAGGGTCCTCATATCTCCGTGACCTCGTCTGGTGTCTGTTCCTTTCTCTGCAAGAGACAGAAAACCAAAACACCTCTCTCCCCAGCCTTCATAATCTAATGTTGTTATTCCTTCTTCCTCTAATGATTCAAAGTTGGTTTAGAATCTCATGTTCAGGACTCTCTGACCCAGGGACTTATTCTAACCATAATTTATGTGTGTGTAAGCGTGTTTGCATTTAGCCCTCTGCACTCAAAGTCAATACCTACAATATATCAATCCGAACAATAACGCCGAACGAAGCTTATGACCTTCAAAAGACTGAGTGCCAACTCATTATGAGCACATTTGCAATGTGTGTATGAAAATGATTATAACCACTTAGTTTAGTCAAGAAATCAAAAACAAATTATTCTAACCCCTTATAAGCTTAAGCCTGACCATACCTAAATTATTAACCACACAAATAAAGTCATAAAAATTTTATATAACCATTGTTTGATGTTCAAACTCAACTTCCACTCCCCCCTTTTTGACACACTCCCATGTGTCAATTCATCGGAGCTAGAAAATTAAAAGAAAAGGTTTGTGACATCATATCTCAGAAAGCGTCATAAATTCTCCTCTCCCGTATTGTTGCCCCAGCCTTCTATTCTGTGTTGGGGAACGAAATAACTTTAGTTATTATGTTATTATGTTAATTCGAGTGCCTAAACATCAAGTAGACTGCATCCACAGTAAGTCAATACAACTGTAAATGTGGCCAATTATCAGTCAATTAACATTCAATCAGATAATATGATACCTTAATTGACTTTTTTACAGTGGCCTGCTATGGTTAATAGTAACATATTCCAGTCATGAGTGATATCAAAAGATTTCTCCACTGTAGCATTTGGCATGTGAATAGCTAATAAAGCACAGTTTTCTTAATGCAAACATCAGTAACTCAAAATTAGCAACCAAAGGGTTAAGTCTGCAGTTCCACACTCTCATGTGAAGCTACAGTCTCCTCATCCAGTCTCTCTCATCCTCCTGCTCCTGCAAAAACAAAACAGAGCGAAGCATCCACCCTTCTCTTGCCGGCTGGGTGAATTGTTTGTCGGCATTTACTAATCCTAAAGTTCGTGCAGTCTTTGTCTCAGTGTCAAGTCAGTCCATCACAGTCCAGTCACATGCATTCATTCACACACATTCATACCAGATTTTGCTGATAACGGAGTCTCACGCGCGACCTATTCGAGCATCCATCACCAGCAAGATGACGTCATCATTTTAAAAGGAAACTATTCCCTGTTTTTTGACTGGATTGCCTCGCTGCAATCCTTTTAGACTCAGGACTTACCACGTGATCAGTGTCCCATATAAGTGAATTTCTCCCAAGCCCATTATAATCATGGAGAAACACACTTCGCAACTGTTTTCAGTAAGAATATTTTATAGCGCTTTAAATTTCAATCTCTTAGGCCTGGTTTAAAGAGCTGATTGTTAAATCATGAACTCACAAAATATCAGAATATCACCACCGGTGGATCACACCTCTCCGATTTTCTTATCTCAGTGCACTGTAACAAAAACGAAAACAGACGTAACCAACAAAATACTAATAAAATAACACAAACTAGGGCCCGTTACAGACATGTCCAAGCATAAAACCATCTCTCTCTCACTTAGAGAAAGAAACCAACCCAAAGCTCACTAATAAAATCAAACTAGTGCTAAGCAAAACCCAAAAATCAGCCATAAATTCACAGGAAAGTTTTTGCTTCTCCTGGAACAATATTGTGTGGGAATGAGAACCTCAGGTGCCATAACACCTTTTGTTCCTCCTTGAATTAAATCTCAATCACAGAAAATGCGGTACTCCGACCTAAAACTTACTCTATTAGTTCATCATTTTCACTCTGTGCCACTGTTCCTCACCAGGCTGTGTGAAGCACAGCAAAGAATTCAGTCAAGGCCTTGAGCCATAAACAGACCTCACGCACAGACATTGTTTTCATAACCAAACCGTTTTAGACCTTATTCCTTAAATCTACATAACTATCCTCTGGGTGACATAAAACACATTCTAAGTAATCCATTACTTCGTCTAAAAATTATTTATTGGGATGTTTGTGTGCAGCATTTTGCATATCAGCATAAGCATTTGCGAGCAAAGCATTATTCATTGCACAAGCGTGTGTGTGTGCCATTTCTCCCTCTATTAACGAGTGCACATGTGTTCATGTGTGTGTTTCTCTCCATTCTGAGTCAGTGTATGTAGATGTGGGTGTGTGTGTGTGTGTGTGTGTGTTCATCACTTTCCTGTTCTGGTGTTTTGGGTAAACCACAGCCTGAAGCGTACCCTGGGGTCCTGCCCTCCTCCTTTTCAGTCCGCTTGCCACCATTGCTGCTGTTCAAAGTTCAGTCCATCCTGGTTCTGACCCCAATTGGGGCAGTCCTTTCTCCAGTGTCCATGCTCACCGCAGATGAAACCTGCATCTTCTTCTGTGTTTTGTCCATTCTTATGTGCCTTTCGACCTCCGTAGCTCCTCCTGTGTCGGTCACGCCCTTCTTGCTGCCGTGTTGGTCCATCACTGTCCTGCACAGTGTTAATGCAGAATTGTTAAGGTCAGCATTCTTTTGCTCGGCCTTACTTGTCATTCGGCTTGGCGGGCGTCTCGTCACAGCTCTGTCAGCTGAAGCTGTAGTGAAACGGGCCTTGGTTTTAACGCTCTCCGTCTCCGCTGCATAAGATCGCTTTCCTGCAGCACAGTTTATATTTTCAGGTTGTTGTTGTCGATCCAGCTGTTGCAGCATTAGGTCAGGGTCACGTCGAAGATGGTAGAGGGGAGAGCAGGAGTCCAGGTCAGCCTCGGCTTTCAGGGCCGGCAAAGCAGCCTGCAATTAAACATAAAGAGAAGAAAAAAACAAAAACAAAACAAAAACAAACAGAAGTGTACGACCAGGAAAATGATGTTGTGTTGGCTGTGTTTGAAAGAGAGGGGAGAAAAACCGGGCAGGCCCTGTGTCAGCCTTCTCTCCCCCCCTTTTTTTTGTTTTGTTTTTTTCTCACGATGTAATCAACTGATAACCCACCAAGTTGACAGGACAACACAGGTAGATATTTAAATTCTTAAGATCATGTTTAAAAGCACAAAAAGGAATTTTCCTTCCTTGAGTAATCACTTGTGTCGTTCAATCAGCAGAACACATCTCACAATTTGACTTTTAACCACTAAATTTGTTGTTTCATCACTGGTTGGTCATACCAGTCTCTTTATTTTCTTTTTGAAGTTTAATTGTTGTCCTGCAACCCGGAGGGTTTATTTGTTAGTAATATATAAACTTCCTCATTTACCAACAGGTGTATGTTAATTTTTGCTGCTTTAACCTTGCTGGAAAATGTTCACGTGTTCATGAGTGTAAGCTGTTTCTTCATTGCGTGTGTGTGCATTTGTAGGCGGGTTATTTTTAACTTTTTCTCAAACTAGGCATTACCTTAAAAGGAGCCTTTCTCTCACATTTCTCTACTTGTGTGTGTTTTTGTTTTACCTTTTGTTGTGATGCTCCGGACGCCTTCCCAACCTCCACAAGTCCGTTGGCCCCAAAATTCAACCCAATTTTGTGTACTCTTACAGATTTAGTTTCTCCTCTAATTCTCTCCTCGCTGCTGTCGGTTTCACAGCTGCTGATTCTTGCTGGGTGTGGTTCCCATTACTATAATTTTGCTTCGGCCGCTGTGCTTGTGGGGGGCAGTTGGTCCAGGTCCGTAGCCACCTGTATTAACACACTAAGAGATTTATTTAATATCATTTTCATCACTGTTAAACAGATAAGCAGGCAACAAGCCCACCTTGACAGCGCAAACTGCCCGCCAGTCTCCCAACACATTCCTCTCTCTGCTTCTCCATACTTCTCAACTACACACCTCTTACTATCTCTCTCTCCTTTTTTTTTTTTTTTTATTATTACACCACAGAGTAATACACCCAATTTAGCCCGTCTATCTCTATGTGGCTCCAAATTCCCTCTTTATTTAATTTCACACTCGTCAGGGGACAGGCACACAACAATTTCAACCACTGAATCGAGGAATTCAACCTTTTTATATTTCACCTATGATAGAACTCAACCTTAGATGACAAAGCATTTTCTTGTTCTATTCCAGAATAAATGTGAACCCGTGATTACACGGCCGTTCCAGTGTTACTCTGTAGCTATGCGGGAGTCCTCAGTTCCCAAGTCACCACCTCGGCACTCAGACGACGCTGGACCGGCCTGTGCATCCACAGACAGGGGGGTTGCCACACCATGAACAAAATTAATTTCCACAGGTACACTAGGCGTCAACCTGAGATCTTAAAGCATTCTCTTCGCACTAATGTCCTCCTATTCACACATCAACCGTCACTGTCACTGTGTTCACGCTGCACACACAGAAACACACCCAGAGCGCGCCTCACACACAGAACAGCACCCAGAGCGCGCCTGACACACAGAACAGCACCCAGAGCACCTCACACACACAACACCCAGAGCGTGCTTCACCAGCAGTAAGACCCACAGAGAGCGCTTTTCACCAGCGGAAATTTACACAGAAACCTCTGAGCTCAACTGTTAGAACTATTCCGAAGCACAACCGCACCATAGACCAAGTACCCCTTTCTCTGCGCTTATGGCCGCCACCACGGGGCAAAATCGCATCATAAAAGTGATGCACACGTCCCCGAGGCTCAAAACCGCACCATAAACCAGGTCTGCTTTACCTTTAATCGGGGTGAAGTAAATATTTTACTTATAATTTCATGACCGCAGCCCTCGAGGCTTAACCGACACCACAAACCACCGTCTAGCCTCTATTCAATGTGCTGAAACCAGCAACCCTTCACTACTGCACTTACGACCGCGTCACCAGAACACGGCCGCATCATAAACCAAAACCTGCGGACGCGTTACGCATTACGTGTGATTGGCGCTTAACCGACACCGTAAGCCAGCATCTGCTTAACCTTAACTTTATACTAATTTCATGGCCGCATCAACGGGGCTTAACCGACACCATAAACCAACTCCAAAACCTCTATTCAATGTACTGGTCTTATGGCCGCATCAACGAAAAGTTCTAATATCTATTGCTACAGAAGCCAGTCTTAAACAAAGTTAAATGTGGAAGGTAAAGTGGGCTGCAACTATACTCAACGTAGTATGTTATTAGTTTCTTGTGCTAGAAGCAGTACACACTGGAATTCAGCCTCAACTTATGTTGTTAGTATCTTGCGCCAAAAACCAGACACCGACCAATTTAATGTGAAAATACGTGTAACTCAGCGAACAGATTAATTTGGAAAGCCCAATATGCACATTTGGTATTTATAATACAACAGGCTGTGCTTACCTTTTTGTGTGGACCGGTCCTTTCTGTTCGCCTTGCCCCATGATCTCACCAACAGGCCAAATCTGCCCCTCCTCAGCACGCCAAAGATCCGGGTCACCAGGCACCAAGTTGTTAAAATCTCCCAATTCTTTTAATCTTTGGGCTGAAGGAAGGACAATACTCGGTGTATAAATGCTCAATCAACCATTATTTATTTCCATACAATTCAACACTTTTGAGCATAAAACCATCATGATGGGGAGAGATGCTTGCAGAGGGTCACAGCATGTCTCAAAATGGTGACGGGTTACTCAGCTTTTTATACTTTCTAGTGGCCCCCACCTAGTCGTAAAAGCCTAAACATTCACATTCTTTCTCTCTTATGACCTTGGCTCCTTGTCTTTACACTCTCAGCAAAGGTGGGGGCATGGAATGTGGTCTGTCTCTTCTGCTATCAGAACAACAAGGCCTTCTGCACCCAACATTCTCTTCATGATTCAGCAGTATGCAATGTCAAGAAACAGTGTAACACATTCGACAGTGTCGAGTAATACAGGTCAATCCAATAGATCTAATGATTTTCACACTCTTTTAAGTCAGAAGTATAATGCAAACTAAAACTACGTACTGATCACACACTCTATATTAAGGGGTATAATATGACCTACAGCAGTATCATAATTCAACTACTTTGATTACATATATAAGGTAACATATGATAACAGAATAATCTCACAGTATGCAAATGAGCCATATACGTTTAGCCCTTCCTAGCTCTCCCACTTAAAAAGATGAGAGAGGCATGTAATTTTCATCATATGTATACCTCAACTATGAGAGACAAAATGAGTTAAAAAAAAAATCCAGAAAATCACATTGTCTGATTTTTAAAAAATGTATTTGCAAATTATGGTGGAAAATAAGTATTTGGTCAAAAAGAGAAGTTCATCTCAACACTTTGTTATATACCCTTTGTTGGCAATGACAGACATCAAATGTTTTCTGTAAGGTTTTCACACACTGTTGCTGGTATTTTGGCCCATTCCTCCGTGCAGATCTCCTCTAGACTGGTGATCTTTCAGGGCTGTTGCTGGGCAACATGGACTTTCAACTCCCTCCAAAGATTTACTATAGGGTCGAGATCTGGAGACTGGCCAGGCCACTCCAGGAACTTGAAATGCTTCTTATGAAGCCACTCCTTTGTTACCAGGGCTGTGTGTTTGGGATCATCATGATGCTGAAAGACCCAGCCATGTTTCATCTTTAATGCCCTTGCTTTCACTCAAAAATCAGACAATACATGGCCCCATTCATTCTTTCCTTTACACGGATCAGTCGTTCTGGTTCCTTTGCAGAAAAACAGCATGATGTTTCCATCCCCATGCTTCACAGGAGGTATGGTGTTCTTTGGATGAAACTCAGGATTCTTTCTCCTCCAAACACAACAAGTAGATTTTTTTTTCTCAAAAAGTTTTATTTAAGTTTCATCTGACCATATGACATTCTCCCAATCCTCTTCTGGATCATCCAAATGCTCTCTAGCAAACTTCAGACGGGCCTGGACATGTACTGGATTAAGCAGGGGGACACATCTGGTACTGCAAGATTTGAGTCCCTGTGTTACTGATGGTAGCCTTTGTTACTTTGGTCCCAGCTCTCTGCACGGCATTGACAAGGTCGTCCCCCCCCCCCCCCCCCCCCCCCCCCCCCGGGTGGTTCTGGAATTTTTGCTCACCGTTTTTGCGATCACTTTGACCCCCTGGGTTGATATCTTGCATGTAGCCCCAGATTGAGGGAGATTATCAGTGGTCTTGTATGTCTTCCATTTTCTAATGATTTCTCGCACAGTTGACTTCTTCACACCAAGATGCTTACCTATTGCAGATTGAGTCTTCCCAGCCTAGTGCAGGTCTACAATTTTGTTCCATAGTGGAGTTTGGAGTGTGACTGTTTGAGGTTGTGGACAGGTGTCTTTTATACCGATAACAAATAGGTGCCATTAATACAGGTAACGAGTGGAAGACAGAAAAGCCTCTTACAGAAGAAGTTACAGGTCTGTGAGAGCCAGAAATATTGCTTGTTTGTGACCAAATACTTATTTGGTCTGCCACCTGAGCTAAGGCAGGTTGTGTGATGTTTCCTTGTACCAGTGTTCCATGTGTCTCTCTATCATGGCTCTGACTCACCACAGCAAATTTTCTCCCCTGTAACAACATCCGTCTGTATACAAGGTGAGATCTGGAATGCTCAAGTGGCTCAATTCGTAGATCTGATCTCAATCTGATGTCTTTAACTGCTTTCTCTGTCCAGTCATGTTGTTGACATTCCATTGATGTCTATCAGGGGCGATTCTAGGATCAGAGCTTTGGGGGTGCTGAGCACCCAGAGAGCTGCCCATCCAGGCCCTGTAAACTTTACTCGTCACGATGAGACTTCTTCCCTTTCTCTGTCAGTCCCTGCATCCTTAAATGTCTCCAGTTGTCCCGAGTTCCCTCTGACTGTCTCCTTGGTGCATTTAAACCCCTGTTCCTCCCTGTCCTCATCGTCTGTTGTCTCCATCTCCATTATCGGTCATCATAATTTTACCCTCTCTGTGCAAGTCTGCATTTTTCTTTATTAAATCATAAGATTTTTAAATTCATCAAGTCTCTCTGTGCCTGGGTCCTTGTCACAAAATATGACATAACTGTTTTGTACATTTTAACACACTTTAATCCCCACATTTGTGAAAGAAAAGCAAAATACTTTTTTGAAAAGTCTGTAACAAAACCATCAAATCTGATAAAGGTTATTTAAATGCTGCTAAAGACTACTACAGCAAAAGAAGAATGGATTGGAATTTAAAAAAAAAAAATACATATCCTAACCTTAATTACTGGGGGAGAATAATGAATGATGCTCATAGTGAGTAAAAAGTAAGGACAGAGATTCACTTTTAAAGTGTATGTATAACATAATACAGATGCATAAAAAATACACTCCAAAAATAGAAGAGTCCTTGAAATGTACAAAATATTATTAAAAGATTAGAAAAATGGAGACACCTTGGCCTATGGTACAATGTATACAATGTATGAAAAGATCTTTACTGCAGATACTACTATGGCTCTGCAGATTTTTTCCTTTTCATTTAACTGAGAACCTTCACAGACTTTTCTTTTAACCTATGTCGCCTCACCTTGAGGTTGGCAAATCTGTCTATCACATTTTGGTGGTCAAGTCTCTCAAGCATCTCTTTCTCAACTGACATCACAGCCAGGTGCTGGAGTCTGCTTTGACCCATGGTCCTTCTCACCAGGTATGGAGCTGACTCAAGACACTAAAAGACCTTTCACAGCTACAGCTGCTAACTGGGTTTGTTAGGGCAACCTGAATAACAGTTTTCAGTGTGGGGAAGATCTGATTATCCAGAAGATTGTACAATGTTAACATAACTGGGATAGCACCAGCCTCACTCTTGAGCTTCAAAAGTTTTTGGCAACCGTGACTGCCTCTGACTGAAGTTCAATATGGTAATGCAGTGCCAACCCAGTTTGTTTTGCAGATTCTGTATAGCAGCTTTAATATAGGAAGAACACAACTTCCAGATTGTCTGAGTAAAATTAGTTGTTTGTTTTTTTTTCTTTGCCAGTTTAACAGTTTCTATCTTGCCTGTTAGTATTCCCTGTCTGTTTTCTTACCTGGTTCTTCCTGACCTTGTACTTTCTCTTCATGTTCCCCTCTTTCCTCTCTCCCTCTTTGGACTGACAATCATACACAAATAGATTGTATTCAATTAGATTAAAAAAAATACTATTAAGATCACAAATAAAAAAGTCCTCCCTCAGTGTACTTTCAACCAAAAGGCAAATAACCAAACTACATGTACATCTAATAAAGGATACAAATATTGAAACACTGATCCAACAGTATCCTTTATTGATGGATCATTTGATCTTACACTTTTACCTGAATGTGGCTCCTGTTTTTTTGAAAAAACTTCCTCATATCCATTATGAACCTGGCTGTCTCTCTGTACACAAACACACACACACACACACACACACACACAACAGGAGTTATAAGGTTAATGGGCATCCAGTCAGTTAGCTAGTTAGTACCTTGGGTTCAATATCGGCACATGCACATATGACAAAATAACCAGTTTCTCCCATTACATTTCAAACAGGACAGTGGTAACAACAGTATGCTACGGACAATTTTGAGTTTTAGATTTTTAAATAGCCTATATACATTTCAGTGGGAGCAACAGGATGGTCAAATGTGGCTGATTTTACTACAGAGCAGGAAAGGATTGTAGGGTAGCAAACATAGTCGGGAAACGTCTGTGAAGGTTCTCAGTCATCCAGGTCATCGTAGACTAAGGAGCTTGGAAAGAAAAGCGTCTGGACTTTTTGAGTTGCTTGAAGACGTTTCACCTCTCATCCGAGAAGCTTCTTCAGTTCTAAGGTCAAATGGCCGAGAGTCCCAGATTTAAACCCAGTGGGAGTTTCCCCCCAAAGAGGGACAAAGGACCCCCTGGTGATCCTCTAATCACATGAGCCAAGGTGTGAAAGCGGGTGTGGGACCTAATCAGCCAGAGTTTCGGGTGAGCTCATTGTGAAACCTGGCCCCACCCCATCATGTGATTTCCTGAGGTCAGATGGCCCAGGATGTGAGTGGGCGTTAAGGCGTCTGGGAAGGGATCTCAAAACTGGATTATAGATGGCAGACAGTTGGTGTCGTAAACCACCGCCTCTGTTCAAAGATGGTCGCTCACAGTGGACGTAAATGGCTTCTTTCACTCCTCTTTCAAACCATCTGTCCTCTCTGTCCAAAATGTGAACGTTGGCATCCTCGAAAGAGTGACCTTTATCCTTTAGATGCAGATGAACTGCTGAGTCTTGTCCCGTGGAGGTGGCTCTTCTATGTTGTGCCATGCGCTTGTGAAGTGGCTGTTTGGTTTCTCCGATGTAGAGGTCTGGGCATTCCTCGCTGCACTGTACAGCATACACCACGTTGTTAAGTCTGTGTTTTGGAGTTTTGTCTTTAGGGTGAACCAGTTTCTGTCTGAGTGTGTTGCTGGGTCTGAAGTACACTGGGATGTCGTGTTTGGAGAAAACTCTCCTGAGTTTCTCTGATACACCGGCTACATAGGGGATGACAATGTTGTTGCGTCTGTCTTTCTTATCCTCCCTCGCTGGTGTCGGATCTTCTTTTCTGTGCATCTTTGCTGACTTTATAAATGCCCAATTAGGATAACCACATGTTCTGAGTGCTTCCTTTACATGTGTGTGTTCCTTCTTTTTCCCTTCAGGCTTAGAGGGAACATGTTCTGCCCGGTGGTGTAGGGTCCTGATTACTCCAAGTTTATGTTCCAGAGGGTGATGGGAGTCAAAGAGGAGGTACTGGTCCATGTGCGTGGGCTTCCGGTAAACTTCAATGTTGAGGTTGCCATTCTCTTCAATGTGCACAGCGCAGTCCAGGAAAGGCAAACAGTTGTCCTTTGTGTCTTCCCTGGTGAACCTGATGTTTTTATCCATGTCGTTAATGTGCGCAGTGAAGGATTCCACTTCTTGTCTTTTGATTTTGACCCATAGATGCCATACCCTGCATTTACGGACATCCTAAATCCACAAGGAAGGTGTCCCACTCAGACCCATTGTCAGTAGCATAAACTCAGCCACTTACAACATCTCTAAACACCTTGCAACCGTCCTAGCACCTCTGGTGGGGAACACCCCACATCACATCAAGAACTCCACCGACTTCACAGACAAGGTCCAGAAACTGACCCTGGACCCAGATGAAACCATGGTGTCCTTTGATGTAGTCTCACTCTTCACTTGCATACCCACCACGGAGGCAGTGGAGACTGTCAGAAAACGACTACAAGAAGACAGCTCCTTGGAAGACAGGACCAACTTCACACCCGATCAGATTTGCACACTGTTAGACCTCTGCCTCACCACTACATATTTCAAATACAACGAGGGTGTCTACAGACAAAAACATGGCTGCGCCATGGGCTCCCCCGTGTCACCTATTGTAGCCAACCTTTACATGGAGGAAGTGGAAAGAAAGGCTCTTGGCTCTTTTAAAGGGAGAGTACCCAGCCACTGGTACAGATATGTAGACGACACCTGGGTCAAAATTAAATCAAGAATGTCAAAAATCAATTTAGGAATTAACCCAAAAAGAATCTGTATCAATACTTGATAAGAAATTAATCCAACAGAAAAATAAGATTCAATTTAACAATGAACTCAACAGTAATTGTGTCAGAATCAAACAAAACAAAAATGAAAATGAATTTAGGAAATGACTCATGCAATTAATTGTATATTAAACAGATAAGAATCAATCAAAAAAATCATATAGCATAAACAGAATAGCAGTTAATTTTAAAACTGTTTACGATTATCAATCTGACAAAAATCAATAATAAGATCAAAATGCTCAGCTCAAATGCAAAAACAAAAGAGCTAACCCCAAGACTGTTAACTTGTCATCAACTAATAACAGAAATTAATCCTGAGATCAAATGCAAGGATCAGAAACAAAAAGTAATTGCCCTAAGAATATTAACTGATAACCCAATTAAAAGATCAGTGTCACAGTCCACGGGGCAGACCGAGTGGAGTGAGTGAGATGGACCAAGGAGCAGACAGAGGCAAGGAGACTGAACTTCAGTTGCAAACCAAAAACGAGCCTTTATTGTGGCTGATAACATGAATAAAACTCAAACAAAGGCAAACATGGGTGAGAGCTAGCTGAAAACCTGCACTGCAAAAAACTACGATAAGAGATAGAGACCAAAACAAACCGTGAGGAAGATGGCGGCGGCGTGGAAACTGAAGGCCGCCCATGACAATGAGGTTGTCCAGCCAGTGGCCTGGAAGGTGGCCAGCGATAAGGAGGAGCCTGACATGAACGTGGACGTGGACAGGCAGAACCTGATGAGGCAGGACCAGATGAGGGTGTGGCAACCACAGGCAACAAAACTGGACCAGATGGCAGCGTGGCACCCACAGATGGTGGCTGAACGGACTCACCGGACCGTCAGCAGACACGAGATGGTGGCCAGGCTTTCCAGAACCCCCAGCTGGCGAGGCATGATGCTGGCCAGGTGTCCTTAGACATAGCGGGCCACCAGAAGTAGCGTCGAAGGAACGATAAGGTGCGGAGGACCCCAGGATGGCATGAAAAACAGGCGGTGTGAGCCCACTGGAGAACCTGAGAGCGGACGGCTGAAGGAACGAAGAGGTGACTGGGCGGGCCATTCCCAGGATCCGATTCAGTCTCCTGCGCCTCCTGGATGAGCCTCTCGATCTCCCAAGAGATGGCTCCAATCACACAGGTGGCCGGGAGGACAGGGTCGGGGTCCGATTCCTCCCCTGTGATGGAGAATTGCCTGGACAGGGAATTCGGCTTTACGTTCCGTGATCCTGGTCTGTAGGTGATAGTGAAATCAAAACGAGCAAAAAACAACGCCCACCTGGCTTGCCGGGAATTGAGACATCTGGCTGAGCGCAGGTACTCCAGATTCTTGTGATCACAAATGAATGGTTGTGCTGCTCCTTCCAACCAATGTCTCCAGTCCTCCAGGGCGAGCTTGACGGCCAGAAGCTCCCGGTCTCTGATGTCATAATTACATTCTGCCGGAGAGAGACGGCGAGAATAAAAAGCACACGGGTGCAGCTTACCGTCCTTCTGTTGGGACAGAACCGCCCCGACCCCGGAGTCCGACGCGTCCACCTCCACAACGAACTGGCGTGTAAGGTCCGGTTGCCGGAGTATGGGTGCAGTGGTGAATCTCTCCTTGAGCAGGGCGAAGGCTTGGGAGAGGTGAGTTTAGTGAGAGGGAGAGCGATTCTGCTGAAATCGCGAATGAACCGTCTGTAAAAGTTAGCGAATCCCAAAAAACGTTGCAATTGGCGGCGATCAGGAGGAGTGGGCCATTCCACCACTGCCCGCACCTTCCCCGGATCAGTCCGCAAGTCCCCCTTCTCGATGATGTGGCCCAAAAAACTCACTGAAGTCATGTGAAATTCGCACTTCTCCCCCTTCACAAAGAGCCGGTTTTCCAGGAGGGGTAGCAGGACCTGCCGTACGTGGACTTGGTGTTCCTCGAGTGTCTTAGAAAAGATCAGGATGTCATCTAAGTACACAAACACACAACGGTTAACAAAATCAAGAAGGACATCATTAACCATCGCCTGAAGCACTGCGGGGGCGTTGGTCAGCCCAAAAGGCATCACGAGATACTCAAATTGGCCCCGTTGTGTATTGAACGCGGTCTTCCACTCATCCCCCTCTCTGATGCGCACCAGGTAGTAAGCGTTGCATAGATCCAGCTTGGTAAAGATGGTCATGCCCTGAAGCAGTTCAAAGGCAGAGGAAAGCAACGGCAAAGGGTACTTGTTTTTAATAGTAATCTGGTTAACGCCCCGATAGTCAATACACGGCCGCAGCGAACCATCCTTCTTATCCACAAAAAAAATCCAGCCGCAACAGGGGAAGAGGAGGGGGGAATCAATCCCGCCGCTAGCGACTCCGTTATGTAACATTCCATAGCATCCCACTCGGGCTGGGAGAGGCTGGAAGAGGCTGTACAGGTGGCTAGTTGGTAGCGGAGCTCCAGGAAGAAGATCGATGGCACAATCGTACGGGAAGGGACCGCGCACGATCCTTACAAAAAACATCCCGCAGATCATGATAAACCCGCGGAACCATTGAGAGGTCCGGGGCGTCGGATGGCGAGGCCATGGGCGAAAGCGGAACGGGTGAGGCTGCGGCCCGGAGGCAGTTCATGTGGCAGTTTACACTCCAACCCAGTATGTCACCTTTCTCCCAGTCAATATGTGGGTTGTGGAGAACAAGCTAGGGGTGACCCAGAACCAGCGGAGTGAGAGGAGCATTAAACGAAAAAAAACAAATCCTTTCTGTGTGACTGCCCGAGAGGGATAATGAAAGGAATTCAGAAACATGAGTGATGTCGTGCAGGCGCTGACCTGATAGTGCGTGAACGCGGAGAGGGCATGACAGAGGCTCCAAGGCGATGTTTGGTTTGGCGGCGAGTGAGGTGTCAATAAAGTTCTCCTCAGCCCCAGAGTCAATAAGCACAGAGAGAGAGTGAAAAACAGTCTGCACGTGTAGTTTAGCCGGTAAGAGAAGTCTGGGGAGAGGGCTTTCACTCGACAGATCGCCCACCAGCACCCTCTCGATTACTGGTGAGCGCGCCCTTATGCCAGTGTCGGGCAGGAAGAGACAGAGTGGCCCTTACGGCTGCAATAAACGCACTCACCGGCGGCAAGGCGGCACTGGCGCTCCGCGGGCGACAGCCGTGAACGCCCAAGCTGCATGGGTTCTTCCTCATCCCAGGTGTCGGCGTCATGCGGCCCACGGGCTACCGTAGAGGTCCCATACAAATCCAGCGGTTCATGCCCCGAATGTGTGCGTGCACTCGGGTGTGCGCGCACTTGGTCGTCCACCCGAATACACAAAGCCAAAAGCGCATCTAGGAAGGAAGGTAGTTCACGAAGCATCAGTCCATTTTTTATTTCCTCATTAACATTAGTAAGTAATGCACTCCTGAGGGCCTCTTCCCCCCATTTCGTCTGTTCGGCCAAAGTAGAGAAATCAATAGAAAAATCAGCCATGCTTCATTTACCTTGTTTGAGGGCGAGCAAGCGCTGGCATTTACTGCTGGAGCTGGCATCTCCAGCGGAGGAGCGGCGACAGGTGGAGCTGTCAGTAGTGGTGTTAACTGGGCCACGGCCTGTGTGAGGTTTACGAGCTCTGCTCGAAGGTGAACAAACATTTGCTCATGACGCTCCAGCATCGCGCCGAACTAAAGACTGAGCCATAGACAGAAGTTGAAGTTGTTGTGGCTGTAGTAATGATGGTTGTAGTGGTGGATTAACTGTTGGCTGACCTAGTTCTACTGAGCCTTTAGAACATGGGGAAAACTGCTGGACAGGATCACCAGAACCTCCAGAGAAAACAGGAATGGGTGTAGGCACCTGCTGCACACTAGCCGCTGCCACCCGAGGAGTAGGTACAGGTGCGGAAACAGGCTGTGCCCTGGCGGGCCCTATCTCGGGCACCGGAGCAGACACCCGAGGAGTAGGTGTGGGTCCAGGAGGAAGCTCATTCAGCCCTCACCCTCGGATCTGGAACAGGCACCAGCAAAGGCTGGGCAGCTGCTGCCCCCACCCAAGGTGCTGGTATGGTGCAGGGACAAGCAGAGCCCCAGCCGGCCTGGAAACCGGGGCAGGGACCAGCTGGACCTCAGCCTCCCTCACCCGAGGAACTGTAACGGGTGCAGGGGACGGCTGGGCCCGAGCTGCCCAAGGCGCAGGAACACAGATAGGCAGGGGGGCAGGCTCAGATAAACCAGTCGTTATCCTTTTTTTCACTATGGCAATTAGTCATAGAAGAAACAGTCTTTGAATGGGCAGACTCAGGGTTAACAGACTTTGGCTGTGTCCGAATTCAGGGTAAGGATGCTTAAAATGCCATATTTGGATGCAATGACATCACAGCGCCACGACGAAGGCTGTCGAATTCAAAGAGTACACAAAATTTGGCGACAAACGTGTCCTACTTTTCCGCAAATTTGAGGGTTAGTTGTGTCCGAATTCAGGGGAAGTATGCTTTAATGCCATATTTGGAGGCAATGACGTCACAGCAACGCGACGAAGGCTGTCCGAATTCAACGAGTACTCAAAATGTGGCGACAAATGCATCCTACTTTTCCCCAAATTTTAAGGATGGGTCCGGTGTATCCTTCGTGTCCTACTATATCCCAGGATTCATTGCAGGTCATACAGGAGATTTGTTTCTGATAACAATGATGGTCGAAGCTGGAGAGGAAAACACTTTAAAATGTAAGAATATGAAAATCTGGTTATACAAAAGTTAAATTGTTATAGCGGTTGTGTTGTTAAGCTGTGGGCATCTGCATAGACGTTTTTTTATTTTATTTAAATAACCGTAAACCAGCTTGTATGGTGGGTCCCGCGGTTTTTCATGTATTGCCGCTTACATACAGCTAATTTTGATTTGATCTGACCAAGACAAAAACTGTGGTATTTTGTAAATATAATAATAAACGTGAATGTACTGTGTAATTGTGTAACTTTATTAGCAGCGTCCTCCTGAAAATGCGCCAACAACATTAAGAGTAACATCCTCCTCCCTGCCGCTTAATGCTCTCTGGTCGCTATGGTAACGTGTAAGTATTTCTTTCAAAATAAGACACACAACTACAACAAGGGAAAAGACCCAGGGAAACAGAGTTAACGATAAAACCCCTGAAAACCTCTTATTTGTTGTGTGTGATCAGGACAATTCTGGAGAAGATGGGCCTGCAGGGGAAAGTCACCCCCTTGCAGGCCAGAAGACATGGGATAACTTTAAGAAATACAAAGTACGTATGTGTGTTATCAAGATAATTCTTAAGAACACAAGTTAAAAAATAAGCAATTACTAAGAGTTATTGGGGTGTTTTAATTTGCCTGCTGTCATTTTTGATTTCCTCTGCCTTTAGGATTGCAAGTATCCAGGCTCAGGAGAGGGGGTCAGTGGGAAGTCCACTCCTGCTACTTGGCCCTGGTTTGCCCTCATGGATGAGGTGTGTTAGGGTCCAGAAATTGAGGGAGGAAGACCAAGAATTAATGACCACAGATCCTGCCGGGTGCAATTAGACGACATTTTAATGAATACACATGTGGAGTTCAACCCTGTGCAGACTCAGTGATTGAACTGTCTTTCAATAGTCAAAACCAAAGCTTTATAGGGGTAAAAATAGTACAGCCCCCTCCTTTCAGACACAATACAGCATACGTCAATCTAAACCACAAATGTTCAGTTAATTTTAACATAGTTGAAAGAACATCGCGTCTCGTCTCCATCTAGGTGTCGTACCACGAACTCGTTCTTATCTTCCGGAACATCTGGTGCACTTCCTGTAACAAACTGACAATATGCCGGCACAATTTGCAGTTGTAGCAAAAACACATCTTAACTTCTATCATGTGTGTGTGTGTACGTGTATGTGTGGGTGCGTGTGTGTGTTGGGTACATGTCGTGACCTCTCCTGTGCCCCGGCTCACCTCACACCTCTCATCCCTAGAGACAAGGCCTGCGCACGTACACAGCTGAAACTATATGTGTCTGTATGTCTAACCTCAACTTAGGCAACCAGGCTAAGGCCATCCTGTGTGTGCCAGTCTTGACTTACATGTACAATGTATAAAACAAATGTTTCCATCTAATACAACCCCTTAAAGCTTTAATCAAAGCTTACTCAGAGATCTTAATGCCTAATAAAACAGCCTGCTCAGAACACCTTACAATCTGACTCTGCTTTCAGTTTCACTTCTGCAAAGCATGGCGTTTCCTGTCAGCCTGCAACTCAGTCTCTCACTTACTGAAGTCTGTGCAGATTCAGTGTAAGAATATAAAAAACATTCAAAAGCCTTTAAAATTATAGATTCAACTCAACAGTTTAAAGTGGTTCTTACTGGACCTGTAATAAAAGCTTAATTGGGTGCCAATATGTTTAGACATCTAAATGCACTATCCCTACTTGGAGATTATGTGATTAATGCCATGGTAATATGAACAATAGCAGTGAAATAATTTCTCTAATCCCAACAGGTGATAAGACAGATGCCTTCCATTAAGCCTCCTGTCCTAATTTCCTCTCTTCCTGAGGACACTCCAGGGCCAAGCTCAGCAGTGGATGACCAAAACGACAGCGATGACGAAGAGGCTCAGCCACCTATGACAGGGAGAAAGAGGAAAAGAGACGGGGATGATGAGCTGCTAGACCTCATCAGAGAGGACATGAGGCAGCAAAGAGAAGCTGAGGAGAGGAGAGAGCAGGAAGAGGATGGACAGACTGTTTTTACTTCTTGAAAGATTAGTTCCAAAATGAGTTATGTATTGAGAAATGTATTTATTTGAATATATTTGTTACATTGTTATGTTGCATTAGTTTAAAGGTTTTATGTTATTAATAAATTAATTCAAACAAACAGTAATTGTCACTGAACTCAATTTGATTTACAGGCATTTTTAACATGTATGAACAAAACGCTAACTTGGAACAATATTACATGGATATTTATTTGATAGCAATAAAGTAAATAACAATAACAATTAAACAAGAATATTTCAAATACATAGTGTGTAAAGATGAAAAAACAATATTTACCGTTGTTCACACAGGATCAACCCGAGTGACCTGTTCTTGGACCGTTTCTTGAACAACTGTAATAGATTACAGGAAGTCTCTGACAGTGTTGCTGAATCTGCCTGAGCAAGATCAGAAATGGGTGTGGTGCTGCAACTGAGACCTGCAGTTTGTCTTTTCTGGTCGGTGAGTGGAGAATCACACAGGGTGGTCTGCAGAGAGAGCTTTAGGATGCTTCCTCCCACTGTCCACTGCATCGTCCATCCACAGGGTTTGCAGGGCTGGCTCAGTCGACTGCGGCCACACCACTAAAATGTTTTCAGAAATATGCAAGCACGAGATGGTGGATGCTATATTACTACTAGTATAATACTTGTAACTCTGCAGCAGACAACAGTTTGATGAAGTGCTATGTAAAAAAACAAACAAACAAAAGATTAGATTCTATATGTTTCAAAGATATTTAGTCTATATATTTTATATGATATAGTACATGTGTACAAATGACCGATGCTGTGCCAAAAAATGATCGTCTGCCAAAAACTGATTTCCGGTTTTTGCCCTAAACTGATTGCTCATATTTAACCTGCTGTAAATAACTTTTTGGTCTATAATACGTGAAACATATGTCAAATGTTTGCCTCATTAATGATATCGAGTCACTTTGAGCCACCAGCAACATTCCTGTAACAAGGTAGAAGCTACAATCAGTTTTTGGCAGTGACTTTTACATATCCTTTATTCATCCAGTTCAAAAACAATCTTGTTGACATTAGAAATTTATTTTTTAAGAGTAATCTGGCCAAGAGGTGTGGAATTAAACAAATTATTTTACCGCTACAATATAATCTACAGTATTAATATTGCATTAACAATATAACATATAGCTTTAAGACGGCATTAAGACGTTTAAACATACTGACACCATATTAACCTTTCTTACAGATGCAGTTATGAAATTGAACCTTAACATTTGGAAGCTCGTCCGGTGGTTGAGGAGGAAGTGAGTTTGGAGGCCGAGGGGTCCAAGGTGGTCGAACGGGCAGATACGAGTCAGTGGTCGCAGTGAGGGGGCATAAGCCGGCTTATTCAAAAGGTAAGGCACTACCTGTTGAAGTATTTCCAAAGTGTGCCAAATTGGACATTACAAATTAAATTCTACTCACTGAAATTACTGGTAAATGTCTGTTGTGATTTTGTGAAAGTTTCATAAGGTTTGCAAGTTGAAATAAGGATAATTGAAGTTTATAAGTAACAGTACTGGGTTGGAGTCCCAAGGAAAAGGAAAACAGTGAAAGTGAGTTCGAGGCTCACGTAGGATATAGGGAAATTGGTCATTTTGTGGGTTAGAGTCCCCATTGGTCAGACAGGTTGGACCTGCGTCAGTCATACACTTGTTTTGGGTGTTGATTGTTATTTCAAATTAAGGTAAATTTTTGTAGAACGGCAGTTGGACTGCTAGGAAGCGCACTTCTCGGAGGTAACGCTCCCTATTTGCCTTAGACGTTTTCCCACATTTTCCTGTGGGAAGAACAGGGATAGTACGGTTGGCAACCGGGGAGAACTTGGGAACCTCCAAAATAGCTAAGAGTTTGAGTCTCTTTACCGTTTGGAACGGTGGTTTGCGCTTTTTTGGGCAGCACAGGTTGGACCTGGGGTCTTGGAGACTTTTAAATTGCGTTAGGGATTTTAGAGATCAGGCCAGAGACAGGTTGGACCTCAGACTGGTTAATTGATCATAAAAAAGTTGGACTTTTGGACCGCTAATTTAAATTTGTCGAAATTGTGTAGGTGTTAACAGGCCTAAAAATCTGTGCAGTTGTAATCATAAGACGTCATTGTAATATAATGTAAGAAGATGTGTGTACCAGGTCTGTGTGTCTTGCAACGTGCTGCAGCACTCGGAGCTATTTTTAGACGGTGTGTGTGTAAATGCAAATGAGGAAGCAGCTGTGACGCGCATGGAGATTGTTGCTTTCGGTTTAGAGTGTTATTGAGCTTTATAACTATTGTTTGCCAATATTGCTAAATGCCTGTAACTGAGATGCTGGTTTTGCTCACTACAATTGTATAAATAGAGTTTGAATTCATTGCTGTGAATATATGATCTGTGACTGAGTTTGGAAATAGAATAGAGAAACTGTTCATACCTCAGACCAGCGTTTCGGTCAGAGGATCTAGAGTGATGTAGAAGGTTTTGAATGATAAATAAAGGTGTGAGATATATTTCTTTTGTGATGCAAAGTAGAATGTTTTAAAGTTTGGAAGTGCTTTTAATTCAAGAAATGCATGAGTGATGTTATAAGAGTTTGAGTTTCTTTTATATATACACTTGGTACACCCGCTTACTCTTTGAGTTTATTATAACAGACGGTGTATTTCAGTTTGAATTTCAGTAAATGTAGGTTGATATAGTAATTTAGTCTTATGTTAGGTGAAGGAGATGCTCCTTTCTGCGTCTTGCAGGATTGAAATCTCACATGTAGGAGTTCTTTTGGAGGTGATTCTGTGTGATTTGTACTAAATAACGAATAAGTAATAATCACACTACATGTGTTCATAGCAGAGTGTGTGAAAAGAGGAAGTTTGAGAGAAAAGGTAGTGTGTGTGAGACGATTATGAAATTATTGTGTGAATGATGCTACAAAACTGACCTAAAGAATGGTGATGTAGAATTACAGAGGGTTTGTAGACTGTAAATACAAAACAAAAGCGTATGATTAGCCTGTAGAAACAGGAAAGAGACAAACAGGAAATGGTGTGTGACAGGAACTGCATTCCCATAAAAGGGAAACTCACTGTGACAAGTGTGTACCCAGAGAACAGAGACAGACGAGTTAAACTCTAGGCATATGGAGCAAATGGAGGTTTTAAGAAAAAGAAATGAAAATTATATTAATTGTATGCTGTAGTGTGTCAATACAGGTGGATTTCTCTCAACCGGGAACCTTGAGTACAGCGGCAAAAGGATAGAGTAACACAATTGGGAAAAACAGGCCAGGTTTTGGCTAAAATTTTACAGCTTCACCTCTCACTTTGTCCCGACCCTGAGAAGAAGCTCAAAGGACAGTTAATCTCGTGATGAAGACCGACAGAACATCGTGGACTTGAAGAATTAACAGCAGGCAAAAGACAGAGCCGCTGAATCATAACACTGACGACTCCAGAAGCAGAATGGAAGAAAGCACGTGATGAAAACATGCACGGGGAAACTGCAGGCTGGTAAGAACAGTGTGACATGACTGTTTGAAGGCACTGAATGTGATATTTTGCCAGGACTTAACCTAAAAGAAGAGATTGAAAAGATCAACGAAGAAGAAAAGACAAGAAGAAACCACGGACTTGGGACTCTATTGGCTGGAGATTTTAAGGCCACAAAGGACACTGCGAGAAGAGGGACAGGGACCAGTGGGAGGTGAAGCCAGGACGAGTTCGACTGCGAGAATACAGGATATAATTGAATTGAAATTGAAGCCTGAACTGATGATGGTTTAGAGACGTCCACCACGTCACAAACAAACAGGTAAACAAAAAGAAAGTAAAATAAAGAGAGAAAATAACTGACAATTACATTAATGAATAGAAAACACACATACACAAATTGTTATATGTGAAATTATTTGTGGAAAGAATCAGAAGTGAGATAGTTTGAATGCACAGCTCAGTGAAAAGATGCATGAATTAAACCTGATTATAACATACATATGCAATGAAGAAAGCAGCTTACACTTCATTAACTTGATCACATAACATGAACGCAAGGAAGAACACGCTTACATACATGACATAATTGGTATTTTTGACAGGAAAGAGAGAGAAGTGGGTCTTTTAAGCACTCGTGATAATAATGAAAATGTCTTAGTTTTGTTATTTTCAGGGGCAAAGCAGACCTGGATCAATTTTCCACATGCAGCGGTCGGAAGAAAGTTATAGGTTAACATCACTGGACATGTTAAGGCAAGTTTCTGGTTGAATTGTTCACAGGGCCATGTGTCCCTGAACCTGAAAAGCAAGCCATGACTCCTGGCTGAGGACAAGGACTGATGTTATTTAAGGTGGGAAATCAAAATTTGGGTTAGCAAATTTGGGAAAGAGAAAACTGACTGTTTAAGTGGAGAACTGTGAAGGAGTCTGAAACACTGCAAAAGCAACACATGCAAAATCACACACACAAACAGAAAATGCATTAATCTTACGAAGAGAAGAGACCTGATGAAGATTAATGCATAGACATGGATTAAACTTGGTTAAGAACACAAACATATGCAATGAAGATCAGCTTGCTACCTTTATGAGTGATAGAATGGTGTGAATGTTTAATAAAATACACTTAAGTTTGAAGTTGAGGAATAACTCAGAGAAGCTATATGACAAGGGAGTGAGTTATGGAAAAAAAAAAGAAAAGTGATTAAAGTAGTTTTAAAAGATTGACTTAGGAGTGCTCTCTTACTGAGTGATCAAAACCAGTGATTACTATAGAAAGAAAATGACAATAATTCAATAAGGTGATAATGTTTAAACAGGTATTTCTCTTGTCACGGCAACTTCTTGAGATATGACTCAGTATGCAAATTAGCTGGAGTGAGTGGTGACAAAGAAGCTTCCGGTGTGTGTGTGTGACTGAGGCTTTCAGGAGAGGAAGCATAGCAGACTGTTTAGAAGTGTAGATTTGGACAAGAAATTTATAATTTAGTGATGACACATTTTTATAACGGGTCTATATCTTATGCTAAATATAAGTATGTTGAAGGGCTTAAAGGGGACCATTATTGTGTGCAAATTGTGAGGTTTTAACAAGATTTTCGGTGTATTGAGGAGGTGGAATTATGTCAGTGGACCTGGGAGTGTCAGGACTCTGGTGGCAAAACTTTTGTGTGTTTAAGATTTTTGAGGTTGTTGTTGTAGTGATGGGTTGATTCTGTCGGTTAGGTTTGTGTTGTTTTCTTATTTTAATAGAGGGAGTTTGATTAAACATGGACATGTCTGAGAGGGGCCCTTTAAAATTGTAACAGTGCACTTAGAGAAAACCTGTCAGGTGATTTTGTTTTGTGCTTTGATGAGCTAATAATCAGCTCTCTTTTTTCTCATTTTTGTTCTTAGCGGGCCTGAAACAGTGACTTAACAGCGCTGAAAAATTCTCGGGAGAGCAAATTTAAGGTGGGCTTTCCAGATTACAACTGGCTGAGGAGAAGTCTACCTGTGGGGAACTGATCAGATTGAAAGTACCTGTCTAAAAGGATTGTAGCGATTCAATCCAGTTCAAAAGCATAAAGAACTATTTTCCTATGACAAAAAAAACAAATGAATGAGCTCATTTTGCTGAGGGTGGAGAATCTGATTATTTGCGCGGGAGGCTCCACTATCAGCAATATATC
Organism: Pelmatolapia mariae; assembly: GCF_036321145.2. Taxonomy (NCBI): domain Eukaryota; kingdom Metazoa; phylum Chordata; class Actinopteri; order Cichliformes; family Cichlidae; genus Pelmatolapia; species Pelmatolapia mariae. Next base: position 19,225,277 of record NC_086229.1, on the reverse strand, counting down.
TCGTGTGAATGCATGTGAGTGGATGTGTGTTACTTGCCAAAGGTTGGGATGAATAATTGTGGACAAACAATTTGCCATGCTAGGAAGAGAAAGGGGATGCTTTGTTTTGCTTTTGCCATAAGCAGGAGGAGTGGAAGACTTAATTCTGGGGATGGTGATTTTGGGTTGCTGATGTTTGCTTTGAGAAAGTTTCTGTTTTATTGACTGGAGTTAGATTATGGTATTACATTATATTGTTGGGAGAATGCCAAATGCTAAAGGGGAAACATTTTTGGTATAATTAATGTTACAATTAACAGAAGAAACACATGACTGATAACTGTTCTGTTTTAAGTTTTCTTTTTTTATATAATACAGATTGGATCATAAGGGGGGAAAACTGAGTATGAAATGTGAAGTGCAGGTTAATACACAGGTTTTTTTGGTAGGAAGTTCCAAGGATGCAGGCTCCGGATGGAGCGAGGAGTTTGAAAAGATTTGACATGATGATTAAACTCATTTCATTCCTTAAATACAGGTTTACAGGCCGGAGCAGATATACCTGAGAGGAGGATTGCTGAGCTGTTTTGAGAGATGATATGACTAACCTTTTCTTTTAATTTCCTAAGCTTGGGTGAAGCATTTTGAGTGCTTTTTGACACATGAGATGTCTCAAAAAAGAGAGGGATTTAAGGTTTAATTTGAAATGGGTTTTAGGATCATTTTATAACCTTTGGGGTTTTTGATAATTTAGATATGGCAGAACTGAGGCAGGAATTGTTATTTTCATGTTTAAGTTAAAGGATTAAAATGAACTGAATCCTGTTTAGAAGATAAAATGCCGGTGTTTATATACAAAACTTAAAGGGAAACTGTGGGAATATGATATGCTTTGGGGAAAACTAGCAAAGTTTTTAGGAGTAGAAAATGTTTGATTTCTTTTTGATTTCTAGAATAAGTGGTTATAATGCAGGCTTACACATACAGATATTAAATAGATTTATTTCTAGGGTAGAGGAGAGAGCTTTTTAAGAGGATGTTAAAAGTGTCACTGACCGAAATGAATAACATTGAAGATTATATACGTAGAAATGATTTTTTATACACATTGCATTTTGTGCCTATAAATGAGTTGTGGCTCAGTCCATTAATTGAAGGTCAAAAGCTTTGGCTGGCGATATGTCCAGCCAATTTATTGTGCAAAGTGACGTAGTGCATAGAAGGCCGCACACGCTTACAAACACATCTATAAACTTGCCAGGCCAAAGGCCTGAAATTCATTTAGCTTCTAACTGAATTTGAGCTGGCCTAGGAACAAGTGACAGAAAAGAGGAACTGAATAGGAGTTTCTTGCTTTAAAGAAGGACCAACGGAAGGAAAGCATATATTTTGGTTAAGTCTGATAAAGTATAATTAGGATGTATGGTTACATTAAGAGAAGCAAAATGAAATAAAAATGCTGTGTCGAGAACAGGTTATAACACAGGAAATGTGAGTTTCAAAATGAAGTTAGTGTTAACACACAGGAGTTTCTAGGCAGCTTTTGGCTATGATAAAATTTACGCATGAGTAATTGCTTATATGTTTAAACTTAATTGATTAAAATGGTTGTTTCGTCTTTGATCTTTTAGTAGAATAGGCGCTTATGATGATTTTCTTGTGATCTATTGTGAAAGGGGATCTTTAGATCAGAGTAAGGCACTTGCAGCAGCGACAGTTTGTGTCCAGGATGTGGATGATCAGATAAGGGAGAAGATAATTAGGTTCATGCTTTTGATTAAAGAGTCCCAGACATAATAGGTTGAACCAAGTTTGAATAAAGAGAACAATTCAGGAACATAGTAAGTTGGCGAGCCGTAGGAGGAAAAAGTGTTTTGTTCCTTTGCAGGAGATCTCGGCGACCACAGGGGTGGCGAGGATCCTGGAGGCCCCAGGCCGGATGGACCACAAGAGAGGGACAGAGAAAAAACCTAATCCTATGCATGGAGTGTTCTTAAGTTAACACTCTTAACCCTTTAAATCCGGTCGGAGCGGGCACGCTCTGTTTTGCGTAACTATTTTTAAATCCCTGTAGAACCGGAACCACGTAAGCTAGCGCAATAAGTTTTTTTTTGCATATGAAACCCGAGGAGTTGTACTTACATCTTATGCCATCAGCTTGTCCTAGGTCATGGTTTCCTTCCACATATAGCTTTGCAAAAATTGCATAAAAAGTGTTTGCAGCAACAAAAACAATATTCCAGAAACACGCTTTGCCGATCCGATAAGCTGTTCATAGCACTTCCTACATTGAAATAGACGTCAGCGCGAACCATCGCATGTCCGCCATTACCTGCCCGAAACTGGAAGTGATGTCATTTTCACGGAAAATGTAGCTTTTTATTTATAGGCCTTACAAGCCTATACTGGTGTTTTTAAAAGTCATGTTAGACTTCATGCTTTTCTGAATAGTTTCTGGGATGCTTAGAACTCAAATTGCACTGCTTTAAATAGTTTATTTTGATGCACATGCTGTTTTCTTTGCAAATTTGCATTATAGGATTTTTTTCGTTTCTTCTTCAGTATATAAAAATTGGTGTATCTCAAAAATAAAACTATGAAGACACTCAAAATAAATTTCCTGTTGTTGTAAACTATTTTTTGCAACTTTTTTGTATTTAAAGTTTTGAGGGATAAGTAGAAATATATTTTAAAAAAAAACCAAAAACGATTTTCAATTTTTTTGTAGTTTATTGCACTTTTTTGCAATTTATGTAGTTACTATGGACTTAATGCATACATATTATTAAAATTTGGGCTATAACAGTTGTATTGATGTATAGCAACTTGAAATGCTCCCAAAACAGCATGTAAAAATATAAAGTAAGCATTGGCGGACTTGGTTCTATGCTACGTCTTAAAGGGGTAACAGTCTTTGAAGTGGGGTTATTGTTTTTAACTTAATGTCTTAGTTTTGTCACTTTCAGGTGAAAAGCAGACCTGGATCGATTTTCCACACGCAGCAGTCGGTATAAAGTTATAGTTTAAGATCATTGGAAACATTCAGGCCAGTTTCTGGCTAACTTATTTACAGCACCATGTGTCCCTCAACCTCACAAGCGAGCTCTCACTCCTCCCTGAAGACAAGGAATGCAGCCCCAAGAACAATAACATGGCAGATTAAGAGACAGCAGCAAAGTCCTGAGCAAAGAGACCCAGCAAGCAGCAGCAGTGTGGACAAACAGCATCGGAGAAGAAGAGCAAACCCATCATCCTGACTGATTGGATGAATGACACTGTGTTTCCAACAAGCTGCAAATTCACTGTGCTTGTGAAAAGAACGTCTGAGGAGAACTGAGGAGACTTTTGAAGTTTGACATTTGCCACCTTTGGAGAACATGGCAAGAAGAGACAGTGGAACACAGGACAAAGCTAAAGAAGAACTGCCGGCTGTTGGACTGTTGAAGTGGGAGAGGACACAGAGTGAGAGCAGGTGAGAACACAGAGGAATGCTGTTGTATAATGTGGGAAATCAAAATTTGGGTTAGCAAATCTGGGGAAAAGTAAACTGACTGCTTAAGTGGAAAATTGAGAAGGAATCTGAACCACTGCAAAAAGAAACATATACAAAATCACACACACAAGCAGAACATGCATTAATCCTACTAACACAAACACAAGAGAGCTCATGAAGATTAGACAACATCTTAAGCATCTTGTCCAAGTCACCTCGTGTGATGCAAAGATCAGTGTACTCATAGCACATTGGTTAAAAAATGATCAAATAATAGCAGAGAAGTGTGTAGGAAAGGCAGCTTTGAGAACATGCCCTGCTGGAGATGCAGCTCCAGACACATTGATTAAACCTCCCTAATAACACAAACACACATGCAATGAAAATCAGCTTGTTCTCTCTCATCAGTGTTAAAATAGTGTAAATTTAGCAGACACTTGTTATCAAATGCTGAATTTATCCAATGCTGAAAACTAACTCTTTAGGTAGCAGGACAACAGTTCAATTTTTGAAGAAAAAAAAAGATTCTGGTTTGACCAACCAGTGATCAGACAATAAATTTAGTTGTTAATATATTAAATTGGGAGATGCTTTCTGCCTGATTGATGCAGCACAAGAAATTTACTGTATGAGGGAAATTCTATTTTTGTGATAATATTTTGAACATGCATTTCTGTTGTCCTGTCATCTTAGTGGGTTAATAGCTGAGATGCAAATTAGTTGATCGTTCTTAGATTAATGAAAGGTGACTGAATTCTAGCACGAGTGAATGAGATGTGTTGGAGTTTGTTAGAGTGGAGACTCTAAAACACTGAGTTTCCTGTTGTGATGTGCAAGTGAATCCTGCACCCAGATACACAACTCTGAATACATAAGAACAAACTTCTTTTGTGAAATACCTGATGACGTCACATGTTTTATGATGACGGGGAAAAGGAAAACTAAATAAAATCTGTGGCCTAAATGAGTAAAAAGTACAGATTAAATTCATAGCTAATAAGACATTAGGGTTATGTTGTGTGTTGTGCGACTGATGGTTGTGTTTGAATTAATCTAGCTGATGATTTTTCTTTTATTGTGAAGTTGAGCCTGCCAATTAGTATGATGGTTTGATAAATCATGCTAATGGTATGATTTACCCTCCTGAGATGAGGAGCGTGTGTCATGACTCAACAAGGCCTTTTTTTTTTTGATACTTTCACAGTGCACTGAAAGTTTTGTTTGATAATCTCTGTTTGAGCAGATCTGCATGATTGGAACAGAAACGCTATAGGACACGTCGTCAAGAAGAATTGTTGCAAGTGAGCTTCTCCATTAAAATTGGCTTGGGAGAAAGTCACTTATTTGGGACAATCCGAAAACAGGTCCCTGCCAAAAAGGATTCACCGAGATAATCCATCTAAAGTTCTTTTTTTCTTTTTGAAATGACGTCATTTTGCTGAATGTGGACACTAAATACGACGATATGTCCCACTATTAGCAAAGAAAGAAAGAATGAATGCATGCATGAATGAGTGGAAGAGAGAAAAGAAAGAAACCTGACTGACTGACTGGTAAAAGTGGACAGAAGCTGACAGACTGACTGACATCACTGTGCGAAGTTAACCCCCACATGACAAAGGTGCAGATGAATCTATGTGTGTTTCTTTTTACAGGAGCAGAAAGATGACAGCAACATCCGAGGTTGTGTGACAATTTAACCTTTTAAATGCCACTTTCTGTGTTTGAGAATCTATCTGGGGTATGTTATTCATGGGCTTGTGCGAAGCGTTAATATTCACATTTCTTTTCTACAGCAGAGAGTTAAACATGTGTTTGATTATGTGAGTTACAGCAGGACACACTAATGGTTAATGTTCTTTCTACTGCAGGATTACTGGGTTTATGAGTGAAGAAAACTGTGTTTACAGGTTATGAGTTGGTGATGCTGTTACACTGTGTTGTTGGGGAAATGTGAAGGTTACTTTGACGATGTGAATAACATGTGAAACATTCCCTGAGTTGAAACTAGTGTCACTTCTTTCCACAGCTATGGATGGCTAACTTTATGGTCTTTTTAAAGCTCCATTGGAACCTGTCAATTTGTGCCTGACCTCCAGGATTGTCCATGTGTGTTGCTAATGTTTGTTTTTTCTGAGAGTGCATGTAGAGGATTCAGCAGAGACGGGCAAGTAGCATGAGAAAGCAAATAAGAGATGCAATGTTTGTGGAATAGTTTACTATGGGGCTCATTAGCTGGCCACTACTGAGCTCCTAGTGTTAAATACATGGAGTGACTTTGCTTAAGGGAAGTCACCGATTACATTAAAGTTGACTGAGTACATGGGATGATCCATGTCTGAGGCAAATTATGGCAATAATTGTAGTTTACTGATTTGAGAAAACCTGCACACTATACTTGTCCTGCTGATGCTGAATGCTTTATTACTCTTATGATGCAATTGTTTATAAGAGTGAAGTTTGATTTCACTTCTAGATCTTGTTTTCCAGGCCATGATAATGTGTATGCAGGCTCCAGACAGAGCCAGGTTTTAAGCAAACTTAATATGCAAAACACACTAACATCTTTTATTGCAGGGTTATAGGTCTGGGGTGGTGCTGCTCCAGAGGGGCAGACACCCTGATGTTGCCTGGGACATGATCTAGCTAACCTTTTTCTTTCAGACAGGAATCTAGGTTTGATAAGTTGACTCATGGGAGTGTCCATGCGTCAAGAGGAGGGATCCAGAATTACATGAATTACATGAAACCATGTTTTCTATGTTTTGTAAACTATGTTTTTATGATTTTTGTGTGATTTGTGTGATTAACAGTTCAGATGGGTATTAAACCTATGCAAGTGGTGCATCCATGTTCAGATGAGGCTTTGATGGTCCATAAGTGAAGTTCACTGAACTAAAGAATGTGGTTTGATGATGGTTTACATGCTTTCCAGATATAAGTTTTTCCTCCTAGCAAGGAAATACAGGTGCAGCAGTCAGAGTATTGCTGAAAGGAATCTCCTGAGAAATCTTCAGAGGCCCAGTGAGAAGCGAACCCATTCCAGGCATAGCTGACAGCCCAGGCAGTGGTTGAGGTCAAAGGTCGAGCTGTTTGGGGCCCATCATGAGATCAGACTTTGGAGCCACAGCAAGGACCACAAAGCTGCATTGGAATGAGAGCTGTGCCAAGGGGTTTTCCAGAGGCCAACAGAGGAGATTGTGGACGACAGACGGGCACCTGAAGGATGAGGGGAGTGTGCCACGCTCCATTGACAGCGCAGAGGGAGTCCCAGGATGGCATCATGATTCTGTGAAAAGCACAGGAACCAGAAGCTATGGTGGTGATGACAGCAGTTTCCTATGAACATCACCTAATGCTGTGTCACTCATTATGCATACAATGACACTCTATAGAGGGTCTTCCTTGTGTCATTGTTGTTGTCATTGGCTTCATGACCACTTCTACAAGACTGCTAAGGTGACCCAACAGCTGTTATCATAACAGCAGTAGCAAGACAACTGGATCCAACACCCTTTCCACAAAGAGGTTTTTCTGCAGAGGATGGACAGTAGAGGAGTCATAAGTATCCCCCACAGGATAAAGGCCTGAAGTGAGGTGATGGGGGTTGATAGAGGCCATAAAACTAGAGTGCTGAAAAGGCCTGCAGCTTTCAAGATAGCTGAGACCCATGTTGACAAACAACAAACAAACTGGTATGTTTGAATGTCTATTCTGCATACATTTGGACTCTGGTCTTATGGACAGTGATAGAAACAACTGGAAGAGACATTTATGACACCCTGCAGAACTTAAACCACTCTGCAGAGAGACATGGGATCTACATGTTTAGAGGAGGAGGACCACCAAGCTGGAGTGTTTTTGAAAATGTTAATTTCTTGTTTTGACTATTCAATTCAATTCAATTCAATTCAATTTTATTTATATAGCGCCAAATCACAACAAAAGTCGCCTCAAGGCGCTTTATATTGTACAGTAGATAGCACAATAATAAATACAGAGAAAAACCCAACAATCATATGACCCCCTATGAGCAAGCACTTTGGCGACAGTGGGAAGGAAAAACTCCATTTTAACAGGAAGAAACCTCCGGCAGAACCAGGCTCAGGGAGGGGCAGCCATCTGCTGCGACCGGTTGGGGTGAAAGAAGGAAAACAGGATGAAAGACATGCTGTGGAAGAGAGACAGAGATTAATAACAGATAAGATTTGATGCAGAGAGGTCTATTAACACATAGCGAGTGAGAAAGGTGACTGGAAAGGAAAAACTCAATGCATCATGGGAATCCCCGGCAGCCTACGTCTATTGCAGCATAACTAAGGGAGGATTCAGGGTCACCTGGTCCAGCCCTAACTGTATGCTTTAGCAAAAAGGAAAGTTTTAAGCCTAATCTTGAAAGTAGAGATAGTGTCTGTCTCCCGAATCCAAACTGGAAGCTGGTTCCACAGAAGAGGGGCCTGAAAACTGAAGGCTCTCCCTCCCATTCTACTTTTAAATACTCTAGGGACAGCAAGTAGGCCTGCAGAGCGAAAGCGAAGTGCTCTAATAGGGTGATATGGCACTACAAGGTCATTAAGATAAGATGGGGCCTGATTATTTAAGACCTTGTATGTGAGGAGCAGGATTTTGAATTAAATTCTGGATTTAACAGGAAGCCAATGAAGAAAAGCCAAAACAGGAGAAATATGCTCTCTCTTTCTAGTCCCTGTCAGTACCCTTGCTGCAGCATTTTGGATCAGCTGAAGGCTTTTCAGGGAGTTTTTAGGACTTCCTGATAATAAAGAATTACAGTAGTCCAGCCTGGAAGTAATAAATGCATGAACTAGTTTTTCAGCGTCACTCTGAGACAGGATATTTCTAATTTTAGAGATGTTGCGCAAATGGAAGAAAGCAGTCTTACATATTTGTTTAATATGTGCGTTGAAGGACATGTCCTGGTCAAAAATGACTCCAAGGTTCCTCACAGCATTACTGGAGGCCAAGGTAATGCCATCCAGAGTAAGAATCTGGTTAGATACCATATTTCTAAGATTTTCAGGGCCAAGTACAATAACCTCAGTTTTATCTGAATTAAGAAGCAGAAAGTTAGCGGCCATCCTGGTCTTTATGTCTTTAAGACATTCCTGCAGTTTAACTAATTGGTGTGTGTTACCTGGCTTCATGGATAGATAGAGCTGCGTGTCATCTGCATAGCAGTGAAAATTTATGCTATGTCTTCTAATGATGCTGCGTAGGGGAAGCATGTATAATGTAAATAGAATTGGTCCTAGCACTGAACCCTGTGGAACACCATAATTGACCTTAGTGTGTGAAGAGGACTCTCCATTTACTTGAACAAATTGGAGTCTATTGGATAGATATGATACAAACCACTGCAGCACAGTACCTGTAATACCTACAGCATGTTCTAATCGCTCTAATAGGATATTATGATCAACAGTATCAAACGCAGCACTAAGGTCTAGCAGGACAAGCACAGAGATGAGTCCACTGTCAGAGGCCATAAGAAGATCATTTGTAACCTTCACTAAAGCTGTTTCTGTGCTGTGATGAGCTCTGAAACCTGACTGAAACTCTTCAAATAAGCCATTCCTCTGCAGATGATCTGTTAGCTGTTTGACAACTACTCTTTCAAGGATTTTTGATATGAAAGGAAGGTTGGAGATTGGCCTATAATTAGCTAAGACAGTTGGGTCTAGAGATGGCCTTTTAAGTAAAGGTTTAACTACAGCCACCTTGAAGGCCTGTGGTACATAGCCGATTATTAGAGATAGGTTAATCATATTTATGATTGAAGAATTAATTAATGGCAGGACTTCTTTGAGCAATTTTGTAGGAATGGGGTCTACAAGACACGTTGATGGTTTGGAGGAATTAATTATTGAAGTTAACTCAGAAAGATCAATTGGAGAAAAAGAGTCTAACTTAACATCAATGGTACTAAAAGTAGCTGTAGATCAGCGGTCCCCAACCTTTTTTGCGTCACTGACCGGTTTATGCCCGACAATATTTTCATGGACCGGCCTTTAAGGTGTCGCGGATAAATCCAAAAAAATAAAACTGGTACCGGTACCGAAAAACGAAGATTTATTCATAACACACGTGAAAAGACCCAGCAAAACCGAGTTAACGATAAAAACGATAACAAAATAACGCTGAAAACCGATAAAAAACCCTGAAAACCACACATTTCACACCTGAGCCTCAACTCTCGCGGCCCGGTACCAAACGACTCACGGACCGGTACCGGTCCGAGGCCCGGGGGTTGGGGACCGCTGCTGTAGATAATATTACATCTGTGGGATGATTATTGGTAATTTTTTCTCTAATGATAAAAAATTTTATTTGTGAAGAAGTTCATGAAGTCATTACTAGTTAACGTTAAATTGTTGGCTCAGTAGAGCTCTGACTTTTTGTCAGCCTGGCTACAGTGCTGAAGAGAAACCTGGGGTTGTTCTTATTTTCTTCAATCAGTGACAAATAGTAAGATGTTCTGGCTTTGCGGAGGGCTTTCTTATAAAGCAGCAAACTTTTTCTCCAGGCTAAATGATGATCCTCTAAATTTGTGACACGCCATTTCCTCTCCAGCTTACGAGTTATCTGCTTTAGGCTACGTGTTTGAGAATTATACCACGGAGCCAGGTACTTCTGATTTGAGACCTTAGTTTTCACAGGAGCTACAGTATCCAGAGTTGTACGTAGTGAGGAGGTAAAATTATTAACAAGATAATCGACCTCTGTTGGAGTAGCATTCAGATAGCTGCTCTGCTCTATGTTGGTACAGGGCATTGAAGATGATAACAGTGGGTGGATTATATTCTTAAACTTAGTTACAGCACTTTCAGAAAGACATCTACTTTGATAAAGTCTACTCCCCACTGCTGTGCAATCAATTATTGTAAATGTAAATGTTATCAGGAAATGATCAGACAGGAGAGGGTTTTCAGGAAACACTGTTAAATGTTCAGTTTCTATGCCATATGTTAACACAAGATCTAGAGTGTGATTAAAGTGGTGGGTGGGTTCTTTTACATTTTGAGAGAAGCCAATTGAGTCTAATAACAGATTAAATGCGATGTTGAGGCTGTCATTTTTAGCATCTACATGGATGTTAAAATCACCCACAATAATTATTTTATCTGAGCTGAGCACTAAATCAGATAAAATGTCTGAGAAATCAGAGAGAAACTCTGTGTAAGGCCCAGGTGGACGATATATGATAACAAGTAAGACTGGTTTCTGAGTTTTACAGCTGGGTTGGACAAGGCTAAGCATCAGGCTTTCAAATGAATTAAAAGTCTGTCTTGGTCTTTCTTTAATTAATAGACTTGTGTGAAAAATTGCTGGCACACCGCCCCCTCGGCCTGTGCTTCGAGATTTCTGGTAGTTAGAATGACTCGGGGGTGTTGATTCATTTAAACTAACATACTCATCCTGCTGCAACCAGGTTTCTGTAAGGCAGAGTAAATCGATTTGTTGATCAATTATTAAGTCATGTACTAACAGAGACTTGGAGGAGAGAGACCTAATATTTAATAATCCAGATTTCACTGTTTTACTCTTTGGTTCAGATGTGGATACTGTATTGTTCTTTCTTTGTGATTTTTTATGTTTAAGTTGTTTATTGCTGGTTTTTAGTTTGTTTTTTGTCTGTTTGGGAGCTGACACAGTCTCAATGGAGATGGGTTTTTGGGGGGGTAGCAGGAGGAGAGCAGCTGCAGAGAGGCGTGTAAGACTGCAACTCTGCTTCCTGGTCCCAACTCTGGATAGTCATATTTTGGGGGGTTTAATAAATTGGTCCATATTTCTAGAAATGAGAGCTGCTCCATCCAAAGTGGGATGGATGCCGTCTTTCCTAACAAGACCAGGTTTCCTCCAGAAGGTTTGCCAATTATCTATGAAGCCCACATCGTTTCTGGGACACCACTCAGACAGCCAGCAATTTAAGGAGAACATGCGGCTAAACATGTCACTCCTGGTCTGATTGGGGAGGGGACCAGAGAAAACTACAGAGTCCGACATTGTTTTTGCAAAGTTACACACCGATTCAATATTGATTTTAGTGACCTCCGATTGGCGTAACCGGGTGTCATTACTGCCGACGTGAATTATGATCTTACTGTATTTACGTTTACCCTTAGCCAGCAGTTTCAAATTTCCTTCAATGTCGCCTGATGCGGCCCCTGGAAGAGAATTGACTATGGTTGCCGGTGTCTCTAGCTTCACTTGTCTGAGAACAGAATCACCAATTACCAGAGTTTGACCCCCGGCGGGTGTGTTGCCGAGTGGGGAAAAACGGTTAGACACATGAACAGGTTGGTGGTGTACCTGGGGCTTCTGTTTAAGACTATGCTTCCTCCTCACCGTCACCCAGCCGCCCTCTTTCCCCAGCTGCTTGGGGTCTGCCGGGGAACAGCTAGCGGGGCCTGCGCTATCTTCGGCTGCACCAGCTACAGGGGCCTGGCTAGCTACGGGTGAATGAAGGGTGCGAAGCCGAGTCTCCAATTCAGTAATCCTGGCCTCCAGAGCTGCAAATATGCTACATTTGTTACAGGTATCGTTACTGCTAAAGGAGGCTGAGGAGTAACTAAACATCTGACACAATGAGCAGGAAAGTGCAGGAGGGACAGGTGAAGTAGCCATGGTGCTAACGAGTCGGCTACGAGCTAAGCTAAGCTAGCGAAACAGTAAAGAGACAGTGAGTGAATACTTTGGCTATAAATTAGGTAGTGAGCACACAGAAAGGGTGATTCAGATGAAGCACGTTAAGATTATACTATGAAAAAGGGATGTATCAAAAGATTTAAATTAAATTGCTAAGCAGAAAAGCTACTCAGAAACACCACTGTGTTTGAGCAGGAACAGGAAGTGATACTCTACCACAAAGCGAGCGAACACCAAGTGACAGCGCCACTATTAACAATTCATTTGTTCACTTGTAGGATGCAGTTTTGAATGAGATCAATGAGAAATAGGATAACTGCTAATACTTTTATCAAACTGTGTACGTTTACAGATGCTGAGTATAAAAATGGTTGCATTGACACTGTCAGACATGAGGTGATCATAACTGGGGACTTTTCTAGCATAACTGTCAAAAGGGGGGAAATGTCAGGTTTTATATTGTTGATTGTCATTTATGCTTAGAAATATCTACTCATATATGCTTAGAGTTGTATAATCAATGTCATGTAGTTAGAGGTTTGATCCTTAATAGTCTGCAAAGACTTTGTGTGCATTCCAGAGTGTTCTGGCATTCACACCCACATCTTGGGAGCATGAGAGAGGGCATACCTTCTCTTATTGTTTTATGGTAGGATAAACGTATCTATGTCTGTTTTAGTCTAAGTGCCTTAGATGAACTGCTGGACTTCCAGACCAGCAGGTTTAGGGAAGTCTTTATGGGGTGACACTCTGACCCCCCCCCCACACACACACACACACACATACTTACACTTACACAACACACAGGCAAAGTACTCTTTGTGTGTATGTATACGTCGTATGTTAATGAACCTATGTATATTCATGTAACCTCAATAAAAGAGCAGTGTTACGGGGGAGTGGACGAGAGCAACTGGGGTCAAGCGAAGGAACGGCGTTTGTCCAGTTGGTCTCCCTCGTATACGAGTATCGTGAAGAGCTCTGCTTGGTGTTCAATGCTTTTGCTGTGTAATTACATTGTCTTCAACGTTCCAGCGAATGGGTTTAAGCTACAAACCTATCACATGACAATAAGAATAAAATGTGTAGCTGCTTCAGTGTTTCTGTCAATTTGTGCAGATCTTGACTCATCAGTAATGTTTGTAGGGTGAGTGCATTTTTAAAACAATTTGTGCAAACTGCACTACAAGGTGGAATATTTGCAAAATCATGACTACCTCATGATATTTTGTCTCAAAAATTAACCCTATGAATATGTCAGTGCCATTAGGATGAAATTATTGTGTCACCAACATTTTAACGTTAGACATATAATTTTAACAGCCTCTGTGAAATAATTTCCTGGCTTGCTCGAGGCTGCCGTTTTCTCTGACAGCTTCAATCAAAATTAGAAATGCTACTCTGAGACTGACAGAACTAATAGTTCTGCCTGCTGTGCAGTTAGTTTCCAAAACACGTTATTCATGGTTACATACAATTTTAGACTGATGTGGGCCAAAGCCTAGCATGGCCTGTGACGATATTGTGACGGACACATTTTATGAGTTAACTTGTCTTTAAGTGACTTACAGGTTTCTTTGAAAAATACTTTCTTATATCCAGGTTCTTCCTTATTGCTGCTGTCCTCCTCTCCTCCTGGCAGGTCCTCGCAGTGTAGGCTTGCCGCTTCTAAAAATAAACAGCTCCCTGAAAGGCACAGCCAATCACATTGGCCATATTTGTCACATGACGTAGGAGAGAACATAAATAACTCTTTCTGCACCGCTGCGTGAATGAGACTTTGACAGATCGTTTTTTTTTTGTTTTTTTCTTTCTATCGGGTTTGTTTTTCTTTACTCGCAGAGATCAAATTATACGTGGGGACAATTCAATATTCGCTGGATATTGGTGGGGACATGTCCCTTCCGTCCATGCCAAATCTACGCCCTTGGTGAGCAGGAAAACAGGAAAAAACAGGAAAAAACAGGAAAAAACAGGAAAAAAAAGAAAACAGGAAAAAAAGAAACAGGAAAAAAGTGGGGAAACAAATGAAAAGACTAACACTTTAATGAAAGCTGAAAGCGAGTAAATACTTTCTATGCTGCTTTATGGTAAACTTTGGTAATATTGATGTATAAAGAACAACACTGGCTGATGATGAAATACAGTCAGTTGGCATGGTGACACTGCCAGTATTAACCTGCAGGGCTGGACTGGGACAAAAAAACCGGGCATTTTGACTAGAGACTGGCCCACCAGGTATCAAAGCCATAAAGCCTTTGAATGAAAACAAACGCTGTTGTGACAGTGATGTCCACTGTCCTTTGGTATATGTATGATTTCTATACATTTTGAGTCAGAAAAAAACTTTGTTCGCAAGATTCAGAGAATAAATTAAAAGCTAGATATTTTAAATTACAATAAGAAGTAAAAAGTATTTCTTTGTGCCCCTCTTTCCCTGTTAATGCCCTACCTGGCCCCCTGGAAAAACTTTGCTAGACCCACCCCTGCACAGTTACCAGCTGTCAGCTACTTAGAAAAGGATCCTGGTGTTATTTGTCTCTCAGAAACAGTTCATAACTTCAACTGATTCATGTCACCTAAAAGGTAAACCTGTTTCTCCATCACCTGTTCAGCTCTGATGATTCAGTAAGGACATCTCCTGGTTTCATCTGCATGTATCCCTCTCACCACATATCCAAACCGACATCATGACCAGCAGCTTTTACAGCTGTGGCTCCAGCAAACATCAGCTGATACTAGAAATTAATATTAAATAAATTCTAACAACAGCTGATCAAGCTTAAACGTGCTGCTGTTGATAAACAAACAGAGAAAAGCAGATCAGCTGATCATTGATCAGTTTCATGACTAAAGTAGCAACAGGAGAGGGAGGTGGAGAGAATGAGAGGAGAAGCAGCTGTGCAGCGTAACGACACAGAATAAATCCAGCTTTGTGTCTTTGTTTCATTCTAGCTGAAGTACGGGACAAACTGTGACTCTTCTCAGCTCAATACGAAATGCATAATATTTTCTCTGAATGTAGGACGATTCTTTTTTTACGGTACGGTTGGCAACTCTACTAACCTTATGAATAAAATAAAGTTCACTATCAGTAACATCATAGCACCCACCCAGCTGTATAGAAACTCCGTCATGCTAGCTAGTACGCAGTACGAGTTATTGTAACTGATTGTAAAAAGTCAGCACAACGAAAATAAACTCCACCTAATCTTGGTTTATATCTGACCCAGATAGACTGCAGGTCATAACTTCTTACCTGAAATTCAGTTCACCTGACACTCGGACCGGCAACCGCCTGGGTCTCTCCTCCTCCTGCCTCCCCTTTTCCTCATCCACCTGCTGGCCTCTGTGGAAGCTCCGCCATAGCCACCACAGCATCTGGCCAATCCACCACCTTTCATTGTTCATGCCGTTACAAAATAAATAAATATGTCATCAGCCCACTGGGAAAATGCCCGGTATGCCCGATGGCCAGTCCAGCTATGTTAACCTGCAACCAAATCTGCAGGTCTATACAGCAATGTTACGACTTTTATTATATCTTATAACTCATAACTCTTATGCTAGCTCCTCCAAGTAGCCTACTGTCTGAAATATTCGACGGTTGCAATAATTCTTTAAGTGTTATTTTTTCCTTGGTATTATAATTTCACCGAGGTTTACTGAACTCAACAAACTTAATATTACTTACCGGGACATTTATTCTCTCCTCATTTTCTTTAGCCGAAAATTTTTTTCTGTGGTGCCGTCTTTCGTGCTTGGCTCCCCTTCCTTTGCTAACATGATGCTCATAGTGCAGAAGCCGATACTGCATTCACTTACACTCGGATATCTGAGCTTCACTGTGAAAACATAATCGTACATTTGATATTTGATTGAATTTTATTGTTTTAGCTTCGGGGTGGCACCTGGGGTGGCCAGTCCGGTTGGGGGGGTGGCCTGTGCCCCCCCAGGCCACCCTGCTGGACACGCCACTGCACTCAGACTCAGGAGATTTCCTCTACATTTGATTGGATTTCACGTTTTATTCTGATTTTACTCATTCAAATGTCTTCCACACTTTCAGTGCTCAGAGTTGAGTTGAAGGTAACCATGGTAACCATGGTGAGTCTGAACTTGTTGCTTTGATCCTGTTTGATTTCTTTGGAGCTACTGCAGCCTCATTTTTCTGATGACTTTGAGAACTTAGTGCTGGAAATGACTCACTGCTGCTGGACATCCAACACTCACTGAAGGTGGACACTTTCCCGATTCAATTACTTGAGATAGAGAACAAACCACTAGAGGTCCAGATGTGTTCAGTCAAGACAATGATTTATTAAACACACACACGTGGGAAGATGTACACTGTTAGGATTCAAAATATTGAAGGAGGGATACAGGAGGGATACAAAATAATGACCACTGATCCGGCCGGGTGAAGTCCAACGATAAATTTTATGAACACACGAGCGGAGAGATCTAACCCTGTTCGCAGACAGCATCAGATCTCTGCCTAACAACACAAATAACCGCTATTTTATATCATCAGGGTATGTTTACTGACGCCCCCTCTACGTCAAACAGATACCAGACATGCATACGTCAAATCAAAACCACAATGACTTTTAACATAGTTTGAAAAGAACACTCGCTTATCGTCTTGGAACATCAGCAGCAGTTCTGCAAAAGACTGTCACGTATGCAGGCCCAATTTTGCAGTTGCAAGCAAAACATGATTAAACTTTCACCTATAAATCAACCCACTAACTGTATCTGTGTCTCGTCCTTAAATGCTCTCTCATCTCACCCGTTGCATTTCTGACCTTTCAGAACAGAGGCTCATTCTTACATGTAATAACCTAACTGGAACTATATATGTAATATGTTGAATAAATGTTTTAGTCAAGAACCTCTACTAAAAGCTTAATCAAAAGATATAAAAGTATAAAAGATAATAGCATCATCCAAACTGCTCCTCAGAATAACTTGCACTCAGACTCTGCTTTCAGTTTCACTTCCTGCAAAGCATTCAGTTTCCTGTCTTATTTTGAGTATACTCAGCGTTAGGCCTTTCTTTTACAATGCAGTCTGCATATAAACATTTAAGATTATAAATTCAACTCAACAGTTTAAAGTGGTTATAACTGCACCTGTAATAAAAGCTTAATTGGGTGCCAATATGTTTAAACATCTAAATGTAATATCAATATTAATAATTAATGGAATTGTAATGATGATTATAAAAAATAGCAGCAAAATAGCAGCAAAATATCTTTCTAATCTCTACAACACCGTGGCATCATCAGCATAGATCTCCGCCAAAAAGCACTCTTCAGATTGTTTTTGTATGTCTGGGTTCAGCCCCTCTTGCGTCAGCAGATAACATGGCATGCATCAATCACAGTCAGTAACAGGTAGATACATTCCTTTATTGACAACCTTTAGACATACTTAAAAAGCTGTTTCAGCCATCTTACACTCCAGGTGTTTCCTTTCTCTTCATGCTTATCTCTGGAACATCATGAGCACATCCTGTACCACACTGTTGCTGTGCAGGCACAAATGCAGTTACAAGCTAAATGTATCTTACCTCTAACCTAAAAACTCTCTGTGTCTGTGAGCGTGCAGTCACCTCTCACAATATGTCAGTCGAGACAGTCACGCCAGACAAAGCTTATGACCTTTCACACACTAAGTGCCAGGTCTCATAAGCACATTTGCAATGTGTACATGAAAATGATTATAGCTACTTATTTAATAAAAGTTTTCACAGAATGTCACTTATAAAAGCCTTGTTAAAATATGCATTTTCAACATTGTTCCCCCTCTTGACCTTTTTTTTAGGTCACCATACTTCAAACTGTGCTACTCCCCGGTCCATTCGGCCGCTTCCACCTCCAGCAACGGCATCATGGACACCGGACCTATCGGTCCCGAATCCACGGCCCTCGCTATCACAGTCTCAAACAGCTGCCTGGCACACGGAATGTCACAGCATCCGCATGAGACCAGTATGCCTATAAATGTGGATAAAGAAAGCATGACAGACATAACAAACCATGTCTCCAAACATGGCACATACCCCTCCCTTCTCGGCCAACAACATGTCCAGGGCCATTCGATTTTGCATTGACATCAGCGAGGTCGGCCCCAGTTGTTCTACAAACCTTTCCATGCCGTCTCTAGTTAAGTTGGATGGTCTCAGCACATTATAGTGGACATAGTTTATTCAGTCAACGTTTTTATTTGGAGTTATCCATATTAATGTCTGTGAAGGTTCTCAGTCATCCAGGTCATCGTAGTAAAATGTATATAAGTGTATGCTGTACAGTGCAGCGAGGAATGCCCAGACCTCTACATTGGAGAGACCAAACAGCCACTTCACAAGCGCATGTCACAACATAGAAGAGCCACCGCCACAGGACAAGACTCAGCAGTTCATCTACATCTAAAGGATAAAGGACACTCTTTCGAGGATGCCAATGTTCACATTTTGGACAGAGAGGACAGATGGTTTGAAAGAGGAGTGAAAGAAGCCATCTATGTCCGCTGTAAGCGACCATCTATGAACAGAGGCGGTGGTTTACAACACCAACTGTCTGCCATCTATAATCCAGTTTTGAGTTCCCTCCCCAGACGCCTTAACACCCACTCACATCCTGGGCCATCTGACCTCAGGAATTCGCATGACAAGGTGGGGCCAGGTTTCACAATGAGCTCACCCGAAACCCTGGTTGAATGGGACCCACACCCGCTTTCACACCTTGGCTCAGGTGATTAGAGGATCATCAGGGGGTCCTTTGTCCCTCTTTGGGGGGATACTCCCACTGGGTTTAAATCTGGGACTCTCTGCCATTTGACCTTAGAACTGAAGAAGCTTCTCGGATGAGAGGTGAAACGTCTTCAAGCAACTTAAAGAAGTCCAGACGCTTTTCTTTGCAAGCTCCTTTGACTATCCATATTAATATACTTTCAAACCCTGCAGCTATTTGATCAACTAATTTATACTCATTCGGAACTCCCCTTCGCACTCCTATTGAGTAGATCCAGGTAGGCGACTCTGTTCCAGGGTCATAAGCATGGGTCCCTTTTGTCCCCCTCTTTGCCAAAATATGTCTCCTACGTCTTGCTGCCAATGTGCGTGTGTTGTGTTGTGGCATGGCTTTTACTTTGTTCCCAATTAACATGAGTAGAGCTCCTAATTGAACCATTGCACACTTCCCCACACTCCCTAAAGGAACACGCACCAAGAGGGTGTGACACAATATTAAAACAACCCGCTTCGAGCCCATGTGCCAATTATGGTATTTGTGTCACTTACATTGTTTGTGGTTCTCCCTGTGAGTGTGATAGTGCACCAACTAGAATCAATTTCTCCCAGAGTGTACTTAACTGTGTCTGTTGAAAATTTAAAACATGTGTAATTATTTTGTTTGGGTGTGAATGGTCCTACTTGTGTGCGCTTATCAATTGATGGGAATAAGCTGGACAATATAGTGCAATTGCCAGTGCTCACCGCTTCTCTAGTTAGCCTCAGCATGCAATTGTAACCCCACTCGTCCTCTGGATACAGTGGCGCCAGCTCAGTGAACAGAAGAGGCCTAGCTGTGGCACAGGCAACACAATCAGATACATGCTGCTCCCTAGCATTTTGGACCACCCAATCCAGCCAGAGGTTACTGTCACTGAATCCTGTGGCGCGTTCAGTTAAATCTTGTGGTTTCAGACGGGTGTAGTCGACTAAACCTACTTTCCCGTCCGATTGACGATTGTCTTTTATCAGAGATGTCCCATTTTCAGTTGATATCAACTGTTTAGGTTTGGGTTGATTAATGAAATTGACTTTTATTAACCCTTTTGGATCTGTCCCTGTGACTTCGACACGTAAAACCAAATATAAGGGCATTTCACGCCGCCAACCCCCAAAAGACAGGGTCAATGGGTTTTGGGTCGGACTAAAATCGCTCTGTAGCTCTATCTTGCCCCACTGGCCTATTTTATTCGGGTTCCAATTCGCTCCTGTATACCCCCTTACCTGATCCCAATTTCGACACCAACTCAAAAGGTCGCTTTCCCGCTCACAATGTGTACTTACCGCGTAATCGCAGCATACCCTTACATTATACCCTCTCTAGCTACTATTTGCTCCATTACACTTAATAACATCAAACAGATCAAACGTGAACGATCTTGTGGACCCTTTAACATAATCCACCTCTATTCCTCCATATGTGCTGAGACACCCATCCTGTTTACCTGACACCTCACGCTTGACTCTCTTTGGCGGCCATGTCGTCTTGGGCGCTGGAGTGGACGGACTTCTGTGCCTGGGCAATTCACCTGTCTGCCAGAAGATAAACAAACATATTAAAACACTTGAACATCCCAACACCCCCAATACTTTCCAATTGCCCCAAAGACCCATGTGTGAAGTAATTCTCTCCCTCTGCTAAGATTATGACCTCTGTCTGCTGAGTTTTCTTTTCCTGTTTTCCCTAAATCCTCCTGCTATCACCCCCTCTTCCGATTGGGCGATTCTCTGCGATCCTCCGCTTCTTTCTTCTGCCTTCTAGGTGGACTACTAGTCCGCCCGTAGCACAGGTGAGAGGATTTATTTTGCCTCTTTGTTGACACCTGTGTTAGGTGGATCTGAACCTTCCTCCACCAAGCTCTCGTCTGCTACTGCACACTGCGACCAGTGGTAACAGGAGTCGCCTCGTCCCTCCAGCTGAACTGCCGTCGTGGTGCGAGCTGTCACTTCGTATGGGCCCGTTTTACTTCTTTCCAATATTCTGCATGAGTTCTGTTATGATTTGTATTTTCTTCCGCTGGGACTGCTGTCCAGGGTGCTGGAAACTGTCTTCCTGTGAGCAGCTCGTATGGCGTGAAACCTGTAGATTGGTTAACAGAACACCTTATGATCATTAAAGCAATTGGCAGGGCTGCGACCCAATTTAGCCACATCTGTGCACAGATTTTGGCCAATTTGTTTTTCAAATTTAGGTTTATTCTCTCTACTTTTCCTTGAGACTGTGGATGGTACACTTTCCCAAACCTATGCTGGACCCCCAACATCCTCTCAACCTCCGCCAGGTCTCAGTTTTTAAAGTGGGTCCCATTATCTGACCGAATTCGTTTGGTGAACCCGTGCCTGGGTATAAGAAATATATATATTCTTAATGCTTATTTGCTGATTAGATTGTTTTATGAGAGGCCCAGACTTGAGTGTAAAACTAGGTTGCAGGCTGACAGGAAACTGCATGTTCTGCAGAGAATATGAGGTGCAGACAGAGAGTGAAACTAAGTTCAGACGAAGGGTGAAAGGTTGCCCTGGCAACAGACCTCAGAAAGGGGAAGTTATTGCAAGCTGCACAGGAAGTAAGACACAAAGAAAAGAGGAACTGAGTAAAAGGAGTTGTTTGTATCGAAACTGTGTGTGACGTGTGAAGTACCAAAATAACACCTATATGAGACACATGTTTAGCTTCTAATGTTAGAGATTCTGCAACTTGCTTTGGGCTGTGCAGGGCTCTCTCTCTTCCGGAAGATGACTGAATAAAGAATTATAAATGTTTTGACCACTCCTGGGTCGAGTTTTCTCTGTTCTATCATGGGGATAAAAGAACCGGGTTTAATACACTTAATCACACTTTTTGCATCCTCCCCCATGCCTCTGGCCAGCCGTTCAGAGCATCTACACACACCAACAAATACCTGACTCCTCCAGGGCCCACATCGATCATGTCAGTGAAATCAATGACAATCTCTTCTCCCGGTCTCTCTGGGATGAGAAACTTACCTGCTTCCGGTTTTACCACCGGCTTTGGATTGTGCCTCCCACAAATCAGGCACATCCTGGCTTTCTCCTTAATCATGTCTCTCAAGAACGGGTGCCACCAGTGGCACAGCTTCCTCTCCATCTGAGCCACTCCCACATGGCCGAGCCCGTGCGAATCTGTTATCTTTTGTTTCGCCACTTTTGCTGTTAGCACCGGTCGCCCGTCAGGTCCTCTCCACAAACCTCCTTCTTCCCAGGCTCCTCGGTCTTGCCACACCCCCTTTTCCTCTGGCGATGCCTCCTCCTGCACCTTTCTGGCCTCCTCCACCATATTGATTCCTGTTTCCTCCTCTACACTTGCCTGTACCATCTGCCTTCGTCCTCTATATCCTGCTGCTTCCTTCGCAGCGTCATCTGTTTTCTGATTTCCTTTAGCCACTATATTCGTCCCTTGAGAGTGTCCCTTACATTTTATGATACTTTCCTCTTCTGGGTCTCCCAGGGCCTGTTCCAGTTCCTCTATTTCCTTCTTATGACAAATGGGTGCATTTCCTGCCATCCTGAAAACTGCCCTTCTCCACTGGGCTGCTCCAAACGCATAGGCTGAATCCATGTAAATGTTCATTTTCTTTCCCTTAGCGAGTCTCAGGGCCCGACTTAATGTAATTACTTCTGCTCTCTGTGCTGACTGCTGCCCTTCAATCCTGTTGGCTTCTTTGACCTCAAATTCAGTCTAATTTCCTTCTTCATCTCAATGGCAGCATCCATCTGTGAACCAGTTCTTGGCTCCAGCGATGGGCTCCGCCATCAGGTCTGCTGTGATCTTTTCTTCAGCTTCTGCTCTTTTGGCGCAGTCGTGCGGTTCCCCTGACCCCATTAGATCTGCCATATTGATTCCTTCATGTGTGAATGTCAGATTTGGAGCATGTAAGACTTTACTCAGTCTCTGCTGTGTCAGTGGTGTCAGAGTAAATGCTTGTGAGTTCGCATATGCCACTACACTGTGTGTGGTCAGTACTCACACAGTCCCTCACTATATGTGCTGTTTTCTGTATGATTTTCGCTACCCCTGCTGCATGTTGTGTGCATATAGGATGTCTTGTCTCTATTGGGTTCAATCTGATGTTGACGTACATAAGTACATCCCTCCCTCCCCCTTTTTTCTGAAACAACACCCCATTTACCACCCGGTGTGTTTCAGAAACATCCAGGTAGATTGGTTAATCGTAGTTGGGTGTGGCCAGATCAGTTGCCCTTGACAAATCTTGTTTCAGTGAGATAAACGCCGATTCAGTGGCAGTTCCATGGCAGTTCAGCCTTAAGTTTCTGGACACCCACCTTTTTCACCAGGTCTCTCAAAGGAGCCGTCTTACCCACAATATTTAGAATGAACTGCCTGCTGTATCCTGTCAAACCCAAAAAGAAAAGAAGCTCCAGAACTGTGCAAGGTTTTGGGTGTGTTAGAATTTGATCTCTGTGTGTGTTAAGCAATCCCACTGATTTATGGGCAATTACGTGGCCCAGAAATGTTACTTCTGGTCGAACCAACTGCAGCTTTTCTATACTGACTTTAAACTCTCACTCAGCATGTCTGTTCAGTATTGTGAGCGAGCCCGCCGTACATGCTGAGGCTGACGGGGCCGCAATGAGTAGATCATCAACGTACTGCACCAGCGTGCACCCCACTTGTAGGTGAGACGGTGACAGAGCATCTTTCAACACTTGGTTAAAAATGCCTGGAGACAGCGCGAACCCTCGTGGTAGGCGCATGTATCTGAATTGCTGCCTTTTGTAGGTAAATGACAAAATGTCCCTTATGGACTCGTGTAAAGGGAGACAGAAAAACGTGTTAGTTAGGTCAATGCACGTGAACCACTTCTGGTCTGGTGTTATTGCTGTCAGTGCTGTATAAGGAATTTGGAACGGGCACAGTATCAGTAGGAAGAATGGCGTTAATGGCCCTTAGGTCATGTGCCATTCTATACTGTGATATTGGGCGCCGAATCAGACCCCATCTTGTACCAAGGCAGTTCTTCGTCTGTAAACTTTACTGCTGCCGCGACCCCCTCTGGGCCTACATAGATGTTGTGGGAGCGCAAATTCCAGGTCTGACCTTCAAGACCAGACTGGAATTGGTCTCGATAAATGTCATCATCGTCCCTGTCATAGACGAGAGTGACGTGATAATTATCACGGGGAGGGGATTAGACGGCCAGGCTTATGATCCAAGGTTTCCACAACTGGTATTGTCTCAAAATGCCTTCCTCCACTAGCCGTCCCCGGTATATGTCGGCTGTAGGTTGTGCACAGTCTTGTACCAGGTATTGGCTCCTTGAGTGCGTCCCCAGACACAGGAACTGTGTTCCTCCTGGAAGTGTGACAGTCAGTCCATCTGCAGCGCAGATGATAGTAGCTCCCAACTTTATGAGCAAGTACTTGGGATGTGTGAAGAGTAGAAAGATATTTTACTGCTATTATGGGTTGCTATTTTTATAATCAGTATTTCCATTCCATTAATTATTAATAGTGATATTGCATTTAGATGTTTAAACATATTGGCACCCAATTAAGCTTTTATTACAGGTGCAGTTATAACCACTTTAAACTGTTGAGTTGGATTTATAATCTTAAATGGTTAATGTAGATTGCAGGGTGAAAGAAAAGGCCTAACGCAGAGTAACTCTGTGCCAAAATAAGACAGGAAGTTTCATGTTTTTGAAGTTGCATGCTTTGCAGAAGTGAAACTGAAAGCAGAGTCAGATTGTAAGGTGTTCTGAGCAGGCTGTTTTATTAGGCATTAAGATCTCTGAGTAAGCTTGAATTAAAGCTTTAAGGGGTTGTATTACATTGAAACATTTGTTTTATACATTTTACATATAAGTCAAGATCGGCACACACAGGATGGCCTTAGCCTGGTTGCCTAAGCTGAGGTCAAATAAGGTGCAGAGCGAGAGCGCACACACAGGATTAGACTCATTTTAGTGGGTAAGAGGTTGAGATGTGTTTTGCTTAAGTTTGCAAAGTTTGGGTGCGTACGGGTTAGTTTGTTACAGGAAGTACATCAGATGTCCTGGAGATAAGCGACACCGAAGCTGAGGGAAGCACCTGGCTTCAAGCCGAAGACAATGTTATTTTTAAACGGTGTCAAAAGTGAACAGAACATTTGTGGTTTAGATTGACGCATGCTGTATTGTGTCTGAGAGGAGGGGGCTGTACTAATCTTACCCCTATAAAGCTTTGGTTTTGACTATTGAAAGACAGTTCAACACTGGATCTGTACAGTGTCGGACTCCACATGTGTATTCATTAAAATGTCGTCTAATTGCGCCCGGCCGGATCTGTGGTCATTATTTTTGGTCTTCCTCCTTCAATTTCTGAGCCCTAACAGTTGGGGGCTCGTCCGGGATTGAAAGAGGGGAATTTTGGAGGTGTAGACGGAGAGATCCGGGGTCCGTGGTGATTAGACGGACAGATACGAGTCAGTGGTTGAAAGTGAGTGACAGCCAACTTATCCAAAGGTAAGACACATACCGGTTGAAAATATTTCCGAAATGTGTCAGATTGGATATGACAAAATTTAAGTCTACTCACTGGAATTGCTGATGAATGTCTGTTTTGATTTTGGTGAAGTTTTCATGAGGTTTACCGGTTGAAGTAATGATAATGAAGTAAAAGTGAAAGTAATGAGTAATGAAAGGGAAAGGAAAAGAGTTAAAGTGAGTTCGAGTCTCACGTAGAAAGTAAGGAATTTGGTCAGTTTGGTGGGTTCAAGTCCCATTGGTCATTGACTCTATTTTGTGGTCAGTTTGTGGGTTAGAGTCCCCTATGTCTACAAAAATAGGTCGGCCTGAATCTTACTTTTGTGTAGAAGTGTAGATTGATGGTTCAAAGTATTCGAAATTCTTCTAGAACGACAGCGGCGTCTGTTAAGAAGCACATTTTCTCCGATGTAACGCTTGCGCCTGGGCAGGATGCTGACCCTTGACCTAACTGGAGGATTAGGGATAGTATGGTCGACAGCCAGGAAGAACTTGGGAACCTTCAAAATTGCTAGGAGTTCGATTCTCCTATCTGTGCTTTTTTGGGTACTGGTAAATTAAGTTAGGGCTAGAAATCTGGACAGGACAGTTCGAGTCTGGCCTGGTGAATTGAGTGCAAAAAACCTGGGGTTTGTCCGTTCGAGTCGGTTATGGTAAATTTATCGAAATTATATAGGAGCTAAGAGGCCTAAAATCTGTGCAGTTGTAATTATAAGACGTCTGTGTAATATAAAATAAGAGATCTTTGTGTGAGAGGAGTCTCTGTGTCATCAGTGCACTGCATGGTGACTTCTATTTTTAGACTGTGAGACTGTGTGTGTGTGAATGCAAATGAGCAGCGGTGACACGCAGAGAGAGTGGTTTCAGTTTAGAGTATTGAGCTTTATACCTATTGTTTGCAAATATTGCTAAATGCCTGTAAGTAAGATGCTGGTTTTGCTCACTACAATAGTATAAATAGTGTTGATTGATTATAGTGAACATATGATCTGTGACTGAGTTTGGAAATAGAAGAAAGAAATTGTTCATATTTTAGACCAGCGTTTTGGTCAGAGGATCCAGAGTGAGTTAGGAGGTTTTAAATGATGAATAAAGGTGTGAAATATATTTCTTTTGTGATGTAAAGTAGGATCTTTTAAAGCTTGACAGTGCTTGTAATTGAAGAAATGCATGAGTGATGTTATGAGAGGTTGAGTTTTTTTTTCTCTCAGTTCAAAAACACATAAGTATATACACTTGGTACACTCACGTAAGAAATTATTTTGTGACTGATGCTACAAAACTGACCTAAAGAATGGTGATGTGAGTGAAAATGAAGGTGTATTGTTTTTAGATCAGGAGTTAGTAGAATGATTGATTGTTTGTAGACTGTAAAATACAAAGAAAAAACAAAAGAGTTCGATTAGTCTGAAGAAACAGGAAATATGGCTCTGTGTGCCTGTGTGTCTGTGACAGGAAACCGTGTGTGTGTATGAGGGACAGGAAATGCATGCCCATAAAAGGAACTCAGTGTGACAAGTGTGCACCTAGAGTGAGAGAGAAGTTAAACTCTAGGCAGATGAAGCAAATGGAGGTTTTAAGATAAAAAAAAAAAAAAAAAAGAAATGAATATGATATTAACTATATGCTTAAGTGTGCCAATATAGGTGGACTTCGTTCAACATGAAACTTTGAGTAACCGGTAAAAAAGATAGATTAACATTGGGAAAATAAGCCAGTTTTTGGCTAAAAGTTGATAGCTTCACCTGTCATTTTGTCCGGAAACTGAGAAGAAGTTCAAAGGACAGTCAATCTCCTGATGAAGACCGACACAACATCGTGGACTAGCGGCAAAAAAACCCCCCAAAAAACAAAAAAAACCACCATATCACGTTTAAAAGAGGTAAACACAAATTGAAAACACATATACACAAATTGTTACATGTGAAATTATTTTGAAACGAATCAGAAGTGAGATAGTTTGAATCTAAAGCTCAGTGAAAAGATGCATAAATTAAATATGAATACATAAAAATGCAATGAAGAACACAATATAGGATGTAATGAAGATGCAGCTTACACTTCATTAACATGATCACATGGCATGCAACGAAGAAAGCAGCTTACACTCAATTAACATGAAATCCAACGAAGGACACGCTTATAATCATATGCATGACGTACGCATGACATATTTGGTATTTGTGGCAGGAAAGAGAGAGAAGTGGGTCGTTTAAGCACTCGGGATGATAATGAAAATCTTTTAGTTTTGTTATTTTCAGGGGAAAGCAGACCTGGATCCATTTTTCCACTCCAGCGGTCAGAAGAAATTATAGGTTAACATCAATGGATATGTTAAGGCAAGTTTCTGGTTGAATTGTTCACAGCATGATGTGTCCAGGAACCTGAAAGCAAGCCCTAACTCCTGGCTGAAGACCAGGAGGGCTGTTATTTAAGGTGGGAAATCAAAAAATGTGGGTTAGTAATTCAAGGGAATGAAAAAAACTGACTGTTTAAAGTGGAAAAATTGTGAATGAGTCGGGAAATCCTTTAGGCAATATATGCAAAATAACACACACAAACAGAGAATGTGTTAACCTTACAACGACAAGCTCAGGAAGAGTAATGCATAGACATTGAATAAACCTGGCTAAGAACACAAGCATACGCAAGCATACGCAATGAAGATCAGCTTGCTAATTGTATGAGTGATAGAATGGTGTGAATGTTTAGTAAAATAGACTTAAAGCTTGAAGTTGAGGAATAACTCAAAGAAGTTATATGACAGGGGGGAGTTATGGAAAAAAACAAAGAAGAGTGATTAAACTAGTTTATAGAAGAGTCCCTTAGGAGTGCTCTGGTTAAAGCAAGTGATTAGGATAGGAAGAAAATGGAAATAATTCAATAATGTGATAAGGTTTAAACATGTATTTCTTTTGTCAAGTTAACTTGTAGAGATATGACTCAGTATGCAAATTAGCTGGAGTGAGTGGTGACGATGCAGCTTCCTGTGTGCGTGTGTGTCGGAGGCTTTCAGTTGAGGAAACAGAGCGGTGACTACGGAGGACAATTTGGCAAAAATATAATTGTAAAGTAACAGGATTATTGATTACGGTGGTCAGGTCTGTTCAGAGGTGTAGATTTGGATAAGAAATTTATAGTTTAGTGTTGACACATTGTTATAACGTGTTTCTATCTTAGCCTGAATCTAAGTATGGTGAAGTGTCTAGGGGACACTGTTGTGTGGAAAATGGTGGAGCTTTTGACGAGGTTTTCGGTGTGTTGAACGGGTGAAATTTAAGATTGTTTCAGATTTTTGAGGCTGTTGTTTCTATTTCAAGAGAGGGTGTTTGATTAGACATGGATATTTCTGAGAGGGGACTAAAATGTTTTGTAGTAGTGCACTCAGAGAAAACCTGTCAGGTGATTTTGTTTTGTACTTTGATGAGCTAATAATCAGCTCTCTTTTTTCTCATTTTGGTTATAAGCAGGCCTGGAAGAGAGTGAACTAACGGCGCTGACAAAATTACCGAGTACGAACATAAGGTGGGCTTTCCAGATCATAATTGGCGCCGGAGGAGTCTACCGGAGGAGACCTGATTGGTTGTGAGTCTCTGTCTAAAAGGATTGTAGCGATTCAATCCAGTCAAAAGCATAAAGAACTATTTTCTTAGAAGGAAAACAAATATAACAAAATAAATGAGCTCATTTTGCTAATGTGGAGTATCTGATTACTTGCGTGGCAGGCTCCATATCAGCGAATATCTTGTGTGAATGTGTGTGACTGGACCGAAGAGGGTATGAGTAAATGTGGACATGTGGACAATGTGGACAATATATGTGTATGTATGTGGACAGACGTTTTGTCATGTCAAAAGGAGAAAGGGGATGGTTTTGTCTTGCTTTTGCCATAAGCAGGACGAGTGGAAGACTTAATTCTGGGGATGCTGATGTTTGTTTTGATGGAATTTCTGTTTTATTCACTGGGGTTAGATTAGGGGATTACATTATATTGTTGGGTGAATGCTTGATGCAAAAGGGGAAACATTTTTTAATATAACTTATGTTACCATTAACGGAAGAAACACATGTTTGATATTTTGCTGCTATTTCTGCTGCTATTTTTTATAATCTATTTGTTTGATAATTGTGCTGTTTTAAGGTTTCTTTCTTATAACACAGATTGGATCAT
Organism: Pelmatolapia mariae; assembly: GCF_036321145.2. Lineage (NCBI taxonomy): Eukaryota > Metazoa > Chordata > Actinopteri > Cichliformes > Cichlidae > Pelmatolapia > Pelmatolapia mariae. Next base: position 19,195,668 of record NC_086229.1, on the reverse strand, counting down.
AAGGGGGAACATTGAGTATGAAATGTGAAGTTCAAGTTAATACACAGGTTTTGTTTCCAGGAGGTTCCAAGGATGCAGGCTCTGGGGGAAGCCAGGAGTCTGTAAATATTTGACATGATGATTAAACTGATTTCATTCCTAAGTACAGGTTTCAGGAGGACTGCTGAGCTGTTTGAGAGATGATATGACTAACTTTTTTTCCTTTAATTTCTTAAGCTTGGGTGCAGTGTTTTGAGTTTTTGCCACATAAGATGTGTCAAAAAAGAGAGGGAGTTAAGCTTTAATTTGTTTAATTTGAAATGGGTTTTAGGATGATTTCATAATTATTGGGGGTTTTTGATAAAACCGAGGCAGGAATTGTTATTTTCATGTTTAAGTTAAAGGATTAAAATGAACTGAATCCTGTTTAGAAGATAAAATGACGGTGTTCATAAGAAGCTGTATATAGAATTTAAAGGGAAACTGTGGGAATAAAGGATATGCTTTGGGGTAATTAGCGAAGATTTTATGAGTAGAAAATGTTTGGTTTCTTTTTTATTTTCTTTTTGTAGGCTTTATGAAATAGATATAAATAGATTTATTTCTAGGGTGGAGGAGAGCTTTTTATGAGGATGTTAAAAGTGTCACTGACCCAAATGCATAGCAATGAAGATTATATACATAGAAATGGTTTCATACACATTGCATTTTGTGCCTTTGAAGGAGTTGTGGCTCAAGTCGTCTCTTTGAGGGTCAAAAACTTTTGGTTAGCGTTAGGATTAGCCAATCTACTGTGAGGATGATATGTGTTATTGGAGGACTGCACATGCTTACAGACATATAGAGTCCATAAACACACATGACAGTATTGATTCCAGGCAAAAGGCCTGAAATTCATTTAGCTTTTAACTGAATTTGAGCTGGCCCTGTAACAAGTGACAGAAAAGAGGAACTGAATAGGAGTTTAGCTTGTAGCTAAACTGTGTGACATGTAAAATATTGAGATAACACATGCAGCTTTACATAAGTCTTATTATATAAAATGCAGTTACAGAATAACAAATGCTTGTCGAAGTGACAAAGGTTTCTTGATTTAGAGCAGGAGGAAGGGGAGGAAAGCTTATACATTTTGGTTAAGTCTAATAAAGTATAATTAGAATGCATTGTTACATTAAAAGGAGCAAAGTGAAATAAAATGGTATACCAAAAAACAGGTTATAACATAGGAAATGTGAGTCTTAAAATTAAGTCAGTGTTAACACACAGAAGTTGTTTCTAGGTAGCTTTTAGCTATGATGAAATTTATTCAGGAGTAATTGATTATATGCTTGTGCTTAGTTGATTAAAATGGTTGTTTTTTCTTTGATCCTTTAGTAGAATAAGTGTTTATGAAGATTTTTCTTGTGAAAGGTGATTTTAGGTCAGAGTTAAATGCAGCTGCGACAGTACATGATGTTGATGATCAGATAAGGGAGAATAGAGCGAGCAACAGGAAATATATGTGAAAGCAGCGCTTTAAGAGTTTTAAAATGATGAGTAATGTTGAATAATATATAGAAATAAAAGTCAAGAACCGAATACGTAATTAGGTACATGTTTTGAGCAAGATTAGGTTGAACCAAGTTTGAATAAAGAGAACAAGTGAGGAACAGAGTAAGTTAGCGAGCTGTAGGAGGGAAAGGTGTTTTGTTTCTTTTGCAAGTGGCCTGATGGACCCGAAGAGAGGGATCGAGGAAAAACCCTAATCGTGACCCCAAATAGTGTATGGCGACCTCTGGTGGTCCAGAGGTCGAGAGAGGGAATGTGAAGAGTAGAAAGATATTTTACTGCTATTATGGGTTGCTATTTTTATAATCAGTATTACCATTCCATTAATTATTAATAGTTATATTGCATTTAGATGTTTAAACATATTGGCACCCAATTAAGCTTTTATTACAGGTGCAGTTATAACCACTTTAAACTGCTGAGTTGGATTTATAATCTTAAATGGTTAATGTAGATTGCAGGGTGAAAGAAAAGGCCTAACGCAGAGTAACTCTGTGCCAAAATAAGACAGGAAGTTTCATGTTTTTGAAGTTGCATGCTTTGCAGAAGTGAAACTGAAAGCAGAGTCAGTTTGTAAGGTGTTCTGAGCAGGCTGTTTTATTAGGCATTAAGATCTCTGAGTAAGCTTGGATTAAAGCTTTAAGGGGTTGTATTACATTGAAACATTTGTTTTATACATTTTACATATAAGTCAAGATCGGTACACACAGGATGGCCTTAGCCTGGTTGCCTAAGCTGAGGTCAAATAAGGTGCAGAGCGAGAGTGCACACACAGGATTAGACTCATTTTAGTGGGTAAGAGGTTGAGATGTGTTTTGCTTAAGTTTGCAAAGTTTGGGTGCGTACGGGTTAGTTTGTTACAGGAAGTACATCAGATGTCCCGGAGATAAGCGACACCGAAGCTGAGGGAAGCACCTGGCTTCAAGCCGAAGACAATGTTATTTTTAAACGGTGTCAAAAGTGAACAGAACATTTGTGGTTTAGATTGACGCATGCTGTATTGTGTCTGAAAGGAGGGGGCTGTACTATTCTTACCCCTATAAAGCTTTGGTTTTGACTATTGAAAGACAGTTCAACACTGGATCTGTACAGTGTCGGACTCCACATGTGTATTCATTAAAATGTCGTCTAATTGCGCCCGGCCGGATCTGTGGTCATTATTTTTGGTCTTCCTCCTTCAATTTCTGAACCCTAACAGGTGACACCACGTATCTGTGCTTCAAAGTCTGTTTTCCCAGCTTTGTCAATGCTTGATCGGTTACTGGCTGTGTAATTGGAACCCCAGAGAAACCAACCACACTCACCGTGTGATTGGAGAGGGTTGCACTGCTTGGTGTAGCTCTCAGCATTGAGTAAGTCGCTCCAGTGTCCACCAGGAAGGTCATTTCTGTGCCTTCCCCGGTCATGGACAACATAGGATCTGCCATTCCCATGTTGTCTGGTCTCTGTGGGTCCCTTCAGCATTGATTCTCCCCCCAGCCCCAGCTAGCCACTGGGCACTGAGAAATAGGTGCTTGCCTCGGATTTAGGGCCTGATGTCTTCCCCTTTGCACGCCTCTGCCTTGACGAGCTCCACGTGTCTGGGGTCAATAGTCTCATTCTTGTAATCCCTGGCCGTGTTCAAAGCAATCCCAAGCCCAATGTCCTTCACCTCCACATCTGAAACAGATATTCCAAGATACAGTCCTGGCCGAACCACGAGCCCTTGGTCCTCCCCTTCCGTATCCATCACGCCCTCTCTGTGATATGCCAGCCCCCCAATTTCCCATAGGTCGTCTTTGCCTTGGTCCATTACCGGGCCATCGGTCATCAGGGTAGAGATTCGGGTCAAGATCTGGCCAATCAGGCGTCGGGTCAGCTTGGGGCCTCGCCACCATAATTTTTGGTCCCCTCCTTAGCCTATTTCTTCTTTTTGTTTACCTTATTTCTGGCCTTAGCCAGCTGTAGCTTCAACAGCTGTGCCTGTGCGTCCTCAGGCTCCCTTTTCTTTCTGCTCGCCTCGTCCTGCTCCAGCTGGATTCTATTTATTACGTGTCTCTCCCATTTAGTGGAATCTGCAACCGCAAAGTCTGGATTCTTTTCTAGGTCTGTTCTCACCTGTTCTGGTAGACCCGCCAGCACCGCTGCGCGGAACCATGCCTTGTGTTCTCCTCCCTGTCCAGGGTGTTCTCCTGTCTGGGTAATCCACTGCTCCTTGGCACGTTCCATAAATTCTCTGGGTGTGTGTCCTGAGCCCCAAACTATCATAGGTGTAGTGCTAGTGTTTGGGGTAGGGTACTTGTCACGTACTGCGTCTGCAACAGCATTCTGCACCCTGTCGTATGGGGTGTCATTTGCCGCACACGAGGTTCCCGCCAGCTCTTACACATCTGCAAGGCCTCCATCTCTCATGCATCGGCCACTTATTGCTCTGAAGTCTTCTATGGCCAGTTCTTCTGTCACGTTCCTGGGTCTATTGACCCAGCGTTTTGAGTTTTAGTTTATGCCTTGCCCTTTCTTTGTACCTTTTTTACCAGCCTTATTAAATGGCTCGCTTTTGGTTAACATCCAAGTTCTGTTCCCTGTTCCTTGGAGTCTGCATTTTGGGTTCTTTTTTGATTTCATACAGTCTGCCACCGCCAGACTGTGACAGAACGACCTGACCATGCTGGACCCAGCAGACATTTATTTCAGTGACTTTTTTGAATTCAAGATTCATGTTACACAGCTTCGTGGACTTTGGATTATCTCCTCTGCAGGGAAGCAGGGGGAGGAGAAGGAGGCTATTTGGGCTCAGTTGACCCAGATAGCCATGGCTAACCCAAGTATTATGGACTGCCTGCCTGCAGACTTAAAGAACTTTGCTACAGCCACGATCTCCTCTGCCTCACCATCATCGCCAGAGCAGCAGCTGCCCAGTGTGCAGGCTGAATCACCCCAGCCCTTCGGTGATGCAGCTCTTCCTTCGCCAGCTATGGGAGTAAGAGTCGGCTTATTCATTCTCTCACCTGTGTCCATGCCTGTGTCGCCACAGCAGCAGACTAGTGCTGCGTTTTCCTCACCTCAACCGGTAGCTGCGCCAGCCTCCACAACCAAAGCTTCCAGGAGGAGGCGGCTTCCAAGTCGTCACCACGGCTCACAGCAGCATGAGGTGGGTGATTATATTCTGAATCCACGCGTTTTTTCTAAGGAGAATATTGAAACAAACACTGCCTTAAAGGTTCATGGGCATGTTTATGAAATGACTAAGACTGAAAAATCACGAGCCAAGTCTTCCTCGGAACATCTTATCCCTCTGCACAATTACCTAGCATCCCTGTGTATTGATCGTGCTACAAACTTTGCTTCCAAGAAGTCAATTTATAAGACTGTTTGCACTAGAGATGCTAGACATGAGGCTCAGCTAAGCCCCTGTGGGACTGGGATCCAGGCCAGGTTGGAGTTTGTGCAGCCTTTTCCAGTGTCTTCTGGGCGGCCCGAGGACCCCGTCCAGCCTCAGGCCACGTCAGCTGGAGGGCCCGAGGAGCCCGTCCAGCCTCAGGCCACGTCAGCTGGAGGGCCCGAGGAGCCCGTCCAGCATCTCTCCATGTCTGCTGACGGCTCTGGTGAGTCCGCTCAGCCACCAACTGCTTCACCAGCTGTGACTCCCGCGCCGTCGCCTGCAGTGCCGCCACCTGCCACGCCTCAGCCAGAGGTCTCCGCACCTGCTGGCCCTGCCTCGCCGGCACAGCCAGAGGTTGTCGCCACCCCTGGTCCTGCCTCGCCAGCCTCGCCAGAGGTCGTCGCCACGCCTGGTCCTGCCTCGCCGGCCGAGCCACGTCCACCGCCCCCTACATCCGCTGCCAAGCCACGTCCACGTCCAGTATGGCTGGTTCCGAGGCCTGTCAAAAAAGCCTGTCCATGGAGACCCACCAAACCACCCGAGGGGTCACGTCCACATCCACACCACCGTCGACAGTCTGGCAAGCCACCCGAGGGGTCTTGTCTACGCCATCGACCACCAGCCAAGCCACCCGAGGGTCTTCATGCAGGCCCACGCCGCCATCGACCGCCAGCCAAGCCGCCCGACAGGTCTCGTCCACGTCGCCGCCGCCATCGATCCCCAACCAAGCCGCCCAACAGGTCTCGTCCACGTCGCCGCCGGCTGCCTGCCAAGCCGCCCGACAGGTCTCGTCCACGTCACCGCCGGCATCGACCGCCAGCCAAGCCACCCGGCAGGTCTCGTCCATGTCGCCGTCGGCTACCAGCCAAGCTGCCCGAGTGGGGCCAGCCATACCTGATACATTCCTTTATTGACAACCTTTAGACATACTTATATGCATTGAGTTTTCCTTTCCAGTCACCCTTTCTTACTCACTATATGTTAATAGACCTCTCTGCATTGAATCATACCTGTTATTAATCTCTCTCTCTTCCACAGCATGTATTTATCCTGTTTTCCTTCTCTCACACCAAGCAGATGCCCGCCCCTCCCTGAGCCTGGTTCTGCCGGAGGTTTCTTCCTGTTAAAAGGGAGTTTTTCCTTCCCACTGTCTCAAAACTGTCATCTATAATCCAGTTTTGAGATCCCTTCCCAGACGCCTTAACGCCCACTCACATACTGGGCCATCTGACCTCAGGAAATCACATGATGGGGTGGGGCCAGGTTTCACAATGAGCTCACCAGAAACCCGGGCTGATTGGGACCCACACCCACTTTCACACCTTGGCTCTTGTGATTAGGTAGAGGATCACCAGGGGGTCCTTTGTCCCTCTTTGGGGGGAAACTCCCACTGGGTTTAAATCTGTGACTCTCCACCATTGACCCTTAGAACTGAAGAAGCTTCTCGGATGAGAGGTGAAACGTCTTCAAGCAACTCAAAGTCCATACGCTTTTCTTTCCAAGCTCCTTAGACTATCATCATCATTCATCACGAATTCATTTTGTCTATGAAAGAAAAAACGTGAAGAGTTGAACTAAGAAAGGAGGTCCTGTTCAAACAGCACAAAAACACATGAAGACAAAGCTTTGTGTTTGTCACGCTGAACACATGTGACACTTTCTCACAGCTGAGTGTGTTCCAGTAAAGTGTGAGCAGGACAAACACAATCAGAGTTTGTCTCTCTCAGTTTTCAGTGAGTCACATTTAGTGTGTGCAGCCAAACATGATGGCACACTGCCACAGATCACTTCTGAGGAAAGAGGAGGCGTTCAGCTTCCTCATAGTTTCACACCTGCCAGAAGCAGCCTCACCCTGACAGCTCAACCTTCAAATCACTGTGTCAGTAGATGATTAGCAGAGGAAAGTGAGAGCTGCTGTGAGCTGATGTCCTGAAGGGCTTTTAAAAAGTCTCTGAGTTTGACAGGAACATGAAGATGTTTGTGGTGTTTGTGATCCTCCTGCACAGTAAGTACACCTTCCTCTCTCTGCTCTCATCATCAGCTTTTCTTTCATCTCTCTCTCTTTAATGTGTTGAAGTGAAGCAGGAGGAGATTTCCATCAAACACTGGATTCTGATTCAGATCAAACTAACAATTCAGTCCATCAGGGTGAGCCTGTTGGCCTCTAAAGGCCAGTAAGAGGGCCTGGCGAGATGGATAAGTGAAGAGTTATGGGGTGCTGAATGGCGGCATGGCGACTGCCATGTAGTGGTGACAGGAGACAGGTGACGTCTTATCTCATTGGACAGCGAGACACTAGCCTTGGTGTCAAGCAGAGAACAGCAGTGGGTAGAGTTGGGAGCTCTGCCGATTTGAGTTGAAAATGGGCAAAGTAGTGGAGAGGATGTGTGAGGAAGCTGCTGGCTTTAAGATTTCAAAGGACTTTTAGTAGTTTTAATTGATCGACTGAGGCGACTGGAACTTTTTAGTTTATTGTTTTTTTTATATATATATTTCAGTTTTGTTGATTTCAATTTGAATAATGCTATATCAAAAACCTGAAACTGATTTGAAATAGAAATGTATTCTGCCAGAAATACCAGAATCTACGCTTAAAGCTCACAAAACTATTTTAACAACCACCAAACAATTAAAATGACAAATGTGGATTGTTCACCCGACGGCACGTACACAGACACGCTGTCGGGTACTGAAAGGCGACATCTCAGATTCTGATGCTTCGTTACTCTCTGACCAAAATTTACTGAACCAGCAGCAAAATAAGATCAAAACTATGCTTCACAATTGAAAAACATTGTCATGAATTCCCTCTTGCTTTTGCTGTTTTGTTTCCACCACAGTAAAATCACACTTCCTGTACAGCTCTTTCTTTCTCTTTACCCAGAGACTAGTTTACCATCAAAAATCTGTTTTCTGCAATATTCACTGGCTCCAGTCTACAGTTGTGTACAGTGCTGTTGGCTACTGTTTTGTTTTCTGTTTTGTTCTTTTCAAATCAGGACGAATCAGGACCTTGTGAATCAGTTGAATTGGAAATCAGTGATGATACCCAGCCCTACTTTGTGTGGAAGTGTATTGTGCTGACTGGGCGAGGTTGGTTGTCATTGAAGCTTGTTTTTTGGGTGCTGAGGTGGATAGAGGTGAAGTTGTGGAATATTTAGCCAAAACGTGTAACACACTGGACTCCTGATATTCCCTCAGATGTTTAATTAGTGCCCACAGCTCCAGAGATCTCACGTTACTGTGATGGCTGACAGAATGGAGGGTTCTTATTTCCTTCTCCTCACTTTCACTCTCACTCTGGCGTGGCACCCACAGTGTCTCCTCTGGAGTTTGTATGGATTCCAAACTCTGAAAGGTCTCACACTGAATGAGTTCAGGTTTAGACTCACACACAGCTGATTCATGTTTCTGTCTCTGTGTACTCAGTTTCCCAGCATACCTCAGCTGTGGAGGTGTATGAGGGGGTGGAGTCTGTCCTGTTGACCTGTCAGCACACTTCTGTACCTCAAAACCCCACTCTGGTGTGGACACGCCGTGACCTCAATCCTCCAATGGTCCACCAGCGTAACCTGGCAGGAGATGAACTCAGAGACCAAAACCAGCGTTACAGGACAAGAACATCCATGAAGATGGACTCTCTGCAGACTGGAGACTTCAGCCTCACTTTGAGGAAGCCCGTCCTGTCTGACAGTGGCACCTACACCTGCACCATCAGAGCGATGGGAGAAGAACTGACAGATGTTCACCTGCAGGTCAAAGGTCAGCAGCATACTCCAGTACTTAGTTGTATCAGTTTACCACAGTTTTTATGAGCATTACCTGCATGTTTGACAGATGACTGAGGGGAGATTTGAAAGTCAGACTCATTCACGGAGCAGAAGAAAACGTGGAACTATTTGTTAAAGCTGGATTACATGCAGTGGGAATATAAAGAATACAGTTCAAACTTTATTAGACCCTATTTATGACATTTCATCAGTGTATAAATTGACATTTGAATTACTTCAGAAAACACTAACAAAGATTGCAGATTAAAAAGCAAACAGGAAGAATGGAGGATCTTAAATTAAATTACTGTAAATGCATGTAATACATGTTAAAGTGCAATTAACTGATGGCTCTGTAGATCCCAGCAACATTTATCAGTTTTTATCTTCAAATTCTGTCATTATGACTCCTGAGTCTTCAGGTCAGTTTGATAGTTTCCTGGAGCATGAGTTATTCAGACTGACGTTGTCTTCAGTGCTCCATGAGTTTGGGTGGAGATATTTTCTGACAGAATTAAAACTGACCTTTCTGCTGACACCATTCTTTAACCAGTGAAACATTCTTTGATGAGCAGTCAACCTGTGCGAGACCGACTCTTTACTTTGGAGCAGAATAATCGTGTTCATGTAAACCTTATTCTGTTATTGGTCTCTTACAGAGGTGTACACTTTCCCAGTGGAGGCCTGGGTTATCCTTGCTGTCCTGCCCGTTGCTGCTGTTGTGGGTCTGGGAGTATATTTATGGAAACTTCTCTACAGAGGTAAAAAAAAAAAAAAAAAAAAAAAGTATAAAAAAGAACTGTAAAAAGAACAAAAGAATACCACTACACTTGGTGCAACAACTTTTATTTAATCATCACTGATGATCATAACACATTAACAACATATATTTTTAACAACGATTGTTATGTCACTGCTGCGGCAGCAGACGTGTGGAGTGGTTAGAGAAAGAACCAGTGTGTAGGCACTGATGAATGCGAGTGAACTTTATTTACATTTGGGGGAAATTAAATACAAACAAAAGTGGAGCATGGCGGCGACAAAACTAAAACAAAGCCTAAACTGGGTGAAAGATACAAAGAAACAAAAGCCTGGAGCAAGAAACCCAGGGCATGAAACATAAAAATCTGAGAAGGGGAAATGTCACAGATAAAAACACAGGGCAAGATAAACAGACAAACCAGCAATGAACAAAGAAGACGACGCAAGGCTTTAATACACAAGTAGGACAACAAGAGGATGGGGAACAGGTGGAAACACAGCTTGATCAAATCTGACATAGCGAGACATGGGGAAGCAAAGCTCAATACACTTAACATATGAAAAGAGACTATCACAATAAAACAGGTGTTGTGGCCATTTTTGTTGAAGGTTTATAAATCGCAATTTGTAATCATTTTTGTTTTTTCTTTAAAGTTGTAAGAATATGCTGACCGAGTTTTGTTATGTAAATTCGTAATTAATTTTACTTTTGAAAATGTTTTTGGAAAGTGATTGGTTTATTAGCTTATGGACCCTCCCATTAATCAAGGGATTAAGAGCACCCTGGAGGGGTGTGGTAAAGAGGTTTTTTGTTTGCCAAATGTCAGATGGGATGACGGGAGGGTTTAAAAATGATTTATTTTGACCACTTTTGAAGTTGTTAAAGCAAATTAAGTTAACTTTCGTTTAATTTTAAGTTGTAAGAAGTTATTTGGTTGATTTTTGTTCATAATTTTCCACGAAATAAACGCCATATGATTTTTAAACAATGGAGTCAGAAGTGCGTTCTACAACAAACCTCCCGTTGCCACCCATGACTTTTCTTGGACTTTTTTGGTGTTTGGAACATAAAAGACCGTGACATTTAAGTAGAAAAATCATGTGACTCGCTTGGATGTCAACGTGGAAGCTGGTAAAACTTGCAAGATTGGACTTGGAAGATTGGATCTTCGCAGAATGGACTGAAAAAATCACGCAAAGTTCGTGCGTAAATGCGAAACTTTGTTTGGATGAGCCGAGACGCTGAGCTGCAACATGAAACATTTGTATTAAACAATTATCTTTTGGACCTTGTGAAACGAATTTTGTGGTTGAAATGGAGGAACAAGAAAGACAGCTTTTTAATTTGATTAAAAAACACAGAGCGAAACTTGCCGTTCTGACAAAAAAAAACGAAATAACATTAATGCTCTCATTGATGCTGGAGAATCAAAAGCCTCTATAGATGAACACATGAAAACATTTAATGATTATTTGGGAGTCTATGGACTTACAGACTTCAGTCCAAAAATTGCTGAATGATGATGAAGAGGAAACAGATCACAGCGATTGGTATGAACCTAAGCTGATCAGTTTTAAAGAATTTCTGCATGAAATCGACACTTGGATGAATCCAGACTCAGATCCACAAAGGATGAAGTTGCAGCCTCTAATGTTGAATCAAAGGTAGCATTTCATAACAGTGACATTGCGCCGCATGATAGTGTCTCACAAGTAGCGCAAGAAACGAGGGACATGATTTCTGAACGAGTTGCAAAACCTCTCAGCAAGGGCTCTAGCAAAACGCCCAGTAATGTTACTGCAGCCTTAAGTCTAAGGAGTAAAAGGAGTAAAAGCTCGCGTGCAGCTTCAATGGCGCTGATGGAAGCTGAGTTGGAAAGAGCCGCTTTGGAAGCAAAGGTGGATGCACTGCAAGAAAAACATGCGCTCGAACTGGAAGGAGTTCAATTAAAAGCAAGAAAAGAAGCATTGGCTCTAGGAACAAAGTTGGTTATGGCAGATGCAAAAATGCTAATTTTCACCTCTTCTCAGGATCAGCGGAGCCTTGATTTCAGGGCTGAGGTTGAATCAGAAGGCAGGATTACACCTCCTTCTGGAACATCTACTGAGTTCACACCTGCTGCTACAGCTCAAAAAGTTCCAAGAACAAAGAAAGCCCCTTTAGTTCGTTCACCTTTGCCAATGCCCCTAGAGACACATGCACCTGCTAAGGTTAAACCAGAAGGGGAAAGCCCAAGGCCAATCTCTTCTCAGGTTGATGTCCACAGCAGTGCCCTAACAGAGATCATGAGAAAGCAAAATGAGATTACTGAGATGATTGTAAAACAACAGAGGTTGTCACTGCTTCCAGAAGAAACTCCTGTTTTTGGTGGAGATCCTTTGTATTTTAGATCCTTTCTTAAGGCGTTTGAGCAAGGAATAGAAACTTGCAGGATAGGCTTTATTATTTTGAACAGTTTACTACAGGACAGCCCAGAATTTTAGTGAGAAGTTGCATGCACATGAGTCCACAGACAGCTTATGAAGATAAAGATAAAGATAAAGATGACCTTTATTAGTCCCACAGGTGGGGAATTTGTTTTGTTATAGCAAAAGTGCAAAGGTTTGTAGCAGAAATTAGAAAACACTGGAAAGCAATAAAAATAAAATAAAATAAAATACTATATACAATAGAATAAAAATAGAATAATATATACAATAGAATAAAATAGAATACAAATACTATATACAACTGAGTAAGAAAATACAAAAGTACAACTTTGTCAGAGAAAGAATTGCACATATAGCAGTCTTATTGCACGTGTGAGGGTTTGATCAGTTGCAAAAGTCTTTGTTGTGGAGTCTGACAGCACTGGGGAGGAAAGACCTGCGAAATCTCTCCGTCCCACACCGTGGGTGCCGCAGTCTCCCACTGAAGGAGCTGCTCAGTGCTGTCAGAGTCTCTTGCATGGGGTAGGAGATGTTGTCCAACAGGGATGACAGCTTAGCCGCCATTCTCCTGTCACTCACCACCTCCACTGGGTCCAGAGGGCATCCTAGAGCAGAGCTGGCCCTTCGGATCAGCCTCTTCCGTCTCTTCCTGTCCCCAGCAGAGATGCTGCCGCCCCAGCAGACCACTCCATAAAAGATGGCTGAGGCCACCACAGAGTCATAGAAGGTCTTCAGGAGTGGGCCCTCCACTCCAAACGACCTGAGTCTCCGCAGCAGGTACAGCCTGCTCTGCCCTTTCCTGTAGAGGGCGTCTGAGTTATGAGTCCAGTCCAGTTTGTTGTTCAGATGAACACCAAGGTACCTGTAGCTGTCCACAGCCTCACTGTCCATACCTTGGATGTTCAGTGGTTGCAGTGGAGGATGTTTGTGCCTGCGGAAGTCTACCACCAGCTCCTTAGTTTTACTGGCATTGATCTGGAGGTAGTTCAGTTGGCACCAGTCCACAAAGTCTTGAGTCATTCCTCTGTACTCCTTGTCGTCCCCATCAGTGATGAGGCCGACTATTGCAGAGTCATCAGAGAACTTCTGCAGGAAGCACTGGGTGGAGTTGTGGGAGAAGTCTGCAGTGTAGATGGTGAAGAGGAACGGAGCCAGAACCGTTCCCTGTGGGGCCCCTGTACTGCAGACGACCCTGCCCGACACACAGCCCTGAGTCCTCACATACTGTGGTCGGTCAGTGAGGTAGTCCAAAATCCCGGTAGTGAGGTGATGGTCCACTCCAGAGTTCTCCAGCTTGTCCTTCAGAACCGAGGGAAGAATAGTGTTGAAGGCACTGGAGAAATCAAAGAACATGATTCTCACAGTGCTCCCCGCGGTCTCCAGGTGAGCGAGGAAACGATGTAGGAGGTGAATGACGGCATCATCCGCTCCAATGCCAGGTTGGTAGGCAAACTGAAGTGGGTCCAGTGATGAGCTCACCAGGCGCCGAAGCTGAGCCAGGACCGACCGCTCCAGGGTCTTCATCAGGTGGGATGTCAGAGCCACCGGCCTGTAGCTGTTGAGGTCCTTGGGGCGTGAAGTCTTTGGCACTGGTACAACACAGGATGTTTTCCAGAGCTGTGGGACTCTCCCCTGGCTCAGGCTCAGGTTGAAGAGGTGCTCCATCACCCCACACAGTTGGTCCGTGCAGGACCTGACGACCCTTGAGCTGATGCCATCTGGGCCCGCTGCCTTCTTGCCATTAATCCTCCTCAGTTCCCTCCTAACCTGGGTGGTTGAGAGAGACAGGCTGGAGCCTTGTGTTGAGTGTGTATTGGATGCTGTTGTTGGGGGTGGGGAGGAGTGAGCAGGGTGAATAGAGAAGGTGTGAAGTGTCTGAGGTGTCAGAGGTGGAACAGCAGCAGTGGGGGTGGGTGAGTCTGCAGCCGATGTTGGAGACTGCCTCATGGCTGAATCAAATCTGTTGAAGAAATGATTCAGTTCATTTGCCCACCTCACATCCCTCCCAGGCAGAGAGTTCTGATGTTTGTGGCCTGAGATGGTTCTGAGGCCTCTCCAGACTTCACCAACGTTGTTTTGCTGAAACTGGTTCTCCATCTTCTGCCTGTAGCTTTCCTTCCCATTCCTTATCAGTCCCCTCAACTCTTTCTGCACCCTTTTCAACTCCTCTTTGTCTCTGGATTTGAAGGCCCCCCTCTTCTGCTTGAGGACAGCTTTAATTTCTGGGGTAATCCAAGGTTTGTTGTTGGAGAAACACCGTACAGTCCTGGTAGGTACGGTGTTATCCACACAGAAATTAATATAGTCAGTAATGCATGTAGTAAGGCTGTCAATGTCCTCTCCGTGGTCGTCACAGATCACCTCCCACACAGTCGACTCAAAACAATGCTTAAGAGCCTCCTCGCTCTCCTCCGACCATTTCTGTACTGTGCGGGTGGCTGGTGGCTCCCTGCGCACTAAGGGCTCATACACAGGGACAAGGTGCACCAGGTTGTGATCAGATCTGCCCAGGGGAGGGAGAGGTGATGAACTGTATGCCTCTTCAGCATTGGCATACAGTAAGTCCAGTGTTTTATTGTCTCTGGTTGGCCAGGTCACATACTGGGTGAAGGTGGGCAGTGTGGAGTCCAGTGAGGCATGATTAAAGTCCCCTGATATTATGAGAAGGGCCCTCGGAGATTGTGTTTGCAGTCTGCTGACCACAGAGTGGAGAGAGTCAAAGGCTGCATCCACGCTGGCTGAAGGGGGGACATACGTTGTTATCGCGATAACATGCGAGAATTCCCGGGGCAGGTAGTACGGACGCATGCTAACGGCTAACAGCTCAATGTCTCTGCTGCAGAGTTGTTCTTTCACAGCGATGTGCCCAGGGTTACACCATCTGTCATTCACAAACACTGTCAGTCCCCCTCCTTTCCTCTTTCCGCTCTCTCTCGTCCTGTCCGCTCGCAGCATCTGGAATCCCGGTAGTGTCACGCTCGTGTCCGGAGTTAGCGGTGTTAGCCACGACTCCGTTAGCATGATGCTACATTGCCGGTACTCCCTCTGTGACCAGGTTAGCGACATGAGCTCATCCATCTTATTGGGCAAAGATCTTACGTTTCCAATGATTACAGAAGGAAGAGATGGTCGATAACGTCTCCTTCTCGGGCGACGGCGCTCCTTCCCAGCACGACACCCCCGTCTTTTCTTCCTCAGCTCGCTGGGAATGTCGAGTCTGTCCGCCGGCAGTACCGCTGCGGGACGCAGCGCTAACAGCTGATCCTTACTGTAAACAGAGGATCCCTGCTCTGGGTCCCCAGTCACGGGTGAAAAAAGTAGAAAAAAACTAAGAAAAACGAGCAGAACTAGCACAAAACGATAGAACATGGTTGCAGAGTCTAATTACTAATACGTTAGTCATAAAAATTACGAGAAGAAAAAAGATAAGAAAGAAAGAAACTCAGAATGAGCAGAGCTGCTGTAGCAGGCTGCCGCACACGGGGGGCGCCGGAAGTGCCAATTATCTTGAGGCAAAAAAGCAGCTTGAGTGGAACTTTGGTAACAGAGCAAAGATAACATCTGCATTTATAGACAAGGCTCTTAACTGGCCGGGTTTCTTGATCAGCTGGAAAATTCAACCAATATGAGGATTCTTGTTTCAAAGTTGCCTTTTAGACTTCGCGATAAATGGCGAATAATAGTCGTTGATATAACAGAAAAGTGCAATCGCAGAGCAAGATTTAAAGATCTTCTTGATTTTCTTGAAAAGCAAACAAGAGCTGCATTAGATCCTGTTTTTGGAGAGAGTCAAAAAACAAAAGAAAAGATGGCTTCGAAACCATCAAAGACAGTTTAAAACTAAAAGCAGTAGCTTTGCTACTTCTGTTGCTGCAGTTTCAGAAAAGAACAATGACAAACACAAACTGGAACGGATTCAAATAAGCCATGACAATAAAGGGTTAGATCAAACTCGCTGCTTGTTTTGTGACTAAAATCATTTTTTGGACATATGTGACTCATTCAAACTAAAAGCAACAAAGAAAAGGTGACATTCCTTAAGAGTAAAGGTTTATGCTTTGGTTGCTTACAGAAAGGCCACATGAGTAAAGCTTGTCTACATCGTTTGACGTGCCACACCTGCAATAAAAATCACCCTACTGTTCTCCACATAGACTCAAAAGAACGGCAGTGGCAAGCAGCTAAAGCTGAATGTAAAGAATCATCAGTCTCAAATGCAACTGTTTCTTTGAACTTTGGTAGCCATACTGGGGCCGGGGCTGGGTCTAATGAATGTGCCTTGTCAGTTGTTCCAGTAAAAGTGAAGTTGGAAAATGGGACGATGGTTGTTGAGACATATGCCTTTCTTGATCCCGGCAGCTCTGCAACTTTTTGCACGAGGCGTTGATGATGCAGTTAAATGCATCTGGAAAGAAAGTGGAAATCATGTTAAAGACTATGGGTCAGGAAAGACCAGTAAGTAGCTATAAACTTTTTGGAATGGACGTAGTTGCTTTAAAACAGAATGAGCATTTGAGGTTGCCTGATGTGTATACTCAAAAGTCTATTCCTGTCACTAAAGAAAATACCCCTAAAGAAGAAGACTTAAGAAAATGGCCTTTAGTTAAAAGATGTTCAGTCGACACCCATAAATGCTGGCATTGGGCTGCTTATTGGTGTAAATTCTCCCAAAGCGCTGGAGCCTTGGAGAATCATTTACAGTGAGGGTAATGGACCCTATGCTGTGCTAACTCGTCTTGGTTGGGTTGTCAATGGGCCACTCAATCAGGGTAGTGAAAAGGATGAGCACGATGCTAGTTTTGTCCAGGTAAACCGCATTTCTATAAGTAGTTTAGAAGAAATGCTGGTTAAACAGTATAATCAAGATTCTGTGGAGAACCAGTGTAATGAGTGTGCAGAAATGTCTGTAGAAGATAAACAGTTCATGAACATAATGTCAGAGTCAGCTGTACTTAAAGATGGTCATTATTACTTGAAATTACCCTTTCGTAAACCTGAAGTAAGAATGCCAAACAACAAGCAGGTGGCTCAGCAGAGGGTGCAATATCTGCTAAAACAGTTTCAGAAGGATCAGTTATTCATTGAAGAATACAAAGAATTCATGCACAATGTTAGTATGGAGGGACATTCAGAAATCATACCACAAGAACAGTTGAAGCATGAGGAAGGAAACGTGCGGTATATACCTCATCATGGGGTCTACCACCCCCGCAAGAAAACACTGCTTGTTGTGTATGATTGTGCTTCAACATTTGCTGGAACATCACTGAACGAAGAGCTATTACAACAGGAAACATAACACAAAGAAGCGGACTTGACAAGGAGAAGTGCCTGACGGCAGAGGCAGAGGGAACATGGGACACGGAGCACAGGAACAGAAACCAAGAAACCAGAAATAATCAATAATGAACTCAAAGACTATATAATAATTCAAATGAAACACTGGGTCACTGACCTTTGAATCCTGGAATGAACAACAGGACATCATCATACATCCAATCCAATCCAACTTTATTCACAAAGCACTTTAAAATAGCACAGGACAGTAAATGAGTTACGAACAATAGAATAAAATAAAACAGCAAAGAAGTAAAAAAAAAACAAAAACATAATACATAAAAAATCAAATATTAATAAAAGCCCTATATTAAAAAACAACAGAAAACAGAGGTGTTTTTTTTTTTTTTGTTGATTCTAAAATATGTATGTACCAGCTCAGTGAGATAAGAAGGGTCTAGGTCATGGAGGGCTTTAAAAGCAAATAAAAGAATTTTAAAATTAATCCTAAAAGAATTTTAAAATTAATCCTAAAAGAAATGGGCAGCCAGTGAAGTGAACCTAAAATAGGGAAAATGTGCTCAAACTTTCAAGTGCCAGTTAAAAGACGAGCTGCGGCGTTTTGCACCCTCTGTAGATGAGTAATGCATGAAGCACTGAACCCTATATAAAGTGCATTACAGTGATCCAGACAAGTGCTAACAAAGCCGTGGATAACTGTCGCAAAGTGCTGCTTTGAAAGAATTGGCTTTATTTTAGTCAGCTGCCTCAGCTGCCTTAATCTGACTGCTTCAGTTCAGACCCCCAAGTTTGTGACAGTTGGCTTACTATACTGGGCCAAGGTATCTAAATACACATTGGGGGTCTCAGTGGGGCTACCAAAAACCATCAGTTTTTTTGTCATTGAATTTTAAAAAGTTAAGAGACATCCAAACTTTAACGTCATCAAGACACTGAAGTAGTGGCTGTGTGGAATATGTGCCTTTTTTCTTAAGAGGGACATAGATCTAACAGTCATCAGCATAAAAGTTAAATGCAATGCCGTGTTTTCTCAGTATAGAACCAAGAGGGAGCAGATATAAAGAAAAAAGGAGGGGAGCTAGAACTGAGCCCTGTGGGACACCACACAAGAGAGGAGCAGAGGATGACACATGGTCACAGAGACTGACACAAAACGTTCACTCTGCCAAGTAGAACCTGAACCACTCCAGTGCTGTGGCCCTAATGCCCACCCAGTGCTCCAAATGAGAGAGTAAAATGGCATGACCCACTGTATCAAACGCAGCTTTCAAATCTAAAAGCACAAGAACAACACAGTCGCCACTGTCAGTGGCTAAAAATATGTTATTGTAAAATGTTAAAAGGGTTGATTCAGTGCTATGTAAGGATTTAAAACCAGATTGAAAAACCTCTAAAACATTTTGCTTTTCCAGAAAGGTCATTTACATCCCCAACCAACAAAGTCCGGGCTTCTACCTCAGCAGCACACAGATCCAACAGCTACCTTCAGACGGGTACCGAACAACTTATTTGTTTAATCCAGCAGCACTTTACCTCAACAGCAGAAGTACCTCAACTAGTCTGATGAAATTTCAGACTCATCAGAGTAGCTAGGTGAATACTTTCTAGAGGAAAGGAATTCTTAAACATCCCACAGATCTTTTCCTGCATTACCAGTTTAACATGACAGACACTTTGTTTGTGAAGCATTTCCCATTTCTTTGGGATAACCTTAATTATATTTATATTATTATTTATATTATATTATATTATTATTATATATATTATTTATATTATTTATATTTATTTTAAATGAAGGAGCTTCAGTGTATCTAAGTTAAAGTGACTCCAGCTGCTCAGCGTGTCTCTTTCTCTATTAAACCCTCCTACAAACTCACACTCTGGTCCTGCTTACGTTTCAGTATACTGAGAACATTATCTGGGTCATGTTTGTATTATGTATTAAATATTTGTGTGTTCTGTGTCACTGTTAATAATGTTGAAGAAGATGCCTCCAGGGAGGAGAGACATGAACAGGAAACAAAAACAGTCAACAGGAAAACACTGGAGTTCATGACAGAAGTCCAAACACAGTTCAGGGGGTCGGCCTGGAGGGCGGCAACACAACAGCCCACAGTTTATTTGTTCAGGGGGCCGACCCGGAGGTCGAGGGTACAACAGGTCACTGTTTATCAGTTCAGGCGACCGACCCGGAGGTTTGCAACTCAACAGGCCATGCCATCTCATATCAGGTGGCCGGCCGTGCAGAAGGCAGCGGCGGTGCAGTTCAGGAGGCCGCCCACGACGGCAATGTTGTCCAGCTGACGGCCTGGAAAGTGGCCGGTGACGGGGCAGTCGTGGACGTGGCCTGGAAGGTGGCCGGTGACGGTGGGGTCGTGGACGCGGCTTGGCGGGCCCCGGATGTGGCTTGGCGAGACCAGGCGAGGCTGAGGCAGAGGCGGCTGCTACAGGCGGAGCAGAAGCCGACGTTGAAGCTGGACCAGGCGAAGGCGATGAAGCAGAAGCCGAAGCTGGACTAGGCGACGGCATAGGAGCCGCAGATGACAGAGCAGGTGGTGGCTGGATGGGCTCCTCGGGCCCTCCAGTTGACGTGGCAGGGGGCTGGTGCGGTTCCCCCGAACCTCCAGCTGATGTGGCAGGTTGCTGGACGGGCTCCTCGGGTCCTCCAGCTGACGTGGCAGGTTGCTGGACGGGCTCCTCGGGCCCTCTAGCTGACGAGGCGTGGGGCTGGTGCGGTTCTCCAGAACCCCCAGCTGACGTGGCGGGTTGCTGGACGGGCTCCTCGGGCCCTCCAGCTGACGAGGCGTGGGGCTGGTGCCGTTCTCCTGAACCCCCAGCTGACGTGGCGGGTTGCTGGACGGGCTCCTCGGGCCCTCCAGCTGACGTGGCAGGTTGCTGGACGGGCTCCTCGGGCCCTCCAGCTGACGAGGCGTGGGGCTGGTGCGGTTCCCCTGAACCCCCAGCTGACGTGGCGGGTTGCTGGACGGGCTCCTCGGGCCCTCCAGCTGACGTGGCAGGTTGCTGGACGGGCTCCTCGG
The DNA here is from genome assembly GCF_036321145.2 of Pelmatolapia mariae. Classification (NCBI taxonomy): domain Eukaryota; kingdom Metazoa; phylum Chordata; class Actinopteri; order Cichliformes; family Cichlidae; genus Pelmatolapia; species Pelmatolapia mariae. The sequence continues at coordinate 19,175,482 of NC_086229.1, read as the reverse complement.
GCCCTCTAGCTGACGAGGCGTGGGGCTGGTGCGGTTCTCCAGAACCCCCAGCTGACGTGGCGGGTTGCTGGACGGGCTCCTCGGGCCCTCCAGCTGACGAGGCGTGGGGCTGGTGCCGTTCTCCTGAACCCCCAGCTGACGTGGCGGGTTGCTGGACGGGCTCCTCGGGCCCTCCAGCTGACGTGGCAGGTTGCTGGACGGGCTCCTCGGGCCCTCCAGCTGACGAGGCGTGGGGCTGGTGCGGTTCCCCTGAACCCCCAGCTGACGTGGCAGGTTGCTGGACGGGCTCCTCGGGCCCTCTAGCTGACGAGGCGTGGGGCTGGTGCGGTTCTCCAGAACCCCCAGCTGACGTGGCGGGTTGCTGGACGGGCTCCTCGGGCCCTCCAGCTGACGAGGCGTGGGGCTGGTGCCGTTCTCCTGAACCCCCAGCTGACGTGGCGGGTTGCTGGACGGGCTCCTCGGGCCCTCCAGCTGACGTGGCAGGTTGCTGGACGGGCTCCTCGGGCCCTCCAGCTGACGAGGCGTGGGGCTGGTGCCGTTCTCCTGAACCCCCAGCTGACGTGGCGGGTTGCTGGACGGGCTCCTCGGGCCCTCCAGCTGACGTGGCAGGTTGCTGGACGGGCTCCTCGGGCCCTCCAGCTGACGAGGCGTGGGGCTGGTGCGGTTCCCCTGAACCCCCAGCTGACGTGGCGGGTTGCTGGACGGGCTCCTCGGGCCCTCCAGCCGACGTGGCAGGTTGCTGGGATGCTGCGGGATGCCGGGCCTGCATACCAGGGCATCCAGTATCAGATGCAGGCCGAGGTGCTAACTGGACAGGGAGCTGAGCTGCTAACTGGACAGGGAGCTGAGCTGCTAACTGGACAGGGAGCTGAGCTGCTAACTGGACAGGGAGCTGGGCTGCTAACCGGACAGGGAGCTGGGCTGCTAACTGGAGTAAAGGCTGAAGAAAAACAGGCTGTTGAGGCATAATCCCACACGGAGTGAGAGCAGGTGAAAAACTGTCTATAGGGCTTACTATCTTAGTACAGGAGTCCACGAAGTGAGCAGTGTAAATGACCACCAGTTGCTAGACAGCTTTAGGTTCTCAGGGTCTGCAGCAGTTTTAACTGGCTTAAAGGCAAACGGCCCAGTCTCTGTAGTCGCAGGAGGAGTCGACCTAAGCTTGTTGGACCTGATCAATGGCAGTGTAAGGCTCAAAGGGGCTGGTTTAGCCATACAAAAAACAAGAATTGCCACCTGACCCACAAAAACAAGACTTAGACCACAAGAGTGAGGCTCCTGGACAAACATTACACACTCAGGTATGGATCTAACTAATGGCATGTTAGTAGCATGACTGTGATATGTTGGACAGACACATTTGCTGGAACCCGCACCCGTAGTGATCTGTGGCTTCAGAGTGATAGCTATATTGAGTTGAGAGACAGACACAGGTAAAACAGCACTTGAACCATTAACTGCTGCAGGTGACACATCAGGCTGTGAATGAGTGGTAACACGTTATACGAGGCCAAAACCTTATCTAGTGATGGCAACAAACTGTTCCAAATTCTACAATCTGGTAAAAGGTTCCGCATCATCCGGGCAAGGACAGAGAGACTCAAAAGGAGCTTCTATCCTGAAGCCATCCGGGCCCTAAACCAACCCCCCCCCCCCCCCCCACCCACACACACACACACACACACCCCCGCCCTCTCACATCATCTATAATTGACTGAGACTCTCCTCCAGACACTCAATTCCTTTAACTTTAAATATGTTTATATTGTCCATTCTGTAAAATAGTCAGATGTCTATTCATATTAATGTACAGAATTCACCTGCTTGCTGCTTCTAATGCACATTCACCCAATGTATATACTATATATATATATATATATATATATATATTTATATATTTATAATGCTATTCCTCTACCCCCCCCCCCCCCCCCCCCCTTTTCTTGCACATGTCGAAGAGCGTGTCAGATACATTTCAATGTGTGTTATACTTGTATAACTATGCATGTGACAAATAAAGAACCTTGAACCTTGAACCTTGATGAGTTCACGGAAACAGGAGAAAACGGTGTCACATTTACCCTGATGTCAGCCTCCATCTCCTGATTGGAGGTAATAGTGTTGGAGCAAAACAGTTCAAAAACGCCCTGTTTGTTACCTTCAGGAAGACAGAATTCATGTCGTGGCATTACACGGTCCAGGTTACCATGATCTGCATTTATGTCATGACGGATTAACGTGAGTTCATGATCAGCATTTTTAGTCTTCAGTTCATTGAATATAGGAACAGCAGGCAAATCATGATCACACACCTCACACTCAGTCCCTTCATATTTTATGTCATGACCTGAAATAGCCTTACTTGCTATGAAAGCACAGGGGCCTTCTTCGAGTGGCTCATTGGTGAGCGGAGTAGACTCAGGAAGGGAGGCGTTAGCCCCAGATAACTCAGTCTGTGATGGAACCCCAGGCACACTACATGACACAAAAGAAAACACTTTTACCCCACTCCCCACACAATTAACATCAAGGTCTGTGGAAGTCTTTTTCAAACTAAGTGTAGTGTCAGAGGTCCCTACAAGGTTACTAGGTGTGTCCATGATTGTTTTTGAAATAAAAGCTCTTGGCTGTGGCTCGGTTAGCGGTGCATTACTCAGCCTAAAGTTAGCACTGGCTGATTCAGAAACATTCTCTTTATTTTCGCTAACAGAAACACACGAAACAGGGGATTCCCCGGTCGGCTTAGGGGCTGGACAGTCAAACACCTGTTCGGGTGGAGGTGATAAGAACACAGGCTGAAACTCTCCAGTGCTGGGATTCACAGTCTGTGTGGGTCTTACTCCTTGTTCATAGAAGCTAGACGAACTGACCACCCCATTCTCAGTACGAGAGTCAGCCATCTTCACACTATGAGTCTCTTTTAACCTTGACTCTTGGATCTGTACTACTGACTCTAGTTCATCGTCTAATGTTTCAACAGGGGCTAATGATGAGAGACTGCATTCACTCACCTCCGGTCGTTGCGCAGCGCGACGGCGACGCGCACGTCGTTTCTTCTTGATTGTCGTTTCAGACAAACCTGACAACGGCGTCTCATGCGCGCCAAGCGGTGTCACAGAGGCTGGGGAACTGGGTGAGGACGGAGCGGCAGGTGAGAGTTCCTGGAAGCTCAGGGGCCCCCCAAGAGCCAGGCGAGTTCCCTGGAAATTCTCGTCATAATTAGGAGCGAGCCACGGCTCCCACCGGAGCTCTTCCTCTAGTTGCGCACATGCGCCGCGCTGCCGCTCCTCGAGGTCGAAATCCATGCCCTCCACAGCATCCTCGTGTTTTCAGTGGATGGCAAAACAGGCCGTAGCGATGCGCGATGGCGACGTGAACGGCGCTTCCTCCTTGAAGCGGCCGTAGATAACACTTGACTCTCCACGGCGACCAGCTCCTCGTCCTCCGACCACATCCGTGCTAGGCAGGAAGCAGGAGACGAGTAGTCCGATCGAGGCGGCGAGGGTGGGCGGCGGGTCCGAGGCAGGGCAGCTGGCGAGAGCTCCTTCTCGGGGATGAGCCAGGGCTTCCAACGGAGCTCGTCCTTGCGATACGCCCGTAACACCTGCTGCTTCTCTTCCTCACCGAAGTCAATAGCCTCTGGCATCTCCGTGCGCCGCGTAGTGCAGTCAGGTGGTGGCGAAAATGCGGAAGCCGATGAGGCGTGAACCGACGGTGTGTCGGCGGCGAGCCTCACTGTTCCGATTCTGACTGCTTCTGGCTTGCGTGGCAGCGAAGAAACAATACAACAGCATGGCTCCGGCGATGAGACCCGCTCACCGGGCAGCTGCTGCTGCGGGCGGAGTCGGAGAGCGGAGAAGAGAAAGTCACTGATGAGGGGGTGCAGCGTCTCCCATAACCAGGGGAACACGGACACGCACACCCCTACTTGGCTGGCTAACTCTTCCCGTTCCTCCTCTCTGGAACAGTGCAGCCATTTGTCGCATAGTGATTCCACTGTCCGGGCGATCTCTGGCAGTTGTGCCGCTGGGTCCGGCATGGTCGCGTCGTACTGTCACGATCTGAGGTGACAGACCGTGCGGTGGTGTGTGTGGTGGACCCAGGTGCGAACACAAGTGAGGATACGGAGTGAACTTAAACAAAAGCAAGCCTTTTATTGTGGCTGATGATCACGAAAGAAAACAAACAAGAATGAGGGCAGCACACACGCGACACAGACTGCATGAAACACAGAGACTAAATACACATGAGGGATGATCAGGGGAAGTGGGAACACATGGAGGAACAGCTGACTGACATGAGCCTAATGACAGGACGAGGGAGTGAAACTAAATACAATGAACAAAGAACACACGACTCCTTCAAAATAAAACAGGAAACATGAGACAGACATGATAATACAAACTTGATAACATAAGACACGCAGCATGAACACAAAGGGGCAAGGGAGATTTCACAGGGGTTGAAAACACAAGTGGGAACTAATGAGCAAATGAACAGGAAACCAAATGAGCTTAAACATACTATAAACATCAAAATGAACTAAAACTCAAAACACTGGGTCATAAGACCCAGGATTGTCACAGATTCTTCTTTGACTTTAAATATTTGGATTCAGTGCTGTACAACTCTGTGCTTTGTTTTCCTCTCAGTCCCCCAGGTGGAGGTGGATTCAGGGGTGGTGTCTGTCCAGCTGCCCTTCAAAACCACACTTCACCTGCCTGAAGATGCTGAAGTGGAGTGGACGGACAAATACAACAGGATGATCCACATGAAAGGGAACCGCTCTGACCAGCTTGAAGAACAGCACCAGGTTTACAAAGACCGAACAAAGATGAATGAAGACCTGCTGAAAACCGGAGACCTCAGTCTGACCCTGAAACACCCCACAGTTGGAGACACAACGACCTACACCTGCACCGTCTACAGCAGGGAGGGAAACATCCTGTGGAAGAAAAAGGTGGTGCTGATAGTCAGAGGTCAGTGCTGTAGATACAGGTCAAAGGTCAGAGGTCATGTAGGAATTTATTCTCTAAAAGCTTTTGGTTTGAATCTATTTTCAGTTCAGTCAAATAATTTAAATTCCTTGTTGTTTTGATCTAAAAGCCAAAAATGTCAGACAGAGCAACTGTGTGTTTAAATCAGGGGTAGGCAACCTTTCTGATGGTGAGTGCCATTTAAAATTTCCTCAGAAGTCAGTGTGCCATATGATTGCATTAGCAATAAATTTAATAACGCTCTATATGAACAGTTACACAATATAAACAAAAAAAAAGACACTTTTTATCCATAACAAGAACTCCATAACAGCAAATGAACTGTACAATAGAAAACACAAATGCTATTTATGGTCTCCTCACAACAATGATAAAAAAAAAAATAATAATAATAAAAAAAAAAAATAATAATAAATAAACTAAGCCAATATGGCATGTCTGTTAAAACAGAGACACACATGTTAATGTGATCTCTGGTCTCCCACTCAGAGACACAGGTCTGCAAGTGTCCAGCATTCAGACAGCTACCTGAGGACACTCTTCATGTGAGAGAAAATCTGCTCACACAGATATGTAGAGCCAAATACTGTCAATAAGGCCTCTGCAATGTTCTGAAGACAGTTAAACTTGTCAGGTAGTGATGTCCAGCAGGTGAAAATGCAAGCTCCATGAACACGCACAGCTATGGATTCCAGCTGCTTCGATGTTGCATTAACTGGCATTAACCCAGCCAGTTAATGCGAGACAAATCTAGCTGCTCATTAAAGATTTCTGGTTTGATCAGAGAATAAAACATTGGTCCATACACCTGAAAGTCCCAAAAATGCATTGTGTCTCGAGTCTACGGATGTATCCGTGTATCTCCGTGGTGCTGATGCTGTGCTGAGCGGAAAGCTCCTGAAGCTTTTGAAGTGTCGGAATGTGGAAAGCTAACAACGTCCCTCTCACCAGTAGGCTAAATTATTTTTAGCCAATTACAATTTGAATCTGGTAGTTGGGGTTGTTAGCTAAGATACCGTCATTAAAAAGAGGCACAACTAATGTGTCTATGCAAGCTGATTTGTGATGTGCACCGCTGGCGTGCCCATTTATTTTTTGATGCACCTTCTCCGATTAATTCACTACGTGTCGTGCCCAGGGCTGGACTGGGACAAAAAAACAGCCAACGGCTTGACTAGAGACCGGCCCATCAGGTATTAAAGCCATATAGCCTTTGAATGAAAACAAACGCTGTTGTGACAGTGATGTACACTGTCTTGTTGGCATATGTATGATTTCTGTACATTTTACATCAGATAAAAACTTTGGTTGTAAGCTTCAGATAATTATTTAATAACAGCCAGAAATTATAAAGTAAAATAAGAAAGTATTTCTTTGTGCCCCCTTTCCCTGTTAATGCCCTACCTGGCCCCCTGGAAAAACTTTGCTAGACCCGCACCTGCACAGTTACCAGCTGTCAGCTACTTAGAAAAGGATCCTGGTGTTATTTCTCTCTCAGAAACAGTTCATAACTTACCTTCAACTCATTCATGTCACCAAAAAGGTAAACCTGTTTCTCCATCACCTGTTCAGCTCTGATGATTCATTAAGGACATCTCCTGGTCTCATCTTCATGTTTCCCTCTCACCAGATATACAAACCGATATCATGACCAGCAGCTTTTACAGCTGTGGCTCCAGCAAACATCAGCTGATACTAGAAAGTAATATTAAATACATTCTAACAACAGCTCATCAAGCTTAAACGTGCTGCTGTTGTTTAGCGCGACATCCACTGGTTTCCTCTTTCTGGCGCAAAGTGGGCGCTAAACAAACAAGAGAGAAAAGCCGATCAGCATACAGTATCATTGATCAGTTTCATAATTAAAGTAGCAACAGGAGAGAGAGGGGAGAGAATGAGAGAAGAAGAGGCAGCTGTGCAGCGTAACGACAGAATAACTCCACCTTTGTGTCTTTTTTCATTCTAGCTGAAGTCTGGGACAAACTGCGTCCCTTTTCAGCTCAACACGAAACGCGTAATAATTTCTCTGAATGTAGGACGATTCCGTCTTTTTACGGGACGGTTGGCAACTCTACTATCTAACCTTATGAATAAAATAAAGTTCACTATCAGTAACAACACAGCACCGACCCAGCTGTATAGAAACTCCGTCATGCTAGCTAGTAGGCAGTACGAGTTATTGTAACTGACGTAACTGACTGTAAAAAGTCAGCACAACGAAAATAAACTCCACCTAAACTTGGTTTATATCTGACCCAGATAGACTGCAGGTCATAACTTCTTACCTGAAGTTCAGTTCACCTGACAGTTGGACCGGCCGCCGCCTCGGGTCTCTGCTCCTCCTGCCTCCCCTTCCCTCATCCACTTGCTGGCCTCCACCACTTGCTAATGTTACTGAATCTGTGGAACCTCTGCGATGCCACCACCAAATAACTGAGTTATTTTTACACACCGGCCAGCATCTGGCCAATCCCCCACCTTTCATTGTTTACACTGTTACAAAAAAAAAATAAAAAATCATTGGGCCACCGAGCAAATGCCCGGTATGCCCGATGGCCAGTCCAGCTATGGTCGTGCCATCAGTTAACCCTTCCTAGGGTGCCTAGGGTTGCCGACCCCTGGTTTAAATGAACAGAGTAAGGATCATTTTTAATCATCTTCTAACTTCAAAATAAAATCTTCTGGCATGATTTGAGTTTGGATCTGTCAGGGTTCCTGGGTCATTGACCCAGTGTTTTCTGTTCATGTTCGGTTCATTTTTTACCCGCTTATATTTCCTGATTGTCTGTGCCAGACTCCTGTCTATATGCATGTTCTAGTTCTCTTCCTGTGTGTCATTAGTTCTATTACGTTCAGCTGTGTACTCACCAGTCTCTAATCTTCCATCATCAGCCAGTGTATTTAAGTCCCTCAGTTTCTTCAGTCCCTTGTCGTGTCATTGCCGATGTCTATTCCGCATGTGTGCCTTCCCATTCAGTTCAGACAGTCAGTCTTCTTCCCTGTTCTGTTCATTACAACAATCACATTTAATCCTCACCTTGAGTCCTACGTTTGGGTTCTCTCCTTTCCTCATCCACACCATGTAGCCTGACAGAATTACATGACCCGTGCCACAAAGACACGTGTAGGACCCAGCAGACTCAGATCTTTTCCAGCGGCAGGAGGCAGCGCTCTCCATTTGGGCAGAGAAGCTCAGGTGTTAACAGCGGCTCTTCTCGAAGAGGGAGCACGTTTTCAAGGGCACTGGTCTGGCTCTGGGTGAACCTCGGGGACGCCGCGGTCCTCACCTTCGCGTGAGCATTCGCCACCGAGAGTGGGAGGTACTCGCCGAGCTTCGACTGCTCACTCTCTCGCCGCTCCGCTACTTGCTCGCCCACCAGGCGCTTTACTCAATCTACTCCTGTGCGTTCCTGTTCCTCGGGTGGGGGTGACTGGTGTCCAGCTGGCTCCCGTACCAGCGCCCAGGGTGAGGGTGGCCAGGATCCAACCTGACCTCCCAAGAGGCTCAGCTGAGGATCTCCAGCCATTATCCTCATGCTCTGAAGGCTCGGAAGAGCTAGCAGGTCCACACCTCATCCACTTCCTCATCCAGCTTTTCAGGCCCTAGCTGAACCCCTCGGCAAATTGGCAGATCTGTTTCCATCTCAAGCCCCTAGTTCATTATCTCAGGCCGCAGGACTGTCACAAAATTTAGCTCAGTTATCTACTCCACCACCTGCTCCACTCTCACCTCAACCATCACAGTCGCCCTTAGCAGCCCACTCTCCTGTTCAGTCTCCCTTAGCCATCCAGTCTCCTGTTCAGTCGCCCGTCCAGTCTCCTGTTGCTCAGTCGCCCGTCCAGTCTCCTGTAACTCAGTCGCCCGTCCAGTCACCTGTAGTCCAGTCTCTGGCTCAGTCACTCATTGATCCTGCAGTTCAGTTCCCTGACCTGCAGCTACAGCATTCAGAGCCAGCTGTGAGCTCTACCTCTCCTCAGCCAGAGGTTTCCGCACCTCCTGGCCCTGCCTCACCACCGGCGGCTCTCACGCCATCGCCTGCTGCTGCTCCGCCACCAGCGGCTCCCACTCCGTCGCCTGCAGCTGCACCACCACTGGCGGCTCCCACGCCATCGCCTGCAGCTGCCCCACCACCAGCAGCTCCCATGCCGTCGCCTGCAGCTGCTGTGCCGCTGCCTGGTCCTCTTTCGTCGGGTCCTGCTTCGCCGGGTCCTGCTTCGTCTGGTCCTACCTCATCTGATCTGATGACTTCCACGCCATCGCCTTGTCCATGTTTGACTTCCTCGCCGGCATAGCCGGCCTCCAGACCTACTCAGTAGCCGGCGCGGAAACCCCTGGCGGAGGAGCGGCCAGGCCAGCGGGCGCGGAAACCCCTGGCGGAGGAGCGGCCGGGCCAGCGGGCGCGGAAACCCCTGGCTGAGGAGCGGCCGGGCCAGCGGGTGCGGAAACCCTGGCTGAGGAGCGGCCGGGCCAGCGGGTGCGGAAACCCCTGGCTGAGGAGCAGGAGAGCTCACAGCTGGGTCTGGATGCTGTGGCTTCGGGTCCGGGAACTGAAATGGAGGGCGAATGAGTGACTGGACTACAGAAGGCTGGGCGACAGACTGAACTGGCTGGGTGACAGACTGAACTGGCTGGGCGACAGACTGAACTGGCTGGAGGACAGACTGAACTGGCTGGGCGACAGACAACTGGGGAACAGGAAAAGACCAGAGAGGACGAGACTGGTGGACAGGAGGAGACTGGACTACAGGGGACTGGTGGACAGGAGCTGACTGGACTAACTGGACAGGAGCCGACTGGACTGAATGGACAGGAGCCGACTGGACTGACTGGACAGGAGCCGACTGGACTGACTGGACAGGAGCTGACTGGACAGGAGCTGACTGGAGTGGAGCAGCCTGCGCTACGGGTGACTGAGCTACAGGAGCAGCCTGAGCTATGGGTGACTGAGCTACAGGAGCAGCCTGAGCTACGGGTGACTGAGCTACAGGTGACTGAGCCACAGGAGCAGCCTGAGCTACTGGTGACTGAGCTACAGGAGCAGCCTGAACTGACTGGACTGGAGGCTGAACAGCAGGTGAGTGAACTGACTGGACTGGAGGCTGAACAGCAGGTGAGTGAACTGGCTGGGCTGGAGGCTGAACAGCAGGAGAGTGAACTGGCTGGACTGGGAGCTGAGCAGCAGGAGAGTGAACCGGCTGGACTGGGAGCTGAGCAGCAGGAGAGTGAACTGGCTGGAATGGAGAGGGTAATGGATGAACAGAGGTGGGTGTGGCTAAGGGCTGAGCTGGGGTTGGTGTGGCTAATGGCTGAACTGATGACTGAATTACTGAAAGTGATAATGCTGCCGCCTGGGCTAGTAAAGCTGGTGCCTGAGCAGGGGACACCTCAGCTAGCCTAACCAGTGATAGTGCGAGGGCATGAAAGGCTGGATCAGGAGGTGGATGAAGAGGTGAAGTAGCAGGTGGACCGGTTAGCTCTTCGAAGCCTCTAGGGAGGTCAGGCTGGGATCTGGCTGCCCTCAGCCTGGGTGCTGGGACAGGCACGGGAGGTGGCTGGACCCAGTCACCCCCACCCAAGAGACAGGAGCAGGTGTGGAGGTAGACTGGGTCGCAGCTGCCCTCCTCCTGGGAGCTGGCACTGGTGTGGGTGTAGGCTGGGCCCTAGTCATCTGAGGAGGTGAAACGGCTGAAGAGGGAGGCCGAATCCAGGTCACCGTGCTGGCAGGAAATGGCCGAGTGATGGGTGTAGGCTGACTAACGGGAGTGGAAATAATGAGTGGGTGAGCGATATTGACAGGTTTAGGTGACTGAGTGTTTTTAACAGTGGTCTGAGCTGATGAAACTGGAACAGGCTGACAGGTGGATGACGGAGCAGGCTCAGATAAAACAGTCCTAGAATGAGCAGGCCTAGGGTTTGCATACACCGGGACTGTAACAGATGTATCAGAGACTGCACTGGCCTTTCTGCCATCACCATTTACAGTCTTTAGTTGAACGGTCTTCGGGAGTGTTGAAGTGCGGGCATTGTCCTTAATAAATCCCAGCTCAGAGGGAGCAGAGCTGAAAAATTCTTCCCAGTCCACATCCTCCTCCAGGAGGGAAACACCCCACGGATCAGAGATAAGTCTATCATTTGTTTTAAGTGAAGAACCAAATGAGGAGGATGGGAAACCGTCACTGGTACTCACTACGGGGAGTTGCTGGAAATAGTCCATTTTATGGCGGCGTGAGCCCCGCTTTCTCCGGGAAGAGGAAGCGGGCGGGGTACACATCCGAGCCACTGGCGCGGGAGCCTCTGTTGAGCCGAGGTGGGAGGCGGAGCCGCTGTGCCGTGGCGAGGTTGAAGGTCCGGCGAATGAGGCGGATGGCGTGTGAGCGAGGAGCGGACCCGCGAGAGAGGGAGCCGCCGAAGCGCGGCGCGAGACGCCCACTCTCCGCGGCAGATGCTCCGGTGCAGGTGGGGCAGCAGGTGGGAGAACGCGGTGTCTCCGAGGCCCGCCCAGAGCCAGGCGACTTCCCTCGAAGATGTGCTCTCGCTCCGCGAATAGCCCCTGTTTCTCCCTAAGCTTCTCCGCCCAAATGGAGAGCGCTGCCTCCTGCCGCTCAAAAAGGTCCGAGTCCGCTGGGTCAAAAGCGGGTCGTGTCATTCTGTCAGGAGTGTCATGTGTGGAGGCGAAGAAGTGACCCAAACGCAGGACTCGTGGATAGTGAAGAACTGAAGATGGTTTATTATGAAGCGTGGATGAACAGAGCAGGAACGAAGGACTGACTGGCTGAAAGACTGGATGGCTGACTGACTGAACTGAACATACATACGGAGAGACGACAACATATCATTAACATCACCAGAACATCAATGACACGACAGCGAAGTGGTAAAACTGAGGAACTTAAATACACAGACTGGATGACGATAATTGGACACAGGCGAATACACAGCTGAACATAATGAAACAGGAAATGGTAGGAGTGGCGAATACAGAACATGAACTGAAAACGCTGGGCCAATGACCCAGGAATCCTGACACTTGTAAAGAGAAACAGCTTGAAGCTACAGGGGAGCTCTCTGCAGAAGAAGACAGGGGAAAGAGGAAGAAGCTGAGGCCACTGGAGAAAAGACAGGAAAAGAAAATCAGCTTTATTTGTTGAAGTGTGCATCACACTGAAATATTCCCACTTTAGAGACATGAAACAAAGTGAAGCATGGATTGATGTTTGTCTCAATGATTTGGGCCCTCGAATCATTTCTTCATCTCCCACTTTAAGACATTAATGTCAGCCTCACATGTCCCACAGTGGAGATATTTCTATTTCTAGATTGATATTTGGAGCATGTTCATGTGTTTCTCTGCTGTCACAGTTCTTTGTGATATTTGAGCGGAGCTGTAATGTTTGTGTGGTTAAAGCCACCAGACTCCACTGACAAAAACTCTCATTTTAGCTGGGAGAACACGGAGCTGCTGTGGGACTTTGTGTTTGGAAAGATTTCTATTGGAGGCATTTTTGCCTTTATTACATAGGTGCAGAGACTAGACAGGAAAGTGGGGAGAGAGTGAGGCTGAGGGACACACAGGCACCTGTAGCAACCCCCACCTTCAGTCCACCTGCTCAGCCAGGTGAGCTTTAGCGCTGCTTTAACATGTTAGTGTGATTGAGAGTGAATCAAAGTGAGTGATGGAGGCAGCAGGAAACTAACAGGCTGTTTGTTCTGAGAGGTCACATGCCTGTTTTTATCAGCAGAGTCTGATGGATTTGATGAGACCACGAGAGCGGCTTCAGTTCCTCATCAGAAAGAGTCTGACAGAAGCTCCTCAGGATTCATTCCTCAAAACACATCAAACTTTCAAGTTCCAGATGGATAAAGTTGTGCTTTTATTGGTATAGCATAGCAGATAGTTCTGATCTCACATGTGTTGTAGAAATGGGAACAATATGAAACATGATGAAAACATTCAGAGAAATAATATTATCTGACAATTTATATTATAAATTTTCTTGATAATTAAAGCATATGTGGAGATTTGGACCTCATCATATTTAATTCATATAATACTAAAATCAATTAGTCAACACTACAAGAACACCTTTGTGTTGAAACTGAAACATGGTTTTGAAAGTTATCACAGTAACTGAGAGAGCAACATGACAGAAAAAAGAAATATTATTTACTTTATTGTGAAGAGGATTTAGACCAAATAAATTAGAGATTATTCACAGTGTTATTTATTTACACCTTATTATGGCCTTCTTAAATATTTCTTGTATAATATTAAAACAGTTTCAGTTCAGACTTGAACAAATTGGACTTTTTCTGAAGACCAGAAAGTTTCATTTTTTCCATCGTGCCATAAAACTCTTGAAAACATGGCTCCATGTTCCATAGTGGTGTATAACAGGTGGAGGAGTCACAGGAAGTCTCCACACGCCTGCCACTGTTAGCACAGCATCCCTGTGTGGCAGCTCACACAGCCTCTCTTACAGCTCTCAGAACCAAGCAGCAAACAGCCATCTTACAGTTTTGAACTTTCAGTTTTTCACTGAAATGCTGTGCATCTGGACAGACTCACACCCTGCTTCCACTGAAGTTGTCAGCCACTTCATGCACAGGTCTCACGTTGAATGCTTTCACAGAAGTGCGACTCTTTGGATGTGGTTTCTGTTGAATCATCCACACAATGAAGGCCTTAATTACACCGATACTAAGCAAAGCCCAAAATACAAATTACTCCTCTTTATTTGGGTGTTGGGTTTATTAAGGCACAAACCCCGCTGGAACATAGACAATCAACTGCACGGAAAAACATGACACAAGACAGAGCTCTTTTGTGTGATCACTCGCGAGGGAAGCCAACCAAGGTCAAGAGCTGTTCACACTTGAACCCAGCCAACCTCGGCTGACTCCCTCATTTCTGCTTCTTTTATTGACAACAGTGATTACATGAATATGCAATTACAAATACACGTGACAGTGTATTTGTAATTACCCTTGAATGATCTAACTGGGTTAGATCAGTCAATGGCTGGTCAGGTCCACAAAGCTGGACACACAGACGCAATAGTGCCTAGCAATTCCCAAAACTGTCTCACCTCCTTTTTTGTTTTGGGACGTGGGCAGGATGCGATGGCTGCTGTTTTCTCCTCCCAGTATGAAGAGTTGGACCTTAACAGGCCCCGACATGGTTCATGCCTACTGGCTGAAGAAGCTGACTGCACTCCACGAGTGTCTGGCAGCACAAATGAACCAGCTGCTACGTGTGGACGCACCTCCCCAATTGCCAAGTGGTACCCCAGAAATACTCCCTCCGTCCAACTGAACACTTCTTCAGATTGCCTGTGAGCCCCACCTGCCTCAGCGACTCCAGGACCGCAACCACCTGCTGCCTGCATTCTCTGCCCAGGTGTCACTGTGGTGAGTGTGACAAATTAGTTTGAACCGGAGTGGAGAAGGTTGTTTTTTCCTTGGACTCCTCAGATAAAGGAATCCACCAGTAACCCTTGATTAAATCTGCTTGAAAAAACAAGCAGTGCATGGGATAAGCATCAAACTGTGACACCTTATTCACCTTTGGGTGGTCAAAACAGAACCATCTAGACCCATCTTTCTTCTGTGGTGTAGCTGTGGGACTACACCAAGGACTGTGTGACGCTTCTATCACTCCCACTTTCAGCATTTTGGCCAATTCTCTCTGAACAGTTTGTCTCTTGTGGTCAAGCGGCCTGTATGACTGTAAACGCACCATCACACCAGGCCATGTTTAAAAATGGTGCTCCATGAGAGTCGTATGCAGTGTTAGGGAGTAACAGAATAAATGTACCGGCGTTACGTATTTAAAATACAAAATATGAGTAACTGTATTCCGTTATAGTTACCGTTTAAAAAGGTGGCATTCAGAATACAGTTACTTTGTTGAAATAAATGGATTACATGGCGGTCTTTTCCTGTTTCATATGTTAGGCTATGCCCTCTCAAATTTTGGTAATTCCACGCCGGTGGAAACCCAAACAAAACACGCATTAAGAGGCTCTAATGCCTGTGTCTCAATCTCGTGGCCCATGTCACCTCTACTTGCGGTCCGCATAATGACGTGAAGAAACATTTTTGAAAATTATTATTCAAAAAATTATTTAATATGAAGGCAATAGGCAGAGTGTTACAGCCATAGCCCTGAAGAATGTAGCCTCATGGGCAGTGTAGTCTGTGCTGCAGGGAGAATGGGCTGTCATACCCGTTTTGTGTGTGAGTGTGAGGGAGGGAGAAAAAGGTGAGTCGAAAAGTACGAGTTGTCACTGACCAGAAATGGGAGATGGAAGCATGTAAATATAATAATAACCACTGCAGACAAAAAGAGTGCCTGACGAGCCCAGTTGTAAGTAAGCTATTAAGGCTCGACTGTACTGTCACAGGCTGTCGTGGCAGACCGTGTGTGAGTGAATGAAGACCCAGGCGTGGACACAGACGAAACTGAGTTTAAACTAAAAGTGAGCCTTTATTATGGCTAATGTCATAGAGTTTAAACAAGGCAAAAGCACAGAGAACAAACTATAACTAAACTGGGAAACTAATACTGTGACACAACTTAGAAAACTTAGAAAACTATGACTATGAGTACAAAGACTAAGACTGGGACAACTATCGCCATGAATACATGGAGGGTGGTAACACTGACGATGCGACACTGACTGAACAGAAACACACTGACTAAATACACATAAGGGAAGTGGCCACACATGGGAGCACAACTGAAATACATGAATCTAATGACAGGACAGGGGAAGTGAAACTAAATACAATGAACAAAGAACACTGGACTCTTTCAAAATAAAACAGGAAACATGGAGATGTAGACATGACACAAGGGGAACCTGATAAGGTGGTGAAGCAGGTGGTGGCACTGCATGCGATGGTGTGGGAGCTGCAGGTGGTGGAGCAGGAGGTGGCTGGGCAGGCTTCCCAGGTCCTCCTGCTGACAAGGCATGAGGTGGCTGGACGGGCTCCTCGGGCCCTCCAGCTGACGAGGCATGAGGTGGCTGGACGGGCTCCTCGGGCCCTCCAGCTGACAAGCCATGAGGTGGCTGGACGGGCTCCCCGGGTCTTCCAGCTGACAAGGCGTGAGGCTGGACGGGCTCCTCGGGCCTTCCAGCTGACGAGGCATGACGCTGGCTGGGTTCTCCTGAACCCCCAGCTAAGGCAGACGGTGGCATGGGGGCCGCTGGGTGCTGGGCTGGCTCACCTGAGCCTTCAGCGGAAGCTGATGCACGACCAACAGGTAGAGAGACCCCCGGCAAAACTGAGAGTGGGGCAGCAGGCTGCACTAACAGCTGCGCTACTAAGTGTACAGGGAGCTGAGCTGCTAAGTGTACAGGGAGCTGAGCTGATGTTTGAGCCAGTGAAAGCACATGTGACTGATCTAGAGGCAAAACTAGCGACTGAGCAGGTGGCTGAACAATGGCCTGTGCTAAGGGCTGAGCAGCGGCCTGCGCTAAGGGCTGAGGAGGCATAATCTTACACTTAGAGAGAGCAGATGAAAAACAGGCCATAGTGCCCATAATCTGTAAAGTAAAGGCCATGAAGTTAGTAGTGTTAATGATAACTGATCCTGAGCCAGGAGTCTTTAAGTTCTCAGAGTCTGTGTCAGTCTTAATCGGCCTAAAGGCAAATGGTCCAGTTTCTTCAGTCACAGAAGAATTCAACATAGGCTGGTCGAACCCAATCAATAACAGTTTGTTAAAGTTCAGAGGGGCTGGTTCAGCCACACCAAAAAACAAGAATTATAACTTGGCCCCAAAAAACATGACTTTATGGTGAGGCTCCTGGGCAAACATTAAACACAGTGGCTTGCAAAAGTATTCGGCCCCCTTGAACTTTCCCACATTTTGTCACATTACAGCCACAAACATGAATCAATCTTATTGGAATTCCACGTGCAAGACCAATACAAAGTAGTGTACACGTGAGAAGTGGAACGAAAATCATACATGATTCCAAACATTTTTTACAAATAAATAACTGAAAAGTGGGGTGTGCGTAATTATTCAGCCCCCTTTGGTCTGAGTGCAGTCAGTTGCCCATAGACATTACCTGATGAGTGCTAATGACTAAATAGAGTGCACCTGTGTGTAATCTAATGTCAGTACAAATACAGCTGCTCTGTAACGGCCTCAGAGGTTGTCTAAGAGAATATTGGGAGCAACAACACCATGAAGTCCAAAGAACACACCAGACAGGTCAGGGATAAAGTTATTGAGAAATTTAAAGCAGGCTTAGGCTACAAAAAGATTTCCCAAGCCTTGAACATCCCACTGAGCACTGTTCAAGCGATCATTCAGAAATTGAAGGAGTATGGCACAACTGTAAACCTACCAAGACAAGGCCGTCCACCTAAACTCACAGGCCGAACAAGGAGAGCGCTGATCAGAAATGCAGCCAAGAGGCCCATGGTGACTCTGGACGAGCTGCAGAGATCTACAGCTCAGGTGGGGGAATCTGTCCATAGGACAACTATTAGTCGTGCTCTGCACAAAGTTGGCCTTTACGGAAGAGTGGCAGGAAGAAAGCCATTGTTAACAGAAAACCATAAGAAGTCCCGTTTGCAGTTCGCCACAAGCCATGTGGGGGTCACAGCAAACATGTGGAAGAAGGTGCTCTGGTCAGATGAGACCAAAATGGAACTTTTTGGCCAAAATGCAAAACACTATGTGTGGCGGAAAACTAACACTGCACATCACTCTGAACACACCATCCCCACTGTCAAATATGGTGGTGGCAGCATCATGCTCTGGGGGTGCTTCTCTTCAGCAGGGACAGGGAAGCTGGTCAGAGTTGATGGGAAGATGGATGGAGCCAAATACAGGGCAATCTTGGAAGAAACCCTCTTGGAGTCTGCAAAAGACTTGAGACTGGGGCGGAGGTTCACCTTCCAGCAGGACAACGACCCTAAACATTGTTAGGGTTCAGAAATTGAAGGAGGAAGACCAAACATAATAACCACAGATCCGGTCCGTTGCAATTAGACGACATTTTAATGAATACACGCTGCGTGGAGCCAACACTGTGCAGAATTCAGTGTTGAACTAACTTACATTCGTTAGAAAAGAAACTTTTATAGGGGTGAGTAGTACAGCCCCCCTTTTCTGTTGCCAGGCAGATCAATACAGCATACGTCATCAATCTTAACCACAACATGTTCCATTAACTTTTAACATAGTTTAGAGAGCATCACGTCTCCCCGTCTCCGTCTAGATGTCGAACCACGAACTCGTTCTTATCTTCCGGACCATCTGGTGCACTTCCTGTAACAGACTGACAGTACGCCGACACAATCTGCAGTTATAGCAAAAAACACATCTTAACCTCGTACCTGCTATATGCATCTACAATGTGTGTGTACGTGTATATGCGCGTGGGTGAGTGCACTAGGCTCGCCTCGTGACCTCCCCTGAGCCCCAGTTAACCTCACACCTCTCATCTTCCAAAGCCACAGCCAGCGCACGTACACCACTGAAACTGTTTATGTGGTTTTCTGACCTAAATGTCACCCTTAAATGAAGCTACTGAGAGTATAACTGAGACTGCTTAACTCTTAAAACTTAGCTCTAAAAGAATATAAGTGATAAAGAATGATAACTGAAAAATATGACATGTAAGCAGGTGTGTTGCAATTCCTCTCACAGCTCCCATCGTCCTCACCGTGTATTGGCTGATCATAACGTCTGCCAAGCGTTTCTGACCTTCACTTGACCAGGAGCCACAGCTCTTTAATAGCACAAATGCAATCATGTATATGAGATTAAAATCATTTCCATAACCAAAGGGGTTTTCCCCAGATTACCAATATGTTTGCCCATCCTAATGTAGTCTAAAAGCTACACACTGTTCTCCTGCAGCCCCAAGCAAAACATGATTAAACTTTCACCTATAAATGTTTCCCTCTAAGTGTGTGTGTGTGAGTGTCTACGTGTGTGTCTATGTGCTAACCACAATCACCTCCCTGACAAGCTCCTCAGAATACCTTGCACTCAGACTCTAGTTTTGGTTTCACTTCCTGCACAGCATGCTCTTCAAACCCACAGTTTCCTGTCAGCCTGCACCTCAGCCTCTCACTCACCGAAAGACACACACACTGTTTAAACATCTAAATGTAATACCAATATTAATATTTATACATCGTAACATTTCCTGTTTTTTCAGGCTTTAACAGACAATCTGGGCGTGTATAGGACACATTGTGTGTGTGTGTGTGTGTGTGTGAGTGTAGTTTCTATCTCGAGGGAGACAGAAGCCAGTTGGTTCCTGTTTCCAAGGGCGTCTGCAAGATACTTTTACAGGAGTTAGCGATTACTGCAGGGCTCATGTGTATGTGTGTGTGACAAGAAGCAAAGACAAAACATAAAGATATGTGAACACTATGTGCTTTTCAGACCTTTCTTAACATAAGCATATGAGTAAATGAAACATTATAAGGAAAAACATCACAAAATCTCTTAACAAATGGTAATACTAATTATAAAAATAGCAACAAATAATAGCAGTAAAATATCTTTCTAATCTCCACAACATAAAGCCAGGACAACAATGGAATGGTTAAAACAAAACATATCCCTGTGTTAGAATGGCCCAGTCAAAGTCCAGATCTAAATCCAATCGAGAATCTGTGGCAAGATCTGAAAACTGCTGTTCACAAACGCTGTCCATCTAATTTGACTGAGATGGAGCTGTTTTGCAAAGAAGAATGGGCAAGGATTTCAGTCTGTAGATGTGTAAAGCTGGTAGAGACATACCCTAAAAGACTGGCAGCTGTAATTGCAGCAAAAGGTGGTTCTACAAAGTATTGACTCAGGGGGCTGAATAATTATGTACACCCTACTTTTCAGTTATTTATTTGTAAAACATTTTTGGAATCATGTATGATTTTCATTCCACTTCTCACGTGTACACCACTTTGTATTGGTCTTTCACATGGAATTCCAATAAAACTGATTCATGTTTGTGGCTGTAATAAGCCACTGTACTCAGGTATGTATCCAACTAATGGCATCTTAGTAGCATGACTGTGATATGTTGGACAGACACATTTGCTTGAACCCACATCCAAAGCGATCTGTAGCTTCGGAGTGTAAACTGTATTGTGTTGAGAGACAGATACAGGTAAAACAGTGCTCGAACCATGAGCTGAGACAGGCGACACTTCAGGCTGTGAGTGAGTTGTGACATCATTATTCTAGGTCAAAACTTTATCTAGTGATGAGTTCACTGAATCAGAGAAGACAGACAACACATTAACTCTGGGAGGAGATAACATAAATTCTCTAACAGTTAGATTGGACTCTCCACTTTCAGCCATGATCACTTGATTGGAGGTGGCGGTGCTGGAGTTAAACAGTTCAGAAAAACCCTGCTTAATATTTAGAGGGAAACAGATTTCAGGTTGAGTAATGTTACCACTTAGATTTCCATGATCTGAATTCATGTTGTTGTCTTTGAGTTTCATAGAGAGTCTTTGACCAGCATCTAAAGTTTTCAGTTCTTTGCACACAACAGCAGCCAATACCTTATCACTTGTCACTTCACACACAGTTTTTTCACACTTTAATTCCGGACTGGCCACGTCTGAAATGTCTTTACTTGTTATGAAAGCAGAGGGGCGTGGAGGAGAAAAAACACAGTTTCTGATGACAGGCATTCAAGTCACCAAAAGAGGGTGTGGCTTGGGAACCGATCGGTTCTGGTACATTGAAATCTTTATTTTGAACAAGATCCCCAAGCATGACTTTCTCTAGTGACTCAGTAACACCATCATTACCTTTTTGAAGTGGCTCCTGGGTGAGTAGACTGAGGAAGGGAGACGTTAGCCACAGATAACTCAGTGTTGGACGGAACTTCAGACACAGTAAAAGACGCAAAAGGAAATACTTCCATCCCACTACCCACACTATTAACATGTGAATCAGTGGAAGTCTCTTTCAGTCTGAGTCTGTGTGTGTAGATTCTGAGGTCTCTACAAGATTACGAGAATTGTTCATGATTGTCTCAGAAAAAATGTCTCTAGAATGTGGCTTGGTTAACAGTTCATTACTAGCCTTATCTCCGGCTAAGTCTGTATTTACTTCACACTCAGTCTTCTCAGTGGAAACTTGGGGTAAAGGGACACATTCACTCACTTCCGTGTGTTGTGCGGCGTGACGGCGACGCAAACGCTGTTTCTTCTTGGCTGTGGGCCCTGACGAAGCAGACAGCGGAGCCTGTAGCGCGCAGCACAGCGTGGCAGAGGCAGGGGAGGTGAGTGATGGCGGAGCAGTAGGTGGGAGTTCCTAGCAACTCAGGGGACCCCCAAGAGCCAGGCGCGTACCGCGGAAAATCTCCTCATAGTTGGGGGTGAGCCATGGCTTCTGCTGAAGCATTTCCTCCAGCTGGGCACATGCAGCTCACTGCCGCTCCGTGAGTTCAAAGTCTATGATCTCCACAGCGTCTTCCTGTTGCACTGTGGAGGGCAAGACATGCCGAAGTGATGCGCGGTGGTGATGTAAACGCCGCTTCCTTTTTGAAGCGGCTATGGACAAAACTTGAATTTCTGTGGCGACTGGCTCCTTGTCCTCCGACCACATCCATGCCAGATAAGAAGCAGGAGATGGGTAGTCCGAGCGACAGAACCCGACATAGTAGCTCGAGGTCCCTTTACTACGGTTGGAGCCGCGGACCTGTTTTATATACACGCGGAATTGTTTTCTATATGAGATCGCTGCAAAAAGTGCAGCCTTACCTAATGTCCACTCATTAAGTGTGCCTATGCCAAGAGGCACACTTATTACTATTCCTCAGATTTATTAAGTTTGCCTATGCCAAGAGGCACACTTATTACTATTCCTCAGATTTATTATTCTTATTATTAAGTGTGCCTATGCCAAGAGGCAAACTTATTACTATTCCTCGGATTTATTAAGTGTGCCTATGCCAAGAGGCACACTTATTACTATTCCTCGGATTTATTATTATTATTATTAAGTGTGCCTATGCCAAGAGGCACACTTATTACTATTCCTCGGATTTATTATTCTTATTATTAAGTGTGCCTATGTAATGGCACACTTATTACTATTCGACAGATTTATTATTCTTATTCATAAACTTATTATTATTTTTCTGCCGCCTGAAATTATGAACTTTTTCACGGCCCGCAGCTTTGAGACGACCCCCACGTATGTTACACCGTTTTGTGTGGCTCGATCGGGAATAGGGTGCTATGACTTTTGGTAGGGTTTCGTCGCACGGTTTTCCCAAAACAAGATTTTGGACTTTTATTGACCAAATCCTCGTTGCGATATCTTTTACGGTTGTTTCACAAGAGCAGTTTAAGTTTTAGGAAAATTTAGATTTTCACGGAATGTTCGCCCCACTGTCAACTGCCAAAAAACCAGAGTGTGGAGAATAATTTAAAAAAAATTGTCTTTCTCGTCCTGTCCCACCCAAACCGTTTGCCCTACATCAATAATTTATACATCAAAACGTAGCTATCATTGTCTTCTTTCATGGAATGTGTTTCTTATCGAGATCAGACTTACGGTTTTCTCACAAATGCCATCAAAGCACAGCCTCCTCCCTCTCTGTCCCCCATAGACAACCATTCTAAAACTGCTCTCAATTTTCAGCTCAAACTTAACATCGGAGGGTGTCTTTACACTGTCACCACGTCAGTATAATACACTCTACAGGCATGAAAATTTAATATGTTGTAGTCTGGAAGTTCCTGCCACTCACGGTGAAAGAATTATTGCGATCAGACCTACAGTTTTCTTTTGGGAAGCATTTCTTTCAGAGCTTAATTCCTGTTTGCCAATCTCTGTGTCTGACCCCAACTGCAGTGTGTGTGTGTGTCCCATCCCCTCCTGCCACTCACAGGTGTTACTATAGCAACTGGCCCTAACAGCTGAGTACAGGAAGAGCTGATGACTCTCTGCTTAAAACTCAAAAGTTTTTTGCTCCAAATACATACATCCTGATGTGTTCATTCGCTTTCTAGTTATTATTGTGTGGATGCCCTCAAGGGCTTCCACACTATTGAGTTCCTGTTTCTCTTTATTGTGTGGATGCTGGAAGCATCCACACTATTGAGATCCTGTTTCTCTTTATTGTGTGGATGCCTCATGGCATCCACACTATTGTGTTCCTGTTTCTCTTTATTCTTTCTCTTTATTGTGTGGATGCCCTCAAGGGCTTCCACACTATTGAGTTCCTGTTTCTCTTTAAACTTTATTCTTTTTCAAGTTGCTCGCGTTTTTCGGCACTTAACTACTCCCTCAGCTTTCAGCCGATTTTCTCCGTTCAAACTCTAATCTGTTCTGCTCTTTCTGCTAATTCCAGCTATGACTTTTGGTGTTTATTACTATTATACTTTTTAAAATATTACACTTTTTTCCTTTAATTTGTCCCATTGAAATGAATGGGAACCTTCCACAATTCTGCTAAAACTTGCTTGGTTTTGAAACTTAACTACTTCCTCATACTTTCACGTAGAAACTCCATTCAAACTTTAAAACGTTCTCAGATTATTGGGCTATTCCGGTGTGATTCAGCTTTTTCAGACCTTCTACCGTTTTAATATTATCTCTCTTTAATTTTTCAGTTGCAAAATTGTGATTTTTCAGAAAATACATGCGTTGCTATGGTTGCTATGCAATTAACTCAGAGTGTGTGCTGGTCTTTTCTGAATTTTCTCTTCATGTCCGAACAACTTCTTGCTACTCGCTCAATTTCCACTCAACCCCCACAAATTATACATCAAAACGTAGGTATTTTTGCTGGCTATCAGACAATATTACTATCTTTATTGTGAGATTTACCGTTTTTTCGCAATTTGCCTCGAAGTGACACATGGTCTGCATAGTCCCCATTTGAAGTCTATGTGGAGGTTTTGAAATTCAGAGCTGAAATTCTGTAACAGGAGGCATTTTCAAATCGCCATATCTAATTAACAAAGCAAAGTTAGGACATGAGGCTTGTGCCAATATATCTTCAGACACTGCTGACACTCACAGTGGAAGCAGTTTTTACATTCATCTTACCGTTGAGCCATAAATTACGTTTGTTTGAGGGGTGGAAATCTGTCCTCCTCTCAGTTCTCACACTCTGAAAATGAAGCTGTTTCTTCTCTCGTCATATCTCCGCGACGGAGGTACAAAGAGCTATGAAAATCGCAGTCAAAATACACCAAAGTCCGCTGATTCACCCAGTACAAGAATTATTCTGCTAGCCCTCCTAGTTTTTGAGTTACACGATGTTTTGTAACTCCAAAAACCGGCGTTTTTCGCCTCTCACCGCGATCTATTTCTGATTGCTGATCTATTTGTTTTTCAGCCAGCTGCCCCCTTGCCAGGTGGCGCAATCAGTAATGACACGGCTCTGCACCTCAAAGGTCGTGGGTTCAATCCCACCTTGCTTCAACATTTTTTTTTCATTACAAATTTAAACACTATCACAGACCTGTCATTTATATTGATCATTTATTACAATTCTGCAAAGTTTTATAATTTTAGCAGCTTTCTAATATGGACCGAAATACATCCAAGTACCCAGCCTAATGAAGCACACAGAGGCAGTAGCTCTGATTGGTGAATTTGAGCAGAATCAGGTTGTTCTTTCATTTCATTTCTTTATTTATTTCACACATGGTTCATCGTGTTTCTTTTTCTACATACAGAACCTTCTGCCTCTTTTCAGCAGAAATTCTGCCTCTTTTCAGCAGAAATTCTGCTCATTCACCTCTTTTCAGCGCAACGTTCTGCTTCTTTGCCTCTTTTCAGCAGAAATTCTGCTCATTCACCTCTTTTCAGCGCAACGTTCTGCTTCTTTGCCTCTTTTCAGCAGAAATTCTGCTCATTCACCTCTTTTCAGCGCAACGTTCTGCTTCTTTGCCTCTTTTCTGCAGAAATTCTGCTGATTCATCTCTTTTCTGCTCATTTCAGCCTTTTCACCTTTTTCAATGCTTTCATCTTTTTCAAATCATAGAGTTAAAATCAAAATATAGTATTTTTACCAAAGCATTGTATTTGTACGGAGTACAGTATTTCTGCCAAATCATAGAATTACTGCAATTTCATAGTATTTTGAGGAATCCCTTTTGTTATAGTATTACTTCTAAGTCATAGTATTTCTGCTTTGTCATAGTATTTGTACTGAAACATAGTATTTCTGCCAAATCATAGTATTACTGCTATTTCATAGTATTTGAGTGAAATTACAGTGTTTCTGCAAAAACATTGTATTTCTGCTACTGTATTTCCGCTGTATTACGTAGTGGCAAAGTAGGAGGCTGACTGTTACTAAGTGCATCAGTGTACATAGGTCATCTCTTGTGTTGGAGTGCCCTCTTGTGGCGCCTTTTGGGTAGTGCCTTAGTAAACGTGAACACTGCAAAGTAGTGGTATCAGACTGGTTTGTAGTGGAGGAATTTGTTGCCAGTTTCTTTCATCTTTAATCCGTATTCATGTTTTAATGTAATAACTTTTGTGGCATAATTACCACAATATGGCAGAAATACTATGTTTTGGCACAAATATTTGATTTGGTAAACTTTAGCTTCCTCACCACTTTTTAGCAAAGTTTTCATTTTTTTCACCCCTTTTCAGCACAAATTCCAGGTTTTTTTGGCTGTTTTCAGAAAAAAACCTCTTTTCAGCAGAAACTCTGCTGATTCACCTCTTTTCTGCAAAATTTTCAGCCTTTTCACCTCTCATCAGCACAATTCTCAGCAGCTTCTGCTAATTTCAGCAGCATTATCAGTCTCTCCACCTGTTCTTTGTCATAATGTGTTTGGCTCAGTGAGATGAGTCTCTGCCTTTGGACTATGAGTGCCAGGTTCAAATCCTGCTCAGGGTGACTTTTTTTTTTTCCACCACCATGCAACTTTTTGCAACTTTTCATCTTTTTCAGCTTTTCAGCAGACAGCTTCAGCGTTAAGGCATCCACACAGCATTTTCGCAGGAAATGCAAATTGTGTGGATGCCCTAAAGGGCTTCCACACTATTGAGTTCCTGTTTCTCTTTAAACTTTATTCTTTTTCAAGTTGCTGCATGTTTTCAGGTTTTTTGGCACTTAACTACTCCCTCAGTTTTCAGCCGATTTTCTCAGTTCAAACTCTAAACTGTTCTGCTCTTTCTGCTAATTCCAGCTATGACTTTTGGTGTTTATTACTATTATACTTTTTAAAATATGACACTTTTTTCCTTTAATTTGTCCCATTGAAATGAATGGAAAACTTCCACAATTCTGCTAAAACTTGCTTGGTTTTGAAACTTAACTGCTTCCTCATACTTTCACCTAGAAAATCCATTCAAACTTTAAAATGTTCTCAGATTATTGGGCTATTCCTGTGTGATTCAGCTTTTTCAGATCTTCTACCGTTTTAATCTTATCTCTCTTTAAGTTTTCAGTTCCAAAATTGTGATTTTTCAGAAAATACATACGTTGCTATGGTTGCTATGCAATTAACTCAGAGTGAGTGCTGGTCTGTTCTGAATTTTCTCTTCAAGTCCGAACAACTTCTTGCTACTCGCTCAATTTACACTCAACCCCCACAAATTATACATCAAAACGTAGGTATTTTTGCTGGCTTTCAGACAATGTTACTATCTTTATTGTGAGATTTACCGTTTTTTCGCAATTTGCCTCGAAGTGACACATGTTCTGGTTACTTCCCATTCAAAGTCTATGTGGAGGTTTTGAAATTCAGAGCTGAAATTCTGTAACGGGAGGCATTTTAAAATCGCCATATCGCCTTAACAAAGCAAAGTTAGGACATGAGGCTTGTGCCAATATATCTTCAGACACTCCTGACACTCACAGTGGAAGCCGTTTTTACAATTATCTTACCGTTGAGCAATGAATTACATTTGTTTGAGGGGTGGAAATCTGTCCTTCTCTCAGTCTTCAAACTCTGAAAATGAAGCCGTTTCTTCTCTCGTCATATCTCCGCGACGGAGGTACAAAGAGCTATGAAAATCGCAGTCAAAATACACCAAAGTCCGCTGATTCACCCAGTACAAGAATTATTCTTCTAGCCCTCCTAGTTTTTGAGTTACACGACGTTTTGTAACTCCAAAAAACGGCGCTTTTCGCCTCTCACCGCGATCTATTTCTGATTACTGATCTATTTGTTTTTCAGCCGCCCGCCCCCTTGCCAGGTGGCGCAATCAGTAATGACACGGCTCTGCACCTCAAAGGTCGTGGGTTCAATCCCACCTTGTTCACAATTTGTTTTTTCACTACAAATTTATACACTATCACAGACCTGTCATTTATATTGATCATTTATTACAATTCTGCAAAGTTTTATCATTTTAGCAGCTTTTCTAATATGGACCGAAATACATACAAGTACCCAGCCTAATGAAGCAGACAGAGGCAGTAGCTCTGATTGGTGAATTTGAGCAGAATCAGGTTGTTCTTTCATTTCATTTCTTTATTTATTTCACACATGATTCATCGTGTTTCTTTTTCTACATACAGAACCTTCTGCCTCTTTTCAGCAGAAATTCTGCTCATTCACCTCTTTTCAGTGCAACGTTCTGCTTCTTTGCCTCTTTTCAGCAGAAATTCTGCTCATTCACCTCTTTTCTGCAAAATTTTCAGCCTTTTCACCTTTTTCAATGCTTTCATCTTTTTCAAATCATAGAGTTAAAATCAAAATATAGTATTTTTACCACAGCATTGTATTTGTACGAAGTACAGTATTTCTGCCAAATCATAGAATTACTGCAATTTCATAGTATTTTGAGGAATCCCTTTTGTTATAGTATTACTTCTAAGTCATAGTATTTCTGCTTTGTCATAGAATTTGTACTGAAACATAGTATTTCTGCCAAATCATAGTATTACTGCTATTTCATAGTATTTGAGTGAAATTACAGTGTTTCTGCAAAAACATTGTATTTCAGCTACTGTATTTCCGCTGTATTACGTAGTGGCAAAGTAGGAGGCTGACTGTTACCAAGTGCATCAGTGTACATAGGTCATCTCTTGTGTTGGAGTGCCCTCTTGTGGCAGCTTTTGGGTAGTGCCTTAGTAAACGTTAACACTGCAAAGAAGTGGTATCAGACTGGTTTGTAGTGGAGGAATTTGTTGCCAGTTTCTTTCATCTTCATTCATGTTGTAATGTAGTAGTACCACAATATGGCAGAAACACTAGGTTTTGGCACAAATACTTTGATTTGGTATACTTTAGCTTCTTCACCCTTTTTCAGCAAAGTTTTCATTTTTTTTTACCCCTTTTCAGCACAAATTCCAGCTTTTTCGGCTGTTTTCAGAAAAAAAAACTCTTTTCAGCAGAAACTCTGCTGATTCATCTCTTTTCAGCGCAAGTTTCTGCTTCTTTGCCTCTTTTCTGCAGAAATTCTGCTGATTCACCTCTTTTCTGAAAAATTTTCAGCCTTTTCACCTCTTATCAGCACAATTCTCAGCAGCTTCTGCTCATTCCACCATAATTGTCAGTCTCTCCATCTCTTTCCCTGTGAGAGTGAGTTTGGCACAGTGAGATGAGTCTCTGCCTTGAGCTTAGGAGGGCCAGGTTCGAATCCTACTCAGGGAGACATTTTTTTTTCCACCACCATACAACTTATTGCAACTTTTCATCTTTTTCAGCTTTTCAGCAGACAGCTTCAGCGTTAAGGCATCCACACAGCATTTTCGCAGGAAATGCAAATTTTTCTAGTTTTTCTAGTTCTTCTAGTTGCTCCGTTTTTTGGCACTTAACTACTCCCTCAGTTTTCAGCCGATTTTCTCAGTTCAAACTCTAAACTGTTCTGCTCTTTCTGCTTATTGCAGCTATGACTTTTGGTGTTTGATACTATTATATTTTTTAAAATATTACACTTTTTTCCTTTAATTTGTCCCATTGAAACGAATGGAAACCTTCCACAACTCTGCTAAAACTTGCTTGTTTTTGAAACTTAACTACTTCCTCATACTTTCACCTAGAAACTCCATTCAAACTTTAAAATGTTCTCAGATTATTGGGCTATTCCTGTCTGATTCAGCTTTTTCAGATCTTCTACCGTTTTAATTTAATGCCTCTTTAAGTTTTCAGTTGCAGCTTTGTGATTTTTCAGAAAATACATGCGTTGTTATGGTTGCTATGCAATTAACTCACAGTGAGCACTGGTCCTTTCTGAAACTTCTCTTCATGTCCGAACAACTTCTTGCTACTCGCTCAATTTTCACTCAACCCCCACAAATTATACATCAAAACGTAGGTATTTTTGCTGGCTTTCAGAAATTGTCACTATTATTGTTGTGAGAGTTACAGAAGTTTGGCAAATCTCCTCAGAGCAACACAAAGTCTGTAAAGTCTCCTTAGAGAGTCAATGGAGAGTTTGTTCAAAATCAGCGCTGGATTTCTGTAATGAGAGGCATTTTCAAATCGTCATATCTCCTTAATGAAACAAAGTTGAGACATGACGCTTGTGCCAATATATCTTCAGACACCCCTGATGCTCACAATTCAAGAATTGTTTTCTCACCTATTACCGTTTGGCCATGAATTACATTTGTTTGAGGGTAGGAAATTTGTGCCTTGCTCAGATCTCTTCAGATTTCAAACTCTGGAAATGAGCAACTTTTTTCTCTCGTCATATTGTTTTGGTGGATTTCAACAGAGACTTGAAAATTCCCATGACTGTTCACCAAAGCCTGCTGTTTCTTACGGTGAAAGAATGATTTTGATGCTCCATATAGATTTAGAGTTACAAAACGTTGTTTGAGGGCAGGTCAAGGCATTTTTGCTTTGCCTCTACTCAGTTACAGTGTATTACAAGTCATATATCTTCAATAATTTATATTTTATCTCTGAATTATGAAGACCTGCAGATTCCCCCATCTCTTCTGAACAAAACAGTGGCAGAATGAGCGTTCTAGCCCCTATGGTTAGGAAATTATGGCCATTTGTTCGAGGGGAGTCCTGAATGTGAGAAATACACTGAAGAAGACTCATACTTCTCTCTGTGTCTGTGTGTGTAAGTGCTGATTACAGCAGGTGCAGCCAATTTAGCTGACCTAGATATACCAAGCCCAGAGTCTTAACAGCCACTGTTCCCTTTAGGCTCTGTGTATGTGCGCGTGTATCAGTATTTCTCCTATGTATTACTCCTCCATAATAGTATTTCTGCTAAATCAAAGTACTTCTACTACATCTTAGTACTTCTGCTCAATCATAGTAATTCTAGGTAATCATAGTATTGTTGCCAAATCATGGTATTTGTGCCAAATCATGTTTTTTTTGTGTCAAATAATGACATTTCTGATATGTTATAGTATTACTAGTAGGTGGAGGTATTTCTGTTATGTTATAGTATATGTGCTGAATATAGTACATCTGCCAAATCATAGTATTTATCCGAAATCATAGTATTTATGCAGAATTGCAGTATTTCTGCTAAAAAGCAGAAATAGTACCTTTTAGCAGAAATTTCTGTCAAAAGATATTAGTTATGTTAAAACATAGTATTTCTGCTAAATCATAGTATTTGTGCCAAATCATAGTATTTGTACTAAGTCATCGTATTTGTGCCAAATCATGGTATTTTTTTGCAAAATCATGGTATTTGTGCCAAATCATGTTATTTGTGCCCAATTAAAATTTCTGTTATGTTATAGTATTACTACTAAGTCGTAGAGTTTCTGTTATGTTATAGTGTATCTGCTGATCATAGTATATGTGCCAAATCACAGTATTTGTGGCCAAACATAGTATTTCTGCCAAATTGTAGTATTCCTTTAATATTATAGTATTATTGCAATTTCGTAGTATTTGAGCAAAACCGTAGTATATGTGCAAAAACATACTATGTCTGCTAAATCACATTATATCTGTCATGTTATTGTATTACTACTAAGACATGGTATTTCTACCAAATCATAGTATTCCTTCAAAATCATAGTATTACTGCAATTTCGTAGTATTTGAGCAAAATCGTAGTATATGTGCAACAACAGACTATGTCTGCAAAATCACAGTATATTTGTTATGTTATAGTATTACTACTAAGGCATAGTACTTCTACCAAATCATAGTATTCCTTCAAAATCATAGTATTACTGCAATTTCATAGTATTTGAGCGAAATTGTATTATTCTTGCAAAAACATATTGTCTGTTCAATCACAGTATATCTGTTATGTTAAAGTATTACTACTAAGTCACAGTATTTCTGCCAATTTGTAGTATTTGTACTAAATCATAGTACTTCTGCCAAATCATAGTATTTTTTGCAAATCATAGTATTCGAACCAAAACATTGTATTTGTACGAAGTCATAGTATTTCTTCTAAATCATAGTATTTCACCCAAATCTCAGTAGTTGTGCTAAAACCCAGTATTATTGCCAAATCGTAGTATTTGTACTGAAACATAGTATTTGTGCCAATAAGAGTATTTGTACTAAATCATAGTACTTGTGCCAAATCATAGTATTTCTGCCATATTGTGCTAGTTGTGCAAAAACATAGACTGTCTGCAACATCACAGTATATCTGTTATGTTATAGTATTACTACTAAATCACAGTATTTCTGCCAATTCGTAGTATTTGTACTAAATCATACTACTCGTGCCAAATCATAGTATTCAAATCAAAATGTAGTTTTTGTACCAAAGCATTGTATTTGTACAAAGTACAGTATTTCTGCCAAATCATAGAATTACTGCAATTTCATAGTATTTGGAGGAATCCCTTTTGTTATAGTATTACTTCTAAGTCATAGTATTTCTGCTTTGTCATAGTATTTGTACTGAAACATAGTATTTCTGCCAAATCATAGTATTACTGCTATTTCATAGTATTTGAGTGAAATTACAGTGTTTCTGCAAAAACATTGCATTTCTGCTACTGTATTTCCGCTGTATTACGTAGTGGCAAAGTAGGAGGCTGACTGTTACTAAGTGCATCAGTGTACATAGGTCATCTCTTGTGTTGGAGTGCCCTCTTGTGGCGCCTTTTGGGTAGTGCCTTAGTAAACGTCAACAATGCAAAGAAGTGGTATCAGACTGGTTTGTAGTGGAGGAATTTGTTGCCAGTTTATTTCATCTTTAATCCGTATTCATGTTGTAATGTAGTAACTTTTGTAGCACAAATACCACAATATGGCAGAAATACTGTTTTGGCACAAATACTTTGATTTGGTATACTTTAGCTTCTTCACCCTTTTTTAGCAAATTTACATTTTTTTCACCCCTTTTCAGCACAAATTCCAGCTTTTTTGGCTGTTTTCAGAAAAAAAAACTCTTTTCAGCAGAAACTCTGCTGATTCACCTCTTTTTAGCGCAAGTTTCTGCTTCTTTGCCTCTTTTCTGCAGAAATTCTGCTGATTCACCTCTTTTCTGCAAAATTTTCAGCCTTTTCACCTCTTATCAGCACAATTCTCAGCAGCTTCTGCTCATTTCAGCAGAATTGTCAGTCTGTCCACCTCTTCTTTCTGTAAATGAGTTTGGGTCAGTGAGATGAGTAGCTGCCTTTAGACTAGGAGGGCCAGGTTCGAATCCTACTCGGGGTGACATTTTTTTTTCACCACCATACAACTTTTTGCAACTTTTCAGCTTTTTCAGCTTTTCAGCAGACAGCTTCAGCGTTAAGGCATCCACACAGCATTTTCGCAGGAAATGCAACTTTTTCTAGTTGTATGGATGCCTGAGGCATCCACACTATTGAGATCCTGTTTCTCTTTATTGTGTGGATGCCCTAAAAGGGCTTCCACACTATTGTTTTCCTGTTTCTCTTTCTTCTTTATTATTATTCCCCTAGCTGCTTCCGTACACTTTTTGGCGCTCAACTACTCCCTCAGTTTTTGTGCTATTTTCACCGTTCAAATCTTAAAAAATTCTGCTCTTTCTGCTCTTTCCGGCTATGACTTTTGGTGCTCATAACTTTGATACTTTTTGAGATATTGAATTTTTTTTGCAATATTTTTTGCCCATTTCTGCCATATTATCAGTGGCCTCACTGATTTTCCTTGCCGGGTTGACCTGTGTTTTAGCTCAGTGAGATGAGCATCCGTTCTCAGACTGGGAGGCCGGGGTTCAAATCCCGTTTGTGGCAACATTTTTTTCAGTTAACAGTTAAACTTTTTTAACTCAATTTCAGCTTTTTCACCCCTTTTCAGCAAAATTTTCAGTTTTTTCAGCACAAATACTAGCTTTTTCAGCTGTTCTCAGCAAAAACCTCTTTTCAGCACAATTCTGCTTATTCACCTCTTTTCAGCAGAAGTTCTGCTGATTGAACTCTTTTCAGCAGAATCTTCAGAATTTTCACCTCTTTTCAGCCCAAATTCTGCAAAATGTTCAGCCTTTTCACCTCTTATTAACACAAATCTCAGCTGTTTTCAGAAAAAACTATTTTGAGCAGAAATTCTGCTGATTCATCTCTTTTCAGTGCAACGTTCTGCTTCTTTCCCGCTTCTCAGCAGAAATTCTGCTGATTCACCTCTTTTCTGCAAAATTTTCAGCCTTTTCTCCTCTTATCAGCACAATTCTCAGCAGCTTCTGCTAATTTCAGCATCATTATCAGTCTCTCCACCTCTTCTTTGTGCGAATGCGTTTGGCTCAGTGAGATGAGTAGCTGCCTTTGGGCTAGGAGGGCAAGGTTCAAATCCTGCTTAGGGTGAATTTTTTTTTTCCACCACCATGCAACTTTTTGGAACTTTTCAGCTTTTTAGCAGACAGCTTCAGCGTTAAGGCATCCACACAGCATTTTCGCAGGAAATGCAAATTTTCTAGTTCTTTATTCTACTTTATTCTAGTTGCTTCCGTACGTTTTTTGGCGCTTAACTACTCCCTCAGTTTTCAGCCGATTTTCTCAGTTCAAACTTTAAAAAATTCTGCTCTTTCTGCTAATGTGCGCTATGACTTTTGGTGCTCATAACTTCTATACTTTTTGAGATATTGAATTTTTTTTGCAATATTTTTTGCCCATTTCTGCCATATTATCAGTGGTGTCACTGATTTTCCTTGCCGGGCTGAGCTGTGTTTTAGCTCAGTGAGATGAGCATCCGTTCTCAGACTGGGAGGCCCGGGTTCAAATCCCACTTATGGCAACATTTCTTTCAGTTAACAGTTAAACTTTTTTAACTCAATTTCA
Organism: Pelmatolapia mariae; assembly: GCF_036321145.2. NCBI lineage: Eukaryota > Metazoa > Chordata > Actinopteri > Cichliformes > Cichlidae > Pelmatolapia > Pelmatolapia mariae. Next base: position 19,141,372 of record NC_086229.1, on the reverse strand, counting down.
GCTTTTTCACCCCTTTTCAGCAAAATTTTCAGTTTTTTCACCGGTTTTCAGCACAAATCCCAGCTTTTTCAGCTATTTTCAGCAAAAACATCTTTTCAGCAGAATTCTGAAAAGAGTTCTGCAGAACTCTTTTCAGCAGAAATTCTGCTGATTGAACTCTTTTCAGCGCAAGTTTTTGCTTCTTTACGTCTTTTCAGCAGAAATTCTGCTGATTCACCTCTTTTCTGCAAAATTTTCAGCCATTTCACCTCTTATCAGCACAATTCTCAGCAAAAAACGGCGCTTTTCGCCGCTCACCGCGATCTATTTTCTTATTGCTCATGTCTATGTTTTTCAGCCGCCCGCCCCCTTGCCAGGTGGCGCAATCAGTAATGACACGGCTCTGCAACTCAAAGGTCGTGGGTTCAATCCCACCTTGGTCAAAACATTTTTTTTCACAAAAAATTGATACACTATCAGATACACTATAATTTATATTGATCATTTATTACAATTTTGCAAAGTTTTATCATTTTAGCAGCTTTTCTAATATGGACCGAAATACATACAAGTACCCAGACAGCAGACAGAGGCAGTAACTCTGATTGGTGAATTTGAGCAGAATCAGGTTGTTCTTTCATTTCATTTCTTTATTTATTTCACACATGGTTCATCGTGTTTCTTTTTCTACATACAGAAGCTTCTGCCTCTTTTCAGCAGAAATTCTGCCTCTTTTCAGCAGAAATTCTGCTCATTCACCTCTTTTCAGCGCAACGTTCTGCTTCTTTGCCACTTTTCAGCAGAAATTCTGCTCATTCACCTCTTTTCAGCGTAACGTTCTGCTTCTTTGCCTCTTTTCTGCATAAATTCTGCTGATTCATCTCTTTTCTGCAGAATTTATGCACAATTTTCAGCCTTTTCAGCCTTTTCACCTCTTATCAGCACAATAAATTTGTAGAAATATATACAAGTACACAGCCTGATGAAGAAGACAGAAGCAGTACCTCTGATTGGTGAATTTGAGCAGAACCAGGTTGTTCTGCCTCTTTTCAGCAGAAATTGTGCTGATTCGCCTCTTTTCAGCGCAATGTTCTGCTTCTTTGCATCTCTTCTGCAGAAATTCTGCTTATTTACCTCTTTTCTGCGAAAATTTCTGCGCTTTTATGTGTTATCAGGACAATCCTCAGCAGCTTCTGCTCATTCCACCATAATTGTGAGTCTCTCCATCTCTTCCTTTGTCAGAGTGAGTTTGGCTCAGTGAGTATGGTTGCTGCCTTGAACCCAGGAGGGCCAGGTTCAAATCCTGCTTAGGACAACATTTTTTTTCACAACCATACAACTTTTGCTACTTTTCATCTTTTTCAGCTTTTCAGCAGACAGCTTCAGCGTTAAGGCATCCACACAGCATTTTCACAGGAAATGCACATTTTCTAGTGTTTTCCTGTTTCTCTTTAGTTGCTCCGTATTTCGCAGATTAACTACTCCCTCAGTTTTCAGCCGATTTTCACCGTTCAAACTCTAATCTGTTCTGCTATTTCTGCTAATGTGTGCTATGACTTTTGGTGTTTATTACTACTATACTTTTTAAAATATTACACTTTTTGTGTCCCATTGAAATGAATGGAAAACTTCCACAATTCTGCTAAAACTTGCTTGGTTTTGAAACTGCTTCCTCATACTTTCACCTAGAAACTCCATTCAAACTTTAAAATGTTCTCAGATTATTGGACTATTCCTGTGTGATTCAGCTTTTTCAGATCTTCTACCGTTTTAATTTTATACCTCTTTAAGTTTTTAGTTCCAAAACTGTGATTTTTCAGAAAATACATGCGTTGCTATGGTTGCTATGCAATTAACTCAGAGTGAGTGCTGGTCTGTTCTGAATTTTCTCTTCATGTCCGAATAACTTCTCGCTACTCGCTCAATTTCCACTCAACCCCCACAAATTATACATCAAAACGTAGGTATTTTTGCTGGCTTTCAGACAATGTCACTATCTTTATTGTGAGATTTTCGCAATTTGCCTCAAAGTGACACAAGGTGTGACAAGTCCCCATTCACTGTCTATGGGGAGGTTTTGAAATTCAGAGCTGAAATTCTGTAAGGGGAGGCATTTTCAAATCGTCATATCTCTTAAACAAAGCAAAGTTAGGACATGAGGCTTGTGCCAATATATCTTCAGACACTGCTGACACTCACAGTGGAAGCAGTTTTTACATTCATCTTATCGTTGAGCCATAAATTACGTTTGTTTGAGGGGTGGAAATCTGTACTCCTCTCAGTTTTCACACTCTGAAAATGAAGCTTCTTGACACTCTTCAGTGTACCCTTACACATAAAGCCATCTCCATCAAGCGCGTCTACACCTCTCTTTTAGCAGATAATTCTGCTTTTTCAGTTGTTTTCAGCAACTGCTGATGCTGATAGCCCTCCTAGTTTTTGAGTTACACGACGTTTTGTAACACCAAAAACCGGCGTTTTTCGCCTCTCCCCGCGATCTAATTCTGACTGCTGAAGTCTCTGTCTTTCACGCCGCCGCCCCCTTTCCAGGTGGCGCAATCAGTAATGACACGGCTCTGCAGCACAAAGGTCGTGGGTTCAATCCCAGCTTGGCTAACGTGGTTTTTTTTCACTACAAATTTATACTCTATCACAGACCTGTAATTTATATTGATCATTTATTACAATTCTGCAAAGTTTTGTGAGTTTAGCAGTTTTTCTAATATGGGCCGAACTGCGTACAAGTACACAGCCTAATGAAGCAGACAGAGGCAGTAGCTCTGATTGTTCTGCCTCTTTTCTGCAGACATTATGCTCATTCACCTCTTTTCAGCGCAACGTTCTGCTTCTTTGCCTCTTTTCTGCAGAAATTCTGCTGATTCATCTCCTTTCTGCAAAATTTCAGCCTTTTCACCTTTTTCAATGCTTTCATCTTTTTCAAATCATAGAGTTCAAATCAAAATATAGTATTTTTACCAAAGCATTGTATTTGTACGAAGTACAGTATTTCTGCCAAATCATAGAATTACTGCAATTTCATAGTATTTTGAGGAATCCCTTTTGTTATAGTATTACTTCTAAGTCATAGTATTTCTGCTTTGTCATAGTATTTGTACTGAAACATAGTATTTCTGCCAAATCATAGTATTACTGCTATTTCATAGTATTTGAGTGAAATTACAGTGTTTCTGCAAAAACATTGTATTTCTGCTACTGTATTTCCGCTGTATTACGTAGTGGCAAAGTAGGAGGCTGACTGTCACTAAGTGCATCAGTGTACATAGGTCATCTCTTGTGTTGGAGTGCCCTCTTGTGGCGCCTTTTGGGTAGTGCCTTACTAAATGTGAAAATGTGAACACTACAAATAAGTGGTATCAGACTGGTTTGTAGTGGAGGAATTTGTTGCCAGTTTCTTTCATCTTTAATCCGTATTCATGTTGTAATGTAGTTACTTTTGTGGCACAAATACCACAATATGGCAGAAATACTATGTTTTGGCACAAATACTTTGATTTGGTATACTTTATCTTCTTCAGCCCTTTTCAGCAAAATTTTCATTTTTTTCACCCCTTTTCAGCACAAATTCCAGCTTTTTTGGCTGTTTTCAGAAAAAAAACTCTTTTCAGCAGAAACTCTGCTGATTCATCTCTTTTCAGCGCAAGTTTCTGCTTCTTTGCCTCTTTTATGCAGAAATTCTGCTGATTCACCTCTTTTCTGCAAAATTTTCAGCCTTTTCACCTCTGACTGTCACTAAGTGCATCAGTGTACATAGGTCATCTGTTGTGTTGGAGTGCCCTCTTGTGGCGCCTTTTGGGTAGTGCCTTAGTAAACGTGAACACTGCAGTGGTATCAGACTGGTTTGTAGTGGAGGAATTTGTTGCCAGTTTCTTTCATCTTTAATCCGTATTCATGTTTTAATGTAATAACCTTTGTGGCACAATTAACACAATATGGCAGAAATACTATGTTTTGGCACAAATACTTTGATTTGGTAAACTTTAGCTTCCTCACCACTTTTTAGCAAAATTTTCATTTTTTTCACCCCTTTTCAGCACAAATTCCAGGTTTTTTGGGCTGTTTTCAGAAAAAAAAAATATTTTCAGCAGAAACTCTGCTGATTCACCTCTTTTCTGCAAAATTGTCAGCCTTTTCACCTGTCATCAGCACAAGTCTCAGCAGCTTCTGCTAATTTCAGCAGCATTATCAGTCTCTCCACCTCTTTTTTGTGTGAATGCGTTTGGCTCAGTGAGATAAGTAGCTGCTTTTAAACTAGGAGGGCCAGGTTCAAATCCTGCTCAGGGTGACTTTTTTTTTTCCACCACCATGCAACTTTTTGCAACTTTTCAGCTTTTCAGCAGACAGCTTCAGCGTTAAGGCATCCACACAGCATTTTCGCAGGAAATGCAAATTTTCTAGTTATTCTTCAAGTTGCTTCCGTACGTTTTTTGGACGTTAACTACTCCCTCAGTTTTCAGCCGATTTTCTCAGTTCAAACTTTAAAAAATTCCGCTCTTTCTGCTAATGGCTGCTATGAATATTGGTGCTCATGACTTCTATACTTTTTGAGATATTGAATTTTTTTTGCAATATTTCTTGCCCATTTTTGCACATTGTCAGTGGGGTCACTAGTTTTCCTTACCCAGTTGATCTGTGTTTTAGCTCAGTGAGATGAGCAGCCGTTCTCAGACTGGGAGGCCCGGGTTAAAAACTCTTTTCAACACAAATTTCAGCTTTTCCACCCCTTTTCAGCAAAATTTTCATTTTTTTCTGCTGTTTTCAGAAAAAAAGTCTTTTCTGCAGAAATTCTGCTCATTCACCTCTTTTCAGCGCAATGTTCTGCTTCTTTCCATCTTTTCTGCAGAAATTCTGCTCATTCAACTCTTTTCAGCAGAATTTTCAGAATTTTCACCTCTTTTCAGCCCAAATTCTGCTTATTCACCTCTTCTGCAAAATTTTCAGCCTTTTCACGTCTTATCAGCACAAATCTCAGCTTTTTTCAGAAAAAAACCTCTTTTGACAGAAATTCTGCTGATTCATGTCTTTTCTGCAAAATTTTCAGCCTTTTCACCTGTTATCAGCACAATTCTCAGCAGCTTCTGCTCATTTCAGCAAAATTGTCAGTCTCTCCACCTGTTCTTTGTCAGAATGAGTTTGGTTCAGTGAGATGAGTGGCTACCTTGAGGCCAGGAGGGCCAGGTTCGAATCTTGCTCAGGGCAACAGTTTTTCTCACCACTTTTCAGCAAACTTTTCTCAGTCTTTACCCCTTTCAGTAGAATTTTTGGCTTCTCACCACTTTTCAGCAAAAATTTCTCTGTCTTTACCCCTTTCAGTAGATTTTTTGGCTTTTCACCACTTTTCAGCAAAAATTTTCTGCTTCTTCACCTGTTTTCAGCAGAATTTTCAGTTTCTTCACCGCCATATAACTTTTTGCAAGTTTTCAACTTTTTGCAAGTTTTCAACTTTTTAAGGGTAAATTTTGCAGCGTAACTCGCCCCGCAGTTTTGAGACAAGCTTCACATATGTTAACTCATTTTGTGCGGCTGGATCTGGAATGGTGTGCTATGACTTTTGGTGTTTATAACTTTTATAGTTTTTTAAATATTAATATTTTAGTGAAAATTTTCCCGCGCTTCTCTGCCGCACAGTTTTGACACAAGGGTTACATATGTTATATTATTTTGTGCGGCTGGAACTGGACTAGTAAGGTATGACTTTTGGTGTTCATGACTTTGATAGTTTTTTAAATATTAATATTTTAGTGCAGATTTAGAAAGATTCTTCTTTTGGCGCCATAGAAACAGACTTCATTTGTGGTGTGTTGGCTCCATCTTTTGGTCCCATTGAAACAAATTTCAAACTTCATTTGTGGTGTGTTGGCTCTCTCTAGTGGTATGCCGGGAGTGGTACGGCCTGTCTACCCTTATTTGGATACCGTAATGACGACAATGTCAATGGCGCGCACAGCGTCGCTGCTTTCAGGAACCATTGGAAGTTTTAAGGTTGCGCGAACCATTGAATAGTTACGGTAACCGCAAGGGCGTATGCTTGGTGGAAAACTCCATATCCCAAAAGTCATAGCACACCTCTGCCGAGTTAAACAATGGCGGACACGTCTTCGTTTTAAATGTCTTTTATTAGTGTTTTTAGGTCACATAATAAACTTTAAAGATATTTTCAGGTGAGAATGTAGGTGTGAAAACTTCAAATATCTGCTCGTTTTATCAAGACATCCCATATTAGCAACAGTTCTCTTATGTGTTGCTGATAGCCGGCTCTCTAGCTAGCTAGCGCCACTAGCTACCCTTCGAGCACTTGGGCTTGGCTCACAGTGACACGGCTGACGCTCGTTTCATCACCCGATCGCTCGCCAACAGTCTGTGTTTTAGCTGGACTTATTTTTGGTTCATATGGGCCGATGATGCTGGTCGATGTGGAAAAAATAACTGAGTTGTTTGGTGGTGGCTAGCCGGAGCTACAACGGAGGGCAGCTATCCACCGGTGTGTGACAGAAAGGACGTGCGGTGAAAGAGACATACGAAGCGGCAAGGCGACCGCCGATCGACCGGTGGTGGTTAACGTGGAGCTCAATCGTGGATCAAAAGATGTAGCCATCAGGGAAAAGGCAGGAGCGTGAGGTGAACTGAATTTCAGATAAGAAGTTATGAACTGCACTCTATTTGGGTCAGATATAAACCGAGTTTAGGTGTAGTTTATTTTTGTTGTGCTGACTTTTTAATATCGTACTGCGTGCTAGCTAGCACGACGGGAGTTTCTATACAGCTGTGTGCGCGCTAAGTTACTGACGTTGAACTTTATTTTATTCATAAGGGTTAGTTCACAGAGTTGCTGTACAAACGGAATCGTCCCGCTTTCAGAGAAAATATTACGATTTATTCTGTTGTTACGAAGCCTCCCCTGTCATTCTCTCACCTGTTGAAACTTCAATCGTGAAACTGATCAATGATAGGCTTTTCTCTCTTGTTTATTGCGCTAAACAACAGCAGCACATTTAAGCTTAATCAGCTGTTGTTAGAATTCGTTTGATTTTAATTTCTAGTATCAGCTGATGTTTGCTGGAGCAACAGCTGTAAAAACGGCTGGTCCAAACCAGGAGATGTCCTTACTGAATCATCAGAGCTGAACTGGTGATGGAGAAACAGGTTTACCCTTTAGGTGACATGAATGAGTTGAAGGGAAGTTATGAACTGTTTCTGAGAAACAAATAAACACCAAGCTCCTTTTTTGTGTAGCTGACAGCTGGTAACTGTGCAGGGGCGGATCTAGCAAAGCTTTTGCCAGTGGGCCAGGTAGGGCATTAACAGAGAAAGGTGGACACAAAGATATACTTTTCTTTCTTACTCTCATATAAAATATTTAGCTTTTTTTAAATAGTTATCTGAATCTTACAACCAAAGTTTGTATAATAATACACAAGGTTGGCTGTAGACCATTGTTCATCATTCAGAACACTGTGCAAAAATAACAAAAAACAAAAAGTTAATGCGAAAGTGCATAAATATTTATTTTACGTGTTTGATGTGTGTGGCGGGGCGTGGTCTGCAGTGCCGCTGCAGGGGAGGTGGACCCACCTGAGCGGCATCTGCAATCACGCCTCTCGGGCGTAGTATGTGCTCTCTCGGCTGTTTTTTGGGTGTGTGTCGGGCTGTGAGTTGAAAAGCTACAGCCGGCTGTGTGGGTAAACCAACCATGTGTGAAAAGTGGTCCATAACGTAATGCTTCAAAGCGTGTTCATGCAAACATTGTCGGGTCTGCCGTGGTACAATGGGACTTCTGCTCATGAACCTGTGTGCACAGCGTCTGCAAATCGGCGCTGTTCGAAGTAACTTCATCTTAACACAAAACTGTAAGCTGTCATCTGTGAAGCGTGATCGGTGTTTGTTTTTACCATAGTTCATGGTGGAGAATGGCTGCTCTTCTGAGTTTTGCCCTAAGCAGCCGTATGAATGGCAAACTACACTGATTAGCAGCGGCATAGGCACACTTAAAATTTCTTCTGAAATTTTCACTTTCTAGTTGTATATTAAGATTTAAAAATCCAGTTGGTATTGGTATGGCGAGTAACCTTCAGTAATAGTAATAAATCACACAGCAATAGTACATTCATGTAGTTTTAAAAAGCATAACAGTAGATTAAGTAATCCAAAGTATTCAGAATACGTTACTCTCATTGAGTAGTGTAACGGAATTCATTAAAAAATACATTTTGGGGCATGTATTCTGTAATCTGCAGTAGAATACATTTTAAAAGTAACCTTCCCAACACTTGTCATATGGCCGGGGAGGGGGGAGAACACATTTACAAAACGCTGTTGCAACATCTGCTCTCTGGGCCTGTGTGAGGAAGGTCATCACAATGGAGGGAGGTGGGAATGGTGAAATCTGGCATCTTCAGATCCAGCTCATCTCTCTCCTTTACCATACTCACCAGAGAAGAGGTTAAAGGCGATCTCCATGCTTGAAGGTGTGTGACTGTTCTCCTGTCCGAACGTACCACCTCATAGTCACTCACCGTGTGAGCAGGTGAAAGCTCAGCAGCACTTTATTATTAACATCTCTGACAAAACACTTAAATAGATAGATAGAACTTTATTAATCCCTCGGGTCGGTTCCTCCAGGAAATTCAGTTTCCAGTAGCAGAACACTGACAGAAATTTGCATAGTACAGAATTAGAATCTAAAATTAAGGGGAATAAGAGGAAATAAAGATAGGCTTAAATATGGGATATATACATATTTATAGATACAATACTAGGTTGGCTAAATGTACAAAGTTGAAGCAGCTGTTTTTCTAATCCACCACCTTGATGTTTCCTTCATATTTGAATCCCCCTTTAGATACTGACAGGTAACCATGTCACACAGATTTCAAGCCTTTGAATCCAGCTGTGATTGTTGATTTTCTATTGAATGGACTTTTTCAAAACCAGCTGTAGGCCTGTGTTTGTGAGCTCATTAACAGCTGTTTATTTAGAGATACGTGGTCCTCACAGGACAGCCACTACAAACATATGATTTTATAGAATATGAGTCAACACAATATAAAGGATTTGAAATGAGCTCAGCCTTAAAAATGTGCAGCAGTAATATTGATCCATAGAACACTGATAGGAACATTTTTTCTGCACAATAAGTACTTTAACTTTTCATACTTTATATACAATTTGCCAGTACCGCAGTTTCGTATGTAGTGAGGTGTTTTATTGGTGCTTTTACTAAAGGAACGCTTCTGTCAAATTCTTCCAAATGTTGTCAAACTGAGCTGTGTGATGAAGTGAGTGTGACAGAAACACTCAGATTGTGTTTCTCTGCTTCATCAGGTCAAATCTGGTCCTCAGAGACTGAATAAAGTCCTGTCCCACTAACAGCAGCTCCAACAGTCTGTTCACTGCTTTCTTCCTGTCAGTCTTCATCTTTCTGCTGCGTCTCATCTTCACACTGACCACTTTCTTTCTAACAGTGAGCTCCCAGTGAAGCAGCAGCATTCAGCCTGTTAGAGTCAACGCAAATGTCTCCATCCAAGCTCATGTTGTGCTTTGTTGTCATCTCAGTCCCCCAGGTGGAGGTGGATTCATGGGTGGAGTCTGTCCAGCTGCCCTACAACACCACACTTCACCTACCTGAAGATGCTAAAGTGGAGTGGAAGGACAAAGGCAGCAGGAAGGTCCACGTGTATGAGAACGGCTGTGACCAGCCTGAAGAACAGCACCAGGCTTACCGAGACCGAACGAAGATGAATGAAGACCTGCTGAAAACTGGAGACCTCAGTCTGACCCTGAAATACCCCACAGGCTGGGATACAGACACCTACACCTGCACCATCTACAGCAGGGAGGGAAACATTCTGCTGAAAAAACAAGTGGAGCTGAAAGTCAGAGGTCAGTACTGTAGATTCAATTCAATTCAATTCAATTCAATTTTATTTATATAGCGCCAAATCACAACAAAAGTCGCCTCAAGGCGCTTTATATTGTACAGTAGATTGCACAATAATAAATACAGAGAAAAACCCAACAATCATATGACCCCCTATGAACAAGCACTTTGGCGACAGTGGGAAGGAAAAACTCCCTTTTAACAGGAAGAAACCTCCGGCAGAACCAGGCTCAGGGAGGGGCGGCCATCTGCTGCGACCGGTTGGGGTGAAAGAAGGAAAACAGGATGAAAGACATGCTGTGGAAGAGAGACAGAGATTAATAACAGATAAGATTTGATGCAGAGAGGTCTATTAACACATACTGAGTGAGAAAGGTGACTGGAAAGGAAAAACTCAATGCATCATGGGAATCCCCGGCAACCTACGTCTATTGCAGCATAACTAAGGGAGGATTCAGGGTCACCTGGTCCAGCCCTAACTATATGCTTTAGCAAAAAGGAAAGTTTTAAGCCTAATCTTGAAAGTAGAGATAGTGTCTGTCTCCCGAATCCAAACTGGAAGCTGGTTCCACAGAAGAGGGGCCTGAAAACTGAAGGCTCTCCCTCCCATTCTACTTTTAAACACTCTAGGAACAGCAAGTAGGCCTGCAGAGCGAGAGCGAAGTGCTCTAATAGGGTGATATGGCACTACAAGGTCATTAAGATAAGATGGGGCCTGATTATTTAAGACCTTGTATGTGAGGAGCAGGATTTTGAATTCAATTCTGGATTTAACAGGAAGCCAATGAAGGGAAGCCAAAACAGGAGAAATATGCTCTCTCTTTCTAGTCCCTGTCAGTACCCTTGCTGCAGCATTTTGGATCAGCTGAAGGCTTTTCAGGGAGTTTTTAGGACTTCCTGATAATAAAGAATTACAGTAGTCCAGCCTGGAAGTAATAAATGCATGAACTAGTTTTTCAGCGTCACTCTGAGACAGGATATTTCTAATTTTAGAGATGTTGCGCAAATGGAAGAAAGCAGTCTTACATATTTGTTTAATATGTGCCTTGAAGGACATGTCCTGGTCAAAAATGACTCCAAGGTTCCTCACAGCATTTCTGGAGGCCAAGGTAATGCCATCCAGAGTAAGAATCTGGTTAGATACCATATTTCTAAGATTTTCAGGGCCAAGTACAATAACCTCAGTTTTATCTGAATTAAGAAGCAGAAAGTTAGCGGCCATCCAGGTCTTTATGTCTTTAAGGCATTCCTGCAGTTTAGCTAATTGGTGTGTGTTACCTGGCTTCATGGATAGATAGAGCTGCGTGTCATCTGCATAGCAGTGAAAATTTATGCTATGTCTTCTAATGATGCTGCCTAGGGGAAGCATGTATAATGTAAATAGAATTGGTCCTAGCACTGAACCCTGTGGAACACCATAATTGACCTTAGTGTGTGAAGAGGACTCTCCATTTACATGAACAAATTGGAGTCTATTGGATAGATATGATACAAACCACTGCAGCACAGTACCTGTAATACCTACAGCATGTTCTAATCGCTCTAATAGGATATTATGATCAACAGTATCAAACGCAGCACTAAGGTCTAGCAGGACAAGCACAGAGATGAGTCCACTGTCAGAGGCCATAAGAAGATCATTTGTAACCTTCACTAAAGCCGTTTCTGTGCTGTGATGAGCTCTGAAACCTGACTGAAACTCTTCAAATAAGCCATTCCTCTGCAGATGATCTGTTAGCTGTTTGACAACTACTCTTTCAAGGATTTTTGATATGAAAGGAAGGTTGGAGATTGGCCTATAATTAGCTAAGACAGCTGGGTCTAGAGATTGCTTTTTAAGTAAAGGTTTAACTACAGCCACCTTGAAGGCCTGTGGTACATAGCCGATTATTAGAGATAGGTTGATCATATTTAAGATTGAAGAATTAATTAATGGCAGGACTTCTTTGAGCAATTTTGTAGGAATGGGGTCTAAAAGACACGTTGATGGTTTGGAGGAATTAATTATTGAAGTTAACTCAGAAAGATCAATTGGAGAAAAAAAGTCTAACTTAACATTGATGGTACTAAAAGTAGCTGTAGATAATATTACATCTGTGGGATGATTATTGGTAATTTTTTCTCTAATGATAAAAATTTTATTTGTGAAGAAGTTCATGAAGTCATTACTAGTTAACATTAAAGGGATTGTTGGCTCAGTAGAGCTCTGACTTTTTGTCAGCCTGGCTACAGTGCTGAAGAGAAACCTGGGGTTGTTCTTAGTTTCTTCAATCAGTGACGAATAGTAAGATGTTCTGGCTTTGCGGAGGGCTTTCTTATAAAGCAGCAAACTATTTCTCCAGGCTAAATGATGATCCTCTAAATTTGTGACACGCCATTTCCTCTCCAGCTTACGAGTTATCTGCTTTAGGCTACGTGTTTGAGAATTATACCACGGAGTCAGGTACTTCTGATTTGAGACCTTAGTTTTCAGAGGAGCTACAGTATCCAGAGTCGTACGTAGTGAGGAGGTAAAATTATTAACAAGATAATCGACCTCTGTTGGAGTAGCGTTCAGATAGCTGCTGTGCTCTATGTTGGTACAGGGCATTGAAGATGATAACAGTGGGTGGATTATATTCTTAAACTTAGTTACAGCACTTTCAGAAAGACATCTACTTTGATAAAGTCTACTCTCCACTGCTGTGCAATCAATTATTGTAAATGTAAATGTTATCAGGAAATGATCAGACAGGAGAGGGTTTTCAGGAAACACTGTTAAATGTCCAGTTTCTATGCCATATGTTAACACAAGATCTAGAGTGTGATTAAAGTGGTGGGTGGGTTCTTTTACATTTTGAGAGAAGCCAATTGAGTCTAATAACAGATTAAATGCGATGTTGAGGCTGTCATTTTTAGCATCTACATGGATGTTAAAATCACCCACAATAATTATTTTATCTGAGCTGAGCACTAAATCAGATAAAATGTCTGAGAAATCAGAGAGAAACTCTGTGTAAGGCCCAGGTGGACGATAGATGATAACAAGTAAGACTGGTTTCTGAGTTTTACAGCTGGGGTGGACGAGGCTAAGCATCAGGCTTTCAAATGAATTAAAAGTCTGTCTTGGTCTTTCGTTAATTAATAGACTGGTGTGAAAAATTGCTGCCACACCGCCCCCTCGGCCTGTGCTTCGAGATTTCTGGTAGTTAGAATGACTCGGGGGTGTTGATTCATTTAAACTAACATACTCATCCTGCTGCAACCAGGTTTCTGTAAGGCAGAGTAAATCGATTTGTTGATCAATTATTAAGTCATGTACTAACAGAGACTTGGAGGAGAGAGACCTAATATTTAATAATCCACATTTCACTGTTTTACTCTTTGGTTCAGATGTGGATACTGTATTGTTCTTTCTTTGTGATTTTTTATGTTTAAGTTGTTTATTGCTGGTTTTTAGTTTGTTTTTTGTCTGTTTGGGAGCTGACACAGTCTCAATGGAGATGGGTTTTTGGGGGGGTAGCAGGAGGAGAGAAGCTGCAGAGAGGCGTGTAAGACTGCAACTCTGCTTCCTGGTCCCAACTCTGGATAGTCATATTTTGGGGGGTTTAATAAATTGGTCCATATTTCTAGAAATGAGAGCTGCTCCATCCAAAGTGGGATGGATGCCGTCTCTCCTAACAAGACCAGGTTTCCTCCAGAAGGTTTGCCAATTATCTATGAAGCCCACATCGTTTCTGGGACACCACTCAGACAGCCAGCAATTTAAGGAGAACATGCGGCTAAACATGTCACTCCTGGTCTGATTGGGGAGGGGACCAGAGAAAACTACAGAGTCCGACATTGTTTTTGCAAAGTTACACACCGATTCAATATTGATTTTAGTGACCTCCGATTGGCGTAACTGGGTGTCATTACTGCCGACGTGAATTATGATCTTACTGTATTTACGTTTACCCTTAGCCAGCAAATTCAAATTTCCTTCAATGTCGCCTGCTCTGGCCCCTGGAAGACAATTGACTATGGTTGCCGGTGTCTCTAGCTTCACATGTCTGAGAACAGAATCACCAATTACCAGAGTTTGACCCCCGGCGGGTGTGTCGCCGAGTGGGGAAAAACGGTTAGACACATGAACAGGTTGGTGGTGTACCTGGGGCTTCTGTTTTAGACTATGCTTCCTCCTCACCGTCACCCAGCCGCCCTCTTTCCCCAGCTGCTTGGGGTCTGCCGGGGAACAGCTAGCGGGGCCTGCGCTATCTTCGGCTGCACCAGCTACAGGGGCCTGGCTAGCTACGGGTGAATGAAGGGTGCGAAGCCGAGTCTCCAATTCAGTAATCCTGGCCTCCAGAGCTGCAAATATGCTACATTTGTTACAGGTATCATTACTGCTAAAGGAGGCCGAGGAGTAACTAAACATCTGACACAATGAGCAGGAAAGTGCAGGAGGGACAGGTGAAGTAGCCATGGTGCTAATGAGTCGGCTACGAGCTAAGCTAAGCTAGCGAAACAGTAAAGAGACAGTGAGTGAATACTTTGGCTATAAATTAGGTAGTGAGCACACAGAAAGGGTGATTCAGATGAAGCACGTTAAGATTATACTATGAAAAAGGAATGTATCAAAAGATTTAAATTAAATTGCTAAGCAGAAAAGCTACTCAGAAACACCACTGTGTTTGAGCAGGAACAGGAAGTGATACTTTACCACAAAGCGAGCGAACACCAAGATACAGGTCAAACGTCAAAGGTCATGCAGGATTTTATTCTCTAAAAGCTTTTAGTCTGAATCTATTTTCAGTTCATTCAAATAATTTAAATTCTTTTGGAGTCGCAAGTTCAGTTCCAGCCTGGGGCGTCTGTATCCAGTAAGGGTCCTGGCCTATACCTCCCATTCTAGCCAAACCTTTTTTTTTTTTTTTTTTTTTAACCTGTCCCGTTTGGTTCTTTTGCCATCAGAATTATTGTCTAAAGGCGAAGAAAGATGCCCAACGGATTTACTTTACCAAATGGACCATCCCAGCCTTGCCGTAATGGTCCATTTGATTCACCTTTTATTGTTTATTTTATTTTCACTTGCTGAATACGGGACAGACTTGACTGGTGGAAAGAAAGGGGAGAAAGAAAGAGGGAAAGGAGAAAAAAAAAAAAAAAAAACCTGAGAAGAGGGACGGGGAAAAAAAGGGCAAGAAACAAAAACCAACAGAATAAGCAGACAAAAAATACATATATCGATCACCTGGATCACCTGTTGAGAAAGAAAAAAGAAAGCAAGCAGAAGAAAACAAGAGTAATAAACAACATCACAATGATATATGGGAATATGACAGTAAATACTAAATATTAAACATTATTGTGCAGCACGTAAGATCGACAGCGCGCAGTGTGCTTTGAGGTAAGAGCCAAAAAGGGTGTAGTTTGTGTGTGTGATCACCCGTGTGTGCACCTGTGAGCATGAACGCGCTTGTTTTTTAAAAGGTTCCTTCATGTAATGATCTGCTAGAGGGTGTGGGGGGCCACTGCCCCGTCCTCCAGGGCATGAAGCAGGTATGGAGGAGATCAAAACTCCAGACATCCAGAGGCCCCCAGAACACAAGAGACCAAGGAAGACCAACAGAGGGGCAGCCGCGCCACTATCCCAGAAAGAGCTGAGGAGAGTCCCAGATGAGGGGTCACTCAGCAACCGCGGAGCAGAAGCCAGGGGGGGTTGCAGTGACGCGCCCGTGAGCTCCGCCGGCAGCCAGCTGTGCCTGAGTGACCGAGCCAAACCTACCGCAGACATGATTGAGAGACAGAAATATGAATACATAGCAGCTCGGACGTCGCCCGGGTCAACAAGGTCTGGGTCAGATGTTGAGGAACTAGGGTACCCTGATGAGAAGTGGGCTACTGGAATAAGAAGGCATTGGTGGTGTTATGTAAAGCAGTTTCACGCCGGTTCTTTTTTATTCCTTAGGCCTCCAGAGACGACACCGGACTCAGTAGTCATTTCACAAAACCTTTATTCATCTTCACTCACGCATGCACCTTCCAAAAGGGGGGATGTACAGGGCCCGGCAGTCACTCTGCAAATCTCAATTTCTTTGTTTGTTCCCACCAGTTTTATAGAAGCGACCCCCCATTGTAAGACCCACATGGTGGGTTGTAAACCCAAAACTCTGTGTTTCTGTATGTATGTGTGAGCACGTGAGGTCTTGCGTGTGCACGTATCTGTGTGTGTGTGTGTGTTTGTGCACGTGAGTGAGTGTGTGTATCTCTGTATATGTGACTTCCTGCCAGTCATAAAGAGGGCCATCGGCCCTCACCCAAGCTACACCAAATTCCTCTCTTTCCTATCTGTTCCATACAGTCCTAGCATCCCACAACTGTAGCTTCCTGTCTCCTTTTTATGACAGGCAGACCCCAGTGTCAATAAATTACTCTTCCTTTACACAATTACACACACTCTCAGGCCTATAGCTAAACCAAACTAAAACACACAGACATTCACAAATCCTTCCCTATTCCTCTGATCTACAGCTGGACCCTCTCATCTAAGCAAATCTAAGCACATTATATTCTAATAACTGTACTCACAGTGGGGAAGAGATGAATACAGGCCGCTTTTAGAATGCTACTACGCCAGTAACCCCAGTGGAAGGGGTTACACGAATAATATGACAGACCTATGGAATCTTCGATACCGAACATCCACATTGACAGAGAAACAAGCCAAGTGCTATAGAAGAAGGAACAGCAGTGGGGACAGAGCATCTTCTTGGTGGATCCCACACTTGACGTTGATTTGAAGTTGGCATCTAGTGTTGTACGTCACATCCGCAGGCCTTCTTGTTGTCAATCCAGCCAGTGCACAGGTTGGTCAGTCTAAACTTGCAGTCTCGGCTCACTGTTTGGTCTATCAGTCGCTGGTGTGTGCTCAGTGGCTAGTGGATCAGAGGACAGACCACAGCAACCTCCCTGAAAAGGGTCCAGTAACCATCACAGTGGCAGACATCCAAGAAAGGGTCTCCAGTATGAAGAGTTGGACAGCGCCAGGCCCCGACCTGGTTCACGCCTACTGGCTGAAGAAGCTGACTGCACTCCACTCCAGTGTCTGGCAGCACAAATGAACCAGCCGCTAGTTGACGAAAGACACCCAGAATGGCTAACTGAAGGCCGGACAGTCCTGATCCTCAAGGACTCCAAGAAGGGACCGTTCCCCTCCAACTACTGACCAATAACCTGCTTCAGCACCACTAGGAAGCTCCTGTCAGGCATCATAGCGGCTAAGATGAACAGGCACATGGCTCAATACATGAGTGGGGCACAGAAAGGGATGGGCAAGAATACCCGATGCGCCAAACACCAGCTACTGGTAGACCGAACAATCAGCCGAGACTGCAAGACCAGACCGACCAACCTGTGCACTGCCTGGATTGATTACAAGAAGGCCTACGACTCAGTGCCCCACACATGGATCCTGGAATGCCTAGAACTACACAAGATCAACAGAACCCTAAGAGCCTTCATTAGGAACTCAATGGGAATGTGGCGGACAACACTAGAGGCCAACCTCAAGCCCATAGCACAAGTCACCATCAAGTGCGGGATCTACCAAGGAGATGCTCTGTCCCCACTGCTGTTCTGCATAGGTCTGAACCACCTCAGTGAGATCATTGACAAGACTGGCTACAGATACCGACTACGGAATGGAGCAGTTGTCAGACAAAAGAAACCAAAGAAAGAGGAGGAAGGCGAGGAACTATCATGGAAGGACAGGCCCCTGCACGGTATGTACCACCGGCAGATAGCGGAGGTGGCTGATATGCTGATATCCAGAAATCCTACCAGTGGCTGGACAAAGCTGGACTGAAAGCACAGAGGCACTAATCATGGCAGCACAGGAACAAGTTCTGAGCACAAGATCCATAGAGACTGGGGTCTATCATATCAGGCAAGACCCCAGGTGCAGGCTGTGTAAAGATGCCCCTGAGACAATCCAGCACATAAAAGCAGGGTGCAAGATGCTAGCAGGCAAGGCATACATGGAACGCCATAATCAAGTGGCCGGCATAGTATACAGGAACATCTGTGCAGAGTATAACCTGGAAGTCCCGAGGTCAAAATGGGAGATGCCCCCAGGGGTGGTGGAGAATGACCAAACTAAGATCCTATGGGACTTCCAGATACAGACGGACAAAATGGTGGTGGCTAACCAACCGGACATAGTGGTGATAGACAAACAGAAGACGGCCGTAGTGATAGATGTAGCGGTTCCGAATGACAGCAACATCAGAAAGAAGGAACACGAGAAGCTCGGGAAATACCAAGGGCTCAGAGAAGAGCTGGAGAAGATGTGGAGGGTGAAGGTAACGGTGGTCTCAGTCTTAATCGAAGCATTAGGTTTGGTGACTCCCAAGCTAGGCGAGTGGCTCCAGCAGATCCCAGGAACAACATCGGAGATCTCTGTCCAGAAGAGCGCAGTCCTAGGAACAGCTAAGATACTGCACAGGACCCTCAAGCTCCCAGGTCTCTCGTAGAAGACCCGAGCTTGAAGGATAGACCACCCGCAGGGGCGAGCGGGGAATTTATTATAATCTAATGTTGTGTTTGATGTCCTCTCAGTCCCCCAGGTGGAGGTGGAGGAGGGGATGGTGTCTCTCCAGCTGCCTTTCAATGTCACAGATGGTCTGCCTGAAGACGCTAAAGTGGTCTGGAAGGATGGGAAATCCAGAACGGTCCACGTGTATGAGAACGGCTGTGACCAGTCTGAAGAACAGGATCAGTTTTACAGAGACCGAACGAAGATGAATGAAGACCTGCTGAAAACTGGAGACCTCAGTCTGACCCTGAAATACCCCACAGACTGTGACAGTGGAGCTTTCATCTGTGAAGTTTGGAGGAATGGAGACATTTTCAGAGCAAAACCACTGCTGCTCAAAGTCAAAGGTTTGATCTATTGTTTGTTTGTTTTTTTCCTTTCATGCCACTTAGAACAAACTTCCCTGACATCAAAGCAAATTCTTTGCTTTGATGCTTCCTTTAATGCACAACTCTCTATCACTTAGTTGTCACCATGGAAACACAGTTTCACCTACATTCAAGAGTAAAAACAAACCTGCAATAGAAACGTGTTTGGGAGCATTAAGCTTGTCAACCCCAAAGAAAAACACTGAAAACACAATAGCAACAGCATTAAAGATTACACTGTCATAATTTAATGGGGAGTCTGTTTAATACAGTGGTTCTCACACATTTCACAGTAAGTACCACCTTATAAATAAATGGCTCTTGAAGTACCACCCTTATGACCAACATTAAAGTACAGTAGTATAGGATATTTAACACCACATACAGTTTACACAGACAATTTTATTTCTTAAATGAATATTACTTATTTTAACTTTCATAAACAGGATGTGACAAGTGATAATAATAACAACTGTACTGCATTAAAACATTCACAGCAGGTGGGACATCCAATCTTTAAGTGATGACCTGATCAAGGCCTGGAGTTGGACACCTCTGGCCCTAATGTATGGATCCCTAAAGTCTAAGCAGCATAAGAACAGAACATCTGGTAGTATTAGCAATTCTTCAAATGTCTATAGTTACCCTAATGAGCACAGCCTCAGTGATGTCATGTTCAATCATCCAGGTAAAGAAATCCCAAAAAGTTCACTCTGTTTATGTGGACGTAGCGTTTTCAGTGGGAGAAACGTTCCGATGACTGACTAAACTTGGTTGTTAGTGTGACTTCAAGATGCTTCAGACAGACAGTGTTCTCCAAAAGTTCTGCTCTAAAAGGAAACTTTGAGCTGGCTCTGTAATTGTTGTAGTCAGAAGGATGGAGGCTGGATCTTTGATGAGTGCTTGCACACAGGCTGTCTTTAAGTATTCTGGGATACAGCCAGAGGACAGAAAAGTGTTGATTATTGGAAGCCGAGGGGCAGGGACATCCTCACTGAGGAACTTTGGAGGAATATCTACACAGCTTGATGAGCGTTTCAGTTGTGCCACAGTCCTTCAAAGCTCCTCCATAGAGACTGGCAGAAATGAAGATCAGATATCGTTGCTGGGGTCGGGGAGATCAATAAAAGAATCAGGAGCTGCTGTTTTGGATTTCCTCTCATTCATTTGATCCTTCAGAAAGTTTAGAAAGTGAAGACGTTCCTCACTCAATGCCATAATCTGATGAAAACTTGCAGGATTTCAAAGACTGTGCTCCAAAGAGCTCTGGGCTGTGCTTATTAGAATGAATGGATTAACACTAGATTACAAAACCTGCGCAAATTTGCGTAAATCCCCTGAACCTAAAACCTAATAGAATTACTGACTTTTTTATTTTCCGGTGCTAGTCCCAAGGTGTTATTCACCCCTGCGGAGATTTTCACAGGTTGTCAGCTCGATTCTTCTCCTGCTTTTGTTGTGCAAACCACCCATTATCTTTGAGGCCTGGCACATTTGCATTTGTTCACTCAGAGTAGCTCAGATCCAAGGCAGGAGAAAAATCTGTGTTACAACCCTCAAAAATGCCTGCCGTGTCTATACAAAATATCCCACACATTGACTGTCCTGCAAATATTAAAGACACTCATTCACAATATATGGAAACACAAGTCTGTTTTATTTATAAAAAATTGTGCGAAAACAGAATGAAAAGTTTCTAATACACTGACATGAGTGACATGTGTGATCTCTCCAGCTTTGTATGTTCTCTCCTCTGCCTGTTCATGTAAAAATAGCAAAAATTAAAAAACGAAAAACATAAAAAATTAATTCTGTCCCTCAGTTCTCTCAGTTCAGTGCTTTTGCCACACGGCAATTAATGAACTGATGGCATTCATTTCAATTCTGTTTGTTAAAGCAATCATGTGTCCCATTGGTGCCATTGTGGATTGCTGGTCAGAAACATTTCTGGTGCCAGTAATCAAAGAGACAATGCCCCAAGATAGATTCATTTAAATTATGCAACACCTTCGATTTAATGACAAGGACACACGGGCAGAACGGGTGAAAACAGACAAATTTGCGGTGATCTCCAACATCTGGACACGCTTCGATGAAAACTTTGCTAAGAGTTTCACTCCAGGAGAACACATGACCAAAAATGAACAGCTGTTCCCTACCAAGGTTCGTTGCCCAACCACACCGTATGTCCTTACTTGGGAAAGGACCACAGTCGTCAGAAGGGAGAGAGGCCGGCAGAGAACGTGGTCATGAAACTGATGGAGCCGTTTTTGGTGATGGGGAAATGTCAAAACGGACAATTTCTTTGCTTCACTGTCACTGTTGCACAGACTGCTGCAGCACAAAACAACGTTACTGGGCACGGTGAATATAGTCCGGCGTGAAGTTCCTCAATTTGCAAAAGATACTGCACAGCGAGAGGTACTCTCTACTTCAGTCCTTAGAAGTGGCAGTGTCTCCTTGACAATTTATGCACCTAAAAAAAAACAAGACTGTGTGTGTTCTAAGTTCCATGCACCAAGACGTGACGATCGGTGATGGCAGAAAGAGGAAACCCAACACGACAACAGACTATAACCACATGAAGGTATGTGAATGTGTGTATAATTTTACACCAGTGCTACAATGTTTTCTGATGTGTGCTATACAGGCTTATAGAAAAAAAAGCAGATATACTTATGACTCTCTCTCTCTCTCTCTGCTTTTACAGTGTGGTGTAGATGTGTTGGACCAAATGGCGCGGATGTATTCCGTAAGAGCAGAAACCCGCAGGTGGCCAGTAGCGGTTTTCTACAATATGCTGTACCTGGCGGCAGTGAATGCCTACATTTTGTACAAGGCATGTACAGGGTGGAAAGGCAAAAGAAGATTATTTCTGAGTCTTCTAGCCAAGGAACTTCGTTGCCGATTCATGCAGCACAAGGAAATATTAGCACAGAGGCAGGATGCTGAAGCTACTGCGGCTGCTGTGCTTGGGACTGTAAAGACAACGCAGTACCAAGTGCAAGAGAGCTGCAACAGAAATCGCAGCAGGTTTACCTGTGCAACATGTCACAAATTCACCTGTGCCAAATGCAGGGATGATGGACAATGGGTCTGCAAACGCTGTAAGGTTCGAAACACTAATAAGTAAATAAATAAATAAATAAAACAGACTTGTGTACCCATATATTGTGAATGTGTGTCTTTTGTATCGATAAGGCAGGAATTTCTGAAGGTTGTAACACAGAGGTTTGGCCTGCCTTGGATCTTAGTAAAAAAAAATGCAAAATCGTACACACACACACACACACACACACACACACACACACACACACACACAGACGCAGCAAAAATAAAAACTGTACAAAGAGTACAGTATAGAAATTGCACTATACAAACAATCTGGAGACATAAATATGGACATGTTTATTGAAAAATATTGGTGTATATATATATATATATATATATATATATATATATATATATATATATATATATATATATATATATATATATATATGTATGGAGACAAGGTAGTCAGAACTGAGGGGATTGAACTACCAGAAGGCAACATTGCAGACATAGAGGACAGTTACAAGTACCTGGGGATCCCGCAGGCAAATGGGAACCATGAAGAAGCCGCTAGGAAAGCTGCAACCACCAAGTACCTGCAGAGGGTCAGGCAAGTCCTGAGGAGTCAGCTGAATGGTAAGAACAAGATCCGGGCCATCAACACCTACGCCCTGCCCGTGATCAGGTACCCTGCTGGGGTAATAGGCTGGCCAAAGGAGGAGATAGAAGCCACTGACATAAAGATAAGAAAGCTCCTGACCATGCATGGAGGGTTTCGCCCCAAGTCCAGCACCCTGAGGCTGTACGCTAAGAGGAAGGAAGGGGGCCGGGGACTGGTGAGTGTCAGCACCACAGTCCAGGATGAGACAACGAACATCCAAGAATACATTGGGAAGATGGCCCCAACTGACCGAGTGCTCAGTGAATACCTCAGGCAGCAGAAACCAAAGAAAGAGGAGGAAGGCAAGGAACCATCATGGAAGGACAGGCCCCTGCACAGTATGTACCACCGGCAGATAGAGGAGGTGGCTGATATCCAGAAATCCTACCAGTGGCTGGACAAAGCTGGACTGAAAGAAAGCACAGAGGCACTAATCATGGCAGCACAAGAACAAGCTCTGAGTACAAGATCCATAGAGGCTGGGGTCTATCACACCAGGCAAGACCCCAGGTGCAGGCTGTGTAAAGATGCCCCAGAGACAATCCAGCACATAACAGCAGGGTGCAAGATGCTAGCAGGCAAGGCATACATGGAACGCCATAACCAAGTGGCCAGCATAGTGTACAGGAACATCTGTGCCGAGTATAACCTTGAAGTCCCGAGGTCAAAATGGGAGATGCCCCCAAGGGCGGTGGAGAATGACCGAGCTAAGATCCTGTGGGACTTCCAGATACAGACGGACAAAATGGTGGTGGCTAACCAACCGGACATAGTGGTGGTAGACAAACAGAAGAAGACGGCCGTAGTGATCGATGTAGCGGTTCCGAATGACAGCAATATCAGGAAGAAGGAACACGAGAAGCTGGAGAAATACCAAGGGCTCAGAGAAGAGCTCGAGAGGATGTGGAGGGTGAAGGTAACGGTGGTCCCCGTGGTAATCGGAGCACTAGGTGCGGTGACTCCCAAGCTAAGCGAGTGGCTCCAGCAGATCCCGGGAACAGCATCGGAGATCTCTGTCCAGAAGAGCGCAGTCCTGGGAACAGCTAAGATACTGCGCAGGACCCTCAAGCTCCCAGGCCTCTGGTAGAGGACCCGAGCTTGAAGGATAAACCGCCCGCAGGGGCGAGATGGGTGTTTTATATATATATATATATATATATATATATACTACCTTCACTCTCTTTGTTACCATCCGACTACACTTCTCCAGTCCAAATGACATTCCAATGTCATTGCTGTATAGCCTGGTAGTGTGGATCAGTGAATCAATGTCTCGTTCACTCTTGGCATACAGCTTGATGTCATCCATGTACAGGAGGTGTCTGACAACTGCTCCGTTACGTAGTCGGTATCCGTAGCCAGTCTTGTTAATGATCTCACTGAGGGGGTTCAGGCCTATGCAGAACAGCAGTGGGCACAGAGCATCTCCTTGGTAGTGTTACGGGTTCCGAATTGAGGATGAGAGCAAAACAATGATAGTCCAGAAGAGGTCGTTCAAACAATTGATTTTAATGCACGCTGCGTGGAGAGGTGCAAACTGCAAAACAGTTGTACATCTCTACCCAAAATACACTCTAGATTGCTTTTATAACATCAGGGTATTGTAACGCCCCTTCTTGCGTTTACAAGCACATAATTTGCATGTACAGAACATTCAGGTATTTTAAGAATTAAATGTAACATAGAGGTTCCTCCTTGTGGCATACTCTTCCAAATATGGTGATGACCTAAGGCCTTTGAGGTCACCATGGACTGGACATCCTTCCGTCACCTGTAACTAGGCAAACTCAAATACCACAAGAAGCTGAATACATTCAGGCCTTTGCTCAGCTACTATTTTACTGTACCAATATACTCAGCATATGAGTTATGATACATATATATTTAACTCAATCATTTTAAAGTAGTTATAACTGCACCTGTAATAAACATGTTAATATTTAATTATGATAACCCCTATACTATAAATTATAACATAATACCAGCAGCTTCAATAAACACTTTGATGAAATGATAATTAATGCAATGATAAGATGATGGTTATGTAAAATAATCCATGTAATTCCACAATTCCCTCTTTTGACATTCCAATCAGGAATGTCACCACACTTCGTGTTGCATCACTCCCTGCTCAGCTCTATGGGTTCTAAGTTCATCCTATAGATGCCCTCAACCCAGCCAGGGTTCACAACCCATTACCTTTACCAACAGTCCTCTTACACAAGGAATGATACAACAACCAGCGATGACCAACATTCCCAAAAATACAGCCAATGAACATATCACTGACATAGCCACACCTTTCCATTGTCCAAACACAGATGTCATCCAGGACGCCAGCGGATTTTCGATACCTGAGTGCTCATGCATTGTTTTAGACAAAATCTTCAGACCCACCAGAGCTCAGGTTACTGAGCCATCTTGGGCAGTATTAATAGGGGTAACAGTGCAGCACATGTCTCCGAACATGGCGCATACGCCTCCCCTCTCACGTCAAGGGTCATTTGATTTTACACTCCCATCAGCAAACTCGGACCCAATTGTTCTTCCAACCCCATCATGGCGTCCCTGGTGAGGTTAGAGAGTCTCACCAGGTTTTAGTGAACCTAATGCGGTCAAAATTTTGATTAGGCGTTACCCAAAGAAATATACTCTCAAATCCTGCAGCTATCAGATTTACCAGCTTGTACTCGTCTGGAACTCCCCTAGGCACTCCTATGGAGTCTACCCAGGTCGGTGAGTTTAGGCGAGGATCATAAACATGTGTACCCTAGGTCCCTCTTTTGGCCAAAATCTGTCTCTTATGTCTGGCAGCTAAGGTTCGCGAGTTGTGTTATGGAATAGTCTTTACCTGGTTTCTAATCAGCATGAGTGGAGCTCCCAGTCGCTCTGTAAACAAACGTGGCCTGGCTAAAGCACAGGCAACATAATCAGATACATGTTGTTCTCTAGCATTTTGAGCCACCCAATCAAGCCAGAGGTTACTGTCCTTGAAACCAGTGACACGCTCGATTAAATCCTTAAGCTCCAGTCTAGAGTAATCTGTGGTCAGAAATACTCTCCCTTTTGGTTCCTGTTGCTTTTGAGCTACTGCTCTCAAAGTTAGCATCTGATCAGTCAGAATGGTGATAGAACTTTCTGCGAGCGGCTTAGACTTTGGATCAACTAAATTTACCTAAGCATATCATGGGGTGATTGCAGACCTGTACATCATACGCTCTCCAACTACTATTAACTCCTGTACACTTAATGACGTTACACAAATCAAACGTGAATGAGCTGGTAGACCCTTTAACATAATTCAACTCTATGTCATTATTACTGCTGAGACACTCATCACCTTTACCTGACACCTCGCGCTTTTATCTTTTTACCGATCCCGTTTTAGCAACTACAGTCTCAGGAAGTGCTGGACTGGACTGGCCTCCGTGTTCAGACAAGGGGTCTGGAGTACCCTGCAAAATATAAACAGTATACAACACAGCCATGGTTAATATTATTGCATACAATAAACATGTAGTGGTAAGGAACATTTTAATAAGTTTCTTAGCCCAAAGAGATTTTTATTTTACTCCTGTGCTTGACAGGATAAGGGAAGTTGTTTTTTGTTTTGTTTTGAAATTCTTCCCTTCTGTGTGTGTGTCTACATAGGTAAGCATATTATAATCAACATAACATCCCTGATTTGCAAATTATTTTCTGCCCCCGCTGCAGGGCAACATCCTACATCATTTTGTGGTGAATCTATGTTGGCTAGTTTAATGCAGATATGTAACAGTTTCTTGATTCCATGGCCCACTCATAGTTGCGCAGTGTCAATGTATGTGGAGAGTTCAATACACATTTCTTGGCTAATTATTTTCCCAATAAAAGTGAAATCACCCATTGCATTTGATTTCACTTATATATTATCATGTTCTGGGCTCTATCCATTATATTAACTTTATTCAATCTCAATACTCTTTATGTGTGCGAACAACGCTTGTAGTTTTATTAAACACAACCCCAGTAAGATACACACCATCCCCATGTCAGCCTGACTCTCCGCTAAAAAACACACTTCAAAGTTTCTATCAGAATCTACGCCTCTTTTGGCTTCAAGCATATACATAACATGCAAAAGTTACTATTAATGCCAGTTAGACAAGTTTCCATTATCTACAACATTTTGTTTCACCCGGCTCACCCTCACATGTTTCCTGTTCGCTTATTGCATATTTATCTTTAACACCTTTTACCTCAGTAGTTGCTAAGCAGAAACAAAGCAACCTGTGGTCCACCTTTACCCTGTAAAATAAACCCCTGTCATGTTTGTGTCTGTAAGCATGTTTTGCATTCATTCGTTACACTCCACGCCATTCCTGCAAATTAGGAGCTGTAAAGTTGAAAGCTGCATCAAGTCCAGGCCTCTGGCCTGGCCTATATATAAATCATGTGTGTTTGTAAGCGTGCATGCAATTCACCTGCTATGTTCTCATCTTCCCTCAACATGTATCACCTGGACACTCTCACCAGTGAAGCTTAAAACCCTTTTGGACGGAACATTAACTCTAAACAAGCACAGTTATGCATTGTGTATAAAATGAACTCAACCTGTAAATAGAGACATCACTGTTATGACCAACATCGACCTCTGCACAGCTCAGACGCCAGTTGCAAGAGCTCTCTAACATTAGAATCATCAACTGTGACTTATATAGTGTTATTTCAGTACTTTATACTTCACACATTTTTCAACGTTGTTTATATGGGGAGTTCCTCTTTTTGTGTCTATATTTATTAATATGCCTTGTGCACTAAAGCTTCCTGTTTTTCAGTCTGGCTGAGCACTTGTTTGTGATTATAAACTGGCCTCTACAAGCCTTCATAGCAGATACACATTACAAATGCTTCATATATACAGAGAAAAACCCAATAATCTACATTTCACTATTTTGTTCTTTGATTCAGATTTGGATTCTGTATTGTTCTTTATTTGTTATTCTTTATATTTACATTGTTTTTGCTAGTCTTGGTTTGTTGTTGTCTGTTTGGGAGCTGACATAGTCTCTATAAATGAACTTCTTTTGGTGGAGTAGCATCAGGAGAGAAGCTCCAGAGAGGCATATAACAAAAGAGATCTCCTCGACGTGTTGTATATTTTTAATATTTCCTTATTATTTTGTCATAAATAAATCAACCAAATAACTTAAGCTGTGTGACAGCACCTTGCGTTTACGCCAGGCTGTGAGCTGCCCTGAATCTACACCCCCTTTTACCCCATTTAATTTCTCAATCTTAGTTTAAACTATTCCTGACCTTCTCCTTCTCTCGTCTGATCATCTCAAGTACGTCCTGTACCAAATTTGCTTCCTCTTTTCAAGTCCCACATTTAATTACAAGCTCTAAACTCAGAGCTGAAGTTCCCCTTTTCTAAGTCTGTATGTTCTACAAGAGAGCAAATCGGTAAACAAGTTTATCACAAAGGTTGTTAGGTAAAGGTCACATAGACATTTGCTTAGTAACCCTAAAACAGCACATTTCATATAGCTAATCGCATATATTAACACCCCCCCTTTTTTTTTTTAACACATCTCATGTGTTACAAACTCAAAATCCTTCACTCAGGTTTGGGAATTAAAGCAAAAGTTTACTCCTATCGCATTATGTATAAATGCTCCAGAACTTCAAACCTGTGTGTTAACCAGAACATCACCTGTTATACTCACCTTCTCCACTTATGATCCAACCTGTGTTATAAAACAAAAGTTAAAACAGAACAATTATCAGTCATGTGTCCAGTCGGTCCAACCTATGGTCTGCCTGGTCCGTCCATTCACCTGTCCATTCCCACACATTCACTCACACGCATCAACATCCGGTAGTGGTAAACGTCCACACAAATAATCACATTTTCCACTCTCTGCAAACTCAGTTTATTTATATAATCATTTATTTTCTTTTTAGTTGTTTCTAGGAAAATATTTCTCTATACTTTTGGACTGGATTGGCTCGCTGCAATCCTTTTAGACAGGGACCCACAATCTGTCCCATTGTAATTCGGAAAAGGTCACCTTACTTTTCGTTCTCCTGAGACTATTGTCGGCGCCGTTATTCATTGTTTTCTTTTGCAGGCCTGCTTAGAACAAAAATGAGAAAAAAGAGAGCTGAGTATTAGCTCATCAAAGTACCAAACAAAATCACCTGACAGGTTTTTCTTTATAAGTGCACTGTTACAAAACCCCTTAAACATGTCCATGTTTATTAAAACTCCCTCTTTAAAAATAAAACAACAACCTCAAAATCTTCAACACTCTTAAATTTCACCCATAGAACACACCCAAAACGTAAAAAACTACACCGTTTCGTACACAATATCCCCCTTTAAGCATTTTACCAAACTCACCTTCAACCTTAACATATAAGCACGTTCTCACAATATGTCAACACTAATTTATACACCTCTTAATCAAATTTGCACCTCCTAACAATCTACCCCTCCTTTAAGGCCTCAATCACACACACAGCCACCTCCTCTGTCATCAGTCACACGAGCTCTCAAACTTTTTGCATACTCAGCCATATCTCCACAATTTA
The DNA here is from genome assembly GCF_036321145.2 of Pelmatolapia mariae. Lineage (NCBI taxonomy): Eukaryota > Metazoa > Chordata > Actinopteri > Cichliformes > Cichlidae > Pelmatolapia > Pelmatolapia mariae. Next base: position 19,112,285 of record NC_086229.1, on the reverse strand, counting down.
ACTTGGCAAGAGAAATACTTTTTTTTTTTAAACCTCATGCCATTATTCAATTATTTTCATTTTCTTTCTATACTAATCCCTTGTTTTCATCAGTCAGTGCAAAGCACTCCTAAGTCACACTTTTAAACTAGTTTAATCAGTTTATTCAACATTCACACCATTCTATCACTCATACAAGTAGCAAGCCGATCTTCATTGCGTATGTTTGTGTGTGCTATTTTGCATATATGGCTTCACAGTCTCACAGACACTTTCCCATTCTCCAGTTAAAGAGTCAGTTTTCTCCGTCCCCGAATCACTAACCCAAATTTTACTTCCCCACCTTAAATCACAGCCCTGCTGGTCTTCCACCACCAGTTAGGGCTTGCTGTCAGGTTCCTGGACACTGTAAACAATTCAACCAGAAACTTGCCTTAACATATCCATTCATGTTAACCTGTAATTTCTTCAGACTCCTGGATCTGGAGAATTGGTGCGGGTCTGCTGTACTCCTGAAAATAACAAACTAAAACATTTTCATTATTATCACGGACGCCTAAACGACCCATTTCTCATTTTCTATTCAAAAATACCAATTATGTCATGTATGTAAGCGTGTTCTTCCTTGCGTTATGTGGTCATGTAAATGCAGTGTAAGCTGTTTTCTTCATTGCATGCCTTCATTGCGTTCTTCATTACATTCTCCTGTATTCATGTCAATATACACTAAGTGTAAGCTGTTTCTTAATTGCATGCCAGGTGATCATCTTAATTAAGTGTAAGCAGTTTCTTCATTGCATGAGTGTAAGCTGCTTCTTCATTGCATCCTTATGTATTCATTGCATTTTCATGTAGTCATATTTAATTCATGCATCTTTTCACTGAGCTCTAGATTCAAACTATCTCACTTCATCTCTCACTGGTCCTTTTCCATTCACAGTGTCCTGTTCGGGCTTCAGGGCTCCAGCAAACACAGTGTGTTTCTTCTCTGTTTTGATCTTTCAGTATTTCCTCTTCCTTCAGTCTTATTTTCATTTGCTCTGTTTTCTTCTCCATTCATCTTTTCAGTCTTTTCTTCCAAGATTGCTCCAAGCTTGGCAAATATGACAGTCAGTGCCTTCAAGCAGACTTATCACGCTGTTCTTCACCAGCATGCATGTTGCATCACGTGCTGTCTCCCATGCTGCTGGACTCATCAGTCGTTGTCAGTGTTACTGCTTTCGCCTGCACTGTCTTTTAGCTTCCGTTACTTCTTCACGTCCACGATGTTCTATCGGTCTTCATCAGGAAATTGGCTATCCCTTGCTTTTCTTCTCGGGGTCAAGGACAAAGTGAGAGCTCAAGCTGCACAATTTCGAGCCAAAGACTGGCTTATTTTCTCCCAATTCTTTTAATCTACTTTTCTTCTGCTGAACTCAAGGTTGCAAAGTTGAGAGAGTCCACCTGTATTGGCACACTAAAGCATATAATTAGTATCATCTTCATTTTATCTTAAAACCTCCCTTTTGCTTCATCTGCCCAGAGTTAAATCTCTCTCTCTACTCTGGGTGCACACTTGTCACCGTGAGCTTCCCTTTTATGGGCATGCATTTCCTGTCCCAGACACACACACACACGGTTTCCTGTTTCTACAGCTTCTGCAGAGACTTCCTTTTAATAATCAGTCTACAAATACTCAGTAATTCTACTAAATCTTTATCTAAAACAATATGCCTTCATTTCACTCACACACATTTAAATAGCGCTCTTTCACTCACACACATCACCATTCTTTAGGTCAGTTTTGTAGCATCAGTCACACAATCATTTCTTGAGTGGGTGTACTAAGTGCATATACTTATGTGTTTTTAAACAGAAAAATAAAGTCAACCTCTCATAACATCACTCAAAGTCAACTACCTTCATAGACCCCAAAGTAAGCATATTATTTCCCTAGTCAAAAGTCAAACCGTTACTCACAGTAATTTTAATCTCACAGCCTTTGTGTTTTAAAACTAAAAAGAGGAAGGAACAGCGCCCAATTTAAACTGCGCATCTTGTCACTCAACAACACACACACAGAAAATATAACTGTATATATTATCTCAAACTGAAACAAAACCCATCTAAAAATCCTAAAACATCTTAGTTTGACACCAAAAGAGACATCACTTACAGACATATTTATTAATGAAATTATCTCAAATTCAATTTCAGTTCTCAGAACCCAGATAACGGTCCTAAGTATCAACAGTTTGTGTATCCTATCTCAAAACCCCGCAAAAAGTCATACAGTCATGGCAAGAAATAAAGCTTTACTTACAGTCTTGTAATAAACAAAACCAGCGTCTTAAATACAGGCATCAGCCATGTGTAGCAGTCTCTATAAACTTCCTATCAGTCTTACACAGTTTTACCTAGTACAGACACGTGTCAAGCAAACCCCATACTCATATTCTACAGTTATCATGAAATACTTATCATAATCAACAACAGTCACACAAATATAATAAACATAAACTGCATTTCTTCCCTTAAAACACAGATTGAAGTCGTCCTTAACCCAGGCTCTGCAGTCAGTCATTAGCCACTCATTAGTAAACAGGAAATGTCACTCTAAATAAGTCACAGGCATCTCATTTACATAGACACAGACACACTCTCAAAATAACCAGCCTGCTGCCGTGCCTGTGGCAGACAGAGCCTATATACAAACATAGAAATTATAACACAGAGACGTAAAACATCCTACTTTACATCAAAAAAGAAATATATTTCATACACACTTTTAAATATTCTAACCTCTTTCAGACGCCATGACCCGTCTCACACACACTGCCTTTTCTCTCTCAAACATCCACTTTCCACTCACTCAGACAAATCATGCAGAGTCACTCAAATCAAATACTGACAGCATTCACACGGTTAAAATCACTCGAGATACGCTTTCATACGAGTATTTTGGACATGCCTTCCATGTTCAGAAAGAGCAGGTCAAAAGAAAAAAGAAAAAGAAAACTGAAACCTCTCATCGTCCTCACAGCTTTTCCCCACACACACATAACTGAAAAATAAAACACACCAACATTTATAGCTCACGAAATATACATCTATCAAAATTCAGTCATTTACTATACATCCACACTAATCTATTCAAACTGTATTCATACTCTCATAATAAGCAAAACCAACCTCTTATATACAGGAAAATTGGCAAAACGCTCAATACTGTCGAAACTGAAACCACCCTCTCTGCGCGTCCCCGCTGCTCATTTGCATTTACACACACCATCAGTGCACATCCGGCTGTGCATTACTGACCCAGAGACTGATCTTACTCATAGATCTCATATTTTATATTACAGACGTCTTTATATTTACAACTGCACAGATTTTTAGGCCTTTAAAACACCTACCGAATTTCGACAAATTTAATAATAACCGCCCTGCGGAAAACTCCCTGAGTTTTTTGCGACCAATTTAGCCATTCTCGGCCCCGGGCCGTGGTCACATATCTAATGTTCTATCACAATTTAAAAGCGTCAACCAACTCAACCCCTGCCGAAAAGCTCTGTTTTGGGGACATTTCACATCCCAGGCTTCCCCGAAGTTTTAAGTTAAAAGTTACACGCCCGAAACCCGGTTTCTACTGACCAAAAAAGTGCAAACCACCGTCCCGGACGGTAAACTGACCCAGTCAGTAGCTATTTTGGAGGTTCCCAAGTTCTCCACGATCGCCAATCGGACTATCCCGTCCAACGGAAAATCCTGAGCGTCCTCAGGAAGTTGGGAGCGTCACCTCCGAGAAATGCACTTGTTAGACTCCCAGAGTCCCGTTCTATACAATTTAATTATTTTGAAGACACCCCAATAATCACAAAACCACCATATCGGTGTCCAAGCCCGGCTTTATATTCAATTGAGACTTTAATGTCACAAACTTCACCAATTACCTATTATTCTAAATCCTCTTTATTCTAAATCCTCTTTATTCTTATTCCTTTTTATTCTAAATCCTCTTTATTCTAAATCCTGTTTATTCTTATTCCTTTGGGACTTTAACCCGGTACCTTTAGTGAGACTCTAACTCACTTTTACTCTTTTTCTTATCATTACTTCAACTTCAACTTCTCATGAGATTTTCACCAAAATCAAAACAGACCTTTACCAGTGATTTTCAGTGAGTAGACTTTCAATTTTGTCAGGTCCAATCCAGCACTGTTTGGAAATAATTCAACAGGTAGTGCCTTACCTTTAAATAAGCCGGCTTATGTCCACTCACTTCGACCACTGACTCGTGTCTGCCTGTTTGAGCACCTTGGACCCTCTCAGTCTCATTCTCCAACTTTCTCCCTCAACCCCGGGCCAATGCACCAAATGTTACGGGTTCCGAATTGAGGATGAGAGCAAAACAATGATAGTCCAGAAGAGGTCGTTCAAACAATTGATTTTAATGCACGCTGCGTGGAGAGGTGCAAACTGCAAAACAGTTGTACATCTCTACCCAAAATACACTCTAGATTGCTTTTATAACATCAGGGTATTGTAACGCCCCTTCTTGCGTTTACAAGCACATAATTTGCATGTACAGAACATTCAGGTATTTTAAGAATTAAATGTAACATAGAGGTTCCTCCTTGTGGCATACTCTTCCAAATATGGTGATGACCTAAGGCCTTTGAGGTCACCATGGACTGGACATCCTTCCGTCACCTGTAACTAGGCAAACTCAAATACCACAAGAAGCTGAATACATTCAGGCCTTTGCTCAGCTACTATTTTACTGTACCAATATACTCAGCATATGAGTTATGATACATATATATTTAACTCAATCATTTTAAAGTAGTTATAACTGCACCTGTAATAAACATGTTAATATTTAATTATGATAACCCCTATACTATAAATTATAACATAATACCAGCAGCTTCAATGAACACTTTGATGAAATGATAATTAATGCAATGATAAGATGATGGTTATGTAAAATAATCCATGTAATTCCACAGTAGATCCCGCACTTGATGGTGACTTGTGCTATGGGCTTGGAGTTGGCCTCTAGTGTTGTCCGCCGCATCCCCATTGAGTTACTGATGAAGGCTCTTAGGGTCCTGTTGATCTTGTACAATTCTAGGCATTCCAGTATCCAGCTGTGGGGCATTGAGTCATAGGCCTTCTTCTAATCAATCCAGGCAGTGCACAGGTTGGTCAGCCTGGTCTTGCAGTCTCGGCTGACTGTTCTGTCTACCAGTAGCTGGTGTTTTGCGCATCGGTTATTCTTGCCAATCCCTTTCTGTGCCCCACTCATGTATTGACCCATGTGCCTGTCCATCTTAGCCAATATGATGCCTGACAGGAGCTTCCATGTAGTACTGAGGCAGGTTATTGGTCGGTAGTTGGATGGGACCGGTCCCTTCTTGGGGTCCTTGGGGATCAGGACCGTCCGACCTTCGGTTAGCCATTCCGGGTTTCTCTCGTTAACTAGCAGCTGTTATATATATATATATATATACATATATATATATATATATATATATATATATATGAATGGACTTCATGTATATTATGTAAGGTGTGGATATATAAATATATGTACAACACTGTGTATATATCTTTATGGACAGGCATGCAATGTAGTGGCAGGGATTGACAAGAACTAATATTGCATATGAGATATATTGCACATAGAAAGTACCATGGTGTATTTAGGCTGCAGGTACTTTGTTGTTGAGTCTGACAATGACTGGAAGGAAAGACATTCCGAATCTCGTCTTGTTGGGGGTTGGGGGAGGGTTCGCACAACAAAAGCAGAACAATGGAGCTGAAGGCCTGTGAAAATCTCAGCGGGGTGCTAGTAGGTGTTAGGTTCAAGGAATTTACGCAAATTTGTGCAGGGTTAGTAAAAAAAAAGGGTCAGTAATTCTAGTGTTAAAGGAGAGAAATAGCCGGCCCTCACCTTGTTAACCTGTTCATCAAAATCAGTCGTTAATCCTTTCATTTCTTGATGACGTAGCTGAAGATTCACCTTCTACCATCTCCTTCTGCCCTCTGGCATTGTCTTTTCAGACGGTGAATGTCTTTGTGAATCCAGGGTGGCGAGCAAGGGCCGGGAAAAGACAGAGCGTACGCCTCCTTTATTGTGAATTGGAGATTATGTATCGGAATTTCAGGAACGGGACCACGCCTCCAAACACGCTCCCTCCGGTTGTCATCTGTATAGGTTCCCCCAGTTCTGCAAGCTGTTCATTCTCGTTTACGTACTCTGTGGTAAACCTCGGCACCGAGTTGTCAGGTTCTCGGTCACTGATCCCTCCTCCGCTAAACTCCGCAGCAAACTTTGTCACTGGGTTGCCAGGCGCTCAGCCACTCATCCCCCCCTTCGCAAATTCTGCAGCAAACCTTGGCACCGAGTTGCCAGGTTCCCACGCCTCCTCGGCTAAATTCTGCAGCAAACCTCGGCACCGGTATGCCAGCCTCTCAGACACCCATCCATCCTTCGTAAATTTCTTCAGCAAACCTCGGCACCTAGTTGCCAGGTTCCCAGCCTCTCATCCCTCCTCGGCTAAACTCTGCAGCATACGTCAATTCAATTCAATTTTCAATTCAATTCAATTTTATTTATATAGCGCCAAATCACAACAAAAGTCGCCTCAAGGCGCTTTATATTGTACAGTAGATAGCACAATAATAAATACAGAGAAAAACCCAACAATCATATGACCCCTATGAGCAAGCACTTTGGCGACAGTGGGAAGGAAAAACTCCCTTTTAACAGGAAGAAACCTCCGGCAGAACCAGGCTCAGGGAGGGGCGGCCATCTGCTGCGACCGGTTGGGGTGAAAGAAGGAAAACAGGATGAAAGACATGCTGCGGAAGAGAGACAGAGATTAATAACAGATAAGATTTGATGCAGAGAGGTCTATTAACACATAGCGAGTGAGAAAGGTGACTGGAAAGGAAAAACTCAATGCATCATGGGAATCCCCGGCAGCCTACGTCTATTGCAGCATAACTAAGGGAGGATTCAGGGTCACCTGGTCCAGCCCTAACTGTATGCTTTAGCAAAAAGGAAAGTTTTAAGCCTAATCTTGAAAGTAGAGATAGTGTCTGTCTCCCGAATCCAAACTGGAAGCTGGTTCCACAGAAGAGGGGCCTGAAAACTGAAGGCTCTCCCCCCCATTCTACTTTTAAATACTCTAGGGACAGCAAGTAGGCCTGCAGAGCGAAAGCGAAGTGCTCTAATAGGGTGATATGGCACTACAAGGTCATTAAGATAAGATGGGGCCTGATTATTTAAGACCTTGTATGTGAGGAGCAGGATTTTGAATTCAATTCTGGATTTAACAGGAAGCCAATGAAGAAAAGCCAAAACAGGAGAAATATGCTCTCTCTTTCTAGTCCCTGTCAGTACCCTTGCTGCAGCATTTTGGATCAGCTGAAGGCTTTTCAGGGAGTTTTTAGGACTTCCTGATAATAAAGAATTACAGTAGTCCAGCCTGGAAGTAATAAATGCATGAACTAGTTTTTCAGCGTCACTCTGAGACAGGATATTTCTAATTTTAGAGATGTTGCGCAAATGGAAGAAAGCAGTCTTACATATTTGTTTAATATGTGTGTTGAAGGACATGTCCTTTTCAAAAATGACTCCAAGGTTCCTCACAGCATTACTGGAGGCCAAGGCAATGCCATCCAGAGTAAGAATCTGGTTAGATACCATATTTCTAAGATTTTCAGGGCCAAGTACAATAACCTCAGTTTTATGTGAATTAAGAAGCTGAAAGTTAGCGGCCATCCTGGTCTTTATGTCTTTAAGGCATTCCTGCAGTTCAACTAATTGGTGTGTGTTACCTGGCTTCATGGATAGATAGAGCTGCGTGTCATCTGCATAGCAGTGAAAATTTATGCTATGTCTTCTAATGATGCTGCCTAGGGGAAGCATGTATAATGTAAATAGAATTGGTCCTAGCACTGAACCCTGTGGAACACCATAATTGACCTTAGTGTGTGAAGAGGACTCTCCATTTACACGAACAAATTCGAGTCTATTGGATAGATATGATACAAACCACTGCAGCACAGTACCTGTAATACCTACAGCATGTTCTAATCGCTCTAATAGGATATTATGATCAACAGTATCAAACGTAGCACTAAGGTCTAGCAGGACAAGCACAGAGATGAGTCCACTGTCAGAGGCCATAAGAAGATCATTTGTAACCTTCACTAAAGCTGTTTCTGTGCTGTGATGCACTCTGAAATCTGACTGAAACTCTTCAAATAAGCCATTCCTCTGCAGATGATCTGTTAGCTGTTTGACAACTACTCTTTCAAGGATTTTTGATATGAAAGGAAGGTTGGAGATTGGCCTATAATTAGCTAAGACAGCTGGGTCTAGAGATGGCTTTTTAAGTAAAGGTTTAACTACAGCCACCTTGAAGGCCTGTGGTACATAGCCGATTATTAGAGATAGGTTGATCATATTTAAGATTGAAGAATTAATTAATGGCAGGACTTCTTTGAGCAACTTTGTAGGAATGGGGTCTAATAGACACGTTGATGGTTTGGAGGAATTAATTATTGAAGTTAACTCAGAAAGATCAATTGGAGAAAAAAAGTCTAACTTAACATCAATGGTACTAAAAGTAGCTGTAGATAATATTACATCTGTGGGATGATTATTGGTAATTTTTTCTCTAATGATAAAAATTTTATTTGTGAAGAAGTTCATGAAGTCATTACTAGTTAACGTTAAAGGGATTGTTGGCTCAGTAGAGCTCTGACTTTTTGTCAGCCTGGCTACAGTGCTGAAGAGAAACCTGGGGTTGTTCTTATTTTCTTCAATCAGTGACGAATAGTAAGATGTTCTGGCTTTGCGGAGGGCTTTCTTATAAAGCAGCAAACTATTTCTCCAGGCTAAATGATGATCCTCTAAATTAGTGACACGCCATTTCCTCTCCAGCTTACGAGTTATCTGCTTTAGGCTACGTGTTTGAGAATTATACCACGGAGTCAGGTACTTCTGATTTGAGACCTTAGTTTTCACAGGAGCTACAGTATCCAGAGTTGTACGTAGTGAGGAGGTAAAATTATTAACAAGATAATCGACCTCTGTTGGAGTAGCATTCAGATAGCTGCTCTGCTCTATGTTGGTACAGGGCATTGAAGATGATAACAGTGGGTGGATTATATTCTTAAACTTAGTTACAGCACTTTCAGAAAGACATCTACTTTGATAAAGTCTACTCTCCACTGCTGTGCAATCAATTATTGTAAATGTAAATGTTATCAGGAAATGATCAGACAGGAGAGGGTTTTCAGGAAACACTGTTAAATGTCCAGTTTCTATGCCATATGTTAACACAAGATCTAGAGTGTGATTAAAGTGGTGGGTGGGTTCTTTTACATTTTGAGAGAAGCCAATTGAGTCTAATAACAGATTAAATGCGATGTTGAGGCTGTCATTTTTAGCATCTACATGGATGTTAAAATCACCCACAATAATTATTTTATCTGAGCTGAGCACTAAATCAGATAAAATGTCTGAGAAATCAGAGAGAAACTCTGTGTAAGGCCCAGGTGGACGATATATGATAACATGTAAGACTGGTTTCTGAGTTTTACAGCTGGGTTGGACAAGGCTAAGCATCAGGCTTTCAAATGAATTAAAAGTCTGTCTTGGTCTTTCGTTAATTAATAGACTGGTGTGAAAAATTGCTGCCACACCGCCCCCTCGGCCTGTGCTTCGAGATTTCTGGTAGTTAGAATGACTCGGGGGTGTTGATTCATTTAAACTAACATACTCATCCTGCTACAACCAGGTTTCTGTAAGGCAGAGTAAATCGATTTGTTGATCAATTATTACGTCGGCACCGGGTTGCCAGGTTCTCAGCAACTCATTCATCTTTTGCAAAATTCTGCAGTTCACCTCGGCACCAAGTTGCATGGTTCCCAGCCTCTCATCCCTCCTCGGCTAAACTCTGCAGCATACGTCGGCATCCGGGTTGCCAGGTTCTCAGCAACTCATTCATCTTTTACAAAATTCTGCACTTCACCTCGGCACCAAGTTGCCAGGTTCCCAGCCTCTCATCCCTCCTCGACTAAACTCTGCAGCAAACGTCGGCACCGGGTTGCCAGGTTCCTTTATCCCTCATTCGCAAAAGCAGCAGCAGCAACAGCAGCTTTTCTACCATTGGGTTGGCAGTTCCCTGCATAGACAAAATAAATAAATAAAAAGGCACCCAGTTGTCAGGTTTTCCTTCACCCCCCATTTGCGTGCAGCATCTAGCTTCCCTACTGCTGAACTGCCAGTTTCTCTGCATCTATCATTGCAAGCAGCAGCAAACCCTTCTAGCACAGTGGTGTCAGGTTCTTGCTATATCTGCCATGTGGAAACCGCAGTGACAAGCTTCTTACCCCTGAGTTGCCAGTTCCTGTCAGCAGCAGAGAATCATTCTAGCTGGTTCCTTCTATATCCATCATTCATAATTGCAGCAGCAAACTTCTTCCACCATGTTGGCAGTTTCTCTGCATCCGTTATCGCAAAGCAGTAGTAAACCCCTCTGGCACCGAGATGCCAGGTTGTCTCTTTATCCCTCATTTGCAAATGCAGCAGAATGCTTTCGGCACCACGATACCAGGTTCTCTTCCTCTATACTCCTATGCAAATGCGGTAGCAAGCGTTGGCACCGGGATGCCAGCTTCTCTTCTGTCCCTCCTTTACGAATGCAATATCAAGCTTGGCACCGAGATGCCTGGTTCTTCTTCATCCCTCATTCGCAAACGCAGTAGCACGCTTTCTAATATAGAGTTGCCAGTTTCTCTGCATTTATCACAGCAATGCAGCAGTGAATCCTTCTACCGCCGGGATGCCAGCTTCTCTGCATCTAGCCCTCACATGCTAAGCAGCAGATGTTCCTTTTGGCACCAAAACAGCAAGTTCTGTGTCTCTATTCCCCATTTGCAATGCAGAAAAAGCTCATTGCCCCGAGATGCCAGGTTCCGTTCCCTAAGCAGCTCACCCTTCCGGTACCGGATTGGCAGCTTTTGCCATCAATCACTTGCGCAAAAAAAAAAAAAAAAAAAAAAAATCCTCTCTCCAGGGTGCCAGTTTCTCTGTTTTGTCCAGTCTTCCACAAGATGTAGCAGCAAACTGTTCCGGCACTGAGATGCCAGTTTCGCTGCCATCTTTCCTGCCTTCGCAAAGCACCAGCGAACCTTCGTGGCACCGGGATGCCAGGTTCTGTCCTCTATCGCTCCTTTTAAGACATCCAAACTGCGCCGTGCACATAATGCTTCATGGCGTCCCTTCACTTCTCACGTGCTTTGACTAGCATCATCAGGCATCCACCCTCGACACAATCATTTGAGACCGCTCTCTAAGTTGACTCACGGTTCTGACTGCATCTAAATGGCTTATCATCTCCCACGAAGTCCAGTGAACTCGCACTCTGCTCTTGGATGATTTTGGGGGTTATTATTATAGAGATTATTTTCCTCTAATCAGTCTTTCAATTCATCAACTCTTTCCAAGCTGCTGCTGTCACTTCTGTTCATTCAGAAATCAGCTCAGTCGTTATCGCTACCTTATCTGAAGTAATTAACCAGCTAAGCACCCCCTCATCATCTTCCTCTCAAAAAAAGCTCACAAGCTTTTCGAGCTGCCAAGCCCTACCTCAAATCTCAAGCATTCTTCTCTGTCACAGCTTCAGCTCAAAGTCAAGCCACGACGCTACCCGATTGAGGGTTCCCGTCATTCATCTATTAAGATTTCCGTTGTTTGCAACTTCCTTTGATCTCTTCTCCTGCCATTCCTTCCTAATTGTCCGAGCTCATCCACTCCACACCACAGAGCAACGTTTGCTCTCCCTGCGCTCGTCTTTGTTCTTCTCTCTCCCCAACCAGTCACGGCAGATGGCTGCCCCTCCCTGAGCCTGGTTCTGCCGGAGGTGTCTTCCTGTTAAAAGGGAGTTTTTCCTTCCCACTGTCGCCAAAGTGCTTGCTAATAGGGGGTCATATGATTGTTGGCTTTTCCTCTAGACATCATTGCAGGGTCTCGAGGTGTCTTTCACTGTGGCTCGGTGCTGTATAAATAAGTCGTATCGAAAATCAAATTATTCCACTGATTTCTTCAACCTTCGTATCGCACAGTTATTACTGCTTCTAGGTAGAGCTGGGAGATAGAACGATAACGATATGTATTGCGAAATAACTTTTTCTCGATAGAAAAATTAAACTATTGCGATAGGCCTCATCTCTCTTGTCCTCTTAAAAAAAAAAGAAGAACAGCCAATCCAAATTAAGTAGCACAGAGCCGAACCAATCACAACCGCAGTGTCACATCACGTTACTTGTTACGTACAGCACAAGCCACACATGTGTATTTGTTTGGGAAGCAGCCAGCCGCCATGCCGCCCGGGTAATGGAGGAAATGAGTGTGCCGACTACAGAAAAATCAACCGAGAGCGTGACCGAAGGTTAACTTAGAGAAAACAGACGATGGTTCCAATGCCGGAGAGATTGTCGAACGGAAAAGCCATAGAAGTTACGTAGTGTGAAGGTATTTCGGCTATTTCAAGTCTGACAAAAAACAGAGTAGCGCGCACTGTAAATTGTGCCGAAAGCAAGTCTGGAAATACAATAAACTGGTGCATGCTCGATGTCTGACTGAAAGCGCTAATTCGTCATTCGGCTTTTGTCAGACTAAAGTAACTGTTAAAACTGTTTGAAAAGCTAAGCTATACAACAAGGAGAGATTGAGAATTTCCTTTTAGTTCTCAGTTTATTTGATATTGACAAAAGTTAGTCAATTTTGTCTGTTCTTTTGTAAAACAAACTAAGATTTATTTTTAGAATTAATATTTTGTTTCTAAGTGGAATTGACAATTTAGTAGTCTTTTGTTTGTTCTATTTTGAAACTTAAACGCTTTAGCGGCTGCCTTTTGTGTAGTTTGCAATATTTGCCATTATTTATCTGAAAAAGTCTCATGTTCCTTAAGTACATCTACCCTGTTGAACTTATTATGGGAAATAAATATTTAAATTAAAACAAGCTGCTGATTATTTCACATTTTACTTGTGAGCAACGGCACATTTAAATCTTACAAATATAGTTATTTGGCTTATATCGTGATATATATCGTTATCGCCTGAAATGAAAAAAACATATCGTGATATGAAAAAATCTTATATCGCCCAGCTCTACTTCTAGGGGATGCCTTCTTTGGGAATCTGCCAGGGCCGGGAGCTGTTGCCAGTCCCCTTCGAGGCCTTCCCCAAACCACAGCTCAATTCATGTCCAAACATTCACCTTTACCTACTAAAATGCTGTCAAACCTAAGATGAGGATGTGGGCCCAGCTAGTGAAATTCCTCACCATGGTAACTGATGCTGAACACATCAGCTGGTCTGCAGCAGGTTATGTTCACAGTTTGAGGCTCAAATTGGCTCAAAGTGTCCCATTTTCACTGATTGTTTTCCCGACGACATGCTTCAAGTGTAATATGGATCCTCTGCTGAAGGAATCTACTTTTTATCCACAACCTGTTGATCCGTATCTGACTAACAGCAGTGAGTCGCATTGTTGCTGCAATTTACCTGCAACTGCTGATGAAGAAAAAGTCTCAATGTGTTTGTGTTTGGTCCTAATCTGTTGCCAAGTCTGTGTGACACTGCTGGATTTCCAGCTGATAGATGACAGATTAGAAACTGATCTTTCTATTGACCACACAATATTCCATCAATAGAATTGATTTGACATTGATTTGTGTAACAAATGTGATTTCCACGTCTCCGTCATGATGTGACAGTGTCAGAGCTGAATGCACCTGTAGAGTATCATGTTTTTATGGCTCACATTTAAAGTGTTCCAGGTCTAATGTACAACTGTCATATAAGCAATAGAAGCAGCTCTGATTTTAGTGCTCAAATAAATCTATGAAGTTATGGATTCACACATGAACAGTTTTCTGCAGTGTTCGTCTCGGCCTTATTTGCAGCTCCACTCTTGTTTTTGCTCTAATAATTATTTCTCTCCATGAGCTGTTTCTCTGCCTGAAGGAGGCGCCACTCCATCGCTTCATTTAGTGCAGAACAAAAGTCACATGATGCTGCTCTGTGAACACCAATCACACAGCTCATGTTGTGTTTGTTGTCCTCTCAGTCTGTCAGGTGGAGGTGGAGGAAGGGGCGGAGTCTGTCCAGCTGCCCTTCAAAACCACACAAAACCTGCCTGAAGACACTATGGTGGTGTGGAAGGAAAATAAAGTCTTTGGAAAAATTATCCACCTGTATCGAAACAGCTCTGACCAGCGTCACAGACAGGACCAGGTTTACAGAGACCGAACAAAGATGAATGAAGACCTGCTGAAAACTGGAGACCTCAGTGAAATACCCCAAAAAGAGAGACAGTGGGAGATATGACTGTGGAGTCGAGACCAAGGACCAATGGATCAGAGTGAAAACTGTGCAGCTCAAAGTCAAAGGTGTGTGTGTGTGTGTGTGTAGGTGTGCGAGTGTTTTCAGCTCTTCTGAGGACCAGTGTAAGTTTTCGGCCTTCAAAGTGAGAACCTTTTACAAAAGTGAGGACATTTAGGCCAGTCCTCACTTTTTTCCCCACTGTTATGGCTTCTAGAACCCATTTCTATGCTTCTCTCAAAGTCAGACAGCTAGACTGGAAAATTTCATGTCAAAATACACTCTACTGCCAACTACTGTCTTTGCCCATTCACTGCTCCCACGCCGCTACAACTACAAATGAAGATACTAAGTTTATTTAAAGAAAGAGAAATAAATAGTGCACTGTTTCCTTCAAGTTCAATTCAATTTTATATATATAGCACCAAATCATTCCTATTTATTCTATTTATCCCTTTCGTATATTTTATTTATATATGTCTCTTTATTTATATATGTGTATATATATATATATATATATATATATATATATATATATATATATATATATATATAATATTCTGCTCACGTTCTGTAACTTCTGTCGGTGCTGTGCTTTTGGAAACCGAATTTCCCAGAGGAACCCACCCGAGGGATTAATAAAGTTTTATCTTATCTTATTTTATCTTAAATCATAACAATATTCGCCTCACTGCATTTTATATTTTAGGGTAAAGACCCTACAAGAGTAGTTGAAAGTATTAATATGTCTTACTTTTAATATCTGATCTTGGTCTACCCAAATGGGACAGCACGCCAATACATTTGTTAAATTTAAATGTTGAAATAGAAATATTGAATATATACTGGTCTAAACTCGGCTAGTAGACAGTGCTTCAGTTCTTGAAAAATTAAGACTGGATTTTTAATTCAAACCAATAAGTGTGCTTGTTCACATGGGTTTCATCACTTAATATGAGACAGGTTTAGAAATTATGAATGTAGCTCATCATTTCTGCCTTCTGCTTCTCATTTTAGGCTCCTCTTTTTAAACCACACTTGTATCTCTGCTCTAGGAATGGCATGTCAGTAACTTCTTTAGACCATTCAGTTCAAAAAACCATTTCATGTCTTGAGGGGCTGCTTTCCATGTAGTGTTACCAGCATATTTTACCAAAATATCTCCACAAATAGGAGACTGAATCTGAACAACCATCTGGAGCCCACTTTAGTAGTAAGCTACAAATTGTGTCTATATAACACATTGTATAGACAATGTGTACGAAACTGTAGTGTTGTTTCAAGTATTTTTCAAGCTATTATAAATCACACTGGTGAATTTTTCTAGATTACTCTATATTCAATTCAATTAATTTTTATGTATATAGTGCCAAATCACAAAAACAGTCGCCTCAAGTTGCTTTATATTGTAAGGTAGACCCTACAATAATACATACAGAGAAAAAACCCAACCATCATATGCCCCCCTATGAGCAACTACTTTAGCGACAGTGGGAAGGAAAAACTCCCTTTTAACAGGAAGAAACCTCCGGCAGAACCAGGCTCAGGGAGGGGCGGCCATCTGCTGCGACCGGTTGGGGTAAGAGAAGGAAGACAGGATGAAAGACAGATGAAAGAAGGTCTATATGAAAGCATGGGCTCCTGTGGAAAGGATACATATATTGCCGTGTTCTCTTGTGTATTAAAAGCTGGTTCCTCTACTGTAAGCTTCTATTGGTGAGAACCTATTGTTAAAATATAATCTGCATTGTTAATATAATATTGATTTGTGTGTTCTTTAATACTGTGTAAAAAAATAAATATGTCCCAGCCATCAGAAAAGCCCATATTAGGATGGCTGCTTCCAGGGGCATAATACACCATGTCACAAAGCTCAAATCATCTCAAATTGCATTCTTAAACATAACAATGAGTTCTCTGTACTCAAATGACCTCTACAGTCACCAGATCTCAATCCAAAAAAGGACCTCTGTAGTGCGGTGATTCACATTATGAATGTCCAGCTGACAAATCTGCAGCAACAGCTTGTTGCTGTCATGTCAATAAGGCCCAAAATCTCAGAGGAATTTTCTTGAATCTATGCCAATATGTATCCAATCCAATCCAATTTTATTTATAAAGCACTTTAAAATACCCAACACAGGACCAAAGTGCTGTACAGTAGATATGTTGAAAACAATTGAATAAAAAAACCCAGAAAAAAAACACATAATACATACAATAGTCCAGCTGGAATGTAATAAAAGCATGGATCACCCGTTCAAAGTTTTTAAAAGATAAAAACGATTTCACCTCAGATAAAAGCCTCAGTTTGAAAAAAGACCGCTGTACAACTGAGCTAATCTGTTTTTCAAAGGTGAAATTGCTGTCAAATATTACCCCAAAACTTTTGGCATGCGATTTAATAAAAGGCTCAAGACTGTGCAGGTTAAAATGAGAGGTGCTGGGATTGCCACTTGGTCCAAAAATTATCCCTTTGGTTTTTTTAACATTAAAGTTAAGGAAGGTTGAGGCCATCCAGGGTTTAACTTCACCGAGACACTGAAATAAGGGTTCAAGTGGGGCAGAGCAGTTTCTCTGCAGTTGAAGATAGATCTGAGTGTCATCGGCATATGAATGGAAGCAAATGTTATATTTTCTAAAAGATTAGAGGCAGCATATAAACATAGACTAAAACTGGCCCCAATATAGATCCCTGGGGAACACCACAAGTAAGGGGAGCTGAGGAGGACATAAAATCTCCAAAGCTCACAGAGAAAGTCCTGTCAGAGAGGTAAGACCTGAACCACTTTAATGGATTGCCCCTGATGCCGCAATGCTCCCATCGTGAGATCAAGATGCTGTGGTCAACAGTATCAAAGGCAGCGGTCAGATCCAAAAGCAAAAGCACAGCTGAGTCTCCTGAGTCAGTGGCTAATAAACAATCGTTATGAACTTTTAAAAGTGCAGTTTCAGTGATGTGAAGAACTTTAAAACCAGACTGAAACCTCTCAAGAAGATTGTGTCCATTTACAAAAGATTGCAGCTGAACAAAAACAATCTTTTCCAAAATCTTCAATCTTTTACTCAAACGAAAGTTTGCTAAGCACTGAATACTGAATGTACTTTTTTTCTTTTAAAGCTCAAGATGAAGAAAGGTTCAATAGGCACCATGCAAAGGCCAGAAATATCATAAAGCATGCCTTTGGCATCTTCAAAACGCGCTGGCGCTCCATCTTCTTTCGAGCCCTTGAGATTCGGCCTCTGTTTGCTCCCAAAGTTGTGGGGGCTCGCTGCATCCTCCAGAATATCTGTGTGGCAACAGATGATGTGTACCAAGAAGAAGGAGAGGAGGAAGACGAGGCACAAGCAGGACCAGAAGCTGAAACAGAAGAAGGCACAGGCGCAGACAAGGAGCGTTAAGTAACCTGTATCTGAGCCATGCTTGCTGCACAAGTGTCTGCTCTTGAACAGCTGCCTGCATGTCTGTTTGAACATGACTACATCTAGATAAGATGTATTCATGCTCAAACAGATATGTAGGCAGGAAAGGCCTAGGCCGCAAAAAATAGCCTCCTGTTGGTTAAAAAAAAGTTACTTTCAAATCATATATTTTTTTTAGTTTTGCTGCATGTGTAGTTAAAATCCATCTTTATTTGTTCAAATTATAAATAGAGGGCATTAGTGTTCTGTTTTTTTTAAAATTTCAGGGTATTTTTTTATAAACCTCTTGTGTGTTCATGATGTTATAGGTCAAATCCAATGTTAAATGTTATTGTAAATTTTACACTTGTTTAAATGATTTGTTTTACTTTCACTAAAGAGATATACCTTGTTACACACTGAGAAAAAACCTCTCTTCATATTTGATTTATTTAAAATTTGTCAACAATTTGTCAAACAGTGACAGATATCGCTCTGCCCTTTGAGTAGCTGCCCTCTCTCTCTCTTCCTCCCTAGCCAGAGCCTATCTCTCTCTGTCTAATTCTCTTTCCGCCTGGTCTTTGAAAAACTGTAGGATAGCCTGGCTGTCCCTGGGCCTTTTCTTCTGGCTCTTCCTCAACTCTTCTGTACAAGGGAACGAGGCCAGAGTCCTTACTGCACCACCTGTAGTGGATGTCAGGTTTGCTGCAACTACCAGGGGAGGACTTATTGAGTACTGCCCCTGGAGCACAGCATCCATCGTACTGTACCACTGTACCACTTCCCTCTAGGTGGGTCCCAAAGCTCCTGAAATTATGTATTAATTGCTCAATTATCACAGTTACACTGACTGTATTATTAATGTATCTCTGTATATTTGACTGTATAATTAATTGCAAAGTGCATTTTATTAAAAACAAAATTAAAAAAAGAGGGACTTACATTTAAACAAGTATTTTTTTTAAACCTATCTAAGGAAACAGATAGAAACAAGTACATTACCTTGTATTTGGACTTCAGGTTGTTCCACTTCTTTTTTGATTGTTTGGCTGTTATGGCCTGAAGAGCTGACAAAGTCGCTGAGAGAAAGAATGTGACGCAGTCACTTCAATAGCTAGTTATCACAATAGATGTGTTGCTGTAATGCTTCCCTCGGCACACAGGGAGCACCACAAGCACTCAAAATCAGTATTTACTCCCATCTGGTCTTGCAGGAATTTTTCTTTCCAGTAAAAAGGCTCTCATTTGCAAATTTGGAAACTGGCCGGCAACAGTGACATGCAGGCCGAATAGGACGTGGACGTTATTAAATCCAGTTCTTTGTATTCTTTACGGCCAAGAAAGACACGGCTCAAAGTGGTCTAACTTAAAAATGATCTTTAATTTTACATATCCTGGGATATGGAGATCGAGCAGGCTCCCACAGACACGCCAGCCAAGATCTCAACCCAAAAACAGGAAGCAAGGTTATTTATATACTTCTAGACGTCACACACGCTTTAAGTTTCAATCAAACACTCTACTTAGTTTCACTTTCTGCTCCTGTGCTCTGCAAAAGCATGCAGTTTCCTGTCAGTACTCTTAGTTCAAACTCAAAGCTGAATCTCAACAACATGCAGGCCGAACAGGAACAGAAGATGGCTGGAGCAGCTCCTCGGACTCTCCAGCAGAGACCGATGACTGGAGCCACCCCTTGGACCCTCCAACGGAGGCAGACAGATGGATGGGCCCCTCGGACCTTCCAGCGGAGACAGAAGACGGCTGGGGCGACTCCTCGGACCCTCCAGTGGAGACCGAAGATGGCTAGGGCGACTCCTCGGACTCTCCAGCGGAAACAGGCACAGGGCCAGCAGGTGCAGAGACCCCTGGCTGAACTGGTAGCTTAGCAGGTGGCTGAGCTGGTAACTGAGCTGATAACTCAGTTGATGTGGGTGCAGGGACCCGCAGAGCCTCCGCCTCCCTGGAAACCGGAGTAGGGACCAACCGGGCCACAGCCCCCCTCACCTGGGAAACCGATATGGGTGCAGGGGATGGCTGAACCTCAGCCGCCCTGGGAACAGGAACACAGAGAGGCAGATACTTTTTTGTCAGTGGCAGCCATAGAATATCCAGTCTTATTAAGTGATAATGGTGATGGCGTATGGTCGGGCCTAGTTTGAGAAAACACTGAGTTGAAAGGCTGAAGAGTTTCTCTGGAAAGCAAAATGGTTATACTCACACTGGGCTTAATACTGGGGGAAACAGCCAAAGCAAGTCTCAGGTGGAGGATAAAGATGAAGGGTATTGAGGAGGAAATCCGAGATCAGCGGATAGAGTGAGTGCAACAGCCAGGGGAGGCCGGAAATCAGTCGCTGTTGCCAGTCAACCACGGCGTGCCCATATTCCCTACGAGAACTCTCCAGCCACTGCTCACACAAAAAACCTGCTGCATAAATTAAATCCTCCCGAAGCTCCTCAGAGGGGGCGAGTGTTGCTGGGTCCATTGTGTCGTCACAATCTTTTTTCATGTACTGTGTGCAGGCAGGAAAGGTGGACCCAAAAGTGCAGACTCATGGCAGCTGATGTCATCTCTGTCTGTGGATGACATGGATAACATGGAAATGAAAAACAAAAACTAATGAGTGCTGAATCGTCCAAAAATACAGACTATTAAAGTAACAGGTGTGCAGCATTGCTAACTAGCTAGCAGCAAGCCTCTAACACAGTGCGTATGCTAACAGCTACTCTAGCAAACAAATAAACAACAGTGATTTTAGATGTTGTAGAACTATAAGATGAGAAGCTGTGTGTCTTTTTCATAATAGTGACATAGTTGTATTTACCTTAATTTAATGAGTCGTCAGTCACGGTAACCCATCAGCAGATAAACTGGATGAGCCAGGCTACGTAAAAAGCATAGGAGGGCGTGTTTGCAGTCACATCCAGTGGGTGTGTGGGCGGGAGCGTGATGCAGACGCTCCACCTCAAGTCACTACTGCACAGACATGGCAACTCCCACAAGATGGATATGAGTGTGTAAGATGGAGTTCTACCACATATTTAATCCTGTGGGGTCGAGGGATGTGCCGGTGCGTCAAAATCACATGAACAATTTAAGATGACAGAGCAATAAGATGCAGCAACCCAGAGTCTACATTTCAACTTGTGTCCAAAGCCCGGACTTAAAACTATATACCAGTTTTTAAATTGTGTTGATAGGTCAGTTATGATAAATTATACACACAATATTTTTTTCTGAATAAAACACTGGTATTTACAGTGGGAAGAAATGGTAAAAACTGCATTTTCTACGGCTAGCGCAAGCGAAAACGGTTCTGAGCAAAAAAGAAAGAAAGAAAGAATACAACACCCCTTCTGTCACGATCAGACAGTCCTTTCCGGACGACCTTGCCTGTGTTTATTTTTTCTGTGTGTGTGTTTGCTTCTGCCTCTCTCTCTCTCCGGTCCTCGGGGCTGTTTACGGAAGTGCGCGCCTTGGGAAAGGCGTGACCTGGCGACTGTCGTCATCGGGAGTCCCTCCTCGCTGTTGCTGGCCCACCTGCAGCTGATTACCTGATCAGCTGTTGTTAATCATCTCCATGGCTAGACAGAGGTATTTAACCTGGACTCGCGGCGACAGTCGATGTGTGATTATTACTCCTAACTGGTATAGTCTGTGCGAGAAGTGTGAGCTTGGTATTCGGCTAGTGTGTGGCTAATTGTGGATTTTCCTTCTTCCTCCAGGAGAGTCAAGCGGAGAAGCGAGTTGGGGAGCACACACACTACGGAGTTACAGCACGGAACGCACTGGGAGCAAGGGATGAGCACGATTGGAAAATTGCACTTTGGAGTGAATTTTTGGACTTGCCTGTCTGTTTCACTGTAAATAAACGCACTGTTTTGCTGTGACACCTTCCCTTCCCTATTGTGTTTTTAACATGCTTTAATGCTTTGTATCTTGTTCTATTTAATATCAACAAGACCCTAAAAACAGTCAGTGATCACTGTCGCCCTCACTCTGTTTTTATTACCGCTAATCATTTTAAAGCCAGGTTTTTCAAACCTTACATGTAACTACAGCTCAGCCCATGCAGCAGTATATTGATGACTAACCTCATATTGTGGATGGATTGTCTCAGTTGTTCTCCTGAAGTTTATTCCAATTACAGCATCCTGCCATGCGATTGCATTTGTCCCTAATCATCAGGAACCCTCAACGTTTATTGAGTGGAAAAAAGTTAGCGTTCGTCCTCGAGCTTCACTGTTTATATTATGCTAACATAGCTTTGTCGCTACGTAGCACATCATTATATACCAGCTAGCCAAACTTCAGTACCCCCACAAAGGTCACTGCTGTTTAGTTTCCTGTCTTCTTTTTTGTCAGAAGTGATAGCAGAGCTGTTCGTTTTAATTTGTTTCAGAAATCTCTCAGTCAGAACATGGTATATTGTATTTAGATGGAAACTAGCGAGCTAACTCCCTGCTAACTTCTAACTCCGTTAAATATCATAAATTCCATTTTCATGGATGCCTGGATGTTAAACTTAATTGTTACACCTGGTAGAGAAGCCACACTGATCATTTTATTACCAATGGAAGAACAGTTTTTCAACTCTCAGTAATGCTGCAACGATAGATTGACTTAGGGACCTGCAGCGGAGTTTGGGCCCAGACATAGGTATTGATATCAGCCTTAAAGACCAGATTGGTGTTAAAGTGTACCATGTTGACCAATCAGAAAAATTCTATAGCAAAATGTGGCATTTGGTTGTTTAGGAAGAGGGGAAAGTTTTAGGTGTGACGCCAGCGAGCGAGTGAAAGAAAAAGAGAGAGCGAGTTTTGAGATGTGAGAAATTTGTGGCGTTTAGCGTGTTTGGAATCTATATTTAGTGTGTAGTGTATACGTTGCTTTGTTTTGTGTGTCAGTTATACTGCTGGATGTCACAGTTGGTGCAAAAAAGTCACCAAAGGCAGACTGCAGCGTAAACGCTGTCTCCAGCTAGAAAACGGGAGGAGTGATACACACCTGCAGGGTTTAGGCTTGTGGTATTCTCCTCTGTTTTATAGTGGACAGAAACTATTTTTTTGGAGTTGTGGAGATACAGAAATTATTTTATTGCTGCCCTATGACCTGCATCATTATAATTGCATTAATAACATTCTTTACAGCATTATTCCATTTAATAAAATTTCTTATAGTATTGATATTGCATTAAAGTTGTTTATTGAAGATGTTCATTTAAGGATCCTTTTATTATGTTAGCTTTTATTACAGGTACGGCCAGAAGTATTTCATACACATTGCATAACATTTGTGCTCATTTAGACTTGTTGCTCAGTCTACAGAGGGTCTTAAGCTTTGTGAAGCGCTAGACTTCACAATCTATTGAGTTAAGATTAGAGCATAGAAGGATAACTGCAATACATGCTTACAATACATATAATACATATAATCTAGGAACAGGCCTGAGCAAAGGCCCAAATGTATTCAGCTTCTTGTTGCAGCCTGTTGTGTTTTGTTCTACTTGGTAACAGATGACCGGAGTCGACAACCAGCCCTCAGAGTCCTTGAAGGCTTGAAGTTATTGCCTTTTTTTCGAAGATGTTATAGAAATGAGAAGTTCTATGTCTGTTTATAGCCATCTAAGATATACCATTTACTGTAACTGACGTCTTTAACCTATTTTTACGCAATGGTGTACCTCACTGCTTTATAAGTGTTCTCAACATGTATTTTTGTCAGAAGACATATGCTGATGTTTTCTCCTGGGTGTTAATAAACTCACCGTTTGATTGCACTTTTCTGGGGCCTCCGTGGTTTGTGACACTGCTCTACATTGATTGATTTTGCGACAGCTTGGTGGAGGATGCGTGCAAGTGTAGGAGCGAGGTTTTGCTTTCTGCGGTGGCCGAGGCCAGATTGGTGGTCAGATGGGCAGACGTCTCGGGTGGTTTCTTGACTACTGTGGGCCCACATAAAAAGGTGAGCACAAGCCTCTTAAACTGAAATTGTGCTGTATTGGATTATAATTCTAAAATGTAGTCAAGAAGTTACGCGTTGATCTCTGTTTTTGAGTTTTGCCTGAGTGAAAGTGAAACTGTGAAGTAGCGTTGCATTCAAGGTCGACTCGTAAAAAACAGTACTGAGCTAAAAAGCAAGAGAGACGTTGTTTTAAGGAAATAAGAGTCAGTTTATGGGTTTAATAAGTGTTTAGTCACGAAATTGAAGAATTTCCTCCCTAGGAAAGACGTTTTCTAGGTGGTCTTGAAGACCTCCTCGGGTGGCGCCGCTGAGATTTGTGGCCTCAGAAATAGCTGATCGAAAGATAATTTTGAGATACACTTATTTGTGAGTAAAAAAGAGTAATTTCGGACGAGGAAGTCCGACAGAAAACACCTGGTGCTGTCAGGATGTTTAAGTGACACAGAATTTCAGAAAATCGAGTCAGAAATGGTTTTGTGGCTCTTGGTAAACTGATTTTGAAGGAAAATCAGTGTTTCTTGTGCTGAAGTAACAGATCCGGCGCGGTCTGACGGGAAGAATCAGTTGTACATTTCTGAGTGTGCAGCGTTGTTGGTCTGAGGAAAAGAAATAAATCGGTGAATGGTTGATATACTTACATGAATTTTGGTGGATCTGAGGTCCAGAAGAATAATCAATGGGGACTGTGTTGGTTTGGATGTTGATAAATGATCCAGGAAGATTTGCCCTGGGTCTGTGTGTGTGTGTTGTTGAGTAACAACATGCACAGTTAAAAATTGGGCGCTGTTCCTTCCTCTTTTTAGTTTCAAAACACAAAGGGTTTTGGTTTCACTTTAAGGTTGGATTAAGGATTACTGTGTGAGGAACGGTTTCACTTTTGACTAGGGAAATAATATGCTTACGTTTGGGTCTATGAAAATTGAATTACAGTGGGAAGGGGATCTTCTGAAGGCACAGGTAGTTTGCTACTGTGAGACAGTGGAGAGAACTTACGAAGTTACCTTCTTTCACCAAGTAAGAGTGGAAGATCTCGTAACATTCTGGTGGAGATGCCGGGGTAAAAAGAGTGAGCTCGGGCGAGGAAGTCCGAGAAAAGGACACCTTGAGTAGAGCAACGTGTTTAACTGACTCAGGATTTCAGAGAATCGAGTCAGTTGTGATCTTGAGTTCTAATGGTAAATTGATTTTAAAGAAAAATCAATGTTTACCATGGTGAAGTACTTCTGAAAATAGTACGAGATGTGCTGTGATACAAGTGAAGATTAAGTTGTGTACATGAGGATACACAATTGTGCTGATATTGCTGGATCGGCTGCGGTCCATCTGATAAGTGAATGCTGGGTAAACTGAGACAAGAAACTGTTTTTAAATCCTCACTGGCGGCGGTGAGATACATGTGCTGAAGATTACTGGACCCGGCAAGGTCCATTTGATGAAGTTCTTGGGCAAATAAAAGACAGAAACAGTTTTTCAAGTGTGTGGAGAATTAAAAAAAAAAAAAAAACTGAACTTGCAGGTTCTCCGTACTGTGTGGACTTATATCAGAGTTATAAGTCCAAAGGTTATGACCTGGAGGTCATTCATTGTGTTTAAAGAAGAACAGGAATTAGAAAAGGATATTTAATGTCATATTTTGTTCACCTTTTCTGCGTTTGAAGGGACACAGACATTAACACACACACACACACAGTTCTTGGGTGTGAGTTACTTCCTCTTTTAATTTTAAACTGCGACACATGTGTTCATTGAACTAGAACTTCAGCAGTGAATGAGACAGAATTTAGATTAGGTCTAGTTCTGGTAAAGTAAAAGATTTTTACGTTTAAGTTTTATGCCCTGGAGGCCAAGAGTTGTGTATAGAGAAGAACACGACTTAGGAAAGGATATTTATCGTCACGTTTTGTCTAAGATGGGGAGAATTGTCCCATATGTGTTTATTTCTTTTCTCTTTTAAGAAGACAGACGCAGTTACTGGGTGTTGTCTACTTCCTCTTTCTGTTTCTAAAAAGCATGTTTGATAAAATACTCTTAGGAAAGCGTATTTTGAGTGATTCTGTGTGATTTGTACAAAATAATAAATAAGTAATAATAACACTACGTAGTTTCATAGCAGAGTGAACATAAAAACAGAGGAATTAGAGACTGAATGTCTTAAGACTTAAGACTAAGTAATAAAATGGTATTAATTACATGTTTTAGTGTGTCAATACAGGTGGACTCTCATCAACCTGAAAACATGAGTACAGCGGCAAAAGGATAGATTAACAGAATTGGGATGAGAAACAGGCCAGTCTTTGGCTTAAAAATTTTTACAGCTTGACCTCTCATTCTGTCCCCACCCTGAGAAGAAGCTTAAAGGACAGTCGATCTCCTGATAAAGACAGAAGACCGACAGAACATCGTGGACTTGAAGAGTTAACAACAGGCAAAAGACAGTGCAACTGACCTATAACACTGAAGGGTCAAGCAGCAGCAGCATGAGAGAAAGCACGTGATGCAACATGCACGGCGAACTGCAGGCTGGTAAGAACAGTGTGACATGACTGTTTGAAGGCACTGAATGTGATATTTTGCCAGGCTGGGACTTAACCTACAAGAAAAGACTGAAAAGATTAACAGAGAAGAAACAGAGAAGAAGAAGAAGCTGAGTGAGCCTGTGTTTCCTGGAGATTTGAAGGCCACACAGGACACTGTGAGAAGAGGGACAGGGACCAGTGAGAGGTCAAGCCTGGACGAGTTTGAGTGCGAGAGTACAGGATATAATTGGATCGAAAATGGAAGCTAAATCATGGAGGTTTAGGATTGTCCACCACATCAAAAAAGAAAAGAAAAGAGAAAGACCGGGGGAAATAAATATATGAACTAACAATTACATGAATGAATAGAAAACACACATACACAAATTATTACATGTGAAATTATTTTTGGAAAGAATCAGAAGTGAGACAGTTTGAATCCAAAGCTCAGTGAAAAGAGCCATGAATTAAACCTGATTATAAAATACATATGAAGCAGCTTACACTCGATTAACATGATTACCTAACAGAAACGCAAGGAAGAACACGCTTACATTTATATACATGACATAATTGGTATTTCTGACCGGAAAAAGAGAAACGGGTCTTTTAAGCACTGATGATAATAATGAAAATGTCTCAGTTTTGTTATCTGTAGGTGGAAGCAGACCTGGATCAATTTTCCACATGCAGCGGTCGGAAGAAAGTTATAGGTTAACATTATTAGAAAACGTTCAGGCCAAGTTTTTGGTTGAAGTGTTTACAGCGCCAGGTGTTCCTGAACCTCACAAGCAAGCTTTCACTCCTGGCTGAAGACAAGAAATGCAGCTCCAAAGAGCAATAACATGGATGAGAAAAAGAAATTAAAATCTCAAAAGCTCTTTGCCCGAAAATCTAACTTGCAGTGTAACATCTCACAGTCCATGTCCACACGGGGGACGCTGCCCGAGAAGAATTAAGAAATGCAAATTGGGACACAAACGACCTGGCAGCTCTGACAGCAAGGTGTCTTTGGGTCCTTTCTCACTGATGGGCCGCTCTAAGCAGAGCAACAGTGACCTGAAAAACCTGTGCATCAGCGGCAGCCATGTGTATACAGAGGAGACAGAACCCAAGAGTGGATTCTGTCTCGGACTGTTTTGGACGGTTGAAGTGAGAGAGGACAGCGGAGCAGGAGGTGAGAACACAGAGGAATGCAGTTATTTAATGTGGGAAATCAAAATTTGGGTTAGCAAATTTGGGAAAGAGAAAACTGACTGTTTAAGTGGAAAATTGTAAAGGAGTCTGAAACACCACAAAAAGAAACATATACACAATCACACACACAAACAGAAAATGCAACTTCTTGAGAGATGACTCAGTATGCAAAGTAGTTGAATGACTCGGGACAGGAAAAGAAAAAGAGGAACTTGGGTTTCCTGTCTGACTGGAGGAGTGAAGCTTGCACTGGAGGAGGCACTGTGACTGTGTGGCGTTCAACAAGATTTTCGGTGTATTGCACAGGTGAAATTATGTCAGTTGACTTCGGAGTGTCAGGACCCTGAAGAACCGGTGGCAAAACTTTTCTGTGTATAAGATGTTTGGTTGTTGTTTTAGTGATGGGTTGATTCTGTCAGTTAGGTTTGGGTTGTTTTCCTATTTTAATAGAGGAAGTTTCATTAAACATGGACATGTCTAAGGGGGCCCATTATTTTTGTAACAGTGCACTTAGAGAGAACCTGTCAGGTGATTTTGTTTTGTGCTTTGATGAGCTAATAATCAGCTCTCTTTTTTCTCATTTTTGTTCTAAGCAGGCCTGCAATAGTGAATAACAGCGCTGTAAAAAATTTCCGGGAGAACAAATATAAGGTGACCTTTTCCAGATTACAACTGGCTGAGTAGAAGGCTACCTGTGGGAACCTGATCAGGTTGTAAGTCTTTGTCTAAAAGGATTGTAACGACTCAATCCAGTCCAAATGCATAAAGAACTATTTTCCTATAAAAAACGAAATAAAACTAATGAATGAGCTCATGTTGCTGAGGGTGGAGAAACTGATTATTTGCGCGGGAGTCTCCACTATCAGCAATACCTGGTGTGAATGCATGTGAGTGAATGTGTGTGATTGGACTAAGGTTGGGATGAATAAATGGGGACAAACAATTTACCATGCCAGCAAGAGAAAGGGGATGCTTTGCTTTGTTTTGTTTTGTTTTGTTTTTTGCTTTTGCCGTGAGCAGGAGGAGTGGAAGACTTAATTCTGGGGATTCTGATTTTGGGTTGCTGATGTTTACTTTGTGAAAATTTCTGTTTTATTTACTGGGGTTAGATTATGGTATTACATTATATTGTTGGGAGAATGCCAAATGCTAAAGGGGAAACATTTTTGATATAACTCATGTTACCATTAACTGAAGAAACACATGACTGATAACTGTTCTGTTTTAAGTTTTCTTTCTTATAACACAGATTGGATCATAATTGAGGAAAACTCAGTATGAAATGTGAAGTTTGGGTTAACGCACCCTAAGCTCGGGTGAAGCATCTTGAGTTTATGACACATAAAATATGTCAAAAAAAGGGGGGATTTAAGGTTTAATTTGAAATGGGTTTAGGATCATTTTATGACTTTTGGGTTTTTTGATAATTTAGATAGGGTAAAACTGAGGCAGAAATTGTTATTTTCATGTTTAAGTTGAAGGATTAAAATGAACTGAATCCTGTTTACAAGATAAAATGCCGGTGTTCATAAGAAGCTGTATACCAAACTTAAAAGGAAACTGCGGGACACTTTGAATAAAAGATATGCTTTGGGGAAAACTAGCGAAGATTTTAGGAGTAGAAAATGTTTGATTTCTTTTTGATTTCTAGAATAAGTGGTTATAATGCAGGCTTACACATACAGATATTACATAGATTTATTTCTAGGGTAGAGGTGAAACACAGTTTGCTTTGTCTTTGTGTAGGAACTGGTGATGCAGAAGCTGTAAGGATAGACATGCCATGAATAAGTTGATAGGAAACATGTCAAGAGTGAGACAGTTATATAGAGCAAATGTGGTAGAGCTTGTAATTGTATGTGGGCTTGAAAAAGAGGAAGCAAGTTTTGTACGGGACGTGCTTGAGATGATCAGATGAGAGAAGGGGAGAGCTTCTTAAGAGGGTGTTAAAAGTGTTGCTTACACACATAAAGAGCATTGAGATTAAGTGAAGTTAATATAAAGGACAGAGCCCAGAACATGATATTTTGAACCAACTTTGAATAATTAAGGGAACATTAGATGAACACAGTAGATTAGTGAGGTGTAGCAGAGAGAGGCTTTCTGTTTTCTATCCTTTACAGGGGAAGATTTCAGGATCGCAGCGACCACAGGGGTGGCTGAATCCTGGAAGCCCGAGACCGAACGGAACCAACCAGAGAAAGGGGAAGAACAGAGCACAAAGACACCTAGTTGTTTACATTGAGAAGAAGACCAAAAGCTTGTTAGACACAGGTTATAATGGGAGCATAAAAGTAATGAGAGGGACTTTAGGAATAGTTGCAGGATTTTTATGTTATGTAAATTGCCCAAACACAGTGTTCAGGCTGGATATGCGCTACCTGTTAAAGGGGGCGAAAAAATCAGGCCTAAGTTTTAAAGATGAAACGGGTTAACTCTATAGAGGATGTTTCCAAAGGTTGAGAAATAATGTAGGACCTTTTACGAGAAAAGCTAATTGTATCTGTTGGAGTTTACAGTGTGCACTGAGGGAAGTCAGGAATAGTTTTAAACTGGGATTCTAGTTGAAAATGGGGTAGGAAGTAGATTTAGGGCAGCTCACAGCCCGGCATAAACGCAAGGTGCTGTCTCACAGCTTGACTTATTTGTTTGATTTATTTTTATGACAAAATAATAAGGAAACATTGAAAACATACAACCCGTTGAGGGGACAGATAGGGTTGGGCAATGGAAAGGTATTGTTTTGTTTAGCAGAATCCATTTTGTTATATTTTAGCTTTTAACATGGAGCACGCCTCTCTGGAGCTTCTCTCCTTAGGGTACCCGTGGCAAAAACCTTATCCATAGAGACTATGTCAGCTCCCAAACAGACAAAAACAAACTAAAAGCCAGCAATAAACAACTTAAACATAAACAATCACAAAGAAAGAACCATACAGAATCCACATCTGAACCAAAGATTAAAACAGTGAAATGTGGATTATTAAATATTAGGTCTCTCTATGTTGCAGGGCGCATTTTGTGAATTGGTCGGACGCGGATGCCAGTCCAGCACAGCACTTCCTGAGACAGTAGTTGCTAAAACAGGATCGGTGAAAAGACTAGGTGTCAGGTAAAGCCTGAGCCGAACTTAAAAAACTCAATCACT
Source organism: Pelmatolapia mariae (assembly GCF_036321145.2). Lineage (NCBI taxonomy): Eukaryota > Metazoa > Chordata > Actinopteri > Cichliformes > Cichlidae > Pelmatolapia > Pelmatolapia mariae. The sequence goes on along the minus strand of NC_086229.1, from coordinate 19,081,687 downwards.
ACTCTAACTGACAAAATAATAGTCTCGGCACCAAACACGATAGGGCAAGCGGAGAATGGGTCGTCAACTGTAGCTCCAGAGGAGCAGGAACCAAAAGAGAAAACCAGTTCTGACAATAGATTATACTAGATTGAAGCCTCAGGATCTAATTGAGCATGCCACTGGTTTCAAGGATAGTAATCTATGGCTTGATTGGTTGGCTCAAAATGCTAAAGAACAACATGTATCTGACTGTGTTGCCTGTGCTTCAGCTAGACCCCGTTTGTTCACGGAGCCCGCACCACTGTATCCAGAGGATAAGTGGGGCTACGATTGTATGCTGCAGCTAACTAAAAGTGCAGTGAAAACTGGCAATTGTACTTTGTTGTCCAGATTTTTCCCACTCCCATTTCAAACAGACAACAGTGGGACCATTTATGCCAAAACAAGATAACTATACATGTTTCAAGTTTTCTACAGATAACGTAAAGTATCAGGTGGGAGAACTTGACCCAACTTGGTGTGCCGTCACACTCACAGGACAAACCACCAATAATGTGAGTGACCCAAGCACATTAATTGGAACATGGGCAAGAAGTGGGTTGTATTATTATTGTGGGCAGAGCACTCATTTGGCTCGGGTTCCTCTGGGAAGTGTAGGGACATGTGCGATGGTGCGACAAGATACTCCACTCATACTTATTTGAAACCAGAAAAAGACCATTCCACAACGCAACACACGTACCTTAGCAGCCAGACGTAAGAGACACATTTTCTGCAAAAAGAGGGACCCAGGGTACACATGCATATGACCCTCGGCTAAATTCACCGATTTGGATAGACTCCATAAGAGTGCTCAGGGGAGTTCCAAACAAGTATAAGCTGGCTGACCAAGTAGCTTCAGGATTTGAGAGTATATTCATTTGGGTGACGCCTAATAAGAATGTGGATCGCATTAACTATGTTCATTACAATCTGCTGAGACTCTCTAACCTTACCAGGGACGCCATGGAAGGATTTGCAGAACAATTGGGTCCGAGTTCGCTGATGGGAGTGCAAAATCGAATTGCCCTTGACATGTTGGTGGCGGAGAAAGGGGGCGTTTGTGCCATGTTCGGAGGCCTATGCTGCACCTTTATCCCAAATAATAATGCTCTAGATGGCTCAGTAACCCGAGCTCTGGAGGGCCTGAAAACTTTGTCTAAAACCATGCATGAGCACTCAGGTATCGAAAACCCGCTGGAAAGCTGGGTGGCATCCGTGTTTGGACGGTGGATAGGTTTGGCCATGTCAGTAATGTTTTCCCTGGCCATACTTTTAGGAATACTGGTCACCTGTGGTTGTTGTGTCATTCCTTGTGTCAGAGGAATGTTGGTAAAGATAATGGCTAGGGCTGAGGACCCCGGACGGGTGGATTCAATCTACCGGATGAACTTAGAAGCCAGGCAGTGGGCCGAGGAGTGATACAACACCAGGTGTGGTGACATTCCTTTTTGGAATGTCAAAAGAGGGAAATGTGGAGATACAGAAATTCTTTTATTGCTATGACCTGCATCATTATAATTGCATTAATAACATTCTTTACAGCATTATTCCATTTAATAATATTTCTTATAGTATTGATATTGCATTAAAGTTGTTTATTAAAGATGTTCATTTAAGGATCCTTTTATTATGTTAGCTTTTATTACAGGTACGGCCAGAAGTATTTCATACACATTGCATAACATTTGTGCTCATTTAGACTTGTTGCTCAGTCTACAGAGTGTCTTAAGCTTTGTGAAGCGCTAGACTTCACAATCTATTGAGTTAAGATTAGAGCATAGAAGGATAACTGCAATACATGCTTACAATACATATAATACATATAATCTAGGAACAGGCCTGAGCAAAGGCCCAAATGTATTCAGCTTCTTGTTGCAGCCTGTTGTGTTTTGTTCTACTTGGTAACAGATGACCAGAGTCGACAACCAGCCCTCAGAGACCTTGAAGGCTTGAAGTTATTGCCTTATTTGGAAGGTGTTATAGAAATGAGAAGTTCTATGTCTGTTTATAGCCATCTAAGATGTACCATTTACTGTAACTGACGTCTTTAACCTATTTTTATGCCATGGTGTACCTCACTGCTTTATAAGTGTTCTCAACATGTATTTTTGTCAGAAGACATATGCTGATGTTTTCTCCTGGGTGTTAATAAACTCACTGTTTGATTGCACTTTTCTGGGGCCTCCGTGGTTTGTGACACTGCTCTACATTGATTGATTTCGCGACAGAGTAGCACAAGTCATTTCTGTGCTTTCTTATATTTGATGCAGAACACCTGATTGTTCTGTAAATAGTTTTAAATGGTTATATAAAACACACCTGATGCCTTGGCTGCATTTTTAGGTAAATAGTACCATTTTACTTTGTTTGCAAAAGTTGTGCATTATATTTTAAAATGCACAATTTCTATTAGCATTTCAAGTTATGAAAACAATTCATTAAACATGTTTGTGGTTTTTACAGTAAAATATATAACTTTTTTCTACTCGGGTTATATGTTTTTTGTCTGAATTTAAATCAATTGTGTTAATACAGTAAGCCACAATGAAATGATAACTCCAAATTCAGACATGTGAGGTGCTGAAAAGAATGATACCAAACAAGATAACATAAAGTTTTTAAATGTGAAATATAGAGGTCAAATCAAAAGTAGTCAAAAACGGCCTGTTATACCCTGGACCCCAGAGGGTTAACTTCCTGCTCACAGACGTTCATCAGCACAGACTCGGTACAGAGGATGCTTCCTCCACATAAAGGATCCAGCTCAAGTCTCACTGACATCTCTCAGACAGAAGCGCCAGAGCCTCCTTTGTTTTCCTCAGCTTCTGGTTTCAAACACGACAATATTAGAAGTTTATTTCACACCAGTTTTTCTTTATTTCTCATGTTGTTTTTATAAATGTAACCTGAGTTTGGGGACTCTGTGAGAAACCAGCCTTAGTCTGGATTCTACTTCCTGTTTGCCTTTGATTCATGAGACACACACAGATGTTCATGTAGTGTAGCTGCAGGTCCACAAATGCCTGAAAATGCCACAGTGTACAACTTTGAATGTGTTTCTAAGCTCTTTGGTTGCCTTTTATCATCCAGTCAGCATCATTCATATTTCCTCAGCATCCTGTCAGACTTGCTGTCACAGTCACACTTTTTTTAATACATCACAGCTCACACACTCTTTACTGCCCTTAAGTCAGTCACACCTGTGCCAGGTCAGCCCTACATTGTGTCAATGTGGCGCCCCCAAGTGGTGAATGTTTGTCTCCTCCAGTAGGAAGACTGAGTGAGTTTCCAGCAGCAGGAAGTCATTTTCCAAACTGTTTCCATCCTTGTGACTGAGGCTCATGTCAGTGTGACAGTAAAGGAGCCTGGATGGATGCTGCTGTCATGATGAGTCACTGTCATAGATGGAAATGTGTGATAAAGTTTCACAGCAAGCTCACATCTGATCCTCAGTCCCTCTGCACCTACAAACATCACAGCATCAAACATGGATTTAGCTTCTGGGCTAGAAACATGAAGCCATTTGGGCTCAAGGGGCACTTTTTTTTTCATTTTGACACAGATGACTGACCTGATGCTGTGACATCATAACGACAGCTTTGATTGACAGCTGCCATCACAGAGAAAAGTGTGTGTGTGGGCTTTGTGCTCGGACATGTATTTAAGGCTTTCTCTGCACTAAACTGCACTTTGTCTTTTTTTCATTAACAAGTTCACATCTGTGAAGAAACATTCAGCTCCATCAGCTGCTGCGCTTCACCCACATGTATGAAGCATCCCCTTCCTGTGGCCTGTTTCCTGCTGCTGCAAAACACTCAATGCAGTAGAAAGCATTGAGGTGATGGAGTAGCGCACAGCAAGTCCCAGCTGAGCCACGCTGTCAGACTTTAGCACAGGTGGTGTGTGCTGCTGCTGTTTGTGCTCGTCCCGATTGCCTCCATTATTTTCTCCACTAACCAATAGCCCGTGATTATCAGCAGTTACCACGGCTAGCCGCATCAGATCCACTTCCGTCAAGAACCGCCATTTAAGACCCAGTTAAAGACACCTGAGCGTCTGTAGCTGGGAAGAGCGAGAAAGGCGGAAGCGCAAGGCTTGTGAAATGGGATGACGTAGCCTTCGTTGCGCTGCTCAGGTTGCCTAGCAACCATGATATTAACCGCTAGAAATGTTTCATACAGAAATGAATGAAAAAAAATGTTTTTTGTTAGTTTTTTTTATGAGATGTTTTGATTTGTTGAGTATCTGAGGTGGAGACCACGGGACTGTAAAAACATGATTGTTGTACTGTACTGTAATTTTAAGATTAGCTAGTGTGAGATTATTATATTATCTTGTGCCACATTAGACCCCTAATTAAAGATTGTGAAATTATTATGTAGTTTTAGTTTGCATTATTCTCCTGACTTAGAAGAAGATGATAACTATTAGATTTATTAAACTGATTTGTATTACATTGGACTGCTGATTTACTGTGAATGAATTACACTGTTCCATGACATTTCATACTGCTGAGCTATGAAGAGAATATTGTGTGCAGAGAGTTAGGGCCTTGCTTTTCTGGTAGTAGAGAGGACAGAGCACATTCCACAGGAGCTTCATCCCCACCTTTGTTGGAAGCAGAAAAACAGGGAGCCAAGGCCATAACTCACGCTCACTGAGAGTTAGAAAGTATGTGGATGTTTAGGTTTTTATGACTAGGTGGGGGCCACCAGAGGCTATAAGAGTTTGAGTAACCCTCCACCATTTTGAGATTTTGCTGTGACCCTCTTCATGCATGTCTCCCCATCCGGATGGTGTATGCTCATAAAAAGTTGAATTGTATGGAATAAAATGATTGTTGATTGAGCATTTATACACCAAGTGTTGTCCTTCCTTCAGCCCAAAGATCAAAAGAATTGGGAGAATTTAACAACTTGGTGCAGTGACCCGGATCTTTGGTGTGCTGAGGAAGGCAGATTTGGCCTGTGGTGAGAGCGTGAGGCGAGGCGAGCAGAGGACCGGTCCAAATATAAAAGGGTAAGCACAGCCTGTTGTATTATAAATACCAAATGTGCATATTGGACATTCTAAATTAATCTGTTTGCTGAGTTACACGTATTTTCACATTAAATTTGTCGGTGTCTGGTTTTCGGCGCGAGATACTAACATTATAAGTTGAGGCTGAATTCCAGTGTGTCATAGGAACTGCCTCTAGCAAGAAACTAAAAACATTCTACGTTGAGACTAGAGTTGCAGCCCACATTACCTTCCACATTTATCTTTGTCTATGACTGGCCTTTGTGGCAAGAAACTGTGAAAATCTTCAAATTGAGCTCAGAGGTTTCTGTGTGTGTTTCTGCGTGTGAGGCGTGCTCTCTGTTTTTTAGTGTGTGAAACATGAACATGGTGACAGTGATGGTTGATGTGTGAATTGGAGGACACTAGTGCGAAGAAGATATTTTAAGACCTAAGGTTGACGCCTAGTGGGCCTGTGGAAATTGATTTTTTTCATGGTGTGGCAATCCCCCTGTCTGTGGATGCACAGGCCGGTCCAGCGGAGTCTGGTTAGCTGAGGTGGCGACTTGGGAACTGAGGACTCACGCTTTAGCAACAGAATAACACTGAAACTGCCGTGAAACTGCGGGTTTACATTTATTCTGGAATAGAACAAGAGGATGTTTTGACATCTAAGGTTGAGTTCTGTATTAGGTAAAAAGCTTGAATTACTCACTTCAGTGGTAGAAATTGTTGATTGCTTTGTGCCTGTCCCCTGACAAGTGTGTAAAATTAAATAAGAAAGAGAGAAAAGAGGGTAATTTGGAGCCACATAGAGATAGACAGGCTTAATTGGGTGACATTCTCTGTGGTGTAAAGAAAAAGAGGTGGTCAAAGCAGTAAGAGGTGAGTAGTGGTGTGAAATATGTTAGGTTTTAAATCTGACATAGAGAATGTAGAAATAAAGCGAGAGTGAAGAACTATTTAGAAGCAGGGAGAGGAATGTGTTGTGAGACTGGCATGCAGTTTGCACTGTAAAGGTTAACAGTGATGAAAATGATATTAAATAGATCTCTTAGTGTGTTAATACAGGTGGCTACGGACCTGGACCAACCGCCCACAAGCACAGCAGCCGAAGCACAATTATAGTAATGGGAACCACACCCAGCAAGAATGAGCAGCTGTGGAACCGACAGCAGCGAGAATTAGAGGAGAAAATTAAGAGAAGCTGCAACACATTAAATTGGGTTGAAATTTGTGGCCAACGGACTTGTGGAGGTTTGGAAGGCGTCCGGAGCATCGCAAAAAAAGATGAAAAAAAAACCACACATACAAGTAGAGAAATGTGAGAGAGAGGCACCTTTTAAGGAAACGCCTTGTTTGAAAAAAAAAAAAAAAAAAAGTTAAGGCAGAGAGAGACTTTGCTGGATAACAATTAGCTTTTGTTGCACATGAGACTAGTGCCATTTCACTTTCGTAATGTAATTATAATATAGCCAATATTATATTTATTATTATATTAATTATAATTCATTATAGCAGTGAGCTTGAACTCTGTGTCAAATACTGAGCTTCAGTAACGACTCAAGCTGCATTTATTTGTATTTCCTAACACTTTATATCTTCACTCAAAAACAAGTATCTTTGACAGTGTATATATAGATGTTGTTAGCTCTGTGCTTGCAGGCCCCGCTGGTTCAGAGACTTATCACCGTGAACAAAGCAAGACAATTCCTCTGAGTCAGTTTTTACTTGCTGCACAAGGGAAGCCTGGTCGGCTCTCGGAGCTGAAAGCTCCTCACCTGATCCCAGACAACTTCAAATTCCAGCCTTCCCTGCAGCCTTTTTATTCTGTGACAAACAGTTACACAAACACCCATTGTAAAACCCCTATGGTGTTTCATAAAAGCTAAATCACTGTGTACGTATGCATGTGCGAGCACGTGTGTGTGTGTGTGTGTGTGGGTATGCATGTGCGAGCACATGTGTGTGACTTCCTGGTGATCACAAAGAGATCATCTCCCCTCGGCTCAACTCCTTTAACCCTTTAAGACCTACCATATAACCAAATCCGCCAGAGCTTACTTTATAATTTTACATGCTGTAATGCCAATTTTGGGAGCATTTCAAGTTGCTATACATCAATACAACCGTTATAGCCGAGATTTTATTAATATGTATGCATTAAGTCCATAGTAACTACATAAATTGCAAAACAGTGCAATAAACTACAAAAAAATCGTTTTGTTTTTTTTTTTTTTTACATATTTTTCTACTTTCTAAATTTAAGAGGTTTATCCCTCAAAACTTTAAATACAAAAAAGTTGCAAAAATAGTTTACAACAACAGGAAATTTACTTTGAGTGTCTTCATAGTTTTATTTTTGAGATACGCCAATTTTTATATACTGCAGAAAAAACGAAAAACAATCCTATAATGCAATTTTGCAAAGAAAACAGCATGTGCATCAAAATAAATTATTTAAAGCAGTGCAATTTGAGTTCTAAGCATCCCAGAAACTATTCAGAAAAGCATAAAGTCAAACATGACTTTTAAAAACACCAGTATAGGCTTATAAGGTCTACAAGTAAAAAACCACATTTTCCGCGAAAATGACGCCACCTCCGGTTTCGAGCAGGTAATGGCAGACATGCAATCATTTGCTCTGACGTCTATTTCAATGTACAGGGTGGGCCATTTATATGGATACACCGTAATAAAATGGGAATGGTTGGTGATATTAAAGTCCTGTTTGTGGCACATTAGTATATGTGAGCTGGCAAACTCCTCAAGATGGGTGGTGACCATGGTGGCCATTTAGAAATCTGCCATCTTGGATACAACTTTTGTTTTTTCAATAGGAAGAGGGCCATGTGACACATCAAACTTATTGGTAATGTCACAAGAAAAACAATGGAATTGAAACAATTCAATCATCTTTCCTATTATAACACTAGTTCACTATGTATCTCTTTTCAACCCCCTAAGTGAACCGGACAAGATGATGAACAGAATCGCCTGCTTAAAATGCTGTTTGTCTGTGAAGGTTCTCAGTCATCCAGGTCATCGTAGTCTAAGGAGCTTGGAAAGAAAAGCGTCTGGATTTCTTTGAGTTGCTTGAAGACGTTTCACTTCTCATCCAAGAAGCTTCTTCAGTTCTAAGGGTCAAATGGTGGAGAGTCCCAGATTTAAACCCAGTGGGAGTTTCCCCCCAAAGAGGGACAAAGGACCCCCTGATGATCCTCTAGCTAATCGCATGAGTCGAGGTGTGAAAGCGGGTGTGGGTCACAATTAGCCAGGGTTTTGGGTGAGCTCATTGTGAAACCTGGCCCCACCTTATCATGTGATTTCCTGAGGTCAGATGGCCCAGGATGTGAGTGGGCGTTAAGGCGTCTGGGAAGGGATCTCAAAACTGGATTATAGATGGCAGACAGCTGGTGTCGTAAACCACCGCCTCTGTTCAAAGATGGTTGCTCATAGTGGACGTAAATGGCTTCTTTCACTCCTCTTTCAAACCATCTGTCCTCTCTGTCCAAAATGTGAACGTTGGCATCCTCGAAATCCTCGCATCCTCGAAAGTGTGACCTTTGTCCTTTAGATACAGATGAATGACACCAGCTGTCTGCCATCTATAATCCAGTTTTGAGATCCCTTGCCAGACGCCTTTATGCCCACTCACATCCTGGGCCATCTGACCTCAGTAAATCACATGATAGGGTGGGGCCAGGTTTCACTCAGACCCATTGTGAGTAGCATAAACTCAGCCACTTACAACATCTCTAAACACCTTGCTACCGTCCTAGCACCTCTTGTGGGGAACACCCCACATCACATCAAGAACTCCACCAACTTCACCGACAAGGTCCAGAAACTTACCCTGGACCCAGATGAAACCATGGTGTCCTTTGATGTAGTCTCCCTCTTCACTTGCATACCCACCACGGAGGCAGTGGAGACTGTCAGAAAACGACTACAAGAAGACAGCTCCTTGGAAGACAGGACCAACTTCACACCCGATCAGATTTGCACACTATTAGACCTCTGCCTCACCACTACATATTTCAAATACAACGAGGGTTTCTACAGACAAAAACATGGCTGCGCCATGGGCTCCCCTGTGTCACTTATTGTAGCCAACCTTTACATGGAGGAAGTGGAAAGAAAGGCTCTTGGCTCTTTTAAAGGGAGAGTACCCAGCCACTGGTACAGATATGTAGACGACACCTGGGTCAAAATCAAAAGACAAGAAGTGGAATCCTTCACTGCGCACATTAACGCCGTGGATAAAAACATCAAGTTCAACAGGGAAGAAACAAAGGACGACTATTTCCCTTTCCTGGACTGCGCTGTGCACATTGAAGAGAATGGCAACCTCAACATTGAAGTTTACCGGAAGCCCACACACACGGACCAGTACCTCCTCTTTGAGTCCCATCACCCTCTGGAACACAATCAGGACCCTACACCACATGTTCCCTCTAAGCCTGAAGGGAAAAAGAAGGAACACACACATGTAAAGGAAGCTCTTAAAACATGCGGTTATCCTAATTGGGCATTTATAAAGTCAGCAAAGATGCACAGAAAAGAAGATCAGACACCAGCGAGGGAAGATAAGAAAGACAAACATAACAACATTGTCATCCCCTATGTAGCCGGTGTATCAGAGAAACTCAGGAGAGTTTTCTCCAAGCACGACATCCCAGTGTACTTCAGACCCAGCAACACACTCGGACAGAAACTGGTTCACCCGAAAGACAAAACTCCTAAACACAAACTTAATAATGTGGTGTATGCTGTACTGTGCAGCGAGGAATGCCCAGACCTCTACATCGGAGAGACCAAACAGCCACTTCACAAGCCCATGGCACAACATAGAAGAGCCACCTCCACGGGACAAGACTCAGCAGTTCATCTGCATCTAAAGGACAAAGGTCACACTTTCGAGGATGCCAACGTTCACATTTTGGACAGAGAGGACAGATGGTTTGAAAGAGGAGTGAAAGAAACCATTTACGTCCACTGTGAGCGACCATCTTTGAACAGAGGCGGTGGTTTACGACACCAGCTGTCTGCCATCTATAATCCAGGTTTGAGATCCCTTCCCAGACGCCTTAACGCCCACTCACATCCTGGGCATCTGACCTCAGGAAATCACATGATAGGGTGGGGCGAGGTTTCACAATGAGCTCACCCGAAACCCTGGCTAATTGTGACCCACACCCGCTTTCACACCTTGGCTCATGTGATTAGATAGAGGATCATCAGGGGGTCCTTTGTCCCTCTTTGGGGGGAAACTCCCACTGGGTTTAAATCTGGGACTCTCCACCATTTGACCCTTAGAACTGAAGAAGTTTCACGGATGAGAAGTGAAATGTCTTCAAGCAGCTCAAAGAAGTCCAGACGCTTTTCTTTCCAAGCTCCTTAGACTATAATGCTGTTTGTTCTTCATAAGCTTCATTGTATGTGTGTATGAGTTAGTAGGATTAATGCATTTTCTGTTTGTGTGTATGACTTTCTGTACCATTTTCTTTGCAGCGCTTCAGACACTTTCTCGATTGTCCCATTTCAAGGCAGTCGTTTTTTTCTCCCAGGTTTGCTAAACCAAATTTGATTTCCCACATTAAATAACAGCATTCCTCTATGTGTTCTCACTTGCTCCTTCGTCCACTTTCGTCTCCTCTTCCCCTTACAGCAGTCCAGTGGCAGTTCTCTTCAGCATTGTCCTGTGTCATCCCCCACTGTCTCTTTCATTGCCATTCCACTCCAAACGTGGCAAATGTCAAACTCAGTCAAATGTCAAATGGCTGGAAGTGAACATTCTTTACCAGATAAGGAAACCAGAACCTTACATAGAATGTGCCTGCAGTTAAACACTACAGCCTCCCCCACCATCCAACAGGCTGGAAAGGAGAATAGAAACAAAAGAATGTCTTTGATCATGCAGCCGGTACTTTTGAAACGATGCCGGTGCTTAAACGTTGCTCGAACCGGTGCTTAAAGAATGGAGAACACAAAATTGGTCCAAAAACCTCTCATGTTTAGCTGTGTTTTTTGTAAAAAGAAAACAATGTTAGCCTTTTCTGCAGCTGTAGGGCATATATGGTATCACTCTTGGCTGGAAGCAGTGCTTAAACAATGGAAAAAACTCAAACTTTGTCCAAAAACCTCTCATGTTTAGCTGTTTTCCACTTTTTCTTTGGTCACTTTAGCCTTTTTGGCCAGGGTGAAGGGAGTATCTGCCATCAAACAAGAAGACAGCCGCATGTAACTACGACGGTGGTTGCTAGTTCACCTTACGTGCATTAATTTAATTTAGCCTACTCAACGTAAATTACACACGAACAACATTAAGCTACTCACGCAGAGAACGGCTGCTGCTGCCATCATCATCTGTCATCATTTCTGCTACACTGGCAGGGCTAGGGGCCAGGACTGTACTCTTCGGGTTCTTGGCTGATGTCCCTAACTCCGGGTCCGATAACAGGCACCACACCCGCAGTAGATGTGCTCCGTGTGAGGTCTTGCAGCAAGTTATCAAATACGGTGCATTTTTTAAAAAAAAACCTATGCGTTGCCAGGTGTTTCATCAGATTCGAGGTGCTCCTCCTTTGCACAGTATCACCTTAAAGCACTTGTTGCAGGCTGCTCAGTTTGCATCTTTTGCTGTGAAGAAGAGCCAGACTTTTGACCGCTTCGCCTTGGGCATTTTGAATCTGTAGCTCTGCTCTAAAAGAATGTACGTACCTGGGCCCACCTACTATCCTTGGAAAGGTAAAATGATTGACTAGAATCTAAAGTGTATGACATCTCAGGAAAAAAAAAGCACCGAAATAAAGCACCGAAATGTGCACTGCTTTTCGGTCTGGTTACCACCGTTTATGTCAGAACCATAATGGCACCGGATACCGGTACCCATCCCTACTCACAAGTATTCTCTCTGAATGCTGTCATGTTGTAGTTGCCATGGTTACAAAAGGTTTGGCCCTGACCATGAACTCAGCACAGACATGGTAGAGAAGGCCGTCACTAAATGATGGAGGCGGGGAAGCGAGACTCAGAGGGGGTCAGGTATCCTGGTGTTACTGAGGAGAAATCTGCTCTGTCTTTCTAGTCCCTGTTATTTACTCACACTGTTCCATTTAACCCTTTAAGACCTACCATAGAACCAAGTCCGCCAGAGCTTATATTATATTTTTACATGCTGTGGTGCCAATTTTGGGAGCATTTCAAGTTGATATACATCAATACAACCATTACAGCCCAAATTTTAATAATATGTATGCATTAAGTGCATAGTAATCACATAAATTGCAAAAAAGTGCAATAAACTACAAAAAAATTGAAAATCGTTTTTGTTTTTTTAACATATATTTCTAGTTAGAGAAATTTAAGAGGCTTATCCCTCAAAACTGTAAATACAAAAAAGTTGCACAAACTAGTTTCCCACCACAGGAAATTTATTTGAAGTGTCTTAATAGTTTTACTTTTGAAATACACCAATTTTTATATACTGCAGGAAAAAACGAAAATAAATATTATAGTGCAAATTTGCAAAAAAGCAGCATATGCATCAAAATAAACTATTTCCAGCAGTGCAATTTGAGTTCTAAGCATCCCAGAAACGACACAGAAAGTCATAAAGTCAAAGATAACTTTTAAAAACACCAGTATAGGCTCTGAGGCCCTGACAGTAAAAAAACTACATTTCCGCGAAAATGACGTCACTTCCGGTTTCGGGCAGGTAATGGCGGACATGCGAAAGTTCGCGCTGACGTCTATTCCAACGTAGGAAGTGTTATGAACAGCTGATCGGATCGGCAAAGCGTGTTTCTGGAATATTATGTTTTTGTTGCTGCAAGCGCTTTTTATGCAGTTTTTGCAAAGCTATATATGGAAGAAAACCGTGACCTAGGACAAGCTGATGGCATAAGATGTAAGTACAACTCCTCCGGTTTCATATGCAAAAAAAAAATATTGCAGTGATACAGGGATTTAAAAATGGTTACGCAAATCGTAGCGGGGGCGCTACGCTCGGCTCTAAAGGGTTAAAGCAGCTGAATCCTCTGTGATAGTGTTCACACAAATATGGTTGGATCACGCTGATACTGAAGGGAACTCTGACTGTCAGCTCACTCTTGAACACAATGAGTTTCTGGGAGTCTGACAGATATAAGATCCTCTTCAGGAACTGACTAAAAGAAGAAACAGTGTGGAGTTTTTCATTCGTCCAGATTGTCATTTTTCACTGGACGTGGGTAAAACTCCTGGATATCAAAGACATTCTGAGGATCACTGAAGTTAAACGTCTGTTGCTGAAGGTTTAAAGAGAATTGTAAAATGATAAGATAATGATTGACTAATAAGATCTGCAGATCATCCACCTCTTTGTTTGTTACAGCCAGCTTTATAGAAGTGACCCCATCATAAAACCCCCATGGTGTGCTGCAAACTGTGTTTGTGTGTGTGTATGCACGAGCACGTGAGTGCCTGTGTGTGCGCATACCCGTGTGTCTACGTGTGAATGCACGTGAGTGAGTGTGCATGTAGGTGTGGGTGCGTCGTAACAGTCAAAGCACTGTGTGTGTGTCTCTGTGTATGTGACTTCCTGCCGGTCATAAATGGAATCTCCTCACTCAATCTACACCAAATTCCTTTAGATAACATACAAAACACAGTTAACATATTACAAACACTGCGACCCCCACTCTGCATCCACTGGGCCGTTGGCCTCTTGTTGTCTTACATTTACAGATAAGCATGTGGAGAGTCTCCTGCAACCCTACTTCTAAGTTATAACAATTATGAGTTTTTATTAAAGGTACAAGAATCAGCATCAGCATCCCCAACTTTAGCTTTCTGTCTCCTTTTATGACAGCAGACCCTCAGTGTCCATAAATTCCTTTCCCTCTAAACAATTACACACACTCTTGAGCCTACAGCTAAGCCAAACTAAAACACAGACAAATCCTTCCTTATTCCTCTGATCTAAACAAATTTAACACATCATATTATAATAATTATTTTCTTGTACTCACACTTTACATGTGTTGGATATGAATGTTTGGAGCCCAGATCATCATTTGTCTTGTTTCAGTGTGAATGTTTTTCTCCATGTTGGCCTGAGGGTGGTGCTGTTTAGCCTGTACTGAGTATTTGTCAGTGAGTTGTCACTGAGTTGTGGGTGGAGTCAGTGATTGGCTGAAGGTGCCTTCTTTAAAGCGGGAACACTGGCTCAGCTTTACTACCTCCTTACTCCCAGCTGGACCACGCTGCATCAACAAGTGATTGTCTGTGTTTGGAAGAGTGATGCCATTGTACACACTGTAAATATCTTCTTTAGCTGTGTGGGTGGAGAAGCTTTTCTGTTAGGGAGACGGTGTCCTTCTCACCTTCAGACATGAGATTAGAAAGAGAGGGAGAGAGAGTTCAGATTACAGTGCAGATATGAATGAATGAATCCGTGCTCGTCCTCACGGATCCTGCATGCTTTTAAAAAAGTGTGTGTTCAGCTCTGATCTCCAATCTGTTCTTTTCTCTCTTTGTTTCTTTCCTGGGTTCTTGATCAACATCACACCATCTGAGGCTCCTAAATATCCATGTTTGCTTGTTTCACTTTCACAGTTGAACTCTGGGAGTCAAAGATGTTTCAGCTCCAAACTCACTGAGAGCTCCTCGTGCCCACCACGTGACCAAAAACATCTTTGTGCTCACGTGCTGCACGTGTCTGAGACACTTTAGTTTGAAGGAGACAAACTGCAGACGCAGCATTTCCTGTTCCTGAGTGTAAACCTGAGCATTTGAAGTAAGCTACACAGGGGAAGCTGTAGGTGACAGAGATACTCACAGACTCACTGACGTTACAGTCTGTTAGCATCACGCAGTATCAAAGACACACGGGAAGATTTAGTGCAAGTGCTGAGAGACACACAGCAGACATATTGACTGGAAACATATCAGACTGAAATAAAGCAGAAGCACATGTTAGCACATGCTAATATGATGTGGATGTGTTTAGTGTGGGAGCAGGACTCACCTGAGACACACCGGTGTGGATGATTCTGCTTCCTGCTCTGCTCTTTCTAATGATTCAGCTTCTTCATCACGTCTGAGGCTCTGTCACAGTCTGTTTGCTCTGTTAACATCATCATGGACACAACACAAGCACATTTATTTGACATGTGAGTTTCTATGATTGTGATTGATGTGGATGTAGAACATGTGCACTATTTCATTGCTGAATTATAAACAGAGTTTGAAACATGAGACATTTGATGGAAGTTTGACCATATATGACCTTGAAAAAGAGCTCAGAGGTCCAAAATGGCTCTAAAGAGCGTTATTTCACTTTGACCCTCAGATCCATCTGTTGACCTTGAAAGTGAGGTCAGAGGTCAGATGTGAGCTGATATTTGAAATCTTCATGTGCTCCTTTCTACATGATGATGATCCGCAGCACACTTGTTACAATCCTAGTTTCTAAGTTTGAGGCTTTTTCTCAGTTTCCATCAATAAATCATGAAGTCGACCTTGAAGACTTGGGTGGATGTGAGCCAGATTTGAATAGATTGTTAACATGTTTGATGAATAGTTGTTCATTCACAACTATTCAAGCTATCCTGTTCACACACAGAACGACAGGCACACACACGCTACCAAAAACATAACCTCTGTTTTCAAGGTGAGCTAAAGTTACAGGTGTCACATCAAACACTCACAGGGAAAACACCAATCACAGCACACACACATATACTGAACATTACAGAGAGAATTATTAGAGATCAGCTTTTATAAGATTTATTCTTCCTCAAAGTTACAACAGAGCCAAACAACCAAGAGTGAAATGTTCCAGCGCTACACTCACCTCAGCCATAGCGGCGCCGGCCTACACAACCACGGCTTCCAGGAGGAGGCGGCGTCCAAGTCGTCACCACAGCTCACAGCAGGATGAGGGGGGTGATTATATTCTGAATCCACACTTCTTTTTTTTAAGGAGAATATTGAAACAAACACTGCCTTAAAGGTTCATGGGCATGTTTGTGAAATGACTAAGACTGAAAAATGACCAGCCAAGTCTCCCACTGAACATCTTATCCCTCTGCACAATTACCTAGCATCCCTGTGTATTGATCGTGCTACGAACTTTGCTTCCAAGAAGTCAATTTATAAGACTGTTTGCACTAGAGATGCTAGACATGAGGCTCAGCTAAGCCCCTGTGGGACTGAGATCCAGGCCAGGTTGGAGTTTGTGCAGCCTTTTCCAGTGTCTTCTGGGGGTCCTGGAGAGCCTGTCCAGCATCCTGCCACGCCAGCTGGGTGTTCAGCCGAGCCCGTCCAGCATCCTGCCACGCCAGCTGGAGGTTCAGCCGGGCCCGTCCAGCATCCTGCCATGCCAGCTGGAGGTTCAGCCGGGCCCGTTCAGCATCCTGCCACTCCAGCTGGAGGTTCAGCCGAGCCCGTCCAGCATCCTGCAGCTTCCACGCCGTCACCTGCAGTGCCACCTCCTGCAGCACCACCACCTGCGGCTTCCACGCCGTCGCCGGCAGCACCACCTCCTGCAGTGCCACCTCCTGCAGCGCCACCACCTGCGGCTTCCAGGCAGTCACCTGCAGCGCCATTATCTGGTCCTGCCATGACCCAGCCTGAGGACGACGCCTTGCCTGGTCCTGCCATGACCCAGCCTGAGGACGACACCTTGCCTGGTCCTGCCTCGGCCCAGTCAACGGTCGTCGCCACGCCTGGTCCTGCCTCGGCCCAGTCAACGGTCGTCGCCATGCCTGGTTTCGTCTCACCTGCCAAGCCACATCCAGCGCTCCCTATCTCCGCCGCCAAGCCACGTCCATGTCAAGCACGGCTGTTTCCGGGGCCTGTCAAAACAGCCTGTCCACGGGAACCCACCAAGCCAACTGAGGGTCCACGTACACGCTCACGTTGCTGCCGGCCATCAGCCAAACTGTCTAAGTGTGGCCAGCCATGCCTGCTTCGCCACTGCCATCTTCCACGTGGTGGGCCCCCTGATCTCCTCCGTCGCCACTCTTCGACTCGTGGCCGACCCCCTGAACCTTTGAACATTGAACTGCTATGCTGTTGGCCTCTGGGTCGGCCCCCTGAACTTTTCAACTATGGACTGTTGTGCCCTCGACCCCCGGGTCGGCCACCTGAACGGCTTTGCCATGAACTCCTGTTCTACCGAAATCGGGATCGCCCTCCTGCATTATGTTGTTGGAATTGTGGGGATCAGGGAAATTATTTTACTGCTATTGTTCATATTACCATGGCATTAATAACATAATCTACAAGTATTGATATTGCATTCATAGGTTTAAACATATTGGCACCCAATTAGCCTTTATTACAGGTGCAGTGATAACCACTTTAAACTGTTGAGTTGAATTTATAATCCTAAATGCTTTTGAATGCTTTTTAATATCTTATTCAATATATTGCACATATAGTTTCAGTTGTGTACGTGCTGGCCTTCTGTCTGGTGGAAAGGTTACAAGGTTTAGCTGGTGAGGTGAGAGATGAAACAAAGTGCAGCAGAGGTTGACACCTTCACATACACACACACACATAGTAATTAGACTCATTTATAGGTGAAAGTTTAATCATATTTTGCTTTTGACTGCAATATTGTGCCTGCATGAGTGACAGTTTGTTGCAGAACTGCTGCTGATGTTCCAGACGATAAGCGAGCGTCCGGCAGCGACAGGAAGCACCTGCCGTGAAGACAATGTTCTTTTTTAACTGTGTCACAAGTTGCTAACAGAACGTTTGTGGTTTTGAATTGACGTATGTATGTATTGTATCGGATGACGCATGAGGGGGCGTCAAGTAAATATACCCTGATGTTATAAAACCTTTCCTGTTTAGTTTTTTGGGCGGAGATCTACAGCTGAGGTTGTGCAGTGTACATCTCCCCACGTGTGTTTCATTAAAAATCATCGTTTGACCCAACCCTCTGGATTTGGTGTTGTTGTGTACTTCATCCTCAATAAATTGAACCTTAACAGAATCTTATGCATTTGTGTTTGGACTGAGTGTTTCAGTTTGTTTATTTGTCACCAGACTGTGACACTTTGGCCCCCAAACCTAACACCAGTGAACGTCCCTGCGCTATGGTTGTGAAGCTGCACTATTACGCAGACTGTGCTAGGATTCTCCAGAAAGCCAGGGAGCTGCAGAGGGTACAGATAAATAATATGACCATTTCTGTGTTCCCCGACCACACCGCTAAGACAGCGCTGGCCCATGCGGCTTTCAATGAGGTCTGTCGCCAGCTTCGCGGCATACAGGGAGTCTGATTTGGGATCCTCTATCCGGCACGGCTACGGATCACTTATCAAGTGTCCCAATTCGTGATTGAGGTGAGAGACAAACGACCACAGGTCCAAGTGCGTCAAAACAATAATTTTATTAAACACACGTGTGGAGGAAAAACACAGTCACAATCCTCAGCATAAATCCCCCACAAAAGCATACTTCAAATGTTTTTATATGTCAGGATATCACGCCCCTTCAAAGCGTCAAAGCAGATACATAATTCCATAAATCGGCTCCATCACCTAGCGGGGGTGGGGGGGTCGTGGTTTGGTCCCGCCTTCGCCATTGTGGTTGATGTGGAGGTAGGGACAGGCTTAGGGCATCTGGAGAATCCCTAGGGACGTTATCCCTGGAGGGTTTAACCCGGGGGTTGTGGTCATAACCTGGTTAGTGGCTATGGTTGCTCTTAGAGGGTGTTCTCCTTGTGCAGGAGGGCTGGGGGAGGGTTTGTACTGGCGGACGTAGGTTACTGGCCTGGTAGCCTGGCTGCCCCTGAGTGGATCCGAGGCAGGCTTGAGGGCTTGGGGTTTGGGGGTGCTTCGCCTCCGTGCTAGGGCTCTGGCTGGGGGCTTAGGTCCTTGTTGGTGTGTCACCGAGGTTGGGTGCACGGGGGCTCAGCCCTGGCGCAGGGGACCTCTGCCTATCTATCGGCCTATCTAAGTGGCTCTTCAACTGACAGGGAGTTTGTTCCATCCTTGCAGGAGTAAATGGTAAATGGTAAACGGACTGGTTCTTATATAGCGCTTTTCTACTCTTTCTGAGCACTCAGAGCGCTTTATACAACTAATTCATTCACCCAATCACACCCATTCACACAAGCACTTTTTTCTGAACTCTTAAGTGCTAAGTATCTACCATTCATACACATTCACAATCCGATGAACGCATCGGAGAGCAACTTGGGGTTAGTATCTTGCCCAAGAATATTTGGCATGCAGACAGGAGCAGCCTGGGATCGAACCACCAACCTTCTGTTTAGTAGCTGACCTGCTCTGCCACCTGAGCTACAGCCACCCCCACAGGAGCCACAGGAGTCCACTCTGCATGTGGGGGAGAGACATAGGAGAGGTGGAGAACAAACTCAACCTGAGTGTCTACTGTCTTGTGCAGTCTGGGAGATGATTTAATGTTAGGGTGGGTACAGTTTCCTCTGCGGTGGGGTCGGGTGGGCTGCCCCGGGTCCTGTGGGGCTGGGCGGTCCTGCTGCCTTAGGCCCCGATCTGGATGGGCCTGGGCTCCCTTGCCTTGGTGGGTGCCGAAGGACGGGGGTGCCTACTGGGGTCAGCGGGGGAGCTGGCCCCAGGAAGGGGCATCTTGCTCCTCCCTTCTTTTCCTCCCCATCCCCAGCTGCCTCCCTCTTCCCGCTCCAACACACCCACCCACACAAGTAGGGCCTTGGGGTCCGGGTGTGTCACCAGGGTGCAGGGGAGACATTCCCCCCCCATCCCCTTCTGGCCACCTGTGCCTAAATTTTATTCCACAACTTAGACATCCACATTACTCACACTCTCATAACACATACATATAGGGCCTTGAGGTTGGGCGCGTTAACGGCGTCCAGTGGACGGTCTGTGTTTCAACACCATCTATGGCGCCGGTGCCCACCTCTCAATTTTAAATCACTCTGGCACAGCTGGCTGCCGGCAGAGCCGGCGGGCACGCCACTGCTGCCCCCTATGGCTTCTGCTCCGTGGCTACTGGGTGACCCCTCATCTGGGGCTCTCCTCAGCTCTTCCCAGGAGGGTGGCACGGACGCCCCTTCGGCGGTCCTCCTTGGGCTCTCGCACTCTGGGGCCTCTGGATGTCTGGAGCCTGGATCTCCTCCATGCCTGCTTCATGCTCTGGGGGACGGGGCTATGGCTCTCTACATCCTCTAGCAGACCATTACATGGGGAAACCTTTTGAATACAAGCACGCTGATCCACACAGGTGTGCACACGGGTGTTCACTGTTCATAGACATAAAAAACTACACCTTTATTGGCTGCTAGTACCATTGATGTTAAGTTAGACTCTTTTTCTCCAATCGATCTTTCTGAGTTAACTTCAATAATTACTTCCTCCAAACCATCAACGTGTCTTTTAGACCCCATTCCTACAAAACTGCTCAAAGAAGTCCTGCCATTAATTAATTCTTCAATCTTTAATATGATCAATCTATCTCTAATAATTGGCTATGTACCACAGGCCTTCAAGGTGGCTGTAGTTAAACCCTTACTTAAAAAGCAATCTCTAGACCCAGCTGTCTTAGCTAATTACAGGCCAATCTCCAACCTTCCTTTCATATCAAAAATCCTTGAAAGAGTAGTTGTCAAACAGCTAACAGATCATCTGCAGAGGAATGGCTTATTTGAAGAGTTTCAGTCAGGTTTCAGAGCTCATCACAGCACAGAAACAGCTTTAGTGAAGGTTACAAATGATCTTCTTATGGCCTCTGACAGTGGACTCATCTCTGTGCTTGTCCTGCTAGACCTCAGTGCAGCGTTTGATACTGTCGACCATAATATCCTATTAGAGCGATTAGAACATGCTGTAGGTATTACAGGTACTGCACTGCAGTGGTTTGTATCATATCTATCTAATAGACTCCAATTTGTTCAAGTAAATGGAGAGTCTTCTTCACATGCTGAAGTTAATTATGGAGTTCCACAGGGTTCAGTGCTAGGACCAATTCTATTTACATTATACATGCTTCCCCTAGGTAGCATCATTAGAAGACATAGCATAAATTTTCACTGCTATGCAGATGATACGCAGCTCTATCTATCCATGAAGCCAGGTAACACACACCAATTAGTTAAACTGCAGGAATGTCTTAAAGACATAAAGACCTGGATGGCCGCTAACTTCCTGCTTCTTAATTCAGATAAAACTGAGGTTATTGTACTCGGCCCTGAAAATCTTAGAAATATGGTATCTAAGCAGATCCTTACTCTGGATGGCATTACCTTGGCCTCCAGTAATGCTGTGAGGAACCTTGGAGTCATTTTTGACCAGGACATGTCCTTCAAGGCACATATTAAACAAATATGTAAGACTGCTTTCTTCCATTTGCGCAACATCTCTAAAATTAGAAATATCCTGTCTCAGAGTGATGCTGAAAAACTAGTTCATGCCTTCATTACTTCCAGGCTGGACTACTGTAACTCATTATTATCAGGATGTCCTAAAAACTCCCTGAAAAGTCTTCAGTTAATCCAAAATGCTGCAGCAAGGGTACTGACAGGGACTAGAAAGAGAGAGCATATTTCTCCTGTTTTGGCTTCCCTTCATTGGCTTCCTGTTAAATCCAGAATTGAATTCAAAATCCTGCTCCTCACATACAAGGTCTTAAATAATCAGGCCCCATCTTATCTTAATGACCTTGTAGTACCATATCACCCTATTAGAGCACTTCGCTCTCGCTCTGCAGGCTTACTTGTTGTTCCTAGAGTATCTAAAAGTAGAATGGGAGGGAGAGCCTTCAGTTTTCAGGCCCCTCTTCTGTGGAACCAGCTTCCAGTTTGGATTCAGGAGACAGACACTATCTCTACTTTCAAGGTTAGGCTTAAAACTTTCCTTTTTGCTAAAGCATATAGTTAGGGCTGGACCAGGTGACCCTGAATCCTCCCTTAGTTATGCTGCAATAGACGTAGGCTGCCGGGGATTCCCATGATGCATTGAGTTTTTCCTTTCCAGTCACCTTCTCACTCACTATGTGTTAATAGACCTCTCTGCATCGAATCATATCTGTTATTAATCTCTGTCTCTCGTCCACAGCATGTCTTTATCCTGTTTTCCTTCTTTCACCCCAACCGGTCGCAGCAGATGGCCGCCCCTCCCTGAGCCTGGTTCTGCCGGAGGTTTCTTCCTGTTAAAAGGGAGTTTTTCCTTCCCACTGTCGCCAAAGTGCTTGCTCATAGGGGGTCATATGATATGATTGTTGGGTTTTTCTCTGTATTTATTATTGTGCTATCTACTGTACAATATAAAGCGCCTTGAGGCGACTTTTGTTGTGATTTGGCGCTATATAAATAAAATTGAATTGAATTGAATTGAATTGCTATTTCCAAGCACATTGTGCGCTGTCGGTCCTGCTTGCAACAACATTCAATATTTAGTATTTACTGCTGTTTACACTTAGCTAGATTAACGTGATGCTGTTGTGTTTAGTATGTTGCTCTGTTTTTTTTTTTTTGTTTGTTTTTTTTTTGCTTGTTTTCTCTTCTTTTTCTCTCAACAGGTGATCCAGGAGATTTTTTTTTCTCTTCTTTCTCTTTCTAAGTGCCCTTTCTCACTGTCCCTCTTCCCTTCTGTTTTTCTTTTTGTTCATCTTTCTTTCTCCCTTTCCTATCCCTCAGTCATTTCTGTCCCATCTGTAACAACTGAAAATAAAATAAAATAAAATAAATAATGACAACAAAGGTTGATCAAATGGACCAATACGGCAAGACCGTGATGATCCATTTGGCAAAGTAAATCCATTGGGTATCCTTGTTGGTCTTCAGACAACAATTCTGATGGCTAAAGAACCAAATGGGACAGGCAAAAAAAAAAGCAGATACATAACATGCATAAGTTACAGTAACCACACCTCTTCTGTTGACAACCTCTGACACACATTCAAAATGACATTTTCTCCATCTCCACGCAGGTGCTTCCTGTTGATCTTCTTACTCTCGCTTATCTCTGGAACATCAGAAGCACATCCTACAAAAAACTGTTGCTTATGCAGGCACAAAATGCAGTTACAAGCAAAATACATCTTAACTCTAACCTAGAAATGTGTCTATATAATGTCTGTGTATGCCAGCGAACTGTCTCGACCTAACTGCACTCTGTCTCACCTCTCACCTCACCAGATAAAGCCTGTAACCTCTTACCAGACAGAAGGCCAACTCATTTGTGAGCACATTTTGCAATATGTGTAATAACATGACTGAAACTATATGTGTAATATATTGAATAAATGTTTTAATCAAATGCCATTACTGAAAGCTTAATAAACAAGTATATAAAGGAATAAACATGATATTAAAATGATATAATCCCCACACTCCTCCTCTTCATCCTTTCTATTGTCTCACTCCTCGGTCCATTCAGCCACCTCCACCAACGGCATCATAGACATCATAAACTCTCTATCAGTTTCTCCAGCACTCGTCTGGCACAAATAATGAGACCACAACCTGTAGCTAATATTCCTATGAAAGTGACAAGAGAAAACATTGCAGACATAAACACATAAACCCTTCCATTCCCCAAACACAGATGTCACCCAGTTCTCCAGTATTATTGACTCCCGAATGTTTATGCATAGTTTTGGATAAAGTTTTCAGACCCTCCAGAGCCCTGGTTACAGAGCCATCTGGAGCAGTGTTGTTGGGAATGAAAGTACAACACATATCACCAAACATGGCACACACACCTCCTTTCTTGGCCAACAACATGTCCAGGGCCATTCTATCTACCCTCAGCAAATTATAATGGACATAATTAATGAGATCAACATTTTAATTTGGAGTTACCCATATGAACACACTTTCAAATCCTGCAGCTATTTGGTCAACTAATTTATATTCATCAGGAACTCCCCTGGGAACTCCTATTGAGTCAGTCCAGGTAGGCGAGTCCGTTCTCGGGTCATAAGCATGTGTACCTTTTGTGCTTCTCTCCCTCAAAACATGTCTCCTACGTCTGACAGTCAATGTGCACGTGTCACGTTGTGGTATGGCTTTTACCGTACTCCCTATAAGCATCAGTGGTGCTTCTAACCGCACCATAGCACATGTCCCCACACTCCCCAAAGGAACACGCACCAAAAGGGTGTTATGTCCACAGTAATAATACAACCCACTTCTAGTCCATGTACCTATTAGGGTGTTTGTGTCATGTTGTTTGTGGTCCTCCCCGTGAGTGTCCTCACGCACCAACTTGGGTCAGCGTGTACCTCACGCTGTCCGTTAAGAATTTGAAACACGTGTAATTATTTTGTTTGGGTATAAATGATCCTGTTTGTGTGCGCTTGTCAATTGGTGGATATTAACTGGACAGTGTGGTGCACTCTCCTGTGATCACAACTTCTCGAGTCAGCCTCAACATACAATTATAACCCCACTCATCCTCTGGATACAGAGGCGCAGGCTCAGTGAACAAACGAGGTCTGGCTGTGGCACAGGCAACACAATCATCTACATGCTGTTCCCTAGCATTTTGAGGCACCCAGTCCAGCCAGAGATTATTGTCACTGAATCCTGTGGCACGTTCAATTAAATCTTGTGGTTTCAGGCAAGTGTAGTCGACTACAACTACCTTCCTGTCTGAGTTTTGGTTATTTTTTATCAGTGATGTCCCATTATCCCTTACTAAAGGCTTTGTTGGATTGGCTTTTTTAAGAAAATCAAATTTTATTAACCCCTTTGGGTCTGTCCCTACCGTTTCCACACCCAGAACTAAATATATGGATTTTTGACGCCACCAGTCCCCCATTGACAAGGTAAGTGTATTCTGGGTCGGACTATAATCCCTCTGAAGCTTTAGCTCATTCCCTGGCCCCTGTTCTGACGCCTTCCAGTTTTCCCCAGTGTAACCTCTTACCTGATTCCAGTTCCGACACCAGCTGTCATAAGGTTGCCTTCCCCTTTCACAATGTGTATTCACTGCATAATCCAAACACACCCACACATTAAATCCTCTCCAGCTACTGTTCGCTCCCTTACAATCAAAAACATCACACAAGTCAAATGTGAATGAAGTTGTGGACCCATTAACGTAGTCCAACTCTAGCCCACCATATGTGCTGAGGCACTCATCCCTTTTACCTGAGACCTCACGCTTAGATTTTCCTGGTGACTCAATCAATTTGGACTCTGGAGTGGGTGGATCTCTGCGTCTGGGCAATTCACCTGTCTGCCAAAAAACAAACAAACATAATAAAACACTTGCACACGCCAACACCCCAATTATTTTCCAATTATCCCACAACTCCATACTTTTGGTTCCCATACTCTCCTTTAAGTTTAGAGGATGTGAGTGGGCATTAAGGCGTCTGGGGAGGGAACAAAAACTGGATTATAGATGGCAGACAGTTGGTGTCGTAAACCACCGCCTCTGTTCAAAGATGGTCGCTCACAGTGGACATAGATGGCCTCTATGGCCTCATAGATGGCCATCTAGAGGCCTTAATGCCCACTCACATCCTGGGCCAGCTGACCTCAGGAATTCACATGATAGGGTGGGGCCAGGTTTCACAATGAGCTCACCCGAAACCCTGGCTGATTAGGTACCACACCCGCTTTCACACCTCGACTCATGTGATTAGAGGATCACCAGGGGGTCCTTTGTCCCTCTTTGGGGGGAAACTCCCACTGGGTTTAAATCTGGGACTCTCGGCCATTTGACCTTAGAACTGAAGAAGCTTCTCGGATGAGAGGTGAAACGTCTTCAAGCAACTTAAAGAAGTCCAGACGCTTTTCTTTGCAAACCCCTTTGACTACGATGACCTGGATGACTGAGAACCTTCACAGACGATCTCTGTGTGTGTTAAGCAACCCCACTGATTTGTGAGCAATGACACGGCCCAGAAACCTTACCTCTGGTCGGACCAACTGCAACTTTTCTTTACTTACTTTGAACCCACACTCAGCGAGTCTCTTCAGTATTGTGAGCGAAGTTGCCGTACATGCTGAAGCCGACGGAGCCGCAATGGGTAGATCATCAACATACTACACCAGTGTGCACCCCTCTGGTAGGTGACATGGTGACAGAGCCTCTTTCAACACTTGGTTGAAAATTCCAGGGGACAATGCAAACCCTTGTGGTAACCGTGTGTATCTGTACTGTCGCCCCCTGTATGTGAATGAAAAAATGTCCCTAAGACACTCATGTAATGGGAGACAGAAAAACGCATTAGCTAGATCAATACACGTGAACCACCTTTGATCTGGTGTTAGTGCTGTTAGTGCTGTGTAAGGATTAGGAACAGGCACAGTGTGAGTACGTAGAACGGCATTAATGGCTCTCAAATCATGTGCCATTCTGTACTTTCCTGTCCCATGCTTCTCTAGTGGCAACATTGGTGTGTTCCGATAGGATTGTGAGGGCTCAAGCACTCCTACTTTCATTAGCCCTTCAATGGTTTCTGCTATCCCCACCTCTGCTTCTGGTTTGTGTCTGTACTGCAGTTTCCAGATTGGTGCTTCAGACTCCAGCTGGAATAAAACAGGCGAGCAAGTCCCATATTAAACTAATGCCGTTGTTCTTCGGTAAATTTTACTGCTGTAGCCACGCCTTCGGGGCCCACATAGATGTTATGAGAACGCACATTCCAGGTCTGACATTCAAGTTCAGACTGGAATTGGTCCCTGTAAATTTCATCATCGTCCTGTAACTGTTTAGCAGTGAACAGGAGTCCTGCATGACTGAGAAGTCTGTGGAGTCAGCGCATACACGGTGAATGATTTTTGGAATTATAAATTCCTGGAGGCGCACATCTAATTCACAAACGGCTGGGTACAAGATTTGGCCGTTTTTAAGCTTCCACATTGTGAGTACGTTGACCATATGACCAAGATACAGCCAGAGGTTGCACATAACATTGACTTCTCCTCAGCAGCTGCCCCCAAAATTGCTCTAGATGAACGATTCACGATTGATGCCAGCTGTGCGTTGCCATGTACATTGTTTGCATTTCATGTGTATCTGCACATGTACTTGCTAAGTACATGTGAACAGATCTTGAATAAAAAAAAAATATAAACATACTTTCATTTCTGTTTTATTGAAACCATTTTACAGAAAGTACAATTATTTACAATGAACTGTACATGCAACACAGCAGTTTTATGAATATTCAACAAGAGCAAGTTTCATTTGGTCCTGATTTGACAACCACAGTGGGGCACATATTCACCAAAACGCAGCACGCCTTAACGTTCTTATCAAGCACTGCTGTCTTCACCCTCACATGATGTTAGGAGTTTTCCTGTAAAGCAACACAGGGAAGAAAAGTGACACTCAAACAAGTTTGCAAATTCTCGTGTACACGGGTGAGGGCTCCGAGAGACTCACACCCCTACAACGGCTGTCATCTTTTATTTATATTCAAGCATAACATGTTTCTCAGAACTGTACAGGAAAGAAAAAGCAGAACTGTGCTGCGTCTCAGAAATAAAGATAGGCCTGTACTACGTACAGCCTTCTCGTTGAACTCTGCCCTTCATATTGAACTCTGCACTACGTAACTTCTTTATTAAAGCTGAATACAAAAAGAACAAACACATTTAGATAATAAAATGTACTCTTAAGCATAAACATAATAAAATCCCTTAATATTCCCCCCTGTTGTTTGATCTTTTCTTCTATATATGTACATAGCAGCTCACTAACACTGTATCAGTCTATGGCCACTTGTAAAACATTTTTAGCCAAGACATCATGAAAGAGTGAGCGTTTTGTGAGTATGCCATATCCAAATGTCCATCTCATTACCATCTTCTTCATTGTCTGGTAGGGTGGTGTAAGCATTAATTCAAGCAGTTACCATTTTTGACAGCATGTTCTTCAAACAAGGCATCATGTGAAAATACACAATAATAGTAATAGAACACCAACAAAACAAGTCCTTTAATCAACAGGGACTTCCAAGAGCCGCTTAAAAGCCTCGTGAGCCAGTCTTCTCTGTTTGCAACATAGTCTTGTTGTTGTACATCTCTGACTTGCCTGAGTGTTTTCAGAGCATCAGTCATGTTGTATGAGTATGCATTATCTGGAATGTGTGTGCAGCATGTCCTTCGCCTTTTCCTTGTTGTTGACGTGGCGTCCACAATTATCCTGAAAGTGTGGTCCGATATGAAAATGGGAGCGCACTGACCCGTCCAAGTCCTAGGAAGGATAGAATAGGTATGTTGGCCACAGAGCCAGGCCATTCCTTGCACCCAATAGGTGCTGTTCGAGATGTTGTCGTTCTTCACTGGTCCTCCAGGAGCATGTATCTGTGTTGCATTCCAGTTTGTGGTTTTTCCCATTGGCGTGGATCCGATCCGTTGGCGGAAGCATAGGGTGTAGCTCAAATTCCCATTGCTTTCGAGAAAGACTGGGAATGATAATGCATTGTTCATCCATGGGTGAATGTGGTCTTGTGTCATTTCACGAAGATGTGAGTCATCATGTGTCCTTCTTGTCTACAGGTGATGCTGTTCATCTTCTTTCTTTTGGGTGAGTGTTAATAAACTCACCAGGAGTGCAATACTAGCCACTAGGAGGATGAGCATCTTCATGATGACCTAGCGCACCTGAGTCCTCTGATAAGTAGACCAAAGGCAAGAAGGTCAAGGGCGGGAATGTTTCCCAATCAGCCCTCCCTCCACCTTACGGATCACCAGAGGTCAGGGGCGTCGGCGTCCGTTAGTTTATGCTCTCACTCACTTTCTTACAGTGGCTTTGATGAATCCAGGATGGTCTCTCAGCTATCTTGCAGGCAGTTGGTGTGGTGAGTAGCACTTGATAAGGACCTTCCCACCTTGGTGAACTCCAATTTTTCCTTTGGAGTACTTTGATCAGGATCCAATCACCTGGTTTCAACCTGCAAAACACTGGAGAAGAATCACTCGGCTGCTGGTTGTTTAAAACAATCTCTTTATTTTCAAGTAATTTAGTCATCCATTCAGCTAGTGTAGTTTCTCTTATTGACTTATCTATGGGCTCACTTGTGATTGGTAGTGGAAATGGTCTACCGTGAATGATTTCAAACGGTGTAAGTTTCTGAGAACTTTGTGTCAATCTCATCCACATCTTTACCAAACCTATACATTCCGTCCAAGGTCTTCCTGTTTCTTCCATGCATTTTCTCAGTCTCTGTTTTATTGTGCCGTTAGTTCTTTCCACTAGTCCGGCACTCTGTGGATGGTAAGCACAGTGATGTTTGATACTGAATCCTAGTGCTTCAGAGACCTTGCTGATCACTTCATTACCAAAATGTGTCCCGTTGTCTGATCTTATCAGAGTAGGGATACCATATGTTGGAATGAAATGATTACACAAACATTTTGCTACTGAGATGGCGTCTGCTTTTTTTACTGGATAGATTTCTGGCCATCTTGAAAATACGTCTATGATCACTAGAGCGTATTTTGAGCCTTGACATTCATTTCGTTCAATAAAATCCATGTGGATTGTATGAAAAGGATGAGGTGGTGTGGGAAAGCTACCTCTTTTTGGTCTGAGGTTTCCCTGTGCATTATGTTTTTGGCAAATCATGCATGTTCTGACAAATTCTTTTGCTGAATTTTGAAATTATAAGTGTAGAAATGTCTAGAAAGTACGTCCACCATTCCTCCCGTGGACACATGAGTGGAACCGTGTGTCACCAATGCTGCTGTTTTGTGTAGGGATTTTGGTGGGATTGGTTTGCCATTACAAGTCATCAAATCATTCTCTAGCTGTGCTCCACATTTCAACCACTTCTTTTGTTCAGTAGTTGGTGCGGCTTTTTGTTCATCTTTAAGCACATCAAGTGGTATTTGCATTGAGGATTCAGACATCAGTGTATCTACAGTTTGTTGTGCTGCTGCTTTCGCGGCTTGATCTGCAAAGTTATTGCCCTTAGTGACCTCTGAGTTGTCTTTCTGGTGTGCAGCACATTTACATAATGCCAACTGTTTTGGTAATGTTATGACATCCAACAGTGCTTTTAAAAGATCTCCATGTCGCACTGGATTGCCAGTGGAAGTGACCATTCCTCTATTCTGCCAAATTTTTGCGAAGTGATGCACTGCTGCAAAGGCATACTGGCTGTCAGTGTGAATATTTATATCTTGACCTTCGTGTAACTGGCATGCACGTATGACAGCGGTGAGTTCAGCACTCTGTGCTGAAAAAGAGGAAGTTAAGGCTTTTGCTTCTAAAACTGTGTCTACTGTGGTTACTGCATAACCTACACAGTTTTGCCCAAGACTATTTTTGAACGCCGAACCATCTACAAAGATGTTAATGAAACCAGCTTGTGGTGTGCTGTAAATGTCAGCGCGTGGCTTTGTTTCCTCATCTAGCTTCCTTATACAGCAGTGCGCGTCACCATCTTGCGGAGTAGGGAGAAGTGTGCTTGGGTTCAGATATCCACACTTCTGAATCTTGATGTGTGACTGTGAAAGCAGAATACCTACATAGGAAAGCTGTCTTGCATGTGTGAGATAAGACAAGTTTGCTTGTAACAAAATGGAGGTCACAGCATGTGGGACTTTGATAATCAATGTGTGTCCGAGAACAATATCAGCAGATCTTTTGACTGCCTCTGCTGCAGCTGCACAAGCTTGAATGCAGGTAGGCAAACCGGATGCAACTGAGTCTAATTTGCACGAATAAAACGCAAGTGGACGTTGCTTTTCCCCGAAGGCCTGCGTCAAAACAGCCTTCATATATCCAGCACCTCCGTCCACATGCAAGTAAAAAGGTTTGTCATAATCTGGTAATGCTAAAACTGTATGTGTCTGGAGTGCGAGTTTTAGATTACTGAACGCTTCCTCAGCTTCTGGTGTCCATTCTATTTTATCTTTCAGTGCTAGGTTTTTACCATAAATTAAATTCTGCAAAGGCTGTGCTAGGCAAGAATATTCAGGAATCCAGCTTCTACAAAAATTTGCAGAGGCCCAAAAGGCTCATCATTTGTTGTTTCGTGAGCGGTTTTGGAGCATTTTGTACTGCTAGTTTTCTGCTGTCTAACAGTGTCTTCCCTTCCCCTGTGAGTGTGTGTCCGAGGTATGTAACCTTTGGGCTCCACAGTTGTAGTTTGTGCTGTGAGACTTTATGGCCCTGCTCAGCTAAATGGTGTAACACTGTCATTGTGTTTGCTTTGCAGTCTGCTTGTGTGTTCCCTGTGATGAGTATATCATCTACATACAGGAGAAACCGCCCCGGAGCGGGGAGTGTGCACAGTGACATAGACTTTTTTAGAGCCTCTGCGTACAGGGTGGGGCTGTTCTGAAAGCCCTGAGGTAACCTTGTGTATGTGTACTTTTGACCCTCAAAAGTGAACCCGAACAGATGCTGCGAGTCAGGGTGCAGTGGTACAGAAAAGAATGCATTTGACAGATCTATAACTGAAAACCACTGTTCCTTGGGAGTCACCTGATTCAGGAGTGTGTGTGGGTTTGCTACCACAGGTGGGATTTGTTCTGTCACTTCATTTATTGCTCTGAGGTCATGTACCAAATGGTACTTTCCTGTATTTGCTTTTTTCACTGGGAAAATAGGAGTGTTACAGGTTACTTCAGTAGTTTTTATTAAAATGCCTGCCTTTTCCATGTCTGCAATTACTGGTTTTATTCCTGCTTTGGCTTCTGTTGAGAGTGGATACTGTGGTTTTACTGGCCTGTAGGTTGTGGTGGTTTTTACTACAACAGGATCTGCTCCTTTAATTAATCCTACGTGTGTCGGTCCTATAGACCACAGCTTTGCGGGTAGTTCTTCTAATTCTGGATGTTGCTCTAAAGAGAGTGTGTATCAATCCTCACTGACCTCGTGCATGTGTGCATCTGCGCAGTCAGTCATGTGGGTTGCTGGCTGTGTTGTAAGTACCCACCCCAATGTGTACCTCATACATCCTGTTCTATCGCCCTGAAGCCACCCTTCATGTGTTCCTTCAGTTGACTCATATCTGTCCCTTTCAACCTGAGTGAGGATGCGGCCTAAGTCTTTCCAGTCTGTATTGTCATTACGTGCTACTGACACATGTGGTTTTGGCATCCTGTTTAGCTCTTGTACCTTTTCCGACTGTATTACAGAGCACACCGCATTGCCGCTTTGGGTAACATAGAGGTGTTGCAGTGTGAATTTCTGTGGGCCTAGTCTGTGCACATGTTGGTCATATATGGGGTCATGACCTGGACTTTGTTTGAACCTTAAGGTGTTGTGGTAATCAGCAAAATCTAGCTTTCTTGAATGAGTGGGCAAGTAGCGATTTGCTATATGCTGCAAGGGTTCTAATGGAGGCAGGTCTAATGTCCAATAATAGTGGGGTTCACCCTGTCCTTCACACACACTAAACCTATGGGCCTCAGGACTTTGCTCTTCATGCAACATTAATTTAGCATACATGCCCTCTGACCCTGGCACCACACCGATCTTTAGTTTTTCTAAAGCATCTCTCCCTAAAAGGTTGACTGGGCAGGATGGGTCATATATACATTGGTTTTTACAACTTCTGCCGCTTTCTTTGTGTTCTAGCAACAATCCTTCTGTTAATGATTTAACACTGGTGTGGCCTGATGCAGATTTAACTATCAGGGTGTCACTTGAGTATTTTAAATTTTTGGGCTTTTGATTTAGCACGGTTTTACATGCTCCAGTGTCACATAACATGGTTATAGGTTGGCCACTGACATGGATTGTTACTGTGGGTTTGTGTTCAGAACCTAGGAGCAACTGTTCTATGTTGAAAATTTCTGTCTCCTCCTCTGTTTCCTGTTCTAGTCACTTACTCTGATCCTCACTTCCATCCCTACAGTCTCTTGCAAAATGTCCTTCCTTACCGCAGTTATAACAGCGATTGTCTCTATCATTTCTGTTACCTCTATCTCCTCTGAAACCTCCTCTTTTCCTTCCTCTGTTACTCCGCTGTCCCTGTCTCTGTCCTCTATATCCACCAGCAAATACTACAAATCCTGTTTCAGGATCCACAGTGAAAACACCTCCTTTCTCTTTCTTTTTTATCACTCGAGTTGCATGTTCTGCATACTGCAGAGCATCTGTTAGGTTACCGGTGTTCATTGTTACCCAGTGTTTGTCAACATGGGCTCTAACTGGGGGAAGAATGCGTTCTTTAATTGCTGTTGGTATGGTCTCTCTGGGCCTTCTTCATAATCTAGGCCTGAATTTTGTCTAAAAACCGGACGTAGCCGGTCAAGGAAGTCTGATGCTGTCTCGGCTTCCTTTTGTTTTACTTCTCCTATTTTTCCATAGTCAGCCCTTGGGGCCAACCGTTCTCTAATTCTCTCATATAAATTTGTTAGGGCATTGACTAGGTCAGTGCTTCCTGGTGCGTATGCTACACCCCCGGCGTTTGAGCCGGTATAATCTCCTCTAACTGCTCCTATTTTTAATCCTAATAAATCTTGCACTACTTGAAGCATTTCATGACCGTTTAAATACCACTGCCTTCTGATCATTTCTACTGCGTCCCTCCATGGAATAAAACCTTCATTCAGTGGAGGAACGTCTTTCAGGACATTTTGTCTGTCTTTTTGTGACCACGGACGAAAAATATGTATGTTTGGGCGTTCATCTTGCTCTTCTTCTCCTTCTGGCCCTATTATTAGGCCAAATCTGGGGTTAGCCACTGCTACCATTGGGTAGATACCAGTGGCTGGCGGGTCGACTGTGTCTCTCCAGATGTCGGTCCCAGTGGGATCACTACCTATCTCTTCTTGTGGGTTATTTTTGAGTGAGAGTTTGTTTAGCATTGCCTGTGCTTCTGCATAAGGATGATGATGTGTGTGTGACCTAGTTCTTGCTGATATAGGTGAGTATATAATGGGTGGTGCTGCAGCTGTTCTAGTCATGGGTGGTGGGTGGTGGTGCATATGGTGGTGGATTAGTACACATATTGCGATTGTTTTTTCTTTCTATTTTCCTCTCGCCTATCTGCTTCTTCTTTCCAGGCCTGGAAGTATTGTGTTTCTTGCGTGCGTTTCACTTTCGTTTTTTAAGTTTTTTGTTTCATTTATTTCTTCCAAAAG
This sequence comes from Pelmatolapia mariae, assembly GCF_036321145.2. Lineage (NCBI taxonomy): Eukaryota > Metazoa > Chordata > Actinopteri > Cichliformes > Cichlidae > Pelmatolapia > Pelmatolapia mariae. Next base: position 19,047,657 of record NC_086229.1, on the reverse strand, counting down.
AGCTTCCTTCGGCTGTGATAATGCTGAGGGGCTGCATTTTCCTTCCCAAGTGGGACATTTTGTTTTTTTAGGATTTCTCCATCTACAAGCACTAATTTGTCCGGCGCCTGGACATTTTTTCTCTAACCACTGCTCGTCAGCAGTGAATTTTGAAGCTTCATTACCCATATTAATCCTTTATAACTACACAACTGCGGCAATTGAGTTCTAATAACAAATTGATAAAAATTGAGCTCAGCCTATTTAATATTTTTAATTAAACACAATATTACATTTTACAGTGTACACAACTGCGGCACCTTCGCTGGCACGAGAATCGAGAGAGGTAGTTGGCACGGCCTTCTACTTTCAAGCTATTCTTGAAAGCGGTGCCTCCTTTACGTGATGAAACACGACCTTTTCTCTCTTCACCAGCACTTGGGTGACCAACAGTAAACAAATCAGTGGAATAGTTCAGCCTCCTTATTGTGCTGTAAAATCAACTTATTCCACCAACAAAAATAAAACAATAAATACCTTTATGCGCGCTTTACCCACTACAGGGGAGCTACCAGTCCTATTTCAGACGAGCTCTATTTTATTTTAAAATGCTACCAGCCTTCTTCAGGCGAGCCAACAGGGGAGCTACCAGTCCTATTTCAGAGGAGCTCTTACCAATGCTACCAGCCCCTTTCTGGGCGAGCCTATACAATTTCATGCAACGTGTTTCAGAGTGTCAATATTCACCTGTTTGCTGACTCAATTCCGGTTATCAGGTCCGCTCATCGAACCCCAGCGTCGTGGACCACTTTTAAGAACGCTGGCCAGAACTCGAATTTACGCCTCTGGTCTTTTATCCTGTACCTAGACAGGAGCTGTCGACAGACTTCAGCGCGGGCTTCTCACGACACCAGGACTCGATGAGGTTTTCCTGTGGGATCACGCAAAGTGGTGTCCATCCGGTCCGAAGGACCAAGAAATGTTAGGAGTTTTCCTGTAAAGCAACACAGGGAAGAAAAGTGACACTCAAACAAGTTTGCAAATTCTCGTGTACACGGGTGAGGGCTCCGAGAGACTGACACCCCTGCAACGGCTGTCATCTTTTATTTATATTCAAGCATAACACGTTTCTCAGAACTGTACAGGAAAGAAAAAGCAGAACTGTGCTGCGTCTCAGAAATAAAGATAGGCCTGTACTACGTACAGCCTTCTCGTTGAACTCTGCCCTTCATATTGAACTCTGCACAACGTAACTTCTTTATTAAAGCTGAATACAAAAAGAACAAACACATTTAGATAATAAAATGTACTCTTAAGCATAAACATAATAAAATCCCTTAACACATGATATGAGTAACTCCTGTCCACAGCCTCCGTGACATTGTGATTTTGTTGTTGGTCTTCTGTCAGATCTTCATCTATTACTTCTGCACGGGGCACACCTTCATACTCTGCAGCTGCATAATAAAAGCATGTAAGAAAAAATTAGTGCATACACATAAGGTAAATGTACACCAGTATTCCAGGTGCGTGATTCATCTGAAAGTTATGTGCAGATTAGCGTACAATGAGCACAATTTTGTATGTTTTTGGGGCGGGGGTTACCTCCGATGGGTGCTCTTTTTCACTTTCGTTGCACTCGCCTTTTGTGCGGGTCCGAGTCTGACCGCTGCAATCCAAGCCTGACGTCTTCGTTTATTAATATCGGATACATGAGATCCCACCCGTTGCCTTCAGGAAGGGAAACGATGAAAAGAGAGCCCATTTTCCAGCTTCTTGCCTTCCCTATCATGTGATCTAACGTTGCAACCGACAACACAGTACGTACAAACCATAGCTGACGTTTCTGTGTGCTTCGTTTGGCCTACTGTCATGGCGGGAGGGGGCGTGGCCCCCCTCCCGTGACAACACGCTCCAAAGCCCTATATTGCACTAACATGATAGTATATTGTACAAACATGAAAAGTATATTGTTAGAACAATATACTTTTCACTTTTCTATTTTTCTGTTGAATGGGTGGCAGCTCTACGCTTCCGTACTACGCTTTCGTATCTGAGGCTTTTCAATGTGGCCTCACAAAATTATCACAAATACAACAACCATGAAAAGAGTTGGAAGGCCACTGCTGCTCAATCACAGCTGCCTTGTCAATGTTCTTCATTAGTAATTTAGCAAAGTTGACGGTGGTGGTGTGTGAGTGTCTGTGTGAGTGAAAGACAGAGAGAGGGAGAGCGAGAGACAGATTTTGTATGATAAGCTTCATGTTGTGATTGCACAGTTTGAGCACTCAGGTCGCATCAGAGCATCAGACCGTATAGTGTGAGACCCTGCATCATGACCTATGTGTCAAGAACCGGCTGTGTGGAGGCAGGAGAAGGACCCAAACGCAAAACTCACCGAGACAAAAGTGAACTCAAAACACTGCTTTATTGCAGGCTAGTACGAAAAAATATAACAAATCTAAACTGGGACATGGATAACTAGAGACACACAGGGTAACACAGCCATGAGGGAGAACGCGACCCAGAACTGAGGGAGACGCAGACATAAATACACAGAGGGTTAACGAGGGAAGTGGGAATACACGGGGAACACAGGTAACACTGATAATCATAACGAGACAGGGCAGGAGTGAACACAACGTGACGCATACTGACGAGGAACTGTCAAAGTAAAACAGGAAGTGCAGAGAGGTTCAGACAGGCGGAGAGAGAGGGGACAGACATAACGGGCTGGGGAAAAACATTGAATGAAACACAAGGAGGGGAAACGAGGGCTCACAGATACACAGAGGGGCACACAGGGGGTAATCAAATAAGGAACATTTGGCAGAACCTAGGAACCATGGCATAATGAAAGAACAAAAGTACAAAAACACAAATGATAACTAAGAATACTGGGCCAACGTGGCCCAGGACCATGACACCACCCCCCCCTCAAGGGCTGGCTCCTGACAGCCGAAACCCGAGAACCAAAAACAAGAAAAAACAAAACAACACACCCAGGGCGGGAGGCGGGGGACTAGGACGGAGGGAACGAAACCCAAACAAAACACAAGGAGCAGGGGACCAAAACTGAGTCCACAAATACACAAAAACAGTTCAAAACAGGGAAGCAATGTCCATATAGAACAGAAGGTCGACCCGGGGGGGGGGGCGACAGCACAAAAGTTCAGCGTGGCCGTTCCGGGGGCCGGACCCCTGAAAAGTGGCAGTGGCGGCAGAACAGGTCCGGGGGCCGGCCACGTGGAAGACGGCGGCGGCTACAGAGCGGGTCTGGAGGCCGGCCGCGTGGACATAGTTCCGGGGGCCGACCGTGCGGACGGCAACGTCGCGGAAACAGTTCAGGGGGCCGACCTCGACAGCGGTGACGTCCAGCTGGTGGCCCGGAAAGTGGCCGGCGATTCCGAGGTGCAGAAGCTGGACCAGGCGTAGCAGAAGCAGAGGCCGAGGCCGGACCAGGCGTAGCAGAAGCAGAGGCCGAGGCCGGACCAGGCGAAGCAGAAGCACAGGCAGAGGCCGGACCAGGCGAAGCTGGAGCCGATGCAGAGGCCGGACCAGGCGAAGCTGGAGCTGATGCAGAGGCCGGACCAGGCGACGGCGAAGCTGGAGCCGATGTAGAGGCCGGACCAGGCGCGGGTGAAGCAGACTCGGACCCTCCAGCGGAGACGAGGAGATGCTGGCCAGGCTGACCAGAGCCGCAAGCGGAGACGAGGAGCGGCTGGAGAGGTTCTCCTGAACCCCCAGCGGAGACGAGGAGGTGCTGGCCGGGCTGACCAGAGCCGCCAGCGGAGACGAGGAGCGGCTGGAGAGGTTCTCCTGAACCCCCAGCGGAGACGAGGAGGTGCTGGCCGGGCTGACCTGAGCAGCCAGCGGAGACGAGGAAGTGCTGGCCGGGCTGACCTGAGCCGCCAGCAGAGACGAGGAAGTGCTGGCCGGGCTGACCTGAGCCGCCAGCGGAGACGAGGAGGTGCTGGAGAGGTTCTCCTGAACCCCCAGCGGAGACGAGGAGGTGCTGGCCGGGCTGACCTGAGCTGCCAGCGGAGACGAGGAAGTGCTGGCCGGGCTGACCTGAGCCGCCAGCGGAGACGAGGAGGTGCTGGAGAGGTTCTCCTGAACCCCCAGCGGAGACGAGGAGGTGCTGGCCGGGCTGACCTGAGCCGCCAGCGGAGACGAGGAAGTGCTGGCCGGGCTGACCTGAGCCGCCAGCGGAGACGAGGAGGTGCTGGCCGGGCTGACCTGAGCCGCCAGCGGAGACGAGGAAGTGCTGGAGGGGTCCTCCCGAACCCCCAGCGACAACAGAAACAGAGCCAGCGGGTACGCAGACTTCTGCCTGAGGGGACGCTAACTGTAGCTGCACAGGGCACGCAGTCGGCTTGGGATGCAACGACTGGGGCTGTGCAGTGCAAACAGTCTGTCCAAACTTTGTCAGCACGACGCTGTCCTAAACTGACTGAGTGAGCACACAAGAGCTTCCAGCCGAGGATGGCAGTGACTGAACAGGTTGCTGAGCTAATAACTGAGCTAGTGACAGAGTTAATGACAGAGCTGATAACTGAACAGGCAGTGGAGCAAGAAACTGAGGTGGTAACAAAATGGATGACTGAGCAGACAATGGAGGTGATAACTGTGCTAGAGACTGAGCTGGTGACAAAACAAGAAACTGTGCTAATAACTGAGCTAATGACTGCGCTATGGACAAAAGTGCGAGTTGTAGTGGTGGTGGAACAGCAGGTAGTTGAACTTGTGACTGAGCAGGTGTCTGACTCTTGGCTGCTCTCCTCCGGGGAACAGGAACGGGTACTGGGCCTGGCCGAACACCAGTCATCCCCACCCGAGGAACAGAGACGGGTGCAGGGACGAGCTGGGCTCTGGCTGCCTTTACCCTGGGGGCCGGTGTAGGAGCAGGAAATAGCTGGACCTCTGCTGCTCCCACCCGAGGAACTGAGACGGGCGCAGGAGTCAGCAGGGTCACAGCTGACTCCTGCGCGGGGAACCGGAACAGGCGTAGGCAATGGCTGGGTGTCCATCAACCCCACCCGAGGAGCAGGTACGGGTGCCGGGATGAACGGAGCCTCTGCCAGGCTGGGGACAGAAGCAGGGACCAGCTGGACCTCAGCCACCCTCACCCGAGGAACTGATACGGGTGCAAGGGAAAGCTGGGCCCGCGCTGCCCTGGGTACAGGAGCTTGAGTTGGAGAGCAGAGCTTAGGAACAGTTACAGTCACTGGGTAAACGAGGTTAATGGTGCCGAACACAGTACTAGCAATCAGAGACTTATGGTGGGCTGGTTCTAGCAACTCTGCTGTACATAAGTTGTCCATGTCATAATTAGCAGCCTTTAAAACAGTCATTATGGGGACAGATTCGGGCTTAGCAAACTCTGGGTCAGTAACGCTCAGCTCAGAATGGGTGATTAAAGAAGCAGGTGTGTTTTCACAGACCAACTCAAAATGAACTGGCTGGTGGGCTTCACAGTCCAGTGGTGTGACAATGTCAACCACAGTCTTTTGAGGCGTAAACTCAGTGTTAACAGGGACTGGCACACAGGCATGGTGAGCTGGTTTAAAGATTAAACTGTTCATAGCAGAGGAATGGCTAATAGTCTCTGTGTCACCTGGCTCAGGCAGAACGCTAGGAGTAGACGTTACATTGGCTTGCTCAAAAACACAGGCCTCATTCACAGTGGCTCTTTGAGGAGCCGAGAGAGCAGTGGCTGGTTGAGAAGTTGGCTGAGGGATATCAGAAATGTCTAAAGACAAAACGGGCTGGAACATGAGACAGTCACTAGAAGGAGCATCACCTGGAGAACACTCAGTCTCAGATGGTTTCTGCTGATCATCATGCACGGTTACATCTAGAGCTGATGATGGTGGTGGTGTGTGGCTGAGCTCAGACTGGGAGACCTCTGAATGTTCAGGCTGAGTAAAACAGCTCTGCGGGGCTACAATGCCGGTAGCAATATGTAGCTGAGTCTGGTGTGGAATAACAGTCTTAGGTTCAGCTAACTCTACAGGTGAAACATTTATACTAGCTAACTCAGAGGAAGCACTGCGAGCATTACAAAAATCTGAGGGCTCAGAAACACAAAGAGCACTAGTGAGAACAACTGGTGAATTATCTGACACGGAGGTGCCTCGCTGTATAGTGTCTCTAGAGTTCAAACACAAAATGGCAGAATTGTCTGAGTTAGGCTGCACAATATGCACCGAGGGCCAAACAGTGCTACTCACAGTGGGGGATAAGTCATGGAGTCCGGGATCAGAAAGCTTGGGCTGAGTGTGTGAAGCACAGTCACTCTCTCCCACGAGTGCAGCCTGCTTGGCTGTACGGGAGCGACGGCGGCGAGAACGCTGTTTTCGCCGAGAAGGGGGAGGAGACGAGCCAGGCTGCGAATCCTCCAGCGGACCGAGCTGAATGTCCTCCGGCTCTTCATACTGGAGAGACAGCTCCGGGCGGATGCGTACGGTGGAGATGAGGAAGTCTTGGATGTGGGGGTGTAGCGCGCCGAACAGCCATAGGAGTCCGGACACCATCCTCTGTAAACTGATGGCTACTGTATCCCGATACTGCTCACCTGGCAGCGCTGCCCACTCCTGACAGTGATACTCCACTGTATAGATTAGATCCTCCTGGAGCTCAGCGGAGGGATTGTGAGCTGCTGGGTCCATGACGTGGTCGCGTTCTTCTGTCAAGAACCGGCTGTGTGGAGGCAGGAGAAGGACCCAAACGCAAAACTCACTGAGACAAAAGTGAACTCAAAACACTGCTTTATTGCAGGCTAGTACGAAAAAATATAACAAATCTAAACTGGGACATGGATAACTAGAGACACACAGGGTAACACAGCCATGAGGGAGAACGCGACCCAGAACTGAGGGAGACGCAGACATAAATACACAGAGGGTTAACGAGGGAAGTGGGAATACACGGGGAACACAGGTAACACTGATAATCATAACGAGACAGGGCAGGAGTGAACACAACGTGACGCATACTGACGAGGAACTGTCAAAGTAAAACAGGAAGTGCACAGAGGTTCAGACAGGTGGAGAGAGAGGGGACAGACATAACGGGCTGGGGAAAAACATTGAATGAAACACAAGGAGGGGAAACGAGGGCTCACAGATACACAGAGGGGCACACAGGGGGTAATCAAATAAGGAACATTTGGCAGAACCTAGGAACCATGGCATAATGAAAGAACAAAAGTACAAAACCACATGAAAACTAAGAATACTGGGCCAACGTGGCCCAGGACCATGACACTATGAACTTCTAACCCCTGAGATTCAATTGTACACTTTGGGCAGATGCTGAATAACGCGACTGAAAAAAATCGCACAGTGTTTGTCCAGCTTAATGCAGACTGTTTAAACTAAATAAGCTGCTGTTTCACATAATAAACCCTGTCAGCCGCAGTATTGCCTTCTGTTTTAACAGTTAAAGCAGTAGAGTAGCTGTGTTTTTAAGTGTGCGTGGTACTCTAGGGTCATTAACCAGGCTAGCTGTTAGCTTATAGCTGACGCTAGCTAACCAGTGTGCAGTTAAAAGGACAGCCGAAGCTGCACAAAACACCCACAAACTTATCACACTACAACGTAGCGCCGAAAATATGACTCGCAGCTCGAAACAGCTGCTGTAATTTAAGACTGACATCCAGCTAACCACAGCTTAAAATATATTTAGCGAAAACTTACCGTTTCCTCAGGTTACACGAGCTGAGTTTTTTCACGCTGAAAAGTTGTTGTTTTGGCTCTCACTGAAGACACCGACACTGAAGACATAGCTGTTCTTTTGTACTGCTTTTAAGAGAAAAATTCTTAGTATATGAGGCCAAGGGTGTTCATCCTCTTCAGCTCTAGCGTAGACAATTGGCTCTGCCATGTTTTCACGTGTTTCTTCTTTCCATGTGTCTGCTACTTTGAAACGCTTGGGCCGCTCTGCCCGCCACAGTTTCAAACTGGTCATATGACTGCATGTCCACATCTGATTGGTAAAAAAGTTACCAGAAACTCCACTGGCAGCATGTTATCTAATGTGTTAAACTAATTATTTTTTAAAAAGTAACGAGTCAAATTTTGCAAATGTAGCAGAGTAAAAGTAACGTTTCTTCTTCACAAATGTACTCAAGTAAAAGTAAAAAGTATCGTGCAAAAAAGGTACTTTAAAAGTACATTTTTTTCAAAAAAAAAAATTTACTTTTGCACACATATGGAATGTACACATGTACACACATATGGAACAATTCTCCCCCATCTTAGACAAAATGTGACCTTAAATGTCCTTTTCTACACTGAAAAAAGATTGGCCAGCTCTTGGATTTACGTAAGCATCTTGCGTGTATTTAACACAAGTGCCTCATGCTTTAAAGTTAAGTGTAACTCTATAGTGTAGAAACTACATGATATGCAGAGAGGCCAGATTAAGTTGTTCATATCATGTTCGAGTGAAGTAAGTCAATAACTTACTGCAACACTGCACGAGATTTCAGTCTCACGCGCTTTGGATCGTGGTTTCAGGAAGGCACCCATCTCAGTCAAGTCGAGCAGCCGCCTTTACTTTTTTGGAATAACGAAAAAAGTAAAATGGGTGGTTGTTACCTTTAAAAAGTTTAACTTGTGATTTGAACACAATAATTTCATGTTTCTATGAACGTAATTAAATCATGAAGGATCTGTACGAAATTCAACAACTTAATTTGTTATTGTTGAGATGACATGATACAATCTAGTAAGAGTGGTTAGTTGCTGAACTCATGAAATTCACAAGATCGCACAAGATGTCAAACTCCAGGAAAATCACTGGAGTTTTAAGAGGCAGACACCTACACACACACCACGTGTATGCTATCATTATTTCTTGTGGTTTAACCTGTCAAGGACAAAAACGTACAAAAAATTCAGCATCAAGCCCTGAAAGCATAGCTTTCTTATTTTGTTAAGTCTGGATTGTTGGCATGGTGGTTAGTGATGTTGCTTCACAGTAATTAGGTCCTGGGTTCAAATCCACAGTCTGGCTCGTTTGCACTGGCTTCTCTCTGAGTATTCTGGTTTCTTCCCACAGCTGAAAGTCATGCAGTCGTTAAAGTTAGGTTAGGTTAATTGGTAATTGTAAATTACCTGTCAATGTAAGTGCAAACGGTTGTTTGTGATAGACTTGTGAGCTATCCAGGGTGTACCCTGCCTCGTAACCTATCACTCCGGGGTTATTTCCCAGCCCCCCTGCAGTCAGGATAAAGATCGTAGTTGTTGTAGATCCATTAAATTTTTATAGTAACCAGAGTTTAGCCTTTGTTGAACATTATGGAATATGAAGACAACATGTAGTATTTAAGTGACCAAGTAGTATTTGGGTAAAAGTTATTTAATAAAATGACAAAATTGTTAAGTATTAAAATATTCCAACAGCTCCACTTACTTCATCTGAACATGTTTCAATCGCGTTTTATGAACACAAAATGCAGAGGTTTATTTAATATGAAAAAATTGTTTTCATCTAACTCAATTGTTTAAGTTTCTGCTAAAGGAAAACATTTGTGTGCAACCAATGTCCACTATTTAATCAAGTAAATCCAACATGGCCTTTTTTCAGTGTAAGTCGTGTCCTTCTTTACACACGACTCTTGGCCTCCAGGGCATAAAACTTTCAACATAATCTTTTACTTTACCAGAACCCTCATACGTGCAATAAGACTGCTATATGTGCAATTCTTTCTTTGACAAAGTTGTATTTTGTATTTTCTCACTCAGTTGTATATAGTGTTGGTATTCTATTTTATCCTATTGTATATATCATTCTATTCTACTTTACTTCATTGCATTCCAGTGTTTTCTAATTCCTGCTGCATAACTTTGCACTTTTGCTGTGACAAAACAAATTTCCCACCTGTGGGACTAATAAATGTCATCTTTATCTTTAACTAGCCCTAATCTAAATCCTGTCTCATCCACTGCTGAAATTCTAGTTCAATGAACCCATGTGTTGCAGTTTAAAATTGAAAGAGGAAGTGACTCACACCCAAGAGCTTTGTGTGTGTGTTAATGTCTGTGTCCCTTTTAAATGAAAAAAAAAAAAAGTGAACACATGTGGTGAGTTTTCCTTAATTTACACAAAATATGACATTAAATATCCTTTTCTAATTCCTGTTCTTCTTTAAACACCATGAATGACCTCCAGGTCATAACCTTTGGACTTATATCTCGGATATAAGTCCACACAGCGCAGCAAGCACAGAGAAAAGACAACCTCAGTGCTTCCGATTTTTCCTCAAAACTCAGAACCTGTTTCTGTCATTTATCTGCCCAAGAACTTCATCAAATGGACCTCGCGGGGTCCAGTAATCTTCAGCACAGGTATCTCACTGCAGCCAGTGAGGATTTAAAAACAGTTTCTTGTCTCAGTTTACCCAGCATTGACTTAGCAGATGGACTGCAGCCGATCCATCCATGTCAACACAATTGTGTATCCCCATGTACACAACTTATTATTCACTTGTATCACAGCACATCTAGTAATATCATCAGAATTACTTCAACCTGGTAAACATTGATTTTCCTTTAAAATCAACTTACCATTAAAACTCAAGATCACAGCTGACTCGATTCTCCTGGATCATTTATCAACCTCCAAACCAACACAGTCCACATTGATTATTTTCTGGACCGCAGCGGAGCCACCAAAATTCATGTAAATATATCAACCATTCACCGATTTATTTCTTTTCCTCAGACCTCGCCGGATCTGTTACTTCAGCACAATAAACACTGATTTTCCTTCAAAATCAGTTTGCCAAGAGCCACAAAACCATTTCTGACTCGATTTTCTGAACTTCTGTGTCACTTAAATATCCTGACAGCACCAGGTGTTTTCTGTCGGACTTCCTCGTCCGAACTTACGCCTTGTACTTACCATGAGCTGACCAATAACCCTTATATTCATTTTTATTCTTAAACATACATTGCGTCTCTTTTTTCTTTTATCATAACATCTCATGTTACTTCTTATCTCAGTGCTGTCTTTCTCAAAGTTTCATTATCCTTGCTTCAAAGCTTCTCATTACTTTAAAGCTTCTTTATTCTCATGAATTCAGTTTTACCACTACTGAGCCAATTTGATAGTTAAGATCATCTACTCAGTGAACAGATAATTTAGAATTCAGCCAATTTGCACAAATTTGCTTATTGAACAGGTTTGTGCTTACCTTTTTAATCTTTTTAGACCGGTCCTCTGTCCGCCTCATATCAGATCCAACCTTCGGCCACATTTGTTCTCTCTGATCTAATCTAAAAGCTTCAAGGTCTGCCTCGCCCATTCAATGCACACAATCTCTTTTTCCCTTTTTCTTTGACAAGAGATACTCAAAAATTCTGCAAATTCTCTGCACTCAGTAGTAGGCTCACAGCTTTATTTATTACTCTGTTTCTGGTTGAATTAAAATAACTCTTATATTAGAATCACCCTGTCCAGTGATACTGTCTTTCAAAATCAACAAATGCACGCTCACAAAAAACAGAAAATGTCCTTCCTGCCTCTTCTGATCCCCGAGGTGGGGCTGGGCAGTATAAAATTAGGGCACAAAATATAATGAAACAATGGCACAACAGGTTGTCTAAATCTTATTGATCTATTTCTGCAGAAACTGTAAAGGCGTGGTGGGTCTCAGCCGTTTCAGCGTGACATGTGCACTTTACGTAAAAACGACCCTCTCTTGGTGAAATTTCAATTTGGCAAGCCCCTAAAATCAACATGCCCTTTATTTAAATAAGAAATGTAATTACTACAGGTCGTTTGATCAGTGTGCTTGTTATGTTAACATTAAAAGAAGAAGTGACCGCACCCAAATTTTTAACTACGCACTTCTTAACCAGAAAGAAGAGAAGGGGAGAAAGAAAAAAAAATGGAGAAAAAGGAAAAAAGAGACCTCCAAGCCTCTCAAACACAGGCTCCAGCCAGCGGCAGTTTAAATTTTTTCAGACAACTTCTTTACGTCACTGTTTACAACTGTGACTCGTTCACTGAACCCTGGATCTCAACAACGCTACACGTCTCTCGTGCGACCTCAAAAGGTCCACGGACTTCTTTGGGGAATCTCAACAAAAACACAGATTTTCACAGACCACGGCGGGTCCACAAATTTTCCCTGACCACGGCGGGTCCACAAATGCACAGGTAATACTTCTTAATCGTCTCTCATAGCTCACAGTATTTATTATCAGACTTTAAATTTTACTGATCGGCTGGTTTACTACAAAACCTCAAGCTCACGGCTGGCCTGAGTCTCTCTTAAATCATATATCAACACCTTGGACCTTTGGGTCCAGTTTTTATTCTCTTAAAAACATGTCACAACTCCTCGGACCTTCTGTCCGGTATTTACTTTTAACACATGTCACAATTCCTCGGACCTTCTGTCCGGTATTTACTCTTAACACATGTCACAATTCCTCGGACCTTCTGTCCGGTATTTACTCTTGATTAAGTGTCTCTCAAAATGATCCTGTGATCATTAGCTATTCCTGAGGCCACAACTCTCAGTGGGACGCCACCCAAGTACGGTCTTCAGACCACCTAGAAAACGTCTTTCCTAGGGAGGGAGCTCTTCAGCTCCGTGACTGACACTTATTGAACAATATCTCTTATATTGTCTTATCAAAATGACGTCTCTCTTATTTTTTAGCTCAGTACTGTTTCTTACGAGTCGACACTGAATGCAACACTACTTCAGTTTCACTTTTGTTTTAAACAAAACTCAAAGCAGAGACCAACGAGTAACTCCTTGACCACTTTTTAAAATTATCATCCAATACAGCACAATTTCAGTTTAAGAGGTTTGTGCTTACCTTATTTAAGTGGGCCCACAGTAGTCAAGGAAATCACCCGCGATGTCTACCGTCCGATCGCCGCCTCTGGCTCGACCTGCCGCGGAATGCTGACACCGAGTCTACGCCTGCCCCGCGTCCTCCACCAATCTGTTGGGAATCAATCAGTGCAGAACGGTGCGAACAAACCACGGAAGTAAATATAACGGAGTAAATGTAACTCGTTACTACGCGACTCTGGTGGGAGCATGTAAATGTTAAACAGAAGAGGTCCCAAGATGGAACCTTGGGGAACTCCAAATGCGGACTGGTTATTATATAGCGCTTTTCTACTCTGTCCGAGCACTCGGAGCGCTTGATACAACTAATTCATTCAGCCAATAACACCCATTCACACAAGCACTTCTAAGCTTAATTGCTAAGTATTTAACATTCATACACATTCACACTCTGATGGATGCATCGGAGAGCAAATATCCTTGCCCAAGGATATTTGGCATGCAGACTGGAGCAGCCTGGGATCAAACCACCGACCTTCTGGTTAGTGGCTGATCTTCTCTGACACCTGACACCTGAGCTACAGCCACCCCATGTGATACTTGTCTGCTCAGATGTGAAGTTACCGATTGATACGAAGTATGTCCTGTTTTCTAAGTATGTTTTGAACCAGTTTAGTACAGTTCCTGAAAGACCTGCCCAGTTCTCCAGTCGTTTGAGTAATATGTTGTGGTCAACTGTATCAAATGGTGCACTGAGATCCAGTAAAACTAAGACTGACATTTTTCCACTGTCTGTATTCAGACATATGTCATTAAACAATTTGGTCAGAGCGGTTTCAGGGCTGTGGTTCTGTCTAAAACCTGACTGGAAGGCATCATAGCAGTTATTCTGTTTTAAGAATTAATTGAGCTGTTGAGAAACTGCTTTTTCAGTGATCTTACTTAAAAATGGGAGATTTGCGATCGGCCTGTAGTTGTTTATTTGTGTCTTGTCAAGATTGTCCTTTTTCAGTATAGGTTTAATTACAGCAGTTTTTAGTGGTTCTGGAAACTCACCTGACATTAAAGAAAAGTTGATGATCTGTAACAGGTCTGACTCCAAAGTCTTTGAGACCTTTTTGAAAAAACTTGTTGGCAGGACATCTAAACAGCAAGAGGAGGAGTTCAGTTGACCTAAGATGCCCTCCAGGTCTTTGCTGTTATTAGGGTGAAACTGTTTGATGGTGTTTAAACAGTTTTTCGGTGGACACGGTACATATCCTGAATCTGCAGTTGATGTACCAATTGCTTGTCTAATCTTTTGGATTTTTTCTGTGAAGAATTTGGCAAAGTAATTACAGGCCATGGTCGAATGAAGTTCAGCTGTCACTGACACAGGAGGGTTTGTTAGCCTGTCAACTGTAGCAAATAAGACCCGAGCATTAGGACTGTTTTTGGTGATGATGTCAGAGAAGTAGGACCTCCTTGCACTCCTCAGTTGTAAATTATAATTGTGAAGTTTCTCTTTATAGATGTCATAATGAAACTGGAGGTTTGTTTTTCTCCATCTGCGCTCAGCTTTCCCACACTCTCTTTTTTCATTTTTCACCAGTTTGGAGTTTCTCCATGGAGACTTTTTTTCCTTCCAGAGATAACCTTCACCTTAATGGGAGCAATAGTGTCCATTGCATTTAACACTTTAGCATTGAAGCTATTGACGAGCTCATTGACTGAACCTCTGGACAGGTCAGGTGTTAATGGGAAGACCTGGTTAAAGATATCACTACTGTATTCAGTTATACACTGCTTTGTGATCACTGCTGTTGATATATTTGTGTGGGCTGAAATTTTGCTTTCCAAGAAAACACAGTAATGATCAGACAGGCCCACATCAGACACAGTAACCTAAGATTAGTTTATAATGTTGACCTTAATCAAACCTTTAGGTCCAGTCCCTGCTCTGTCATTACAGAATGTTCTGACCAGTCATGGATCCAGCAGATTCAATGTGTTCAAAGACTTTTGCCCAGACTCCACAGAAGCAGCAGCTTTGTGGAGGATTCATGAGAAACAATGATGGAACAATGATGACTTGTAGATGTTTCGCTGCTGTGGCTCAGGAACTTGTTAAGTTCTTACTCTCCAGTTTCTTCTGACCAGGACTCTATTTCACATCATAAACTCTGCCCTGTTAGGAAATGTTGCTTAAAGATAAGGAGAAAGAAAAGCTGTGGATGACTAAAGGTCTGCAGAGGACACGCAGGAAGAAAAATCCACTTTAGGTGCAGTTTCTACTGCAGAGAAGCAGAGACAGTGAAGGCAGCAGTATCCCTCCTTCATCAATGTTTACAAATATTAGAGAAATGATCTGTGAAACAATGTGATCTGTTTATTGATCAAATTCAAATTCAAACTAGAAAAATTTGCATTTCCTGCGAAAATGCTGTGTGGATGCCTTAACGCTGAAGCGGTCTGCTGAAAAGCTGAAAAAGATGAAAAGTTGCAAAAAGTTGTATGGTGGTGAAAAATAAGAGTAGCCCGGAGCAGGATTCGAACCTGGCCCTCCTGGTCTCAAGGCAGCCACCTAGCTCACTGAGCCAAACTCATTCTGACAAAGAAGAGAAGGAGAGACTGAACATTATTGGGGAAATGAGCAGAAGCTGTTGAGAATTGCCTGATAAGAGGTAAAACGGCTGAAAATTTTAACAGGTAGGACTCGAACCTCTGCCACCGGGTCTCACGGCAGCTGCTCAACCCTCTGAGCCAAATGAGTACTGCTCACGAACACAGATATGATGAGAAGGAAAATGTGCACTGTGGAGCACAAGCTGAAATTAGCAGAAAAGAGGTGAAGAAGAAGAACTTTGTTCTGAAAAGAGGTGAAGAAACTGAAATTTGTGCTTAAAACAACTGAAAAAATTGAGCTTGTAGCTGACAAGGGGTGAAGGAGATGAAATTTTTACTAAAAAAGAGCTGAAAAACTGAAAAGACAGTTTTTTGATGAAAAGAGGTGAAAAAACTCACAATTCTGCTGAAAAGGGATGAAGAATGAGCAGTATTTCTGCAGAAAAGACTGAAAGAAGCAGAACATTGTGCTGAAAAGAGGTGAATGAGCAGAATTTCTGCTGAAAAGAGGGTTTTTTTCTTAAAACAGCAGAAAAACAGAAAATTTTGCTGAAAGGGGCTGAAGATGTTCAAATTTGTGTTGAAAACAGTTGCAGATCTAACTAAATTAAACCATATCCCACTTTTAAAGAAGGTAGAAGGTGATCTAGCTAGGTGGAAATGTCTACCCATATCACTCATGGGAAGGGTTGCCACTATAAAAATGATGGTATTACCAAAAACAAATTATTTAATCTCAATGATCCCAACTAAACCGCCGCAAGATTGGTTCAGTTCTCTAGATTCATATATGTCCAAATTCCTTTGGAAAAATAAACCCCCACGTATAAGCTTAAAAACACTACAAAAGACCAAGGATAAAGGAGGATTAGAACTACCTAACTTTCAGCACTACTTCTTAGCCAACAGGCTTCAGTTTATCTCAGGATGGCTAAAACATACCCTCTTAGATGAACCTTGGCTAGATGTAGAACAAGCACTTTGCAATAATCTAGAGATTTCAGATCTACCATTTATCAGCTCAAACATCAAAAGACATGAATGCTTTAAAAGCGTCAACATCAGCTCTTCTCTGACAGCATGGTGGGAGTTTCTGAAGTTGACAGAGTCTTCATTAATCCCATGCAAACGTACACCTTTCTGGAACAACCCTGACATATTACAAAACAATAATATGATAAACTTTTCAGATTGGAGTGGTAAAGGAATCAAATATTTAGAACATATATTAGAAGGAACAGAATTTATTTCATTTGACAGACTATTTACACAATATGGGATCAACAAGAAAAAATTTTTAGAATATCAACAAATTAAATCCATAGTAAAAAAGAGATTTAAACTGGGTCAAGATGATCTACAAACACCACCAAGTGTGGTTCAATTTTTTGCTCTTTAAACCCCCAAATTACTATCCAAAATATACAGAATGCTTTCTAAAACAGATGAATCAATATCACTTCCTATTGCAAAATGGGAAGCGGATTTATCAGTTAACTAATCTGTCCCGCATACAACAAATGAAAATAAAATAAACAATTAAAGGTGAATCAAATGGACCATTACGGCAAGGCTGGGATGGTCCATTTGGTAAAGTAAATCCGTTGGGCATCTTTCTTCGCCTTTAGACAATAATTCTAATGGCAAAAGATCCAAACGGGACAGGCAAAAAAAAAAAAAAAACAGTTAAAAAAAGTTTAACTGGAAACTGAAAAAATTGTTGCCATAAGTGGGATTTGAACCCGGGCCTCCCAGTCTTAGAACGGCTGCTCATCTCACTGAGCTAAAACACAGCTCAGCCCGGCGAGCAGAAATAAGTGACCACATTGATAATGTGTTCCATTCATTTCAATGGGCAAAAATATTGCAAAAAATATTCAATATCTCAAAAAGTATAGAAGTTATGAGCACCAAAAGTCATAGCAGTCGTTAGCAGAAAGAGCAGAATTTTTTAGAGTTTGAACGGAGAAAATCGGCTGAAAACTGACAGAGTAGTTAATCGGCGAAATACGGAGCAACTAGAAGAATAAAGATAAAGAACTAGAAAAATTTGCATTTCCTGCGAAAATGCAGTGTGGATGCCTTAACGCTGAAGCTGTCTGCTGAAAAGCTGAAAAAGATTAAAAGTTGCAAAAAGTTGTGTGGTGGTGAAGAAAAACTGTCGCCCTGAGCAGGATTTGAACCTGGCCCTCCTGGTCTGAAGGTAATTATTCATCTCACTGAGCTAAACTCATTCTCACAAGAAGAGGTTGAGAGACCGACAATTCTGCTGAAATGAGCAGAAGCTGCTGAGAATTGTGCTGATAAGAGGTGAAAAGGCTAAAAAATTTGCAGAAAAGAAGTGAATCAGTAGAATTTCTGCTGAAAAGAGGTAAAGAAGCAGAAAGTTGCGCTGAAAAGAGATGAATCAGCAGAAATTCTGCTCAAAAGAGTTTTTTCTGAAAACAGCTGAGATTTGTGCTAATAAGGGGTGAAAAGGCTGAAAATTTTGCAGAAGAGGTGAATAGGCAGAATTTAGGCTGAAAAGAGGTGAAAATTCTGAAAATTCTGCTGAAGAGTTCAATCAGCAGAATTTCTGCTGAAAAGAGTTCAGCAGAACTCTTTTCAGAATTCTGCTGAAAAGATGTTTTTGCTGAAAATAGCTGAAAAAGCTGGGATTTGTGCTGAGAAGTGGTGGAAAAACTGAAAATTTTGCTGAAAAGAGGTGAAAAAGCTGAAATTTGTGTTGAAAAGAGTTGAAAAAGTTTAATTGTTAACTGACAGAAATGTTGCCATAAGCGGGATTTGAACCCCGGCCTCCCAGTCTGAGAACGGATGCTCATCTCACTGAGCTAAAACACAGGTCATCTCGGCAAGGAAAATCAGTGAGGCCACTGATAATATGGCAGAAATGGTCAAAAAATATTGCATAAAAAATTCAATATCTCAAAAAGTATAGAAGTTATGAGCACCAAAAGTCATAGCCTACATTAGCAGAAAGAGCAGAATTTTTCAAAGTTTGAACGGTGAAAATAGCATGAAAACTGAGGGAGTAGTTAAGCGGCAAAAAACGTACGGAAGCAACCAGAATAAAGTATAACTAGAAAAAATTGCATTTCCTGCGAAAATGCTGTGTGGATGCCTTAACGCTAAAGCTGTCTGCTGAAAAGATGAAAAAGATGAAAAGTAGCAAAAGTTGTATGGTGGTGAAAAAAAAACATGTTGTCCTAAGCAGGATTTGAACCTGGCCCTCCTGGGCTCAAGGCAGCAACTCATCTCACTGTTCCAAACTCTCTCTGACAAAGAAAGAGATGGAGAGACTGACAATTATGGTGGAATGAGCAGAAGCTGCTGAGAATTGTCATGAAAAACGTAAAAGGGCTGAAAATTTCGCAGAAAAGAGGTAAATCAGCAGAATTTCTGCAGAAAAGAGGCAAAGAAGCAGAACATTGCACTGAAAAGAGGTGAAATTGCTGAAAATTTTGCAGAAAAGAGGTGAATCAGCAGAATTTCTGCAAAAAAGAGACAAAGAAGCAGAACGTTGCGCTGAAAAGAGGTGAATCAGCACAATTTCTCCTGAAAAGAGGCAGAACAACCTGGTTCTGCTCAAATTCACCAATCAGAGGTACTGCTTCTGTCTGCCTCATCAGGCTGTGTACTTGTATTTATTTCTGCCATGGAATCAGTGAATCAGCAGAATTTCTGCAGAAAAGAGGCAAAGAAGCAGAAACTTGCGCTAAAAAGAGATGAATCAGCAGAGTTTCTGCTGAAAAGAGTTTTTTTTCTGAAAACAGACAAAAAGCAGGAATTTGTGCTGAAAAGGGGTGAAGAAGCTAAAGTATACCAAATCAAAGTATTTGTGCCAAAACATAGTGTTTCTGCCATATTGTGGTACTACTACATTACAACATGAATACGGAGTAAAGATGAAAGAAACTGGCAACAAATTCCTCCACTACAAACCAGTTTGATACCTAATCTTTGCAGTGTTCACGTTTACTAAGGCACTACCCAAAAGGCGCCACAAGGGGGCACTCCAACACAAGAGATGACCTATGTACACTGATGCACTTAGTAACAGTCAGCCTCCTTGAATTGGCAGAAATACTGTGATTTAGTAGTAATACTATAATATAACAGATATACTGTGATGTTGCAGACATAGTATGTTTTTGCACTACTCATTTGTAGTGAAAAAAAAAATAGCAATATAAATTACAGGTCTGTGATAGTGTATAAATTTGTAGTGAAAAAAATGTTGACCAAGGTGGGATTGAACCCACGACCTTTGAGCTGCAAAGCCGTGTCATTACTGATTGCGTAAAATGTGCAAATAGCAGAAAGAGATTATAAAGATTATAAATTATAGGAAGTGTGCATAAAGAAAACCAGAGTGCGTGTGGTGATGTGATGTGTGTGAGAGTCCAGTCTTATAGTGATGTGTGTGGGAGAGTCCAGTCCTACACCTGGTTCAGGGCCCGAATAGCCTCGGGGAAGAAGCTCCTCCTCATTCTCTCTGTTTTGGCCTTAAGGGAGCGGAAGCGCTTCCCAGACCTCAACAGTGAGAAGAGTCCATTGTTGGGATGGGAGAGGTCCATCATAATCTTCCTAGCTTTGGTCTTGCACCGCTTGGTGTAGATGGACAGCAGGTCAGGGAGCTCTGATTGAATGATGCGTTCGGCCGAGCGCACCACTCTTTGCAGATCTCGTCTGTCGTGATTGGTGCTGTTCCCAAACCAGGTGCAGATGTTTGCCGTCAGGACGCTCTCGATGGTGCAGGAGTAAAAGTTCTTGAGCGCCCTCAGTGGCAGATGGAAGTCTCTAAGTCTTCTGAGGAAGAAGAGACGCTGACGGGCTTTCTTAACCAGGGTGTTGATGTGACAGGACCATGAACATGATCAATAGAAATGATTGGATGAACAGCAGTGTGGTTGGAGGAGAAATAGAACTACGACTGATGCGGTGATGGAGAGGGTTGGAGGAATAAGAGAAGCCGTTGAAAGTGATGAGTGTTGTGTTGTTTTTCTATTGATCTACAGAAAGCTTCCCATCGATCACAGTCAGTTATTGACCACAGTGGAGAAGTGTGGGATCAGCTGTTTGGAAAATAGACAAATTGTGAGCAGATTAACGACACTCTGTCAGGATTTAGAGAGGTCACATGTGCTAGCCTGGGACCTCTGATTGGTCCACAGCTTTTTCTACTTTATATTCATAATGTTTGTGATGTTGCTGGTTTGTTCACATGTGTTATTTCTGCAGATGATCCAAACTGATTTAGTTGTGTGATAAATTTACGGGATCTGTTGTTGCTGTTGAAGGAAGCTGGAAGTCCTAAAAATGTCCTCTGATGTTAATAAACTTTCCGTTAATATGAAGAAAACCACATTTATGATTTTTATACATCAAAAAGAAACTGAAGGAAAAATGTGAAACATTCAAACTGAAAGAGTTTATTTATTTGAGCTGCTGTGATTGATCACAGGTTACCATGGAAACAACATAAAACGCTTTAGTGTAAGCAAAGAGGAAATTATGAGAAATTTCCTCTTTGCTTTAGTGTAAGCAAAGAGGAAATTATGAGAAATCTTTGGAGTAAAAGGCTGAAAGGATCTATGAATGCAGCAAAGAAAAGCACCACCTGTGAAGAAAGACAGATACAGGTGTGGATGACAGGTGGACAGGTGGACATGAAGGAGGAGAAGCTTAAATACCTGGGCTCAACCATCCAAAGCAGCACACACAAGAGAGGTGAAGAAGAGAAAGCAGGCAGGGTGGAGTGGGTGGAGATGAGTGTCAGGGCTGGTGTGTGACAGAAGGAAGCCCCAAGAGTGAAATAGAAGGTTTAAAGATGGAGGTGAGACCTGCTGTGATGTTTGCTGACAGAGATGAAGGTGTTCAGATGTTCACTGGGAGTGAGCAGGATCACAAATGAGTCCATCAGAGGCTGAGGCAGTCTGAGAATGTGCAGAGGAGGGAGGGTGGAGAATGAAGATGGAGCTGCCAGGCAGGAGAAAGAGCTCAGAGGAGGTTCATGGATGAGTCTGAATACCAGCAGGAAGTTGAGCAGCTGGTACTCTGGTGCAGTCAGCACAATCTGGAGCTGAACATGCTTAAGAGTGTAGAGATGCCAGTGGACTTCAACACTGCTCCCCCTCACCATATCAGACAGCCCGGTGTTGACTGTAGAGTTCTTCCAGTTCCTGGGTACCACCATCTCCCAGGACCTGAAGTGGGAGACCAACATCTCCTCCATCCTCACGCCTCTCTCTTCCGGAAGATGACTGAATAAGAAAATTATAAATACTTTGACTAACTGAGTCGGGTTTTCTCTGTCCAGTAAAAGAATAAAACAATAACATTTTTAAGTTATTTTAAGTTATTTTTAAGTGACTTATATATCATGTTTAACCTGAGCGAAAGACTGCGGGGGGTTTGAAAACAATGTTCCGGCAGTTCGCTGTTCTCACTGGCTCTAGTGAGCCCTGTCTTGCTACCGAGCTGGTGGGTAACAGATGTCTCCGAAAACGTCAGAGCACTTTTGCAAATATGTGATGGCTTGATAAATAGAGCAGATATATCAAGTTTACACAGCGACATTCTCGCCTGACAATATCTTAAAAGTTTGTTTTGTGACCCAGAAAGAGTAATATTAAAACTAAGTAGCTGCCCCCATAGTTGGAAACTGGAACTGGCTGGGCCGCGTTATTAATTCTGGGACAGGTTGGGCCACAAAGGATACACCCGACCCATCCTTCCAATCTGGGGAAAAGGAGGATGCATTTGTCGGCCGCATTTGTCGGAGTCTTCGAATTTGGACAGCCTTCATCGCGTCGCTGTAACGCAATCGGCCTACAAATGCGGCCTCCGAAGGGTGTGGCCCCTAAATTTGGACACAGCAACAATACCAGACTGCTTCTTCTTCTTTGGTGTTTAACGACAGCTGGCATCCTTGTACATGCATTGCTCCCATCTTCTGTTTTTGTCATGTAATTGGATTGAACTTTGTCAGGCCTCTAGACTAAGATGTGACCAACTTAGGTGTCCCACCTGAAGCCTAAGCTTCCTCTGGTCTAGCTTCTATGGTCACTAAGGCATGCAAACCCCCTGACCATGTTAAGGTGGCAATCCCTCAGAGGGAAAACAGAAAAGCAAAATAACATAAAATAAAATGAAATATTGCTTATTAGATTCTAACAACTAAAAAGATTTAACTTAACTGGAAAGCCTATATCGAATATATTCGAAACCAACAATAACACTTCTCACTATTGCCAATAGGCTGGTGCACGTCCTGTTCAGATGGCATGTCCATATCTACCATGACCAGCTTGTCCACATTCACCACCTCAACATCGCCAGCCACTTTCCAGGCCACTGGCTGGACATCATTGCCCTTGTGTGCCCTCCTGAACTGTGTCTCCGTCACTGCCTTCCTTGTGGCTGGCCTCTGGATCTGCTGCCTTCGTCGCCGCCGCTGGCTTCACAGTCGGCCTGCAGAACTGCTCCGCCGCCACCGCTGGCATCGCAGTCCGCTTCCAGAATTCCCTCACCACTACCGCTGTCCGCACTGTCGGCCTCCTTAACTGTTTTGGACTCTGTTTTGGGTTTTGGGGTTTTTTAAAGCTCCAGTGTCTGTAATGGACATCTTGTTTTGACTCCTGGGGACTCCTGGGTATTGTTTTGCCTTTGTTTATATTGTAACGAGCTCAGGAAAGGAGGAGACAGGGTTTCGTTCGGTCTTGCTTCCCGCCGGTTAGCCAGGGAGCACAGCCGTTTATTTGCCCGCACAAACACTGCCGCGAGCTAACTGCTCAGTGTGGCCAAAGCACAGCCACAACAACAACCACACACACAGGGCGCCCTCTGACCCCGGAAGGACACACCGTCGCAGCAAGAGGGCGTCACCTGTCACCATGGTAACATAACATTTAACCATCGTTACACTGCCCCCCCAGAAGTAAGTTCCTCGTCCCCGAGGGAACAACACAGTCTCTGAGGCGGGGGGGTAGTCTACGTTCCCTCCTTGACCTCCTGAGCCCCTGGGGGGTACACAGAGCTTTGGGGCTTTGAGGTGGAGAGCCCGAGGGAGGGGAACCCTGTAAACAACTTCCCCCACTCGCTCCAGGACGCTGCAGGGCCCCACCCAGCTGCTATCCAGTTTAGGGCACCGTCCTTTCTTTCTCTTTGGACTGTAGACCCACACCAGCTCCCCAGCACGGAAGTGCCTCCCCTTCGTGGTGATGTCATAATTCCTCTTTTAGCGCAGGCCTGCCTTCGCCAGCTGCTCCCGGGCGTAGGAATGTGCAGAATCCAGCCGGTCCTGCAGCTTCCTTGCGTAGGCCTGGTGGCGCCTCTGGCGCGTCCGGGGGCTTCCCAAAAGCCAACTCAGCAGGAGCTCTCAGCTCTCTCCCTAACATGAGCAGGGCAGGCGTACATTGGGTGGAGTCTTGCACTGCCGACCTGTAGGCCATGAGGATAAGGGGAAGAAGGTAGTCCCAGTCCTGTTGGTGTTCTGAGGTAAGGATGGCTAGCTGCTGGGCCAGCGTCCTGTTAAACCTTTCCACCAGTCCATCGCTTTGGGGGTGAAGTGGGGTGGTGCGGGTCTTCTTAATCCCAAAGCGTTCGCACATGGCAGCAAATACCTTGGACTCAAAGTTACGCCCCTGGTCACTGTGGAGGGTCTCTGCTGTTCCAAAGCGGCTGAACATCCCCTCCACTAATGCATCAGCGACAGTCTCAGCCTCCTGATCTGGGATGGCATATGCTTCCGGCCACCTGGTAAAATAGTCCATGGCCACAAGGACATAGCGGTTTCCTCTGTCTGTAAGAGGAAATGGGCCCATGACGTCCACAGCTACTCACTCCATTGGAGCTCCTGCCGGTTGCTGCTGAGATGAGCCCGGGACTGGTCCTGTGGCCCTTTGTGCGAGGAACATGCATCACAGCTGCAGCAAAAGTCTTTTGCATCCCTCCGCTGCTGACCCCAGTAGTAGCCCTGGCGCAGGCGGCGTAGGGTCTTGGAGACCCCAAAGTGGCCGGAGCCATGGCAGGCTTCCAGTGCAGCTGACCTCAGCGACCTTGGCACTACAACCTGCCACCTCTCCTCCCCTGTGGTGGGATCCTTCCAGGCACGCTCCAACACCCCCTCCTTCAGCCTGAGAGCATCAAACTTGGCCCACAGCCCCCTGGTACAGGTGGAAAACCCAGTGACCTCATCCCAAAGGGGTCGCTCCTCCCTCTCCAGCCACTGCAGGACTGGCATCAGGTCAGTGTCTTGTTCCTGTCGTGCCCTCCACTCCGCTGCATCCACCACCAGAAGAGCCCTGCAGGCGAGCTGTGTTACTCCGTCCATTGTTGTGAGTTCCCGCTCTGTCTCCTCTCGCTTCTCACAGTAACGGCAGCCAGCTGCAGCACATGGGCGGCGAGAGAGGGCATCTGCGTTAGAATGGTGCGTCCCTGCTCTGTGCTCCACAGTGAAATTGAAGGCCTGGAGCTCCTCCAGCCAGCGAGCCACTTGTCCCTCTGGCTCCCTGAAAGACATCAGCCACTGGAGGGCGGAATGATCAGAGGACTGGGGACTCTGTCAGCGATCTGCGGAGAGTGTCGAATGCCTGCTGACAGTCCTGGGTCCAGATGAAGTCACGGTCCTTCTGTAGCAGGCGGAAGAGTGGTGCAGCTATAGAGGAAAAGCTCTTCACAAACCTCCAGTAATAAGACGCCAGTCCTAGGAAGCTTTTGAGCTGTTTCTGGTCCGCTGATGTGGGCCAATCAGTAATGGTGTGAATTTTCTCCTCCAAAGTGCTGATGCCCTCCTGACCCAGCTTGTGGCCCAGAAACTCCACCTCCCTCCTCATGAAGTGGCACTTGTTGGGGTGCAGTTTCAGGCCTGCAGCCGCCACCCTCCCCAACACTTGTCTCAGGGCATCCAGGGCAGCATCAAAGGAGCTCCCGTGCACTAGAAGGTCATCCAGGTAGACCAGACACCATTGCCGTGGGACACCAGCCAGCACACTGTCCATCAGCCTCTCAAAGGTAGCAGGAGCGTTACAAAGACCAAAGCTCAGGACTTTGAACTGCCATAATCCCCTGTTGGTGCAGAAGGCTGTCTTCGGTCTGGACTCAGGGGACAGTGGCACCTGCCAGTAGCCACTCCTAAGGTCAAGGGTGGAGAACCAGGAGGATCCGGCTACTAAATCGAGAGACTCGTCAATCCTGGGAAGGGGGTAAGAGTCCTTTTTTGAGTGGTCTGTAGTCCACACAGAAACGCATCCTTGGGATGTTTTTCTTAGGCACCATCACCACAGCGGAGGCCCACGGGCTATCAGATGGCTCTATGATGCCCGCCTTCATCATTTCACCCAACTCTCTGTCAGCAGCCTCCTGATTAGCCAGGGGCAGGCGGCGGGGGCACACTCTAATAGGCTGGGCATCCCCGGTCTCAATGACATGCTCCACCAAGTGTGTCAAGCCAACATCACTTTCTTTCAGGGCAAAAATGTCTCTAAACTCTTTTAGTACCTGCCATAGACTCTCTTGCTGCTGTGGAGTCAGCCCCTCACAGTTCTTTGACCAGATGCTCCTCACTGCTGAGAGCCTCTCCTCCTCCCCTGCTTGCTGTTCTGCTGGCGGGTCTGCGGGGGTCTCCGAGGTGGAGGTGGACGCTGCGGCAGATGCTGGGCAGACCGGGGGAGGAATAAGCTGCACCTTCTTCCCATCAGGGAGTATGAGGAAGCCTTTGCCCAAGTCCAGTACACCACCAATGGCTCGCAAAAAATCCAGCCCAAGGATGCAGGCGTCCTGCACGTCAGCCACCCAGGCAGCATAAGGCACACTGAAGTCCCCCACCTTAAACTGGAGCACTCCCCTCCCTCTAATTGGGGCCAGATCACCGGTCACAGTCTGAAGTCGCACATTAGTTGGTTGCACAGCAGCTCCGGTTGGGACGACATCGGGTCGGACCAGCTTTGCATTGGACCCTGTGTCCAGAAGGGCTGTACAGGACACCCCCGCAATCATCACTGGAACATGGCAAAAGTCGCCAACCTGGGTCCAGCCCACAGCGATGACCGCACCGGGTGGAAATGGCGGTGGTGTGGGGATATCGTTCTCCCTGGCCCGTGTACTCCCACCTACACGGGCCCGTGGGCGTTTCCCTGAACCGCTGCAAGCTTGGGGCACTGCCTGATGAGGTGTCCGACTTGTCCACATCCCCAGCAGCTCTGTGGTCGGCGGCGTGGGCCAGCCCGAGGGGAAGGTGACTGCAGAGAAGCCGTCTGAACCAAACTGCACAGCCCCGCTGGCGTCTCCATCTGCTCGACAGGTGCTGACACAGCCCTCACCACATGTGTGTCATCAGCGCCCCCAGAGGATCCTGCAAGCATCTCCCTCTCCAACGCTAGCTCCAGGGCTGCACTGAGTGTGGCCGGTCGAGCAAGCTGAGTTTGCATACGAAGCTCTTTACGGCTCAGGGCCTGCAGGAACAGGTCCCGAGCTAACTCCGCCTGCACTGATGGTGGCATGCTGTCATACGCCCTCCGGCAAAGACACTCGACTTCATGGGCCAAAATGCGAAGGGACTCTCCTGGCAATCTGCGCCTGTTGTGGAACTCCGACCTCACCAGCACCGGTTGGTTATACTGCCCAAAACGTCTCTGAAGTGCCCCAACCAGAGCATTATAACCCCCCCTTTGCTCCTCGGTCAGCAGCAGCAGGCATGCAGCTGAATCTTCACACAGGCACAAAGCCAATTGGAGAGCTTTATGTTCCTCAGACCAGCCAGCTGCAACAGCTAACAGCTCAAACTGTGCAATAAACACTTCCCATGGCGTCTTGCCGCGTTTTCATGTTCGCCGCAGCTTGCTGGGCGCCGCCATGTTTGTTTACATAACGTGACGGCGC
This sequence comes from Pelmatolapia mariae, assembly GCF_036321145.2. Classification (NCBI taxonomy): domain Eukaryota; kingdom Metazoa; phylum Chordata; class Actinopteri; order Cichliformes; family Cichlidae; genus Pelmatolapia; species Pelmatolapia mariae. Next base: position 19,020,374 of record NC_086229.1, on the reverse strand, counting down.
GCCAAGCGAGGTCGACTCCCTCCCGCCGGAATCGCGGCCACGGTGTGAAAAGGTCCCGAGCCTAGTCAAACCTGGAGAAAATCCAGCCTCAGCAGACAGCCGCAGCGCCGTTTCCCTCACTCTATGGGCAGGCGAGCGCGGGCGAACCTCCCTCTCCTCCGTCTGCCTCTTAATCTTGTCCGGCAACATCCTCGTGTCTCGTGACGGTCAGCGTCGCCAGCAACAGGGTGTCGGGCGTTTTAGGTGGTCGTTCTTCACTTCTGACACCAATGTAACGAGCTCAGGAAAGGAGGAGACAGGGTTTTGTTCGGTCTTGCTTCCCACCGGTTAGCCACGGAGCACAGCCGTTTATTTGCCCGCAAAAACACTGCCGCGAGCAAACTGCTCAGCGCGGCCAAAAGCACAGCCACAACGACAACCACACACACACACAGGGCGCCCTCTGACCCCAGAAGGACACACCGTCGCAGCAAGAGGGCGTCACCTGTCACCATGGTAACATAACATTTAACCATCGTTACAATATTTTGTTCTCTTAAATAAAGCTCACTCACATCCAAGTCAGTGTCTGCATCTTGGGTTCTTCATTCATAAGTCCACACAGCTTGCCCTGCAAACCGTGACAGTAATCACCAAAAACATGGTAGTTTCTCAGTGAGTCAGAGTTTCTCTCTGTCTGCTTTCAGTGAGCTCATATAGATGCTGTGTCCGAATTCAGGGGAAGGATGCTCATAGGGATCCTACCTACCTATGTCACGTAGGTAGTGTCCTTCAACGGACGGGTAGTCAGGAAGTGAGCGGCTGTGGACAGCCCCCTTTTTTTTTTGCCATAGCAACTTCATTGAAAAAATCAATGAGTTACAACATATTAAAAGCTGTGGACAGCCTGCCTTCGTTCAAGTCCACCCTTAATTCCACGTTTTTCCAGTTGCTAGCTGGACAACTTTAAAATGGACCCAGAAATGTCGTTCCGTTTTTCTGTACATTTGTAATTCTGGAGGAGCTAGAAAAACTTCATTGTCGTCGCCAAAATGTTTTGTACCTTAGGCTCATCAGAGATGATCACATCCAGGTAAAATAATTTTCTGTAATCTACACGCATTTAGGAATGACTTAACAAGTTTCATGGATAATTCCAGTGACTGAATTATTGCCGCTTATTCGTACACATTCACTGTATTATATAAAATATATAAACTAATTCTCTTTGAAACTTATAGAAACTAATCTTTTGTTTTCTTTTTGTACATACCATTTTGTCAAGGTCAAAAAGTAAACCTTTTTGGTCTGTTTTGGAGCAGTCTGGGGGGATGTGACCTTTGAATGACCTATAAAATAAAGTTTAATATCTCAAAAACCGTAGCAGCACAAACGCTCATTTTACCTGCACAAATCAGCACTAACGTAGCACTAAAAAAGTAGACCATTTTGGTTTGTTTTGGAGCAGTCTGGGGGGATGGTGACATCATCAGCAAAAAATATAACTTTTAATATCTCAGATACTGTAGCAGCACAAATGCTAATTTTACCTGCACAAATCTGCACAAACATAGCACTAAAAAAATAGACCTTTTTGGTCTGTTTTGGGGCAGTCTGGGAGGATGGTGATGTCATCAGCAAAAAATATAACTTTTAATATCTCAGATACCGTAGCAGCACAAACGCTAATTTTACCTCCACAAATCAGCACAAACGTAGCACTGAAAAAGTAGACCATTTTGGCCCGCTTTGGAGCAGTCTGGGGAGATGGTGACCTTTGAATGACCTATAAAATAAAGTTTAATATCTCAAAAACCGTAGCAGCACAAACACTAATTTTACCTGCACAAATCACTAACCGCTCCGCCTATTTGCCTTTACGTTTCAAGTGGGTGGGGGGTCAGCTTCACTCTGCTCAGGTCCACAGATGTCTGTGAGCACACAGAGCCGAGATCTGATCAAGAGCGAATGTCAACAACTGAGTGAGAGGGGCTGTTATTGTGTGTGTATATGGATAATTGCAAACACAGAACCACATTTCTTGCACGCAGAAACGAATTTTTTTGCTCAAATTAAACTTTTGTTTGCTCAAAATAGTTTTCTCCTCAACATGCAACATTTGCGCTTGCAAATTTTGCTTTTAATGTGCACTCAGAATAGCGGCACTAAAATAACGCCATATCCTTGGGCCCTGCCACCTGAGAAGCGAGCAGAGGAGGTGAGAGAAGTGCGGTCAGCACGGCTGTGGTAGTTAGACATTGGAACTGAGTCTGTCCACAGCTTGTATCCAATCAGGGCGCAGAAACATGTCAGCGAGCATCCAGAGAAATGGGAGGCACATGAGCTCAGTTTCAGGTGTTTGTGAAAAAGCTCTAATTTCTTCTGTAAATATGAGATTTCACTTTTTTTCTTTTTTATAAATGTAGAAAAGCTCCTAAACCTCAAAGCTGAGTTTGTCATCATGGGGCCCTGAGTACAGATCACTGAGGAGCACGAATGGAAACATGACAACATGTTAGAGACTGAACACCACCTCAGCCTGCTCACTCACAAGTCTCCACCCGCTGCGTCTCCACTTGTGTCTGCAGGGGTGGTGTCCTGCTGTGTGGCCTCTTTGGAGTAAAATCATTGAACAGCTGATTTGTTAAACTCTGTATTTTAATGAGTTTTGTTCATTTCTGTAATTTTTATGAATAAAAGTAATTTCTCAGAAACTCAGCTGTGAATGTAATCTAGAATGAGACAGTTGTGTGTCTGTGCTGGTCGCTGGGACTGGTTGTTGTGTTTCTGAGGTTGTTTATTACTGAATGGTGTCTCTGTTTTATCGCTGCTTCACTGTTCGGAGTTTTTCATTGTGTCCCTGTCTCAGGTTTATTTCCTGTGACTTGTTTCAGTTTGTGTTATGAGTTTATTGTGGTTGCTGCCTCCTCAGAGTGCGTCTGGATCGTGTTTAATATTTTATCGTCTTGTTCGGTTGGTGCTGTTTGGGTTGTTTCCTGTTTTACTTTAGTTTGATTACTCTGACCACCATAAAACCTTTGCTCCTTAGCTCAGTGCATGAATCTGAAATAATAACACACATGTACATTTCAGCCTTTGCGCAAACACACAGTTTCAGTGAGTTTTGTTGGTCTTTAAAACAATAGTGGTCTCCTCAGATTATTCATATCCATGTATATCAGACGCTGTTTGGTTTCTTAGTGCAGCTGATTGTGTTGGAGGTCCAAGGTGTGTTCAGTGTGTCCACAGAGAGTCTGTAATCACAGGAGTGTGTGAGGTGTCATAAAAAGGTTCTGGCTCAGGCTGAAATCACAACATTAATCCCATAAACACTGATGTACAGCACAGAGTGAAGCTTCATGTAGTTGTTTGTGTGCAGTGTGTAGCATCCATGCTAACATAAACTCACTGAAGACCAAAAGCTTCATGTTTCAGTTTGATTGTGTTTGAGTCATAACGTTTGCTCTCAGCTGGTTGTAAATGACGGTCATGTGACAGGACTTTGAGCTTTCTGTGTGTCGCTGTGAACCTGGAGCAGTTACACTACGAGGAGGCTCCTCAAAGCAGCTCATTTTCAAATCACTGATTGATTGATTGATTGATTGATTGATTGATTGATTGAATCTTTATTTTGAACATGTTGAAAAAGTACAACAACATAGAATTAAAAGAGACAAATAAACAAAGCAAAACAAAAGGAAAACGAGCAACCACAACTGCAAATAACTTTCATGTTCAAAAAGGAGTAGGAAGAAGCATAAGCTTATTTAATCCCACCCCTTTTCCACTATCTACACTGTTAGAAAAAGCGTCTTGAAAAAACGGTGATACTCCGGCAGCTGGGGCGCCAAAATACGACCGTTTAATTAAAGAAAATAACTCCCGCATAAAAATACGATTATTTCCAGTAATGAAAATACAATTAGTTGCGCTAATTTAACATGGGATCTCGCCTTTTTCAAGTGCCGCTAAACATTAAATTAGGAACATGTTAATGCCAGTAAACAATGAAATCATCTATAAATAGGAAAAAAAACCATCTAAATAAAACAGTAATATTCCGGCAGCTGGGGCGCCAAAATACGACCGTAAAACAACAGAAAATAACTGTCCCATAAAAATACGGTCATTTTCAGTAATGAAAATAGAGTTTGTTGCGCATAGAGTTTGTTGTTGCATTTTAACGTGATCAATCAATGAAATTATCTATAAACAAGGTCAATGAATGTGGCAATATGAATCATAATACGTAAATGTACAGTTAACAGTTGGTTTAACTAACAATGAATTGCATGCCCTGGGACAGACTGACAGAGGCGAGGCTGCCGTATCGCACCATCGGCCCCTCTGGCCATCGCCAGTAGGTGAAGTGTCTTGACCACGGACACAACGACCGAGAGTGTCCGAGCCAGGGCTCGAACCGGCAACCTGCTGATCACAAGGCGAACTGCCAACTCTTGAGCCACGATCGCCCGAACTAGCAATGATAATAATACTTATGTGATGTAACACAAGCTTATAGGGATCATGTTATATACTTTTCCATAGCATTACATTTGAATTCAACAGTTCAATCTTTCAAATAACGGACAGATATTTGTGAAACCATGATACATTTGTGAATGTATTTTAACAATCTCAATATGCATATGTACAGACAGATACATTTAATAATGATGAAAATTATGTTTCATTACATTACAGTGATTTAACGTTAATTTACATTTGAAATGTGGAGTCAAAGTCTATTTACGTAACTTTAATGATATTCTAGAAGAACAGAACAAAACTGTAAAATGCACGATTTTTTCCTACGGTCGCAGCCATACCCGCGACCTTGTTGTTGTTAGTTCACATTCATTGGCCGATGCTTAGCGTCATGTGTCCCAACATCCAATGGCATATCACATTGTTTTCAAGGCCACACCTTCACCCCAGGTGCAGAGGCCTATTTCTGTTCAGGAAAGTTGTGAACACTTTGAGATTTATATTAATTGCAATTCCTACCGCTATATTTATTTTTTAAAAAACATATAATTAGCAAAGCGTGGCCGTCCACTTATTTACATTGTGGCATGCAAAGGAATCTTAACTAACAAGCTCAAAGAGAGAGATTGAGCTTGTTATTCAACGCCAAGCTGGTAGGGGGAGTTCTTTATTTAAACACTTTCCGGTAATTCAATGTGCCTCAAGGTTCAACAACAGCAGAACAGAAGTCACTCATGGTACAGCGCTCCCGCTACAAAACAACAACTGTCAGTGACTCTGCACCACGGCGTAAACACAACATTCAAGATAACAGTTAAAAGTAACTAACCATAAACAATAAAACAAGAACATCTAAACAGCAGCACATGTCCCAAGGCATGATGGGAGAGAACTAGCTTTTTCTGGATGTATTTTTGCAATCTGAATATGCATATGTACAAACAAATATATTTAAAAAAACAGTAAATTGTGTTTTACTATATTTACAGTGATGTTATGTTATTTTACCTTTGACATGTAAGATCACAGTCTACTTATGTAAATTGAATGATATCCTAGAAAGACAGTACAAAACTGTGAAAAATTACGGTAAGATACTTTGACATTACTATTTTTTGGAACAGTGTAGTAATCATACATAAATACCTCCTTGCAATTACATTATATGTTACGTGCATTTTTATTTATTTATTTATTTATATATCTATATATATATAGATATATATCTATATATAGATATATGTTTCTATCTAGCCATACATACGTATATACACATATACACATATACACATTTTCAGTAACCCCAGTAACACCTCAAAGGATACAGAACCTACAGACATATATACCCATACCAACAAACCCGTGCACCCGCACACACATGGAAATATTGGACAAGAACACCCTGTGAAATCTCTACCTCCTCCCTGTACCCAACAAAAACAATATCCTTAAACCGCTTTTTAAACTGCGCCATACTCGGACATTGCTTTATATCGTTACTTAATCTATTCCACAGCTTCACTTCACACACAAAGATGGAAAAACTTTTTAATGTTGTACGGATACAGGGATGTTTTAAATTTAATCCCCCCCTCAAATTGTATCCCCATTCCCTTTTAGAAAACAGTTTTAGAATATTGTCAGGAAGCAGGTTATTTATTGCTTTATGCATAGTTTGTGAGAAAATGAACCAGATCTGTGAATTTTAGAATTTTTGTTTTTAAGAATAGTGGATTTGTATGATCTCTGTAACCAGTTTTATGGATTATCCTTATGGCCCTATTTTGTAATATAAACATTAATGATAGCGAACATTTGTAAGTATTGCCCCAAACCTGCACAGTAATGCAAATATGGTGCAATCAGGGAACAATAGAGAATGTGGAGTGATTTGTGGTCCAGAATGTGTTTTGCTTTACTCAAAATTGAAACACTTCTTGAAATTTTATGTATATGATTTATATGAGACTTCCAGTTTAATTTATCATCTATAATCACAATCACTGGATTCTTCTTGGTGGATTTCAGGTGAGCTCATGTTACAAACAACTGCTGTGTGTGTGTGTACTTGTTTTCATGACATCTTAGGACAATTTTATGATAACACACTCACAATATCAGAACGCTCGGAAAAATTAGGACATTTTTGAGGTCCTCATTTTTCTGAGCCTTCTAAAGTGTTCTAGAGGCCCCCAACATGCTCCCAAACCAAAAATCTCGAATGTCCTGAAACATCACAATTTTATAAAACAATGTGTTTAGCGTTTTTGCTTACTTTCAGTTTCGCCACCTACTGGCCAGTTTTGGAACTTAAAACACTTTTAACACACTTTCAGTGATGTCACTCTGCGAGTCCTCATATTGTAGGTGTGTCAGACACAATAACACATTTGACCCAGGTTATACCCTTCTGGGGATTAGCGGACACATGCGTGGACAGCACCTTTTAGCTCTTGTGTCCACAGTCGTATTCAATGTTGAAATGGAGGTGAACTTTATTTGAATCATTCGTGGAATAATAACAGACAAGATTTGTGGCTTCTGAAAATTGTTCGTTCAAACCTTGCCAATTAAACAATCATTCTAACACATCAAAAACTTTTCACATTTTTATACATATTAGGGTAAGCTATTAGCAAGGGTAACAACAGTTAAATCAGGCAAATCTTGACAAAAATGAAGGTCTTTAGATTCAGTTATCAGTGCCTGCGCATCTTGTTTTTTTTGTTGTTGACAAAATGTCTCGGAATATAAAGTTTCAACATTTGTCTAATTATGTTACTATTAATCAATGAGTCTTACTTCTCAAGATCAATGAACAAATTGTCTGACCTTCACTATGCAGAATGATGTGTGTGCAGATTTTGACTCTTGAAGATTTTATATTAATCTGCATTAATATAATTGCATCTGCAATCTGCAGTTGAACTTGGAGATTCCTGCCGCTGTCATCTGATTCAGTATGACCATCAGGCTCAGTCTCGACTCTGTATATCTACAAGAATTGATGAAAAAAGTCAACACTTCATTAATTATATTTTAAATTAAACTTACCTTATACTTTTTACAATATCGTATAAAATGCATATTGTTTCTTTAAAAACTAATAACACACTATTAAAAACTGCAGAATGCACAATTCCAGCTTCATTTAGTAATTCAATTAGTAAATAAAAGTCAGTAATTAAGTCTCTTAATTAACTAAGCAACTGTAAATGTCACAGTATGCAGCAGTACAATTCAATTCAATTTTATTTATATAGCGCCAAATCACAACAAAAGTTGCCTCAAGGTGCTTCATAGATACAGAGAAAAACCCAACAATCATATGACCCCCTATGAGCAAGCACTTTGGGGACAGTGGGAAGGAAAAACTCGCTTTTAACAGGAAGAAACCTCCGGCAGAACCAGGCTCAGGGAGGGGCGGCCATCTGCTGCGACCGGTTGGGGTGAGAGAAGGAAAACAGGATGAAAGACATGCTGTGGAAGAGAGACAGAGGTTAATAACAGATATGATTCAATGCAGAGAGGTCTATTAACACATACTGAGTGAGAAAGGTGACTGGAAAGGAAAAACTCAATGCATCATGGGAATCCCCGGCAACCTACGTCTATTGCAGCATAACTAAGGGAGGATTCAGGGTCACATGGTCCAGCCCTAACTATATGCTTTAGCAACAAGGAAAGTTTAAGCCTAATCTTGAAAGTAGAAATAGTGTCTGTCTCCCGAATCCAAACTGGAAGCTGGTTCCACAGAAGAGGGGCCTGAAAACTGAAGGCTCTCCCTCCCATTCTACTTTTAAATACTCTAGGAACAACAAGTAGGCCTGCAGTGCGAGAGCGAAGTGCTCTAATAGGGTGATATGGTACTGCAAGGTCATTAAGATAAGACGGGGCCTGATTATTTAAGACCTTGTATGTGAGGAGCAGGATTTTGAATTCAATTCTGGATTTAACAGGAATCCAATGAAGGGAACCCAAAACAGGAGAAATATGCTCTCTCTTTCTAGTCCCTGTCAGTACTCTTGCTGCAGCATTTTGGATTAGCTGAAGGATTTTCAGCGAGTTTTTAAGACATCCTGATAATAATGAATTACAGTAGTGCAGGTAAAATTATTAACAAGATGATCGACCTCTGTTGGAGTAGCGTTCAGATAGCTGCTCTGCTCTGTGTTGGTACAGGGCATTGAAGATGATAACAGTGGGTGGATTATATTCTTAAACTTAGTTACAGCACTTTCAGAAAGACATCTACTGTGATAAAGTTTACTCTCCACTGCTGTGTAATCAATTATTGTAAGTGTAAATGTTATCAGGAAATGATCAGGCAGGAGAGGGTTTTCAGGAAACACTGTTAAATGTTCAGTTTCTATGCCATATGTTAAAATAAGATCTAGAGTGTGATTAAAGTGGTGGGTGGGTTCTTTTACATTTTAAGAGAAGCCAATTAAATCTAATAACAGATTAAATGCCATGTTGAGGCTGTCATTTTCAGCATCTACATGGATGTTAAAATAACCCACAATAATTTTTTTATCTGAGCTGAGCACTAAATCAGATAAAAAGTCTGAGAAATCAGAGAGAAACTCTGTGTAAGGCCCAGGTGGACGATATATGATAACAAGTAAGACTGGTTTCTGAGTTTTACAGCTGGGGTGGACAAGGCTAAGCATCAGGCTTTTAAATGAATTAAAAGTCTGTCTTGGTCTTTCGTTAATTAATAGGCTGGTGTGAAAAATTGCTGCCACACCGCCCCCTCGGCCTGTGCTTCGAGATTTCTGGTAGTTAGAATGACTCGGGGGTGTTGATTCATTTAAACTAACATAATCACCCGGCTGCAACCAGGTTTCTGTAAGGCAGAGTAAATCGATTTGTTGAACAATTATTAAGTCATGTACTAACAGAGACTTGGAGGAGAGAGACCTAATATTTAATAATCCACATTTCACTGTTTTACTCTTTGGTTCAGATGTGGATACTGTATTGTTCTTTCTTTGTGATTTTTTTATTTTTAAGTTGTTTATTGCTGGTTTTTAGTTTGTTTTTTGTCTTTTTGGGAGCTGACACAGTCTCAAAGGAGATGGGTTTTTTTTGGGGGGGGGAGCAGGAGGAGAGAAGCTGCAGAGAGGCGTGTAAGACTGCAACTTTGCTTCCGGATCCCAACTCTGTATAGTCATATTTTGGGGGGTTTAATAAATTGGTCCATATTTCTAGAAATGAGAGCTGCTCCATCCAAAGTGGGATGGATGCCGTCTCTCCTAACAAGACCAGGTTTCCTCCAGGTTTGCCAATTATCTATGAAGCCCACATTGTTTCTGGACACCACAATGTGGTCAGACAGCCAGCAATTTAAGGAGAACATGCGGCTAAACATGTCACTCCTGGTCTGATTGGGGAGGGGACCAGAGAAAACTACAGAGTCCGACATTGTTTTGGCAAAGTTGCACACCGATTCAATATTGATTTTAGTGAACTCTGATTGGTGTAACCGGGTTTCATTACTGCCGACGTGAATTAAGATTTTACTGAATTTATGTTTACCCTTAGCCAGCAATTTTAAATTTCCTACAATGTCGCCTGCTCTGGCCCCTGGAAGACAATTGACTATGGTTGCCGGTGTCTCTAGCTTCACATGTCTGAGAAGAGAATCACCAATTACCAGAGTTTGACCCCTGACGGGTGTGTCGTCGAGTTGGGAAAAATGGTTATACACATGATAAAAACGGTTAGACACGTGAGAAAAATGGTTAGACACATGGGAAAAATGGTTAGACACATGTATGAATTTGAGGAGTGGACCCAAAATGCAGACACAGAGGAACGTGAAAGAAAATTTGAATATTAACAGAAAGCAAGCCGTTTATTAAGGCTGGTAAAAGAATTGGAACCAGCTTCCAGTTTGGATTCGGGAGACAGACTATATGGGTCGCATATGGGCAAATGCAAGTCAGACCCTGAAAACATGTCTATGTGGGCCCCAAATGTGTTATGTTAAGTTAATATGGGCATATATTTTACATGGGCTCAAGAGGGTTACTTTTAAAAGTGATAGAGCCTTTTATGGAGGCTCTATCACGTAGCGTTCTCATTTAGGATTCTTCTTCTGTGAAGAGCCTGAGAAAGTGTTATTTGAATAAAGGAGGACTTATTCCAAACAAGCCCATCACAGATTGCACACAATCCAGGGAGTTGTGAAAGTCAAATTTTAAAAAGAATCTCAAAAGAAAGTAAGAACATACTCTCTTTTATAACCTGCAGACGGCACCCATGGGGTACCATTCTCTAACAAATCACCCTAACTTTAAAATATTTGGCACAATCTCAGTCTATCACTTCTGCTATCCTTAGGCACAGTCAAATATTCTTTAATTTTCATTTTTGACCCTCTCTGTATTTAGCCTTAGTATTTGATGTTTCAGTGCTCTGCATGGTCAGGCTCAGATAAGATAAAATAAGAACTTTATTGATTTCTCTTGGGGATATTCACTTGTCACAGCAGCAATAAAATGTGATGAAAACGGACATAAGAATAGAAAAAAAACATTATAGCATGTAATATCAAGAAAAGCAAGAAAAATAAAAAATAAAAAACCTAAGATATAAGTGAATTCTACAGAGAAAAATACAGATTTGGCATTTTGTGAAAATTCAGGATTTCCAGTTGTTCAATTAGGACTGTTCACATTAGCAAATATGCAGTTGACGATTTCCAGTAAATCAGACACACTATACTGCATTAGAGAAAAGACCATTAGCTATATTACATATGTGGAAGCATAACTCACCTGAAAAACTAAAAAGACTGTGGAAGTTGAAAGTTCCACACATATTGGATCCGATCATATTGATCGGATCCAATATGTAAAAGCTCCCCAGTATATTACCAATCTGTTAAAAGCTTACTCTTCAACTTGAGTCCCCAAATTATATAACCAGAAATAATTAATATTTTCTTTGAACTGATGCAAAGTAAAGGGAATGCGGCCTTTCCAGCAGTAACGCCTCAACTGTATAGTGTATGGTGTATTGACACTTGAAACTTTCCAAAAAGTTTTCTATTGTTTATTTAGAAGAGCTTTTAGGTGAGGTGTTGCTATTGTTATCATTATGATATATTTTGTCAATTATACTTTTATTGTTATGTTGTTTTATTTTTATGTTATTTGACAATAATTACATATGATTTTTTAAAACATATTAACCATTCCTATACTTAAAAAACTAAGCAAAACTAAAATTTATCTTTTTAGCTTGTGCGTGGTTTGCCTTTTAAAATGTTTGTATCAGGGGTAAAATGACTTTTTAAATAAAGTTGTTTGTTAAAGTGAGCGGTTCCTATTGCAACCAGTCTTCACGGTCATTTTTGTTTAAAATGAGTCAGGAGCGGATTGCGCCGCCTCTGGACTAGTGTGGTCTGTCCTCAGTTGTGAGCAGTAGTGATGGGATTTCCATCTCTTTTTAGAGAACCGGCTCTTTCGGCTCGGCTCACTAAAAAGAGCTGGCTCTTTCGGCTCCGAACCGGCTCTTCAGGTTGTTTTGTTGCTTTAATAATTTATTATTAACAATAATATAAAATTATGCACAAAAGGAATTACTAATGTAAAAAAAAGTGGTTTTATTTATATATGTTTATATATAAATATATGTGGTGGCCCCTAGAGACAAAGCACGTACAAACTCCAAAACACATTTCTAGCTTTAACTGAACTTCCAAAACAGAGCTACCTAGATCACTTAATTTACACAATTGAAAGCATATGTGTATGGTTTGTGTATTTATACAAAAGCACTCATATATATTCAAATAATTAAAAAAAAATGTTCATTTAGGTCGTTGGTACTTGCTGGCTTGTGTAGCCACTAGTTAACAAAAGCTCAACACTGCGCCTAGCATCCTGGAGCACTTCTGTTGTGTTTTGTACTTGTTTTGGAATTTTTACGTGCTTCTGAGTTTTTACCTGTTTTGGAGTTTTTACGTGTTTTGTCTCTAGGGGCCACCATAAATATACTTTTATTTATTCACTCCACATAAAATGTAATAAATAAATCATATAATACAAAAACCAACTAGTCACAGTTCAACTTTTAACTATTTAAAATTTCAGCTTTTTCCTTTTAAACAAATTTAAAATGAAACAACACAAAACACTGTAAACCACAACACAATTAAATATAAATTAAAATATGAAAACAAAAAGAAGATGCACATTTTCTGTCATATGGGCCTGCATAAATAAACTTTATGAATCCTTTATCATCCGCAACTGAAAATAGTTGTGGATGATTACTATACCTTTCTATTGTGACGTTGTTGTCCCTGGCTCCCTTTCTCTGTCTCTCCCTCCCACTCTGTTCCTGTGCTACTGCCAGTGTAACTACCGCCCCTCCTATGGCGTTATTTTTGTGCCACTATTCTGAGCGCACGTAAAAAAATTTTGAGAACACGTAAAAAAAAGTTTGCAGGTGCAAGTGTTGTATTTTGAGGAGAAATTTATTTTGAGCGAAGAAAAGCTGAATTTGAATGAACAAAATTCATTGCTGCGTGCAAAAAATGTTTTTCCGTTTTTGCTATTATCCATACACAAACACAATAGCAGCCCCTCTCGCTCAGTTTTTGCATTTGCGCTCGCTCGCAATGTGTTGCTCGCGCTCTAAACATTTCTGCCTGTGCGTGCTCAACTCTTTCTCTACACAGTTATATTTGTGCCACAAAACCAGCCAATCACAGACTTGGATGCAAAGAAGTCTGCTTGGCTGTTCTGGTCTCCAATCAGCTCGAAATGATGAAAAGCAATATCCCAGAATCAATTTTGTCCAAAACTCAAACGAGGCAGTGGCGGAGGAAGACAGAGTGGCGGAGTTTGAAATATTACTCTTTCTGGGTCACAAAATAAACTTTTAAGATATTTTCATGCGAGAATGGTGCTGTGTAAACTTCTAATATCTGCTCGATTCATCAAGACATCACATATTTGAATAACTGCTCTAACGTTTTCGGAGATGCCTGTTACACACCAGCTGACCGGGTGGTCACTCGGGTTAAACATAATATATATGGCTGAACTGACAAAAAAATCAGCCGACTACACCACCAGGTATTATAGGAAAAACCATAAAGCCTTTGAAGTAAAACAAACGCTGTTGTGACAGTGACGTACACTGTCTTTTTAGTATATATGTATGATTTGTATCACCTTCATGTTTCCAAACCGATATCATGAGCAGCAGCTTTTACAGCTGTGGCTCCAGCAAACATTAGCTGATACTAGAAATTAATTTTAAATAAATTCTAACAACAGCTTATCAAGCTTGAACATGCTGCTGTTGTTGTTTAGCGCAACATCCGCTGGTTTGTTTAGCGCAACATCCGCTGGTTTCCTGTTTCTGGCGCAAAGTGGGAGATAAACAAACAAGAGAGACGATCAGCTGATCATTGATCAGTTTCATGATTGAAGTAGCAACAGGAGAGGGAGGGAGAGAGAATGAGGGGAGAAGAGGCAGCTGTGCAACATAAAAACAGAATAACTCCAGCTTTGTGTCTTTTTTTCATTCAAGCTGAAGTACGGACTAATCGCGTTCCTTTTCCTCTCAATACAGATGTATTGTAATTGGTCCAGCCCAGAGTTGATCATGACCAATTCGCTAATCCACCACCTTTCATTGTTTATACCATTACAAAAACAAACAAACATAAAAATGAAAAATCATTAACGGCCCACCGGGCAAATGCCCGATATGCCCAATGGCCAGTCCAGCTCAACAAACAAACGGAACACAAGGAGCCAGAAACCAAAACACAGGAAACAAAAGTCCAAAACAGAACAAAACAACAGCACTTAGGCCCAAGAACAGTCCAAAAGAAAGCAGGGCCGGGGGCCGGCTGCAACAACGATGATGTCCAGCCAACGGCCTGGAAGGTGGCCGGACAGGACGAGGACGTGCAGGCCGGACAGGACGAGGACGTGCAGGCCGGACAGGAAGAGGTGAGGCAGAACCAGACGGCATGGAGACCTCAGGCGCAGACGAAGCAAGACGGGGTGAGGCAGGACCAGGCCATGTAGAGGCAGAAGCAAAGGCCGCTGCAGGCGAGGATGACGAGTCTGAAGCTGGACCAAGCGAAGCTGTAGCTGAAGCTGGACCAGGCGAAGCTGTAGCTGAAGCTGGACCAGGCGAAGCTGTAGCTGAAGCTGAAGCTGGACCAGGCGAGGATGAAGACTCGGAGGCTGAACCAGGCGAGGATGAAGACTCGGAGGCTGGACCAGACGAGGGCTGCAGGCGACGGCGTGGGAGCCACGGATGGTGGCGCTGCAGGCGATGGCGTGGGAGCCGCGGATGGTGGCGCTGCAGGCGACGGCGTTGGAGCCGCGGATGGTGGCGCTGCAGGCGACGGCGTGGGAGCCGCGGATGGTGGCGAGGCAGGTGGCTGGACGGGCTCCTCGGGCCCCCCAGCTGACGAGGCAGGTGGCTGGATGGGCTCCTCGGGCCCTCCAGCAGAGACAGACAAAGGCTGGTGTGGTTCTCCAAAACCCCCAGTGGGAACAGACGGCTGGACGGGCCCCTCAGTCCCTCCAGCAGAGACAAACAAAGGCTGGTGCGGTTCTCCAGAACCCCCAGCGGGAACAGGCGGCTAAAGCGGTCCTTCGGACCCTCCAGCAGGAACAGGCGGCTGAAGCGGTCCTTCGGAACCTCCAGCGGGAACAGGCGGCTGAAGCGGTCCTTCGGACCCTCCAGCAGGAGAGGCGGCTGAAGCGGTCCCTCGGACCCTCCAGCGGGAACAGGCGGCTGAAGCGGTCCCTCGGGACCCTCCAGCGGGAATCGGTGACAGAACAGAAGACTGAGGAGAGGAGTGGCGGTGGCAAGGGCGCCGTTTCCTTTGGGATGAGGGAACAGGAACCGGTGGAGAAATGGAGACCTCCTCCTCATCCTCCGACCACACAGTCGCCAGGAAAAAGGCAGGCGAACGGACAGGCGAACAAGGTCCTGGCTGGCGTGAGGAAGGAGAGGAAGTCTGTGGCAGCGTTGAGGCAGGTGGAGAGTGTGTGTTGTCCTCGAGCGGCGGTAAAGAAGTGGAGGTGGAGGTAGTGAGAGCAAGCTCGCCAGCCCTGACTTGCTCCCTCCAGGCAGCTATGGAGCTGCCCAGCACAGTGTCCGTAGAAAGCTGAGTTAGCCGAGGGTTGCTCCGAATGATAGCATCTACTGTGCTTAGCCCAACCGCCATGGTCCTCAAATCGTTGGCCTGAGCAATGCGGTCAAGAAGCTTAATCATCCGCTCCATCTCAGCGTTGAACTCAAAGGCTGAAGAGTCTGCGGGGTCCATGTTCTGGTCGCGATCTTCTGTCAGGTGTAGGCTGTGTGCAGGCAGGAAAAGGACCCAAAGTGCAGACTCACGGCAGGCAAAAGTGCAATCCAAAACTCAGCCTTTATTACTGGATGACAAAACGTAACAAAAACCCAAAAAATACAAAATAAACTTACACAGGCAGGCAGGCAGACAGAACACACAGCATGAATGAGGGTAGATCGCGACCTGGACACAGAGAAACACAGGGCTTAAATAAACAGAGGGAGCAATCAGGGAATGGGTAACAGGAGGGAAACACAGCTGGGGCAAGTCAGGCCTAACGAGACAAAGGAAGCAAAACCAGATGCATTTACATGAGACACGGACTTTCAAAGTAAAACAGGAAACAAAACACAGACTCACAGGCAGGCACTGCAACCAAGGGAACAGAGACGTGGGACCAGGGCAGACACAGACACTGACTGGACGTGGGGATACAGCAGACAGGGGAGACAGCAACTATGGATCACAGACAGAAAACCAGAACACTAAAACTCTAACAAAACCCCATTCAGAGAACCTAAACTAAGAATAATCCTAAAACCCATAAAGCAAAGCTAGAATATAATGAAATAACAAAATCAAAGAACCAAAAACACAAAACACTGGGTCGGACGACCCAGGGACCCTAACAGTTGTAGGAAGCTGTCCAAATCTGTTTTGGTTGAGATTTTACAGTATGCTGTAATACCCTTCCAAATCCATTCTCTAAACACCCCATCCAAATGTGCTGGTGTGAAGTCTGTATCATATCCTTCCCACCTTAGTATTCGCATTTTCCTTTCTAATTTGAATTTTTTACTTTGTTTAGCCCAAGTATTTAAGACTACTTTGGTGCACTCATGCAATTTACACATGTGTTTTTTCTGTAGACTTAAATCACCCAGTAAAGACTGTAGAGCTATATCCGATTGAGCAATTTCCTAATCTTTCCCTTTTGCTTCATATCTGTTATCACATAGTCTAACCAAATACTGAAGCTGTGCCGCATTGCAATAGTCCTCCAGGCTGGGTAAGGATAATCCACCTTGGTCTTTTGGCAACTGTAGCGTTTTAAGTCGTACCCTGGGTTTTTTACAACCTGGTTTGCCTCTTATCTGTAGTTATTTTTATTTAATTTAATAACTGTACAGTACTCTCTGTATATAGTAACCATTGTCCTTAATGTAAATATGTAAGAAAAATTGTTTATGTTTCTGTTCTGTGTCCTGTGTACTGTTTGTTTGTATATGTGTCTTTTTGGCTGCTGTTACAACGAAATTTCCCCTTGTGGGACAATTAAAGGATTATTCTATTCTATTCTATTACTCTGCCAAATAAATTGTGAAATCATTTTTTTCCACTCATTAAATTGTTTTGTGGGAATTTCAATTGGCAGGGATTGAAAAAGAAACAACAAACGGGGTAAAACATTCATTTTCACATACAGACCAATTGTTAAAGGTGCCCATCTTCCCAAGTCCAGTTTTATATTTTGTGTGATAATTTTAATTATAAATTTCCGTCAAATCCTTTGGTATGATGACTCCAAGATATGTCAATTTGTTAGTATTCCATTTGAAATCATACATTTCACGTATGTTTTCTTTTGGTACATAGTTGTAAGTCAGAGTTTGGGTTTTGTGTATATTTAATTTGTAGCCCGAGTATTGGCTAAACTGTTCAAGGCGCATCATCAGTTTGGGAAGACTGGAGTCCGGATTTGACGAGGTCAAAAGTATATCATCTGCATATAAGCTTATTTTATACTCCACTCCTTTAACTTGAATGCCCTCCATTTTCTGGTCTTCTCTAATACATTGCGCCAGGGGCTCTATAAAAAGTGCAAACAAGGTAGGGCTTAGGGGGCACCCCTGGTGACATCCTCTCTCCAGTGTAATAGTCCTGGACAGATTTCCATTAATTTTAATCCGTGCAGTTGGACAACTCTATAGCGATTTTAGAAAAGTGATGGTTAATGGGACATCTGTGAAAGGAGTGCATTACTATTTTTTTTTTCTGGTAATCGGTATAAATGTTTATTTAGCTGCAGGAGTCAATGACCAATTTCATAATTAGACGTCTATTGAAATTTCAATGTTTTGTGCTAACAATAATGCCAACAGTGCTCTCTTCAGTTGTCCCACAACTCTGACAGTTTTGCTCCTCCCCTCACAATTGGAGTTCTTTCTGAGCTGCTGCTGTCAGGTGCATCAAACCATTTTACATTCCCTTGTTATTCTAATCTCTATCTGAGGTTAGGACTCCAAACATTCACACCTGCTGTCCGTAACCAGAGCTCACAGGACTGTAAGTAGTGCAGCTCATTAAGGTGAATTGAATTGAAATCTATTCTTTATAGGTAGGTTTTTACTGATAAAAGTGGTAATAAACATGGTAACCAATAAAAATGCAAGCTTGCTGCTTTAAAAAAAAAGAAATTACTCCTGTAAGCTCTAACAGTTTTTTAACAGCAGGTGTGAGCATCCACAGTCGTTAAGCTTTGGTAAAGATTTAAAAATAACATAACATTAAACAAGTTTGATGGTGTTGACAGCAGCAGCTCAGTGTCAATCAGCTGATGGTGAGGGGAGCAGGAAAGCGTTTTTCGTCATGGTTGTTGGAGTTGTTTAAGATGCTGGTATTCATAGGAACAAAAAATAACTGAGTTGTTTTCCATTCTATAGAAATTGTGTATCTACTTTTTAATAAGTCTTTCTGCTGATGTTATTAATTATCATGCATTACAGATTTTATTTTTAAGCAACAACATTTTAGCATGCAATCAGAGCATGCCTTACAGTACAGTTTTGTAAGCTGTGCACACAAAAATAGACTGTTATTTTACAAAGTTGCTCATTCAACAAATGTAAATCACAGCAGATTTTTTTGTGTTAGGTGCACTGTAACAGCTAGAAGAAACTCCTCAAAATGTCAAAATTAAAGGCAGAAGAGGGGAAATACATGGAAATAACAATTTTCCTTTAAGCACATCAGCAAAGTTAAATTGGTATACTTGATAACTGTTGTTATAAGTATCACATGAATATGAATCCCCACAATTATAGATTTTAATTGGGAAGCAACATGCAGATGTACAGGAGGACTATAAACAGCAATTTCTATCACATACAACTCTTTGAGAAAATACCAACAACATTGATAATTTATCACTTGCTGATCTATACATTTTACAGTGTGGATTGATGGAAAATCTCCACTCTGCCTGAAGTGTTTTTTACAAACAATGTTTCCACATACAGTGGCTTGGAAAAGTATTCAGCCCCCTTGAACGTTTCCACATTTTGTCACATTACAGCCACAAACATGAATCAATTTTATTGGAATTCCACATGAAAAACCAACAGTGGGGATAGTGTGTTCAGAGTGTGTGCAGTGTTAGTTTTCCGCCACACATAGCGTTTTGCATTTTGGCCAAAAAGTTTCCATTTTGGTCTCATCTGACCAGAGCACCTTCTTCCACATGTTTGCTGTGTCCCCCACATGACTTGTGGCAAACTGCAAACGGGTGTTCTTATGCTTTTCTGTTAACAATGGCTTTCTTCTTGCCACTCTTCCATAAAGGCCAACTTTGTGCAGTGCACGACTAATAGTTTTCCTATGGACAGATTCCCCCACCTGAGCTGTAGATCTCTGCTGCTCATCCAGAGTCACCATGGGCCTCTTGGCTGCATTTCTCTTTCTCTGCAGCGCTCTCCTTGTTCGGCCTGTGAGTTTAGGTGGACGGCCTTGTCTTGGTAGGTTTACATTCGTGCCATACTCCTTTCATTTCTGAATAATCACTTTAACAGTGCTCCGTGGGATGTTCAAGGCTTGGGAAATCTTTTTGTAGCCTAAGCCTGCTTTAAATATCTCAATAACTTTATCCCTGACCCGTCTGGTGTGTTCTTTGGACTTCATGATGTTGTTGCTCCCAATATTCTCTTAGACAACCTCTGAGGCCGTCACAGAGCAGCTGTATTTGTACTGACATTAGATTACACACAGGCGCACTCTATTTAGTCATTAGCGCTCATCAGGCAATGTCTATGGGGAACTGACTGCACTCAGACCAAAGAGAACTGAATAATTACGCACACCCCACTTTGCAGTTATTTATTTGTAAAAAATGTTTGGAATCATGTATGATTTTCGTTCCACTTCTCACGTGTACACCACTTTATAATGGTCTTTCACGTGGAATTCCAATAAAATTGATTCCTGTTTGTGGCTGTAATGTGACAAAATGTGGAAAAGTTCAAGGGGGCCAACTACTTTTGCAAGCCAGTCTATTCCTCTTCAGAATATTTTCTGCAATTTTTTGGATTGCAGTATGTGTGAAAATGGCTCACACTTCTATTCTGCACACAATCTTCTGTGTATTTTAGTGAAATGGATCACCTTCTTGCCAAATCATGGACTAGGAGAAGGAGAATTAAAGTTAGAGTTCAGCAGCATTTAAAGAGCCTTGCTTTAGATGCTGTGGAGCTTGCAGAGAAGGCTGTGGACCAGGCTTTGCAATACACTAAAGATGTGGCGAACAAACATTCGATTGTGGATGAAGCAGTGAAAAATATTGAAGATATAGAAAATAAAGATGAGACTATCAACAAGGCAGAGGTAGATGTAGAGGAATATTCGAGTAACAGCTTGAATGAAGATTTACCTCTGGATTTTAATAGTGATGACTTTTACATGGATAGTGAAGCGGATGAAGAACCAAACTGTGACTTTCCTGATGTGGAGTCAAACTCTGATGCTAAGAGGAAACTTGCTGAATGGTCAGCAAACCGAAATGTGTCTCATTCTGTGTTGTCAGAGCTCTTAACCATACTTTTGCAGCTTGGTATAGATTTGCCAAAGGATCCCATAACTTTGCTCAGAACATTAAAAGACTGTGAAGTGAAAGAGATTGGCAGGGGAAGCTACTACAATTTTGGTCTTGAAAGTGCAGTATTGTCAGAACTGAAAATGATAAATCAACATCAACTGAAAACATACATTCACCATTTGCGTGAATGTTGATGGTTTGCCTCTCTTTAAGAGCTCTAATATGCAACTGTGGCCTATTTTAGATAAGATAGTTGAACTACCACAAGCAAATGTTTTCATGATAAGTATATATGCTGGTACCTGCAAACCTGAGTCGGTGAACGACTACATGCATGATTTTATAGAAGATGTAAAAAAGGTCACAAAAACTGGTATTGTTTTCAATAGAAAACACTTCAATGTACCCCTTCCAGATGCTTATATCTGTGACATTTGATTATTTTTCCAGATATGGATTCAAGTCTCAGATCCGATTCTCAGTTTGAAGAAATGTTAGATGAAGATCACCACAACTCCAAATCACCTCTTCAAGAGCTAGGCATTGGCATGGTTTCAGCCTTTCCCTTAGACTATATGCATTTAATTTGCTTGGGTATTGTACGTAAATTACTTGCCCTGTGGATTAAGGGACCATTGCAGTGTCGGGTTCCTACTTCTACTCTGTCTGCCATTTCTGATCACTTAAAACAGTGTAGGCAAAGTCTGCCACGCACGTATACCAGAAAGCCACGGTCCCTAATGGAGTACAGACAATGGAAAGCTACAGAATTAAGACATTTTTTGTTGTATACTGGACCAGTTGTGCTTTTCCAGAAACTGTGCAAACTTCCTGGTTTTGTCATCTGCTATGAGGATACTTTTGTCTCCTTTGTGTAAAGAGTACTGTTATTATGCCACAAATTTATTAAAATGCTTTGTTGTCAACTTTGCTAAGATTTATGGGACTAAATTCTTAGTTAATAATACACACAGTCTTTTCCACCTAGCAGATGATGCTAAAAATTATGGCCCTCTGGATTTGGTTTCATGTTTTCCATTTGAGAATTATTTGGGACAGTTAAAAAAGATGGTGAGAAGACCACAGGATCCTGGACAGCAAATTGTCAGACGAGTTTGTGAAAAGCAATTGTATCCTCACAGGTCTTGCAAAATGACAGAGGGTGAACTCACACAGCCACATACATCTGGACCTATGATGACTGAATTTTTTGTCCATCATTCTTTTCAGTACAAGATGTACAGACATGGAAATCAAATAATCTCCACCTCCAATGGAACAAATTGTTTTGATCTTGAAGGCAAAGTTGTGGTTGTGCGGAACATTGTGCTGTTCATCGGAGAAATACATGTTTTGTATGAACTGTTTGAGACTGGAACAGCGTTTTTTAACTACCCTATTGATTCAACATCTCTGGGTGTACATTTGTTGTCAAAACTGTCAGGTCATCTTGCTAGTGCTCCTGTAACTAAATTTACAAAGCCAATTATTTTGTTACCTTGTCGTAATGCATTTGTAGCTTTGCCTCAGCTACACAGCATGTAACTTAATGGCGTTTACAGGATGTCTTCATTCAGTGTGGTCGAGTTTGTGGATGAAGTTGACTTTGATGGCTGCAAGAAGGTAGACATCGTTCCATCAGAGTGGTTCCATGACACAGAGAGAAAATTATGCTGGTGGCCTGACAAATGTGACAAAGGCTGTAAAGGAAGGAACACCACCAACCAGCAACTGGATACTCTGCAATGTCTGTGTCATGGGAAATGCAGGTAAGTTTGACTTTATTTGTTTGTATTTGTTTATTTGACACTGCCCGGAGTGTCGCCAGCCCCACTGCCCGGAGTGCCGCCAGCCCCACTTGTGAAGCCATGTTCTCGAAAATCCTTGCGATTTTAGAGAAAGTGAAGGAGACTGAACTGGTTCAAATATTAAGGAGGGATATAGGAGGAAATCCAAATAACAACACTGGTCCAGGAAGATTAAGCCAAACGATGATTTTAATGAACACGCGTGGGGAGATGTACACTGCACAACATCAGCTCTAGATCTCCGTCCCAAAACTACACAGGAAAGGTTTTATAACATCAGAGTATATTTACTTGACGCCCCCTCATGCGTCATCTGATACAATACATACATACGTCAATTCAAAACGACAAACGTTCTGTTAGCAACTTGTGACACAGTTAAAAAAGAACATTGTCTTCACGGCAGGTGCTTCCTGTCACTGCCGGACGCTCGCTTATCGTCTGGAACATCAGCAGCAGTTCTGCAACAAACTGTCACTCATGCAGGCACAATTTTGCAGTCACAAGCAAAATATGATTAAACTTTCACCTATAAATGAGTCTAATTACTATGTGTGTGTGTGTGTAGGTGTCAACCTCTGCTGCACTTTGTTTCACCTCTCACCTCACCAGCTAAACCTTGTAACCTTTCCACCAGACAGAAGGCCAGCATGTACACAACTGAAACTATATGTCTAATATATTGAATAAGATATTAAAAAGCATTCAAAAGTATTTAGGATTATAAATTCAACTCAACAGTTTAAAGTGGTTATCACTGCACCTGTAATAAAGGCTAATTGGGTGCCAATATGTTTAAACATCTGAATGCAATATCAATACTTGTAGATTATGTTATTAATGCCATGGTAATATGAACAATAGCAGTAAAATAATTTCCCTCATCCCCACAATCCCGAGCTGGAGGAAGAGCTTTAGGCTGCTGACAAACTCCTTCGAGACATGCAGGTAACCTTTTTTTAAAATGTGATATAGTGGAAACAATTGTTAAAGAGGGAACACACTTGTCTAATTTATTGTATGTAGTAAACGTTATATTATTTGATATATTTTATATAAAGTTTATATATGTGTATATATGTTTCAGTAAGTAAATATTCTTCGATCTCTTTCCCCCCCAGTGTCCGCAGATCAGCATCAATGTCCATGTGAAGAACCTAGTTATGTTGCCAGTGTCAACCCAACAAAAGGTACTTTACCTTCTTTTATATATTGTGATTCCTTTTTTAAAGTTTACTTTTATATTTGTTGTTATAGTTGAGTTAGGCAGGGCTTTTGTCCTAAGTCCTAAGAAACATACTGACTAGAGTGTTTTTCACTTTGTGGAAGAGTTTCTTTCTTTATTTATTTTTCTGTTAGTGTATGGAACTGAGGTGCTTCGTCAGGAGCTCCTTCAGTTGTTGGAGGATGGAGAAGAGGACGCAGCCATGACTTGTGAGACGTCGTCTGAGTCAGCTGCTACTCACTAGGAGATCAGAAACATGGTGTCCTTGCAAAAGTGGAAAGAGGCCAGGCCTTGTCTTATAGACAATATATTATCTACTCTGGATCCACAGTCACACCGTGTGTGTCAGTGTGGCAAACAAGTAGTTGTGAGGTGTCTGGACTGCCTGCCTCTTCCATTCCTTTGTGCTGACTGTGATATTGCAGTTCACACACGCTTTGTCCTGCACAACAGGGAGGCAGTAACAGGAGGGTTTTTGCAGCCTTCATCAGAGTTTCACAAGCCGATAGGTACGGTTTTTAAGTCCTATGCATTTCTTGCTATGTACTATGAGTGGGTGCTGTTATTGCATATTTATTGTGTATCATTTAATTTCCAATTCTTTTTATATATATTGTGTGTTTTAATGTTAGTTCGGCTGTTGCCTGTGCAAAGGCCAGACCATGTGTGTGACTGCCCAGCAGGTAACGTTGAGGTTTCACCGAGCGCAATTGTCGCTCTTGTAACCATAAATGGTAAGCTGCTCTTTTGTCACACAGTACATACACAATAGACGTGTTTGCAGGTTTTATTGCAAATTGTACATTGCTATCATCATCATCATCGTTTATTTATATTGCACTTTAAAAACACACAAGGCTGACCAAAGTGCTGAACAATAGAAACATAATAGATACATATATAAGAATTGTTTTGAATTACCCTTGGCCCGCAGTATATGTGGGCACCTGTCAAAGGTCATTTGGATTTACCAGACCGCTTTGAAAACAACATGAAATCTTCACAACATGAAAAAAATGAATGCTTTGAGCCATGACTGAATTTATCCTTATCCTTTCTAAAGGCCGTTATAACCTTGCACTGCCAGTGGTGAGCTGCACCAGCTGTGACCTAATGTGGTCCCCCTCAGTTAAGGACATCCAGGGTAGTGGATATTTGCCTGGCACCTTAAATTTCAGCACCCTGTTTTCAATGGATGTCCTTCAGTCTTTCTATGACATTAAGAAGGCTGCACCAGGGATGTCACTTAAGGCGTTTGTCAAAATGCTGGATGAAAGAAGAGCCCATTTTGGAAGGGTGAGTTTCTAAATTTGTCAAGTTTAAGGAAATTGTGCAAATCAATGTTTATGATGACTGTCTTTGAATATTCTGTTGTTTGTCCTCTACTTAAAAGACTGATATCAGCTGATGCCTTCAGTAAAAGTTTCTTGGAGTGGAGTGCTGTAAAGTTTGAGGTAGACAGGATGTGCAAGGAGCCATGCTTTAGCTGCCCTGCCTGCACTCCAGACATGCTTGCCGTGTCAGTTGATGGAAACCGCAAGCTTTATCGCTTTCAATCAAATGCAAGGTAAGTTATGCATTGTGTACATAAATCAAATATGGATTTGTAGAAAAAAGTATTTTAATGTTTCTTTTCAAACAACTGTCACTGTGTTCATTCAGCACTTCAGAGCAGGGGAACTTTGAAGGTGTCTTCATTGAAAAAGATGAGGAAGTAGCTGAGTTTATGAAATACATCCAGAGACACACAAATGATGTAAGAGACTCATATATATATTAGTGCTGTTAGCGTTAATCTTGTTAAAATGTCGTTAACGCCATGACCATATACACGTGTGTGTGTGTGTGTGTCTGTGTGTGTGTGTGTGTGTGTGTGTGTGTGTGTATACATATATGGATGGTTGGATATTTATTTTATTGTTGTCTTGGTGTTGTTATAATAGTATTTACTTTACTTTATCTTAATGTATACTTAATTTTGTCACCATGCCTATTTAAAAAAAAAAAAAAAAAAAAAAACAACAACAACAAAAAACATGATTTTTATTTTGTGTTATCAGTGCTGTCCTGGGGAGATATGAGGTCTTGTGTGAACATGACTTAAGGCTAATTCAGCTAATTCTTATGCATTTGTTTTAAAAAGTTTGTCCCTGATACCGCTTAATCATGTCATGTCTTTTATGTTAAAATCTTTGAGTGTATAGGTCTCAGGGAAAGGGTTG
Organism: Pelmatolapia mariae; assembly: GCF_036321145.2. Taxonomy (NCBI): domain Eukaryota; kingdom Metazoa; phylum Chordata; class Actinopteri; order Cichliformes; family Cichlidae; genus Pelmatolapia; species Pelmatolapia mariae. The sequence goes on along the minus strand of NC_086229.1, from coordinate 18,994,501 downwards.
TGCGGATCTTCATCTTGGACTGCAGCAAAGGAGTCGACCAAAAAGTCCACTGGGAAGTTGGATGAAGAGGGCATGGAAATAGCTGTTTGTCGCCACGGAGTCCTAGCTGCATTGAACATGTTTTGAGGGGAGATCTTTGCTTACCCCTTTTTTCTCCAGAGGAAGCTGGCAACTAGCGTCCCAGGACATATTATGTTCCTTTGCTCCGATGTGGCCTGTAAATATTTCCCATATTTAACCAAGGTGGCTCAGCAGTGCCCTGAGCTGAGGAACCTCTTGTCAATGAGTCCTTTTCTCTCCGTCATGCATGCAAAGGCTCACACTTGGAAATGCGAGGTATACTGCAGCTTGTAGTTTTAGATTAATTCGAGACATTTTGTTATAAGGTTGAATGAATTTAGCATTGATGTATTGTGACCTTTCTAATGATGAAATGGGGAGGTGCGTTTCAGGATGGGGCCGGTTCAACAGTTGGAGAAGAGGTGGAACAAGTAAACAGTTTCCTGTCTAGGGCGGCCATCACAACGAAGTACATGTCTAAAGCAGGTATGTGTCCGTGTGTGAGATTCCACTCAGTCTCCTGCTCATTAATTCTTATTTGTATACTAACTGAAATGCAGGGCGAACAGCTGACCCTCCTGGCTTTGGGGTGGAACAAAAGGAAATTGGAACAACTGAGAGCCTGAATGCGACCAAAAATGAGGTGTGGATGACGGCACACTGCAGCAATGGGTGGCCGATGTGCAGAAATGGGCTGAAGGTGAGTCTCAATATAATGCACTCATGTATAACAATAGGACCCACCATGGCCTCATTAAAGAACTTAAGGTAGAATTAAAATCTTTCTGACAGTGTCAACAAACAATGAAAAATAAGCCTTGTAAAAGCAGAATTTATGGCAGAGTTGTTACGTTTGATCAAATTGGATTGGACCTGGGTTGAAATGTTGTCGTACTAGTTGATTTTATAAACCTGAACACCAACATACTTGTTATCTAATGATAATGCAGCACATGAAGGCTACAGATGTCTTATAATGAATATCATCAAGTCAGTGATTACAGAGTCCACTGTAGTTTGGTGACTGTTACTCATCCTGTATTCTGATTAATATTCCTCTCACTTAGAAACTGATCAAACTGATGGCAGCCTTGGAGCGTTGCAGGCACGAATAGAGGAGCTTGTCATCATCATCAGAGTGCGAACACAAAGTCTTTACAGACAAATGGTGTCACAGTTTCTTTGAAATGGACCGTTTGATACTCAGTTTGTACAGCTTGTACAGCTACTTTGTAAACAGAATAAAATCAGATCCAGGTTTGTTTAAGCTGGATGTGATGCGTGTTCTAGCAAACAAATTGATGAGTGTAGATTAAAATGTAAATATATACATTATGTGAAGGTGTGAATTTTTTATGATTACTTACAGATAGCAACAAGAGGCAACACAGAATTCGCAAGGTCATCTTAGATGAGAAGAAATGCTTGGTGGCTGCTGTTAATGACTACAACAAGCTTGCTGAACCAACAAAGCAAATCGTATCCAGTGATGCCCTCATCCAGACCGACATTTGGCCCTGGCAGAGCACAAGTGAATTTAAGCTCTTGATTTATAGATATACTTTTTAAACAAATTCCCAGTATCTGAGCAGTAGTTGAAAGTTTTGTTCTTGAATCATAATATGCTACTATGTTTTCCCATCTGATGTTGTTAAACTGTAGCTGCTGCAGACCTCCAGAAAAAGAGAAAGGTCTTTGAGAAGGTTGATGGCTGTGAGGCGCCTGAGAGAGGAGGAGATGATCCTTTGCAGGGAGATGCGGCATCACTGGACAGTGTTGTGAATGCGATCTGTGGTGTTGGGGACAATCTCCTCAGACTGTAAGCACATCTTTTATTTATTTATAAATTTGGTGATGAATTGATTGGAAAATAATAGCAGATGCTAAAGTCTTACTGGATCTTTTAGCTATATCTAGGTTGGTGGCTAACACTGCCTTCTCCCTTTAAAAAACAGTTTAATTACAGGATCCTAATTCCTTGTGTTTATGAGGTGAGGTTTTTTTTTTTCAACTTATATTTATTTATTTAGTTCTTTTTACAGCCTCCCTTGTTGGCATGTCGGAGGATGCACAGAAGGGACTCCATAGCCTGGTTTTAAAAAACAAAGTGAACTGAAAGCTGAAATGCTCAAAGTAAAGGACATGTACAAGAGAATCCTCAGCCACCAACCACTCCTGGAAATGGACTCGGAGGAGGAGGAGGACATTCCAGACGATGCCGCTGAGAGTGACTTGAGCACTTCTGATGAAGACTGATTGTGTCATCATTGATGTTATTAGATAGACCAAGATGCAAAGCATTAAAACATGTTAAAAGCACAACAGCCTTAAAAAACACAGAGTAGTTTGAGCGTGGAAGCAGGATTCATCACGTCATCACTTATAGACCTGATTGTCGACCAGTCTGAAATAATCTTTCGTAAACTCCAACATTACTCAGTGTTTTTCATCTGTGTAGAAAGACAGACCTCTATTCATCTGTTGCTGATGAGGAGTTGGATCGTATTGTAAGTGAAGTCCACAGAAGCCATCCAAACACCGGCTACAACCTAATGCATGGATTTCTGAATGCAAGAGGTGTGCGTGTCCCTGGTGAGTATAATAAGCCTGTTATTGAAATTAATGAATAACTATAAAGTGATCTGTTAGTGAGCCAAGCTAAAGTTAAGCTCATGTTTGTGTATGTATCCTTTCCTAAGCACCATGATTTGTTATGCAGGTTATTAGACTGACACTATTTCCTCAAAAGTGACCATGACAGTATCACTAACTGATGAATATTTGAAATTCTACTGGTAGATATTTTACAATATTGGTCAGGTGGTTAATATAGGTATTTCTAATGAAGTGGCCAGTTAGTTTGTGGTTATTTTTGCCCACCTCTCAGTCTCAAGACTGCGGGAGTCTTTACGCAGAGTCGATGCAGAAGGAGTGAACATCAGACGTCTATGACTGCATGTATTAAGACGATGGCAGTATTCTGTTCCAGGTCCAAACTCCTTATGGCACATTGATGGCAACCATAAGCTAATAAGGTATCAGTGGTATTGGCATATGAATACTTAACCATATTATAGATATTTTAATAATTGTTCTACAAAAAGGTTGTGATTTTTTGTGTTTTACATATTGTCTCACAGATGGAGATTTGTTGTCCATGGTGGCACGGATGGATTCAGTCGACTAATTGCCTACTTGACAGTGGCTGGCAACAACAGAGCTAGAACAGTCTTGGAGAGCTTTATTGCTGCTGTTGAGCAGTACGGACTGCCATCAAGGGTTCGGTCTGATAAAGGTGGGGAGAATGCAGATGTAGCTGAATTCATGATCAGGAGCAGAGGTACCAGCAGGAACTCTCACATCAAAGGCCGAAGTGTCCACAATCAGTGGTAAATAACATGTTTTGTTGCTGTGTTACAGACTCTACCAGTTTAATGCTTTATGAAAATTACATCACATAAACATTTTCAATTTTATTTTAATCACAGAATAGAGAGGATGTGGAGAGATGTCTACGAGCATGCCCTAGACCTTTTCTATCAGATCTTTACTTCACTGGAACATCAGGGAACACTTAATCCAGACAGTGAAATCCATCTGTATGCCTTGCACCGAGTTTTCCTTCCACACATACAGAGCAACCTCGACTCTTTCAGAGATGCATGGAACAGTCATGGTCTTAGAACTGAACGGAATCAGTCACCACAGCAACTCTGGGTAAGATACAGAGACCAAGGCCCCATGGAGGATCCTTCAGAGGTTAGAGAACAACAGCCTTTTAACAAAGTTATTAAAACTATCTGACCATACGCAAAAAAAAAAAAAAAAAAAAAAAAGCGGCTACATACTGATCTTGGTTTTTGACTAGGGGAGAAAAACCATGTCCTAAAAGGTGATACTCAGAGATTCAAACCTAAGCTCTCCAACATTTTCTGAGCTAAGATTTCTTTGTCGCATGTACATTTTTCTAGCCTATGCAGAATTGTACTGTTTTACAATATTTCATTGTTAACATATATTATTCAAATACTTACCAACATGCAGACCACAAAAAAGTCCCAAATAGGTTGTGCAATGACCTAAAGCATTATTAAAGTAGTTGTAACTACAACACTAATCAAGATTATTCCATGTTCAGGTTTCTGAAGACTATGGGATCGACTGGAACGGGCCTCACACTCACCATGGAGGCACTACATCAGTACCTGACATTCAGCTGGGCCGTGAGCTGTCAGATGAAGAGCTTGCTACTTTGCCAGTTTCAGGAGTTTCTTTAACAGATGCAATTGGATCATACTTGGAGACAGTCCGAATTCTGTCAAGAACCATAGGAGACTGATATACAACCCAAGCTTTTTATTTAGCATGCTAAAACAAACAGACATGTAATGTAAAACAATTTGCTTCGCTCACATAATTTTTCAAGTTCCTTTCTTTCAAGTTTTTCCCATCATGACATTTGTCACATAACTTTTTGGTTAACAAAATTATAATTTTTGTTTTGTTGTAATTGGGGGAACAAACGTAAGACATGAAAGCCTGGGCTTGGTATGTCTGGAAACGAGCTGGCAGCTTTAGCGTTTCAAAACACGTAGAGGCTGTCGGAAAGGTGCCCCCAGAGATCTCCACATTGAGTTCAGGAGGAAGCATCTCCCAGCCAACCCAGAATTTCATCAGTTGGGCCAGTCTACTTGATGAAGCTAGAAAGTCAGAAATGGAGTTAAGGAAACATTTAGTTAATTGTTCATAATGCTGCAGAGAATATACAGTGAAATTATGAATTTCATACATTATATAACTTTCAATGTTTATTATCTAGCATTTGCAATATGAGCAATAGCTTTATTGAAAAAAAAAAAAAAGGAAAAAAAAAGGTGCCTATACCGGTTTCAATGAAGATCCGTAGAAATCCAGTGATGCGGCACATGGACTCAACATCAAATTCCTCATCTTCATCACTATCCTGAGATGGCCATGTGATTTTGTCTATTACCATCTGATAGAACATGGAAGAGGACAACTTAGTCTTCAGTACTGGTGAAAAGAATATATAGTTTACCATTTTTATTAATAGGAAAACAACAAGTTCAGTATATCATTATTTCATGGAAAGTTCTCCAAATACATTTATAAATAAGGTCTCATAAATCAGTGGTCCCCAACCCCTGGGCCCAGGTTATCGTTAACTCTGTTTCCCTGGGTCTTTACCCGTGTGCTATGAATAAATCTTTTTTGTTACCGATACTGGTTTTATTTTGTTGTATTAATCCACTACAGCTTTAAGGCTGGTCTCTGAAAATACTGTCGGACATAAACCATTCCATGGTGCAAAAAAAGGTTGGTGACCGCTCTTATCAATGATGAGAAAGAACTGGCTTACCTGTGGTGTGAACTGCATTTCTGCCATTCGTGGGAAAAGAAGTGGGACAACATCTGGCCTACTCGTCAGCAGGGACCATACCATGACATCTTTGATTCCCTTTCTCAGCTGTTTGAGTTGGCGCATGGTTCTCCCAATAACCTTCCAGGCAGACAGACCCAAGCCATAGTATAAGAACAAATATCCTCCTGAATATTACACAAGTTGGCACGGTAGAGGAAATTTTCATGAAGACACACTGACGTGCTTTGCCATATCTATTTACACTGTAGTAGACCGTGTATACACCAAAGACAAATTATAATAAATTTGCACATTTAACAGTAATATATTCTTCAATTCACACACAAATTTTTTATGGGGGCTTTGTTATTTTCCCAACATCAAACCACATTCTGCAGTAAAAAAATAAATTAAAAAATTGCTAAGGTTAGCCTTTTTCATTAACTTTTTCATTTTCATTATTTTCATTAACTACAATGTGTCTTTAAAGCCTATTTAAGTGCAAAACGTGGTAATGCAGACTGTTCTGTTCTGCTGAATGCATAACTGATGGGTGAGTGGGCAGATTCCCTTTCTAAATTTTTCTAAATCAAGTAGTGATTTGGAATGTGTTTAGTTTAAGAATGAAATTTTAAAAACACAAACATACAGTAATTTTTTTTTGAACTGCTGTCAGTATACTATAGCCTGAAGATATTTTGTAAAGGGATTTCTGTGTTTGTGAAGTTTCCTCTTGTGTGTGCATTTGTGGAATTAGGGTGTGAGTGCCAACACTTCCAGGTATGAAGAAAAGGTCCGATTTTGGTTATGAAAAACTATGTGCATGATTTAAGAAAAAAAAAAGAAGAATTTTAACATGACTGGGAGAATGGTAAATGCTAGTGCTTAAAAAACAAATATTTACAAAACTAATTTCAGCACTAATAAAAAGGAAAAAAAAGGAAACATGACCATTGCCTGCCAGTGTTGAAGAAAAAGCTACTCTATACAAATCCGTCTGCTTATTAATTTCAACAACTACAAAAATGTCTTTGATACTTAACCAGCAAGAACCTACCGCATGCATTAGAAGTTTGTTATGCAGCCATCTCCGATTTGTTTTATTTACTGCTGGGAGATCACAAGACAGGGAAAGATCAGAGACGGTGTCTTGCTGTTCCTGAGTAAGTTCTTTGAGTTCTTCTTTGAGTTAAGATTAAACAAGTTATTATGGTAGTCCACACACTGATTTTAATTCAATTCATTTTTTCATGTTACATACCATTTGTATGAAACTCCTGACGTGCAGATCAGGACAGTCTTCTATAACAATTGTTGCCAATTCCGGGTCACCATTAAACAGCACGTGAATTATTGCAGGACTTAATGCTGTGACATGGGGACCATCATGCAAAAAGGTGTGGGCCAACATCCTTCCGGCAACCCGGAAGAGGCTGCTCTCGATAAGTACCTCTGATGTTGCTGGGACCAGATGGTCCGGTTCACCCTCAAATAGCAGTGTTCGACCCATTCCTCCTAGAAGTACCAAGAAAGCAGGGTTTTCTTTATTTTATTATATTTTTTTAATTTGCCAGTGCTTTATGTAAAACTGTATTTAAAAAATTTTCACAAGCTTCAAAGCAAGGAGAGTAAGGTAATTATGATAATATATACCAATATTATCCTTTTGTTAATTTCTAAAAAAAATGATCCAGACCCAAACACTACATAAGAGTAAAATACATTTAAAAATGGTGAAATACCGCATATGAAAATAGTGGTACACTAACCAAGATCTACTCTGAATCCAAACTGGAGTTTGGATATTATTGTTGTCACAAAGTACCGCATCACCCCTTGTCCAACAGCAGCATCACCTGAAATAAAATACAGATGATTACACTGTACAAAATAAAAAAACATGGCTGAGTATTATTACCAAACCTATTTAATTAAAAACATTGTTTGTTTGTTTTTAAAAGGGAAAGCAATATTATTTTGGTTGTAATCCTAGAATCCTGACCCTGCCAGAAAACAAAAAAGACCAGTATTGTACAATACACATTTTTATTAGTAGTGGTCAGGTATATTATTTAGGACCACTGGGCGCATTCACAACAAACTTATTAACCTGTAACAAATCAAATTTATTTATTTAAGTTCAATTCAGTTTTTCACTGTAACAGGGCTACTTCTGTGTGATAGTGTAAACACTATAACTGTCATTGTAGTTAGCATGATTGGCCAACGGAGCTCATCGTATGATGCATTTCAGCCACATGAAATCAGTAAGCCACTAAGACAACTCCATTAAAAGACATTTAACTAATTTAAATTTATTTAACACAATAGATTTCTATTACTAACCATCAAGGGTACAATGAAGTGGACATGCCCATTCTTGTTGCTGTTTATAGAATGAGAGAAGTGCCCGTTCTCTGTCCTCCTCAGAGTCTCTGTCAGAAGAAAATTATGTATATATGATCAGCTATCATGAAATGTGCTCTTTTATTATCACAAAGCAATCCACATACCTACGTGACTTTTCACCTAGTAACTTGTGTGGTGAACTTATTCAGCTACTAACCGCTTCCTGTTTTCAGAGAACATTTAGATATAGAGAAGTGAAACCTCAGCTGTTTGTACAAGAACATACAGATGTAGAAAAGGGAAAGACCCACTGTTCTGAGTGACGTTGTTATCTTTGACACACACACACACACACACACACACACACACACACACACACTCACACAGACACACTGACACATTCAAAGGTATAAAATAAAGACGCAGGCAGTCGTGGAGTTGCAGATCTTGCGTTCCATGACTGCCCTCGCGAGTGAAAGAATCTGCAGTGTTGTGTTTTCTAACTCAGATGTTCTAAGCTGAAGAACGGCAGGGTGATTTAAAGAAATCCCCTGTCATTTAAATTGGTCCTTCGAGCCTAAAGATGGAAAAAGCAGACACGTTTCTGTGACTCCAATGCAAGGTCTGACTTCTGAATCCTGACGTCGTGGGTAAACCAGCACCGAAGTCTGTCGACAGCCCTCTCCAGGTAGAGGTGAGAGTCCTGGGACGTTGAATTCGGGTCCAGGCCGGTGATTTAGTTCTGGTCCAGGACGCTGGGATCCAGATGACCTGAACAACCAGCAAAAGACGACTGAGGGTGAGAAAACACTTTGGTTTTAAACCGCCAGAAGGGTTTAGAAGAATGCGCAAAATAGGTTGCTGTAGCCGGAATTACTTCGTGAAATGCGCAAAATAGGTTGCTGTAGCCGGAATTACTTCGTGAAATGCGCAAAATAGGTTGCTGTAGCCGGAATTACTTCGTGAAATGTGCAAAATAGGTTGCTGTAGCCGGAATTACTTCGTGATACGCGTAAAATAGATTGGAAGTAGCCGCAATTACTTCATGAAACACGTGATATAGGGTTTACGTTCACCGTAAGGAACTGTGTTTAGAGTGGTTTTAGAAGTGACCGTGAAATACTTTGTGACAAATTAGCGCACAAATGTCTATCTGTGTGTATGTATATGTGTTTTGTGTATGTCTTTGGAAGTAAGTTGATTTTACAGCACAACACGCTGCTGAACTACTTTCATTGTTTTTTGTTTGATTGTTTTCTTTGCTGGGGCTCACGTACTGGTGACAACAGGGAAAGGTTGAGTTCTGCCTCATAAAACTGACACCGCTCCGTGCGCGGAGTAGAAGGGCGTGTCAGCCACCACCCTGAAGTCAAGCGTGTCAGTGACGGCCCAGCAAAATTTTTGAGAGTGGAGAATAAACAAGAAAAATTAACACCTGATGAGAAATGCTTAGAAAGACAACAAACCAGAGGAGGACTAATCCAAAAGAAAGACAGAGGAATGCATAGTGGAACAGCAAGAGGTAGAGGCAGTCATACACACACACCAAAAAGTGGCTTTAGCACTGCATGCTGGAGGTGTGGAAAAGAGGGACATTTTGTACGTGACTGTAAGACACAGAGACAAACACCACACATTGACTCTATCACTGCATGCTGGAGGTGTGGAAAAGAGACACATTTTGTACGTGACTGTAAGAAACAAAGAAGCAGTTCAGACTAGGTAGAACATAATAATCCCTTATCAAGTACAAGATCAGAGATCAAAGTTTAAAAAAAAGGGCTGGATACAGACCCAACTGAATACATATAAATACAAGAGGAATAAAGTTGAATAAACAAAAGACTAAATTAAATTAGAGCTTATCTCTGATGTATTTAAACTAATAATAACATGGATAACAACCTGTAAACTGATATTAACAATGAAACATAGTTGGCGTGAGGACCGTGCCTAGAATGAATAGAATGAATAAAAGCAGATAATTCACACGAAGACATATTAAATGAAATAGAGAGATGCATAAAGTATATTAAGGTTGGGATAATTGTTCAGCCAAGGAAAGTGTGTCTCCAGCTTGGGAAGGGGTCAGATCACCCCCAGCCCCTGATGGATACATAATAAAATATAAAATAATAAACGGCCTGGTTCGACATGCAACAAAGAGAACGAATGTGACCGAAGGTTGGATCTGATATGAGGCAAACAGAAGACCGGTCTAAAAAGGTAGGCACAAACCTGTTCAGAAAAAATGCAAATCTGTGCAGATTGAATGGATTCTAAATTATCTGTTTGCTGAGTAAGATGATCCTAACTATCAAATTGGCTCAGTAGTAGTATATTGTAATACACTAATAAAATATTGTAATATACTGTTGCTGTTATATATATATATATATATATATATATATATATATATATATATATATATATATATATATATATATATATTAAATAAATAAATAAAAGAGATAATAACATTAATAATGACATAATATTAATAAGAAGAAGCACCTTAGTCAGTTATGATGTGAGGTGAATAATTGTTAGAAGTAGTCTGCATCAAGCTTAAGGTTTGCTCAAACTCAGTACAATGACATATGAGATGAAGGAAACAAAGAAAATATCTAAACTAATTAAGTGCATAGAGGCACTTGACCTGCTTGAAAACCTGTCATCCTAGATGAGACTTTGCTGAAATATAGAGCAAACCTATACTAACAACTAATAAGCTAAACCCTGTAGACAACAGCTAAAGCTACAGGTTTGAGAAGCTGAATTAAATATGTGGACAATACTAAGCTGATGAGCAAGTTACACATTTTTATTTTTATTTAATTGTTTTTTGTAAGAGCAGAAGCTGCATGATATTAAAGCTCATACATGCAACTGTCTGTGAGTTCAGTTTTTTTTTCGTACACTTCTGCTTTGTTTCTGGCAGCAGCTTTTTCTTTTTTTCTTTTTGTGTCCTGACTCATGTGTGTGAAGTTTTTGTTTGTTTGTTTTGTTGTTTTGGAAACAAATTTGTGTTCATGCCTCTGGATCACAGTGACACATGATGATTAGGCATATGATTTGCTAATGCCTAGTTTTAGAGCTGTGAGCTATGAGCTGTAAGCAATGCCAAGTTTTCTTTTCTAACTTAAGAGTTTGAACTATGTGAGATGTGTGAGATGTATGAATTCTTTGAAAAAATAGAAATTGCCTAAAATGCCTTAAGTAATAATGTAGTGTTGCATCTACAAAGAAATAACACAGAAGAAGCACACTTTGATCATCAGAATACCCAATGCAGAGACTTCAATTCTAATCTAAGCCAATTTGTCTTACCTGATACATGCGAGACGGCTCTCATATGTTGGAATCTTACTGTCACAATCTCACATTAGAATCAAGAAGTGTGGTTAGTTGAGCCCGAGCACACTTTTGGCCTCATCCGAAGAAGGTCATCCACACTGCTGTATGCAAAAATTAGATGAGGAGACAAAGCCACGTGCTGACATTTACAGCACACCACAACCCGGCTCAGCGTCTAAAAATAGTCATAGAAGCGAAACCGCTCACATCCTGACACTCAGCTTAAACAGCAGAACTTACAGCAGTAATACGTGCATGTGAATTGCACGCAGGCCAAGATATATACACAGACAGTCAGTGTGTTTTTTCAGCAGTGCATCACCTTGCAAAGATTTGGCAGAACAGAGGAATGATTACATCTACTGGACGCCCAGTACAACATGGAAATCTTCTGAAAACGTTATTAGAAGTAATAACATTGCCAAAGCAGTTAGCATTATGTAAATGTGCTGCACATCAGAAAGATGAATCAGAAATAGCTAAAGGCAATAACTTTGCAGATCAAGCAGCTAAGTTAGCCGCACATCAAACTGTAGACACATTAATGTCTGCATCCTCTATGCAAATACCACTTGATGTACTTAAAGATGAACAAAAAGCCGCACCAACCACTGAACAGAAGAAATGGTTAAAGTGTGGAGCACAACTAGAAAATGATCTAATGACTTGTGAAGGAAGACCAATACTCCCCAAGTCCCTACACAGAACAGCAGCATTGGTGACCCATGGGGTGACCCATGTTTCAACGGGGGGAATGGTCCAAGTCATACACACACACACTTTTATACTCTAAATTTTGAAACTTCAGCAAAAGAATTTGTGAGAAGAATTTCCTTTCAATGTCTTAAGAAAAAGTAATAAAATAAAGTAATAAAATGATATTAATTACATGTTTTAGTGTGTCAATACAGGTTGACTCTCCTCAACCCGAAAACATGACTACAAAAGCATAGATTGACAGAATTGGGAAAAACAGGCCAGGTTTTGGCTGAAATTTTACAGCTTGACCTGTCACTTTGTCCCGACCCTGAGAAGAAGCTCAAAGGACAGTTAATCTCCTGATGAAGACCTACAGAACATCGTGGACGTGAAGAAGTAACAGCAGGCAAAAGACAGTGCCACAGAATCATAACACTGACGATGACTGACAACACCAGTAGCATGTAAGAAAAGCATGTGATGCAACATATACTGTGAATTACAGGCTGGGCAGTTGAACACTGGCTGGGCAGTTGAACTGTGGGAAAGCACTGGACATTGAGTTTATATTTGCAATGCTTGGAAGAGAAGACTTAAAGGATGAATGGAGAAGAAAAACAGAGAAGAAACAGACTGTGTTTTTCCTGGAGATTTGAAAGCCAAAAAGGGAACGGTGACTGGTCAAGCCTGGAGTTTGAGTGTAAAAGTACAGGATATAATTGGATCAAAAATGGAAGCTAAATCATGGAGGTTTAGGATTGTCCACCAAATTAAAAGAGAAAAGAAAAGAGAAAGACCGGGAAAATAAATACATGAACTACCAGATAATGTACGTTCTTGAGAATGACTTTTTTGAAGTGCACAACAACATCATCAACATCCTAATCCAGGAAGAAGCGCTCAACTTTACAAGTTTTAAAGAGACTGTTGATCGTCATTGGACTTTTCATGGTTTTCTTTTCTTTTCTTTTCTTTTCTTTTCTTTTTCTTTACTTATGATATTCCTTGTTTAAAGCTGTAATCTCACAGATGATAAGTTTATCACTCACAGCATATGCAGATGTACCGAAACTGATGAAGATCATGAAGACTTCTTTTCCTATTTGTCAAATGAAGATGAAGTGCAACCAATTATGTAGTTACTTACTGACGAATTGTACATTTCATTTCCTGATCAACAGAAGGGAATGTCAGAAGAAAATTATGTATATATGATCAGCTATCATGATATGTGCTCTTTTATTATCACAAAGCAATCCACATACCTACGTGACTTTTCACCTAGTAACTTGTGTGGTGAACTTATTCAGCTACTAACCGCTTCCTGTTTTCAGAGAACATTTAGATATAGAGAAGTGAAACCTCAGCTGTTTGTACAAGAACATACAGATGTAGAAAAGGGAAAGACCCGCTGTTCTGAGTGACGTTGTTATCTTTGACACACACACACACACTCACACAGACACACTGACACATTCAAAGGTATAAAATAAAGACGCAGGCAGTCGTGGGGTTGCAGATCTTGCGTTCCATGACTGCCCTCGCGAGTGAAAGAAACTGCAGTGTTGTGTTTTCTAACTCAGATGTTCTTAGCTGAAGAACGGCAGGGTGATTTAAAGAAATCCCCTGTCAGTCCCTCACATCCATCCTCAGCTGAAGTGGTGTCCCAGATGCATGTTCCCGAAGTAGATTTTCTCTGAAAACTTTGGCAGCTTGAGCTGGATCTTTAATCAACACCCAATCTAGACCGCAAAAATCAGTGAAACAATTACACATAGAAAAAACCGTCTTAACATGTTACATTACAGCTATGCATTCCTTTACAGTCAAAGATGAAGAACACCTGAAAAATGTCATTCAGTGCAGCACCAAAAGGCAAATGGCCTAGTACCTATATAGTGTTTTACCACGAACACTAAAGTATTTTAACATTAATAGTCATTATGAATTACAATGTTGATTACATGCAGTACTACTTATTTTAAAGTAATTCTATTAAAGGTACTATTTTATTATTGAATGAATGTAAGTTGTTTGCAAACTTATAGCAGCTCTATGTGTTTACACAAACCATTGTCAGGTTCTTTGTGAACAAACTCCTCATTACCAGTTACTACTGGTACTACTGCACGTTGAGCTGAGGTTTCTGATTAGTGGTGGGCGGATCGATCCAAATATCGATAGTATCCATCCCAAGTCGGGATCGGTATCGGATCGATACTAGCCTGGTTAGATCGATTCTTTACGAGTTCTGCTTGTTTGCTATGCTGTGCTTTCGGCAAAAACGAAACAGCCAGGTTGCTGGACTAGTCGCTCCTGTGTCAGTGGAGAGCAGGCACACTTTGCCCCCCCTCCTCTCTCTCTCTTATGTTTCGGTGTTGCGCTGACACGTCACATGACTTAGACACTTTGGGGGTTATTAAGTTGTTTACATATTAATTATATTTTTACCAATTGTTTTTGTTGCTGAGAATTTTAATTGTAATTTTCGTATTATAGTTTATCAACACTATTTGTTTTAATTTGTTTACTGGTTTGCGTGCACTTAAGATTTAAAAAAAAAAAGAAGAAAAAAAACAGGGCAGACCTCATGGCATTTTCATGCTTCGCTGCATCATTTATTTTTACAATAATCACATGGTCGCTGTAACAGTACATTCAACGGCTGCAGCCGTACACATCACCACCACCAAACCTGCAGCGGCATCGCAGAACACGCCCTGCCACATACCCCCATCGCCTACTTCACCCCACCCCGCGAGCAGGCGAGGGAATCGGCACGGACCATCGGCGCCCCATGCCCAGCGACGGGGAAGTGTCCACTCTGGCGGTCGCCCGTGCCTCCAGCGGAGGCCTGATGGCCACCCATATGGCAAGCAGAGGCGGCGGAGCAGGAGTGGAAGTGAGCCGGGGCTTAGAGACAGCTGGGCAGACGGCCGGTACGCAGGACCATGCAGCCTGCGTGCCGAAGCGGACAGCATGCCGCCCTCAGGCAGGACCCCCGCGCACATCGCGCACCTCGACCTCCATCACCAGCTTGGCAGGTCCCGCTGGCGCGCCTGCCTCCGGCTCACTCCGAGCCGCGCACTGTCCACCCTTACAGTGATCACACGGTTGCTGTAACAGTAGCCTACATTAAACGGCTGCAGCCCTCCTGCTGCCAGCTGTACACATCAACACCATAAACAACAACAGCACAAGCAGCGCACAGGTTTTAAGCCGGTGAGGCATGATTGTAGATGCAATGAAGGTGAGTCCACCTCATCTGCAGCAGCATCGCAGACCACGGCCCGCCACAATAATAAAGCTTTTTTTATTTAATTATAAATAAATTATTTCTCCTAATTATGTCCTGGGTTTTAAGTAATTAATAATACAAAAGGAAAAATCACAAAAAACACTTAAGGTCATGAAAATTAATTGCGATTTAGCAATTCAATGAGGCATCCACCTTATTTAATGAAAAGTATTGGTATCGGTATTGGTATCGGCGATACTGGCCCGTATTTACTTGGTATCGGATCGATACCAAAATATGCAGTATCGCACACCACTATTTCTGATGTTTCAGGCCTAACTGGCACACTTTCACTGACTGTGGCTGGCTCTCTATCATTTTCTTCACCATGGCCTCCCTCTCGTTCTCTATGTGATTCCTGCTTGGATGTCCTTGAAGTTAACAAAATTGACATTGTCATACTCTCTCATTTTCCTACTGTAAAAGTAATATGTAGTACACATGTGTCTTTGTTAGTACATACCCAGCACAGCTTTCTCTGTGCATTTTTATTTCAGAAAAGGAAACTTCCTTCTGACAAGTGATACAGGAGATGAGTGGACCAGAGGCATGACCTGAGCTCTCCTAAAAGATAACAAACATCAATTTATAAATGTAAATTCCACAATGCTATTTACTTATATTGTGTGTGAAATGAAGACAATATAGATTTATGTACACAATCAAAGTGCAAGTCCTGTTGAAGTGGACGGATGTAGATTGTAGCCTGCCAATCATTGCAGATGGATCTTTCAGATACGCAATGGTATATCCAGTGCTGGGACATTGAAGCAATGCAAGATTTCGACTACGAGTAGATCCTGTTATTTTTAGAAGCTGTTAGGGTTCAGGAATTGAGGAAGACCAAAAATAATGACCACAGATCCTGCCGGGTGCAATTAGATGACATTTTTAATGAATACACATGTGGAGTTTAACACTGTGCGGACTCAGTGCTGAACTGTCTTTCAATAGTCAAAACCAAAGCTTTATAGGGGTAAGAATAGTACAGCCCCCTCCTCTCAGACACAATACAGCATGCGTCAATCTAAACCACAAATGTTCTGTTCACTTTTGACTAGGGCTGTGCGATATGACCAAAATCTCATATCCCGATATTAAGACATCTATCGTCCGATAACGATATAAATCACAAAAACGTAACATTTTCTGTAAATTCTGTGAATCTCGGGCAGCTCGACTTGCGTGAAGTGTTTCCAGCTGGGCGTTACGTACCTGGAGTCGAGTATTTTAACAGATGCATGAAACGATACATTTTTAGACATAAATTGTAACGGCTGCCGTTTTCTTTGTGAGTATTTATTACACAGCGTGCTGCAGGGAAAAGCCTGTTCTAACGTTTGAGTCTAAGGTTTATTTTTTAGCACCTGACGGCTCTTTTTTCTTCTCATCCGTAAATACTCTGCATCTTTCACGTGATTCAGTTTATTTTGAAAAGTCTCAACAGGATCTTGAGCTTTATTGTGAAAGGATTATGTGGAAAGTAAACAAGCGGACACGCCGTGGTTTTGCCGTCCTTGTTGCTAATGACAACGCATAAAAGCAAGCGCTTGTCTGTCTGTAGTGTGGTTATATTAAATATAAGGGGAAGAGAGAACTTTAAGAAATTAATATAGCTACTACAGTGAGCATATGAACGATGAAATAATATTGCCATTAACAGTTTATTTTGCGACACCACGAAACAAATGATAGCGTAAAATGCAACGATAGACGTTTTTATATCGTCATCCGATATATATCGTTATATCGAACAGCCCTACTTTTGACATAGTTTTAAAAAGAACATTGTCTTCGGTTTGAAGCCAGGTGCTTCCCCCAGCTACGGTGTCGCTTATCTCCGGGACATCTGGTGTACTTCCTGGAACAAACTAACACGTACGCACCCAAACTTTGCAAACGTAAGCAAAACACATCTCAACCTCTTACCCACTAAAATGAGTCTAATCCTGTGTGTGCGCTCTCGCTCTGCACCTTATTTGACCTCAGCTTAGGCAACCAGGCTAAGGCCATCCTGTGTGTACTGATCTTAACTTATATATAAAATGTATAAACAAATGTTTCAATCAAGAACCTCTTAAAGCTTTACTCAAAGCTTACTCAGAGATCTTAATGCCTAATAAAACAGCCTGCTCAGGACACCTTACAATCTGACTCTGCTTCCAGTTTCACTTCTGCAAAGCCTGCAACTTCAAAAACATGTAACTTCCTGTCTTATTTTGGCACAGAGTTACTCTGCGTTAGGCCTTTTCTTTCAACCTGCAATCTACATTAAACATTTAAGATTATAAATCCAACTCAACAGTTTAAAGTGGTTATAACTGCACCTGTAATAAAAGCTTGATTGGGTGCCAATATGTTCAAACATCTAAATGCAATATCACTACTTGGAGATTATGTAATTAATGCCATGGTAATATGAACAATAGCAGTGAAATAATTTCTCTAATCCCAATAAAGCTCAAATCCTCCCCCTTCTTGGAGCTTTGGAAACACTTCCATCAGTTTAGTTCTTACAGTCTCGGGATCGTTGTCATTCCCTGTATTTAAAAGAATAAACAGATAATCTCCATTCAATCAAACACCCACATATTTGAAAACAAGCCAGTACTATCTAAAAGCCACAAAATAACAATCACACAGTTGAAATTTAAGTCCAATTTAAATTAAAATGACAAAATATTTATCACATTCAGGGTAAAAATTAAAACAAACAAAAAGCAAACAAAAAAACCTACAGTGAACCACAATCAAAACTGGGCTCTGGTAAATTTCTACTATCAGACTTACCTGAAAATGTCACTTTTTGCTCTCCAAGTCCTGCAGCAAGGAGGTCTGCTTCAAGCTGAATGCTTGGAACTTTGTTAGCCTTGTGATCAGCCAAGCAACAGAACGTATGTGTGTAGCTTGTTCTAGGTACTAGGCTCTGTGCTGACCGTCTTATCATATTTCTTCTACTCCCACCGTTATACGGAGCAAAGAGCCTTGCTAGCTCGGCTGCAACACAGAGAAAATATCACAGCGGAACAGACCGCCAGTCAGCTACAACAGTCTGTACTTTCAGCTTAGCATCATTTTAAACGTCACTAATGCTACACATCAGCACCAGGCATGGTGCTGCCAAATAAGGGCGTTTTACCGACTATCTAGTTTCATGCCCCATCCACACACAACGAAAGTGAGTCACACACAAAGCATAATTAGCTAACTACCACACATAAACCTAGGTGCACAACCCCCGCCCACTGAAATTTAGATGCTCATATGAATTGCTAAGATTTAACTGTGTGCTAAGTCATCAATTAGTATAACACGTGGCTGACGTTACTTACATTGGACAGGTGTATGTAATGGTGCCGCAGGTATCTGCTGTGTCTGAGCTGCCGGATTTGGGGAAGTTGTCCTCAGAGCTTCTTCAATTAAATTCGCTGCTTCTCTCAGCAGCTCCGGACAGCTTTTTGACATTTCTCGTACACGTCGTGCAATGTATCAATTGAGGTACACAACTATTGTCAAGTGTCTTGATTTTAATGGCGGCAACTTCTTGCTTCCAACTGCATAGCACATCCAAGCAAAGTTAAAAATGAATATCACCACCTAAAGGATCGGAGTGACATTTACTGGGTGTACATCAATCTATTATCAGGGATCGATCTGTGTGGACTTGCTTTGCAGTTTAACCAATCAGATGTCAGACAAGCTACAGGGAGAGCGTTGACCCCGCCTCCTTGCCGTGATGGATGAGTTTGACAGATACAATGAATTCAAGATGACAGCCAGGCGCCAGGACTGCCAAAATGAAATAAATGAATATATCATTAAATAATTAATTAAATTTGTCAATAATTAATTAAAATGTGAAATACATAAATAATTAATTAAATGTGTCAATAATTAATTAATTACATGTGTCATAACTATTTATTTAATTAATTAATTCCAATTTTAATTAATTATTGCCACATTTAATTAATTATTTAATGGTGTATTTAATTAATTCATTATGGCAGTCCTGGCGTTCCATAGTTTTTTACCCTGAATCATTCTTTCCCATCTAATTTAATTAGCTTAGGGAGAGTCAAAAGATGGCGCCGGTGTGTGTGGCTTGCCGTCTGTCTCTGTCAATTTTGTTTTTGTTTGTTTTGTTTTTTACAATTTGTGCCACTCAAATCAACTCGCGACTGGTACATGAACGCCAAAAACGTTTTGATCTTCAATATTTTCTGACTAATCAACAAGGAAAAACAACAGGGTATCCACCATCCCTGGCTGATGTTCCTGCTTACCTGCTACGCGGAGCGCTTCCTCCTGCTCTGACGCATCGTCGCAGACGCCGCGGTAAACATGCCGTTCGGCTAGTGAAGCTTAAAGCTTGCCTTGCTTTTTCTCTAGCGGCTGCTCCAGTGGATTATAGTCTGTCCCATCGCATCCCAAGGCGTCTCCTGGATCATGTTGCCCCTTGTCTGGTTCCTGTCATAGGCTCGGGTGGACGTGAGCCTGCTCGCCGATGTTTTTCACGTCTTGGGCGTCGTGGAATAAACTTTGTGAATTTGCGCCCATTAACTTGGGCTTCTGCCCAGACTCCAGTTCCAACGAAGATGGCTTTAATAAATGCCCGGTCCATAGCAAGTAAAATGTTTGTCATAAACGATTTCTTTTCTTCAAATGGTTTGGATCTCCTTATTGTGACTCAGTTCAGTTTCAGTTTTATTTGTCATATGCAAGTTAGCACAGGGTCAACATTGCAATGAAATGTGTTTGACGAGCAGCAGTCACTTAGCAGCATGATAAAATATAATAAAATATAATAAAATAAGATAAAATAAAAATAGAGAAATAGTAAGGAGCAAAATATTACAGAGACATGGTAAAAGAGAAAAGGTGACTAAATATATCTGTATCTATGAATATAAATATATGTACACTAGTGATTAAATAAGAAAATCTTGAAAAGAAATATGACGGGAGGGCAGATGGGATATTGCACAGGATTGAGCAGCAGAAAATTACAGTATTGCACTTTTAAATATAAATATCAATAACAATAAAGTGAAGTGACCAGTGCAGATTAAACAGAGTACTTGTGAAGCTGCAGGGTAGCTTCTGAGTGCTGTGTTGTGTGTGTTTAAGTGTTGTGGTTGAGATGTCGTATGGCTTGGTGGTAAAAACTGTTTTTAAGTCTTGTAGTCCGAGCAGACAGACTCCTGTAACGTCTGCCAGATGGTAACAAGGAGAACAGCTGATGTGCTGGGTGGCTGTGGTCCTTGATGATGCTGTGTGCTTTACGGAGGCATCGCTGGAGATAAATGTCCTGAATGGCAGGAAGCCTCGTGCCAGTGATGTGCTCTGCTGCCTTCACCACCCTCTGTAGTGATTTACGGCTGCTGGCAGAGCAGCTTCCGTACCAGACTGTGATGCAGCTTGTCAGCAAGCTCTCAATTGCACACCTGTAAAAATTTGAGGTGATGTTGGCGTTCATGCTAAACTTCCTCAGCCTCCTCAGGAAGTAAAGCCGCTGGCGAGCTTTCCTGATAGCAGTGTCTGTGTGAAGGGTCCAGGAGAAGTCCTCAGTGATGTTGACTCCAAGGAACTTGAAGCTGCTGACCCTTTCGACCTTGACACCGTTGATAGGGATGGGCTGGTGTTCTCTGACTGGTCGTTTCCGGTAGTCCACTATCATCTCTCTAGTTTTGCTGATGTTGAGAGTCAGGTTATTTTCCAGGCACCACTCGTACAGCGCCATCACCTCCTCTCTATAGGCCGTCTCATCATTGCCTGTGATGAGGCCTATGATGGTTGTGTCATCCGCAAACTTGATGATGATGTTGGACTCTTGTTTAGCAACACAGTCGTGTGTGAACAGGGACTATAGGAGGGGGCTAAGCACACAACCCTGTGGCGTTCCTGTGTTTAGGATGAGTGATGAGGAGGTGTGCTTACCAACTCTCACCACCTGGGGCCTGTTTGTGAGGAAGTTTAGAATCCATCTGCAGATCGGTGTTCCCAGCCCAAGGTCGACGAGCTTTGTGGCAAGTTTTGAGGGGATGATGGTGTTAAATGCCGAGCTGTAGTCGATGAAGAGCATCCTTGCATATGTATTCCCTTTCTCCAGGTGAGTGAGGGTGGTGTGCGTTGCCAGGGCGATGGCATCCTCTGTGGCTCTGTTTGTCCGATAGGCAAACTAAAGAGGGTCCAGTGTGCCAGGGAGGGAGGAGCAGATGTGACCTTTGACCAGCCGCTCCAGGCACTTCATGATGACGGATGTCAGTGCAACAGGACGGTAGTCATTCAGACAGGAGACCACTGATTTTTTAGGAACGGGAATGATGGTGGATGCTTTGAGGGACGTAGGGACCACTGACTGTCTCAGGGAGAGGTTGAAGATGTTGGTGAACACCTCTGCCAGCTGTTCGGCACACACTCTGAGTAGCCGGCCTGGGATGCCGACTGAGACATGGATGAAAATTGGTGAGTCTAGCTTCATTTCTGAACTATTGCCCTCCGACTGCTCATTTTTAAATGCTCCGAGGATATCGGGTAGAGGAGGAGGAATATTGACAGTTTTTAAAAATAACTTTAATTGCAATCAACTCCGTGTACCGGTTCCCCCCTCCAGTTTTGAACTTTGATGTTTGAACTGGGACGTCTTCAACCGGTTGTGTGTGCGATAATCTACCGACCACCGAAGTTTAACAAATACTTCTTAAATGACTTTTCATGTTTCTTGGCTGACATTGTGCCTACATATGTTCGGATTTTAATAGTTGGTAATTTTAACCCTTTAAGACCTACCATAGAACCAAGTCCGCCAGAGTTTATATTATATTTTTACATGCTGTAGTGCCATTTTTGGGAGCATTTCAAGTTGCTATACATCAATACAACCATTATAGCCCAAATTTTAATAATATGTATGCATTTAGTGCATAGCAATTACATAAATTGCAAAAAAGTGCAATAAACTACAAAAGAATTTAAAATCGTTTTTGTTTTTTTAACATATATTTCTAGTTAGAAAAATTTAAGAGGCTTATCCCTCAAAACTATAAATACGAAAAAGTTGCACAAAATAGTTTCCCAAAACAGGAAATTTATTTTGAGTGTCTTCATAGTTTTATTTTTGAAATACACCAATTTTTATATACTGCATGAAAAACGAAAATAAATATTATAGTGCAAATTTGCAAAAAAACAGCATGTGCATCAAAATAAACTATTTCCAGCAGTGCAATTTGACTTCTAAGCATCCCAGAAACGACACAGAAAGTTACAAAGTCAAACATAACTTTTAAAAACACCAGTATAGGCTTACAAGGCCATGATGGTAAAAAACTACATTTCCACGAATATGACGTCACTTCCAGTTTCGGGCAGGTAATGGTGGACATGCGATAGTTCGCGCTGACGTCTATTCCAGCGTAGGAAGTGTTACGAACAGCTGATCGGATCGGCAAAGCGTGTTACTGGAATATTGTGTTTTTGTTGCTGCAAGCGCTTTTTATGCAATGTTTGCAAAGCTATATGTGGAAGGAAACCGTGACCTAGGGCAAGCTGATGGCATAAGATGTAAGTACAACTCCTCCGGTTTCATATGCCAAAAAAATTATTGCACTAGCTTATGTGGTTGCAGTGCTACCGGGATTTAAAAATGGTTACGCAAAACGGATCAATAAAATGCTTTTATTGACCCTGAAATTAGTTTAGGACTTAGTCTGGATGAGCTGCTTTTGCAGTTCCAAGAAACCTGTACTGAGACCCTAAACATTATGGCCCCATTAAAAACCACCCGAGCGGTCAGACGTCAATGCAGGAGAGCAGAGCGAAAGTGGAAGAAGGACAAATTGCAGGTTTCTTTTGAAATGTTAAAGGACTGTTGGAAATGCTATCAAAATACAGTGAAAAATGAGAAAAATAGCCATTTTTCTCAGGTGATTGCATCAAATTGTCATAATCCCCATGCACTTTGTAAGACCATCAGTTCTATTTTAAAGTCTGCCACCCTGGAAGGCTCTGCTAACAGATGTAATCAGTTTCTTTCTTTTTTTGTAAACAAGGTTGAGTCCATCAGGTCAGCAATAGTACCTCCTACATATGACCCATCCACATTTAGTCCCTGTTCAGCTGGCTTATACCAGTTTGAACCCATCTCAATTACACTTCTTAACGAGATGGTTAGACAAATTAAACCCTCTGGTTCTCCCGTGGATGTGATCCCTGCATGGCTCTTTAAAGAGGTTTTCCCTTCAATTGGAACCTCAGTCCTTGCTATTATAAATAGCAGTATTACTTCCAGTGTGGTTCCTGATGGTTTTAAACATACAATTGTTAGCCCTTTATTAAAAAAACCTGGCTTTGACCCTTTAGTTTGCTCAAATTTTAGACCTATTTCAAGGCTTCCATTCCTTTCAAAATTATTGGAGAAAATAGTTTTTACCCAATTGAATGCGTTTTTAGATGCTAATGGCATCATGGAACTTTTTCAGTCTTATTTTAAACATCTACACTCCACTGAAACAGCACTTTTACGTGTTTTTAACGATATCTTTTTAGCGACTGATTGTGGAAGTTCCGTGATCCTTGTGCTTTTAGATCTTACTGCAGCGTTTAACACTGTCGACCACAATATTCTTATCTCTCGTTTGGAACACCTGATTGGCATCAAAGGTGCAGCACTGGATTGGCTTCGCTCATATTTGAGTTGCAGAATGTTTAGTGTTAAAGTTGAAAATTTTGAGTCCACCTCAGCCCCCCTTTCTTGTGGGGTTCCCCAGGGCTCAATCCTTGGCCCTCTTCTTTTTTCATTATACCTGCTCCCTTTGGGGTCTATTTATAGAAAACATGAAATATCCTTTCACTGTTATGCAGACGACTGCCAAATTTATTTGCCTTTAGCACCAAATGGCTCAGGCTCCATACAAATCCTTTTAAACTGCCTTGAAGATGTCAAAGCTTGGATGGCTCTGAACTTTTTGAGTTTCAATGAGAGTAAAACGGAGGTGATTTTATTTAGACCTAATTATATTTCATGCAACCCGCTCGTAAATTGTGGTTGACTAGGGTCTTATATCAAGCAGCATGTGACAAACTTGGGAGTCATTATGGACTCAGATTTTAAATTGAACAAACATATTAATTCGGTGTTGCAAAAAAGCTTTTTCCAGCTGAGGCAAATAGCAAAGCTGAAGCCAGTTTTGTCAAGACGTGACATGGAGAAGGTAATACATGCCTTTATTTCAACACGGCTTGACTATTGCAATGCACTTTATGTTGGAGTCAGCCAAGGGTCTCTTGCTCGTCTTCAGCTCATTCAAAATGCTGCTGCCGCCTCTTAACTGGTACCCACAGGCAAGAACATGTAACACCTATCCTGTCTTCACTGGCTTCCTGTTTATCACAGAATTAATTTCAAAGTCCTAACACTGGTTTATAAATGCCTTAATGGTCTTGCTCCCCCATACCTTTCCGAGTTACTTCAGCCTTATATTCCTTCACGGACCCTCAGATCAGCTGACCAGCTGCTGTTGGTTGTCCCAAAATCAAGGCTCAAATGTAGAGGAGAACAAGCCTTTTCAATTATGGCCCCAAAACTTTGGAATACGCTGCCTTTAAATATTAGACAGGCATCTTCGTTTCCTGTTTTTAAAACACTTTTGAAAACACACCTTTTTTCGATAGCATTCAGACTGGCGTGAGTTGTTATTTGGTATAATTGGCTGTTTTTGACTACTTTTGATTTTACCTCTATATTATACCTTTAAAATATGTTTACCTTGCCTTGTTTGGTATCATTATTTTCAACACAAAATCAAATATCTGAAATTTGAGTTATTTTTTCATTTTGGCATACTATATTAGCACAATTGATCTAAATTCAGACAAAAAATTCTAAAAAGTTAAATTTTTTACTGTAAAACCCACAAACGTGTTTAACGAATCATTTTAATAACTTGAAATGCAAATAGAAATTGTACATTTCTAAAAATGATGCACAAGTTTTGCAAATAACAAAGTTATATGGTACTATTTACCTAAAAATGCAACCAAGGCCTCAGGCGTTTTTTATATAACCATTTAAATCTATTTACAGAACAATCAGGTGTGCCAGTCCAAAAAATGTAGTTTGTGTTCAGTATAAGACAGAGGAGAACAGCACAGGCCTAAACCCTGCAGGTCTGACAGCAGGAGGTGTATCAGTCCAGTTTTTCATGTGGGAACAGCGTTTACACTGAAATCTGCCTTTGACGGCTTCAGCAGTATAACTGACACACAACACAAAACAATAACTACACAACACGCTAACTATAGCCTCCAAACACGCTAAACATGTCTCACATATGAAAACTCGCTCTCTCTCTTTCTTTCGCTCGCCCGCTTTCCGTCGCGGGTGTCGCTCATAAAAACTTCCCCCTCTCCCTAAACAACCAAGTGCCACATGTTGCCATATCATTTTTTTGATTGGCTGACATGGTAAACTTTAACACCAATAGGGAAGGGGTGTTTTTTCTTTTTCTTTTTTCCCTCACAAGCGGAGAGTGTTTGCTAGCGTTGTCCGTAGAAAATGCAGTTTTTATCGTTCTTCCCGCTGTATTTTCTATCATAACTCTGGTGTACGTGGCCCATTGACACAATTCAAAAACTGGTATGTAGTTTGAAGTCCGCACTTTCGACCCAAGTTGAAATGGAGACTCTGGCTGTATCCCAATTCAGGGTCTGCAGCCTTAAAGTACGCAGCCTTAACGGTCCTCAAGGGCCGCGTACTCAAAGACCGCTAAGGCCGGAAGCACGAGGCTTGTAGGCTTGTGAAATGGGACGGTCTAGTGTTGGGAAATCAGTTTTACCCCGGTTCTTTTATTCCTCGAGCATCCAGAGACGCACCGGACCCAGTAGTCATTTTTACAAAACTTTATTCATCTTAATCTTTACTCATTCCTTATTCTTTCTTTATCTTCATTTAACCATGCACTTCTAGAAGGGAAGACGAGGCCGGTGTGTCCCTCTAAAAATCTTCACCCCTTTGTTAGTCACAGCCAGCTTTATAGAAGCGGCCGCATCATAAATCCCCCACAGTGTGCTCCAAACTCTGTGTCTGTGTCTATGTGCATGAGCACGTGAATGCCTGTGTGTGCACGTTCCCATGTGCCTATGTGAGTGCACGAGAGTGAATGTATGTGCGTACCTGTGTGTATGTGTGAGTGCACATGAGTGAGTGTGCGTGTGAAAGTGTGAGTGTAACAGTTTAAGCACTGTGTGTGTCTCTGCGTACGTGACTCCCTGCCGGCCATAAAACTCCATCTCCCTTCCAGACCACAGTTATAAAGTTAAATGTTGAGACCCCCACACAGGTATCCTCTGGGGAATTTCCACTTAACATTAACTCCTTTCTGTCTTAGCTTCACAGTTCAAACTGGGGAGGGTCTCCTAGGCATGTACTCCTAAATTCCTGACACACTCAGGCCTTTATTACATCCAGGGCAGTGTCAGTGTCTTTACAACAATTCTACATTCTAACACATTTCTAAACTCTAAAAAAGGCTAAACATTTCTACACTAGCCTCCGTCGCGCTGCCCAGGTTGCCTAGCAACCATGATACTAGCAGCTGGAAACGCTTCATACGGGTTTGTTTTACAGAAATGAAAGAGAACATATTTTGTTTATTTGTTTCTACATGAGCTTTATGTGATTTAATAAGTGTCTGAGGCTGAAAAAACAGGACTGTAAAACATGATTGTTAGGCTTCATTTCTGTACTGAACGGTCATTTCAAGATTAGGTAATTGTTATTTACTAGCTAATGTTGTTCATGAGACTAAAGTCATCTCACTTTGGTAATGTAAATATAATATGGTCAATATTATAGTTATTATATTTATCATTATTAGTTATTACAGCAGTGAGTTTGAACTCCGTGTCAAATTCTGAGCTTCAGTAAAGATTCAAGTTGCATTTATTTATATGTCCTATCACCTTAAATTTTCACTCAAAGACAAGTATCTTTGACAGTGTATATACAGATGTATTATATATAAGAGACAAATATTGTTCTTTTAATATGTTGGCATTACTAAATTTGGCTCAGTGCTTACATATATGTGTAAAAAGAAAATGCACGAGCTGTGATAACTGTTTCTAATAGAATGCAGAGTAGACTGATATATTAAATATTCCTTTATTGGGTGAGAAAATCATACCATGTCATAACTGCTTTAAGTCATACAGAATAGATATCAGAGCCTTAAACGGGCTGACTTCTGCTAAATGGGTCAAACTGGGCAGAAAGTATACAAACACATAACATCCTTATAGAATATGATGTAACACTATAGATCAACTTACCTCAGAATATATAAAGCATATAAACAATTACAGCAATATGATGCAACAAACACAGCAGTACTACTAATCCAAAATACTCAAAGCTTCATAGAACTGAAACAAACATTTATTTTTAGCTCCATTCTGCTGCTGATACATACTTTAGGTTTCTGAATATTAAATTAGTTACTGCCTTTCACAGTGTTTAACTTGAAGGCCCTGAGTACTTTCTCCCACACTGAAAACACTGGAATGATATAATTATTTGAACATTACCTAATAAGACAGACAATTGGTTATTTTAAACTTGTTGTGGAAGTTTTTCCACTTAAATAAAGCCTGCAGATGAGTGGTGAGTGGTAGCTAACATTCTTTAATCAAACACACAAAGACAACAGACAACCAAGCTTGATGGAGAGCCTGCATGACCACGGGGCAGGTCAGCAGAGTCTCCCTGAGCCTAGCATGGCTCTCAGTTAAATACCTTCTCCAGGAACAAAAGGCAGTACACAGCTGTTTCACACCTTAAGGTTCACACTCCCTTGCTACCTCCCAGAGTCCTCGAAGAGACAAAAGCCTCTTCCTGTGGAGTGGTCTGCTCCCCCCCAACTTCCCTCTTACATTATGGGTGTCAGACATGTTAAAATCCAGTGGCACCAAGGCATTACAAAATAATGTGATTAATACACAAGTGAAAGAAATTCCATTACAATCCCACCCTTTGATTCTCAAATCAAGAATCACATTAATACCAGAATTTCTTTCCTGACATTCTGTATATCACATCAACATTATTGTACACTTAAAGGAGTTTCACACTGTGTATCCTCACTTCACTGTTCTCCCACCACCCTTTGTTCATCTTTAATCCTCCCCGCAATCTAAGCTCTCACATGCAAATGGCTACAACAATGATACAGAGGAAAGGTCTTCTCCAGAGTGTCAAAGTCATGATCCTGTGTTTTCTTTTATTGTGATTTTGGTGCTGTTCTTCCTCTGTTTAGTCTGTTTAGTGTTCTGCCATGTTTCCCTTTGTTAAGTACGCGTTTCTTAGTCTGTGTTCTTGCATGTGTAAGTTCCTGTTTTATTGTGAAGGTCTGCATCTTATGTGAGTGTTTTCATTTTGCCTCCCTAGTCTCGTCACGTTAATCACTCCCAGCTGTGTCCCCCACCTGTGCGTAATCTCCCTGTGTTCTCTGAGTGTTCTTAAGTCGTGTCTTCTGTCTTAGTCGTTGCTAGTTCGTCTGTGTGTATTTCCCCGGACCGCCCTGCATCTTCGTTTCTGGTTTGTTTTGTTAGTTTACCCAGTTTAGGTTCCAGTTTCATGTTCCCAGTGCCATTGTTGTTTGTATTTCCTTTCGTTTAATAAATACTCACCTGCACCTGAGCTGCCGCATTTTGGGTCCTAATATATTCCACACATCTGCCACACCGGACGTGACAGTACTAAAGGCTAATTAATTGGGTGCCAATATGTTTAAACCTATGAATACAATATCAATACTTGTAGATTATGTTATTAATGCCATGGTAATATGAACAATAGCAGTAAAATAATTTCTCTAATCTCCACACTAAGTAACTACATAATTAATTACTTTTGAAAATAAGTAATCAGTAAAGTAATGGGATTACCTTTTTGGGGAAGTAATCAGTAATTAGTAACTGATTACTTTTTTCAAGTAACTTGACCAACACTGGTCAGCACACACGTCATCCCAGTGATGATCTGTTAGCTCCATCTTTAAGGCCTCACTTCTTCCTGCTGTCATGTCAGTCGTGTTGTTTCACTCACTGATTTTCTCCAATATTTTCTGTTCCTGACACTAAATCTGAGCACAGCTCACAGCTGAGTGTGTTCCAGTAAAGTGTGAGCAGCACAAACACAATCACAATTTCATCACTAGTTCTCTCCAACAATGTGCTAACATGTGTGAGTCTTTATATGCATGCTGTCATTATTATTTCTTATATTCAGACAATGATTGTTATTCTCTCACTGATAAATTCAAAAAGTGCAAACGTAGCTGGAAATGCACTGAAGGTCTCGACACTGCTGAACGGGCCAATCACAGCAGCCGTGGTTAAATATAACTACTACCCGACGTGTAGTTATATTTCTGTGGAGGTGCTACAACATAAATCTTCTGCTGGAGCAGAACAAATATGTCTCCTCACTGTGGCTGTGTGCTGTGTACCTGTACAGGTGTGTGTGACCTGAAGCCCACGCTGTCCGTCAGGTAGGAGGTGAACTGTTCAGGTCTGAGCTTCAAACTCCTGCAGGGACCAAACGTCTCCTGAAAAACATCCATAGAAAAGAATCTTTGACTGTGTCTGAGCTCATTTTTATATTCTCCACACTGCTGTGACCTTCTATATGTTTGTATCCTTCTCACTAAATGTGCTCCAGATTGATCTAATGGATTTCACCAAAGTCCAAATGAATGAGTGAGATACATGAACAAGAACTGTGTGTCATTATATTTGTGTGTGCGGTGTGTGTGAAACTAACACATCTCATACTGCATCAAAGTGTTGCTGCACGGGGGTCACTCACTTCATAGTTGTGTGTCTGCAGGTGCGCCCGTCACACCAAACATCTTTTGCTGTGGCTGTTCCACAGCTGCAGCTCCAGGATAAATAATCTGCCCGGCAACAGGCTTTGATAGGCCTGTTTAAACAGTCTGACTGCAGACATCTGATGGAGTCCTACTGGCCCCGCCCACTCCAAGCTTCCTGCTCTTTGTGGTTGTATTGTGCAGCTTTTAAAGCTCTGAACTCGAGCCTGTGCTGGACTGTTTTTAAATCCCACTCCTGCTGAATTTCTGACCATTGCCACTAGGGTTGGGTATTGATAAGATTTTCACGATACCAATTCCAATTTCGATTCTGTTTAATGATTCGATTCTTTATCAATTCTCTTATCGATTCTTTTTAAAAAAGGAGAACACTAAGGTCGATTAGCTTGGAACTTTGTTTTATATCTTCTCTTTGAACAAGATAGAAATTTAGGAGTAACATGGCCTTACAAACCTAACAGTGAGATCTTAAGAGATCCAGCCTATGGCTCTTCCATGGGGTGTCACAGGGTCCCCAGGAAAAAAAAAATTGTAAATGTAAAATAATAAAATAAATATTTTTCTGTAGCAATAACAAAGTATAACATAAATTATTCTGTAGCAATTACACAAGAATACCCAGTAATGTCCCTGCCTACAATTAAACACATTCACTTACCGGAAATCGGGGGCATCTGCTGTGGCAAATGGGTGCAAGCCTTTTACCACAAACTTAGTCACTGCTTGGTGACATTTGTCTATCCTGGCCTGAAAGGAGACGCTACCAGTATACTGCAGCGAGAACTGCCAGCATCTGAGCCAGCCAGACTCTGTCTCATCATGGTCACCTAAATGCAGCCCACAGTAATAGCAGGTTTTGTAATAAGGCAGATCGCGCTAACATAATATGCACTGTTAGTTGATTATTTACCTGCCGCATTAACAGGACAGGACGTGCAAACGTTACCGCTCCTGCTGGGTTAAAATTCACGAGTCCGGAGCAGAATTAAAAACACGACATTCATTTAAGGTTATCATGTGTTTTGTGAGCAAATGCTTTTGCATATTCGTAGTGTTCTCAACAAGAACCGGATTTCGATACCCATCCCTAATTACCACCCACTTCTGCTGTTTTTGTGTGTGACCCCACCCACACCTGCAGATATACTGTATGATGAAATAAGTTTCTATGCACTGAATGTGTTATTTCAGTAGAACAAGAAGAGAATCAATAAAAACACAAAAGTCTCTGAGCTTTGATGTGCAAATATCATATTATTGTGAACAAGAGCAGTGTAAAAACCAAAGAAAACCCTGAGACACATTTCAAAGAAACACATTCAAACTTGCTGAACATCACAGTGAACAAGATGGCTCTCAGGACCTGCTGTCTATTTTTTAGCTGCCCGTTCCCGCCCGCAGCTCCTGCAAGATTGGCGTTGAGTCCCAGTCCCAATGCAGGGCTCTACTCTGAACATCCAAAGTGTTTGTAGTGACCAATAGAGCCATCATAGTCTCTGCTGTTACACAGCATCTGTATGTGGAGTTATCAGAAAGCAGCACAAAGCTGAGCTTCAGTCAGACGTCTTCGTGCTTCAGTCTGTCACTGGTGTCCTCACCAGTGTTGTGTTGTTGCTGCTGTTTGAGGTGGATGAAGCTCCTGAGATGGAGCTGTGAAGGAGTAGAAAAACTCTTCAGACTGTTTCTAATAATAAATGGAGCCAGAGTGCAGATGTGTTCCTGATGTTCACTCATTTGATGTTTGGAGGATCAGTGAGTTCACGTCCACACTGAACCTCTTTAAACAAAGTCCCAAAGCAGCCATCCACAGCACACTTATTCTACTTTGTATTTTCTACTGACTTTTATTTGGATTTCATCTGGGCTTTTCTTTGGATTCACTTCAGTTTCAGTAAGTTTCCTCAGAGGATTTTCTTCTTCAGCTTTAGTTTGGAATCTTTCAAATGGTTCCTTTTGATTGGTTTCAGTCTCACTTTGGGTCTTTGTCCTTGTTTTGTGTGGAGGGCAGATTGATGAAAATCAGTGCAGGGATTAGAATAAAAAGAGAACTTTATGAAAGCAGTGACTCACAGTCTTGTAGACGTCCAGAGTCTCAGTAAACATGAGCATCAAAGCCTCATCAGGCGAGCTGGAATCACATTTTTACCAAACTAACAAACACTCAGACTCAGGAGATTTCCTCTACATTTGATTGGATTTCGCTTTTTATTCTGATTTTACTCATTCAAATGTTTTCCTCACTTTCAGTGCTCAGAGTTGAGTTGACGGTAACCATGGTAACCGTGAGTCTGTTGCTTTGATCCTCATTTTTCTGATGACTTTGAGAACTTAGTGCTGGAAATGACTCACTGCTGCTGGACATCCAGCATTCACTTAAGGTGGACACTGATCATGTGACCCAGTAATGTGGTACTGACTGATCTTCTCCAGTGTAGTCCATTACTGACAGCAGATCCTAATGAAAAAATACTGATGTGTTCATTAAAGAGCTTCAAAGTGATCAGAGTTTGTCTCTGTCAGCTTTCAGTGAGTCACATTTAGTGTGTGCAGCCAAACATGATGGCAGACTGCCACAGATCACTTCTGAGGAAAGAGGAGGCGTTCAGCTTCCTCATAGTTTCACACCTGCATGAAGCAGCCTCACCCTGACAGCTCAACCTCCAAATCACTGTGTCAGCTGATCACTTCCTGTCCTGTGATTGGCTGAGCTTCAGGCCTTCTCTCAGTCAAACCGGAAACAGGGATTGAGACAGTGTGAGGGTTTGTGGAGTGCCACAGTGCTGTAATGAATACTGTAGTGGAAGAAGTTCTTTCACTCTCTTCATCCTGGAGCTGCTTTATGTCCATGATCTGCATGGAAACATATCTATGGAGAGGAAATCCAGCTGCTGAGGGTCACATCTGCATCATTGTAGCTACAGTGGATGTTTCAGTGTCAGGACTGAAGGTGGAGCTTTGTGCGTGTCAGGGTGAGGCCGCAGCAGCCGCCTCCAACCGGAGCGCTCGGGCGTGAAACTAGGAGGAAAGCCGACGTCCTCCTCTTTCCTCAGAAGTGATCTGTTTCTGGCCGGACTTCATTCCACAGATGTGCTTTAACAAAGTGTGAAGCTGAACTCTGAGCTGTGACAGTGTGAGCAGTGTGAGAGTGTCAGTAGATGATCAGCAGAGGAAAGTGAGAGCTGCTGTGAGCTGATGTCCTGAAGGGCTTTTAAAGAGTCTCTGAGTTTGACAGGAACATGAAGATGTTTGTGGTGTTTTTGATCCTCCTGCACGGTAAGTACACCTTCCTCTCTCTGCTCTCATCATCAGCTTTTCTTTCATCTCTTTAATGTGTTGAAGTGCAGCAGGAGGAGATTTCCATCAAACACTGGATTCTGATTCAGATCAAACTAACAATCCAAAGCAGCAACTTTCAAATCACTGGATTCTTCTTGGTGGCTTTCAGATGAGCTCATGTTACAATCAGCTGCTGTGTGTGTGTTGTTGTGTAGCTGAAGCTCTGACTCACATTTCATATGTGACCAAAGGAAACTTGGTGCTGTGTGACACACTTTAGATTCTCTGCTGTTGCTTTGAACTCTTCAAACTAAAGAGCCAAACTGATGATTGACTGTGCAGCTCTGACATGGCACCAAATGTCCCTGTTATCAGCTGCTGGATGGACGTTATCAGAGCTTTTTAGTCCCACACGGATCACCAGGAGCTCCTCCTCTGTCTGCAAACAGGCTCAGCAGCTCTGATCATTCATTGGAGTCGGCACAGAGTGTGGAGACATCTAGTGGTCGTGGAGAGAAGTGCATGTAACATGTGTGTGCTGTGTTAATCAGCATGAGTAGTTAGGGGGACGTGCCTCCCTGTGCCTGAAGGGAGTCCTTGTAATTACCCAGCATGCTGTGCTGTGTGTTTCATTTCTAAAACTGGTTTTACTGAAGAGCTTTCTGAGCTTCTTTCATTGATTGTGACCAACATACATGTTTGCTGTGGATCCACATCTGCTCTTACTGCTAATTTCATGAAGCTGTTTGAGTGGTGAGCAGTCAAAGAAGCAGGTCCTAACAGGGACGTAGCAGGATATTCCTGCCTCTAAATGAGCTGTAACTGCACATATGAGCACAGCTGGTCTGCATGTAGTGAACATAAAGAGTCTGTGTGAGCTGAATTTACACCAGTCTGTTTGTGTTCCTGTTATGTTGGCCCTTTGACAAACTCAAATGTATTTAAGCTTAAATGAAAGTGCACTTATAAAAATGCTGTAAACTCACAGTCCTGCTGATTTTCCTTTGGTGGAGGCCAAAACTTCTTTGGTGGACACCAAACATTTTTATCTGCAGGTGAAACTCTGCAGTGACCTGAGCG
Organism: Pelmatolapia mariae; assembly: GCF_036321145.2. Lineage (NCBI taxonomy): Eukaryota > Metazoa > Chordata > Actinopteri > Cichliformes > Cichlidae > Pelmatolapia > Pelmatolapia mariae. Next base: position 18,960,108 of record NC_086229.1, on the reverse strand, counting down.
TGTGCTGTTCTCTGGCATCTCTCTGAATAATGTTGACATGCTTGATTTTCTTGTCTGTGATCACGAGGATCTTATCTTCCATCCCTGCTTCTGTTTCCTGCTCACAAACCTTCATCCATCTCAGCGTCTAAACTCAAAGTCAGCAGCAGCTTCTTAGCTGTCTCTGCCCTCATAGCCCTGATCTCAGGGACTCTTAGATCATTTCAATATGTACATGGAAATCTGTCCTTGATGACATCGCCCCTTTGAAATGGAAACATCAGAAATATAATGCCCTCCATGGCTCAATGATCACAGCAGATATATAAAAACACAAAGCAGAAGAGCTGAAAGGAACTAGGAGGAAGATGAACAACCCCAGGGTTTTATTCCAAGTGATAAGACCTCCTGGATCCTCCTGTCTGAGTTAATCTTAGACAAACTTCACACCTCCAGTTTTTATCTCAAACTTTGAAAACTCTGCTGCTTCTCAGTTAATCCCAGATATAAACAGCAGAAATATTTCTAGAAATCTCTCTCAGGTTTGTTCCCTACACCACAGAAACTGCTCTGATCTGTGCTGATTCTGATCTTATGTTGATCTAATGTTAAATGCTGGATGTTGTTAAAATCTCCCAAATCTTTTGATCTTTGGGCAGAAGGAAGGACAATACTCGGTGTATCAATGCTCAATTAACAATCTTTTATTCCATACAATTCAACACTTTATGAGCATAAACCATCATGATGGGGAGACCTGCCTGCAGAGGGTCACAGCAAATCTCAAACTGGTAGAGGGTTACTCAAGCTCTTATAGCCTCTAGTGGCCCCCACCTAGTCGTAAAAGCCTAAACATTCACATTCTTTCGAACTCCTAGCGAGCCTGACTTATGGCCTTGGCTCCCCATTTTGTCTGCCTTCAACAACGGTGGGAGTGAAGCTCCCGTGGAATGTGCTCTCTGTCTCCTCTACTATCAGAAAACAAGGTCCTGACTCTCTGAAAACAGTATTTCTTATAACTCAGCAGTATAATATATCACAAACAATATCATTCATTCACACTGAATCAGCAGTCTAATATAATAGAAATCAGTTGAATAACTGTAATAGTTATCAACTTCTTCTAATTCAGGAGAATAATGCAAACTAAAACTACATAATAATTTCACAATCATTAATCAGGGGTATAACATGGCATAAGATATTATCACAATCTCACAATGTCACACTAGGAATTTTCCCCAGTGTGCCAACACACTTTTGTGCTGATGAGCTGGACTGAGGCTGCCCATAGACAGAGACCTGGATGGCCTCTAATTTTCTGATTCTAAATTCAGACAAATCTGAGGTTTTTGTACTCTGTCCTAAAAATCTTAGAAATATGGTATCTAACCAGATTCTTACTCTGAATGGCATTACCTTGGCCCCCAGTAACACCTTGGAGTGTTTTTTGTATAGGATATGTCCTTCAATGCACATATTAAACAAATAAGTAGGACTGCTTTCTTCCATGTCCCAATTGCCAGTCTTGGTAGCCGGGGATCAGTCCTGGCTGCCGCCCAGGACACCCTGCACCCAACCCCTACGGTGCCTCCTGCAGGTGGTGGGCCTGCAGGAGGATGGGCCCATGTCCCCTTTTCAGTCTGGTGGCTGGGTCCCATGGACTAAGGCCCGGCAACCAGACGCTGGCCCTTGGGCACTCTCACAGGGCCTGGCTCTGACCCTCTCCCGCGCAGGGTAAACTGTTCCCTTGGTGACTTTAGCATAAGGGTCTTCTGAATTACTCTTTGTCTGGTCCATCACCCAGGACCAATTTGCCATGGGTGACCCTACCAGGGGACAAAAGCCCCCGGACAACATAGCCCCTGGGATCCCTGGGACACACAAACCCCTCCAACACAATAAGGTAGCGATTCGCGGAGGGCTGCCCGTTGTTACCGATTCTCTTCATAACTTTTATGGACAGGATTTCTAGGCACAGCAAAGTGGCGGAGGGCTTTCACTTAGATAGCCTCAGAATCTCATCTCTGCTTTTTGCGGATGATGTAGTTCTGTTGGCTTCATCGGGTGATGGCCTCCAGCTTGCACTGGAACGGTTCACAGCTGAGTGAGAAGCAGTGGGAATCAGGATAAGCACCTCCAAATCTGAGGCCATGGTTCTCAGCCGGAAAAGGGTGGAGTGCCCTCTCTGGGTCGGGGATGAGTTCCTGCCCCAAGTATCTTGGGGTCTTGTTCGTGAGTGAAGGGAGCCGGAGATTGACAGATGGATTGGTGCTGCAGCCGCAGTGATGTGGACACTGTACCGGTCCGTCATGGTGAAGAGAGAGATGACCATAAAAGCGAAGCTCTCGATTTACCGGTCGATCTACATCCCTACCCTCACCTATGGTCACAAGCTGTGGGTAGTGACCGAAAGAACGAGATTGCGGATACAAGCGGCGGAAATTAGCTTCCTCAGAAGGGTGGCTGGCCTCTTCCTTAGAGATAGGGTGAGAAGTTCAGCCTCAGAGTAGAGCCGCTGCTCCTCCACATCGAAAGAAGCCAGTTGCCAGGAGACAGCACCCTTTTCTTGGTGCTGTCGTCATGGTGTAAGGCCAATAACCTCCTCCTCAACACTTCAAAAACCAAAGAACTCATAATAGACTTCAGAAGGAAAAAGGCAGAGATCCAACCACTATTCATTAAAGGGGACTGTGTAGAAAGGGTGGCAAGCTTCCGCTTCCTGGGAGTCAACATAAAGGAGAACCTTTCCTGGAGTGGGAACACCTCCGAGCTACTGAAAAAGGCCCAACAGAGACTGTACTTCCTGAGAATTCTCAGGAGGAATAACATCACACAGAGACTGCTGGTGTCCTTCTACAGAGCCACCATTGACAGTGTTCTGACCTATTGCATATGCATCTGGTACACTAGCTGCACAGTGGCTCAGAAGAAAGCACTCCAATGGCTCATTAACAACTGCCCAAAAGATCAATGGCTGCCCTCTCCCCACACTGGAAGATCTACACAAAACCCGCTGTCTTAAAAAAGGCCAAAACATCATAAAAGACACCTCACATCCTGGCCACTCCCTGTTTGAACTGTTACCCTCAGGCAGACAGTACAGAGAAATCAGTGTAACAACTAATAGACTCAAACACAGCTTTTATCCAACCGCAATAACACATCTGAATACTGCAACAAAAAAAATGTCCATCACGCCACTCTTGTATTAATCTATAGGCTGACTGAAGCATGTATGTGGGAATGTATGTGAATGTTTGCTGATACTTCTTATTAGTACTTGAAGTATTCTATTTATTTTATTTATTTTATTTTATTGTTTTATTTATATTTTGATATTGTTAGGGATGATTTTGGGACCATTGTTAGGGACCATTTTTAATTTCATTGTACCTGTGACAATGACAATAAAGATTCTGATTCTGATTCTTGAGGTGGTTCGGGCATCTGACATGCCTCCTGGGCGCCTCCTGGGTGAGGTGTTCCGGTCGTGTCCCACCGCGAGGAGGCCCAGGGCAGACCCAGGACACGCTGGAGAGATTATATCTCAGCTGGCCTGGGAACGCCTTGGTGTTCCCCCGGGCAAGCTAGAGGAGGTGGCTGGGAAGAGGGATCTCTGGGCTTCTCTGCTTAGGCTGCTGCCCCCGCGACCCGGTCTGGGATAAGTGGAAGAAGATGGATGCTTTCTTCCATTTGCGCAGCATCTCTAAAGTTAGAAATATCCTGTCTCAGAGCGATGCTGAAAAACTAGTTCATGCATTTATTACTTTTAGGCTGCACTACTGTAATTTATTATTATCAGGATGTCCTAAAAACTCCCTGAAAAGCCTTCAGTTAATCCAAAATGCTGCAGCAAGAGTACTGACAGGGACTAGAACATATTGAATTTGAATGGCAGTAATTTAAAGTAAATCAAAAGAACTACGATTGAATAAGTCATAATTTAGATGATCCTTATAAGCGACTGCTATTTGCCTACTACAGCCTGGGCACGTCTGGGTATTGAAGAACTTTTAATTTGATGGGCAAAATTCAGAGGGGCCAAAAGGACAGACATTCTCTACTTAAGTAGAAGTACAGATACTAGTGTTAAAAAAAGTAAAGGTTTAATACTGAAGCAACTTCTTTACTCGAGTAAAAGTGAAACAATATCAACTCTCAAATGTACTCAAAGTAAAAAAGTAAAAGTAGCTCCCTGAAGGATGTTTCTATATTTTTTTCAAAGCTAACTGACCCTAAAGTTCTATTAATGTTATAATTAAATAATATTGGTATATGGGAATACAAACTTTATTTTACTCTAAATTTTAATTCTAATTAAGGTACTCGGCTTTCATCAGTTAAGTTAAACATGAGCAGAGAAAATAAAGAAAAAGAAAATAGATCTCTATTTTCTGTTGCTACATTGTATTGGTTGACTTCGCCCTGAAACAGGAAATGTACAGTCAAGTGATAAAGTGGATTGAGCAGGTGGGGAAACCTAAAATTGGTTGTAATTGCTCAGTGTGAGGATGTTAGAATGTATTTTCATCTTAAAGGCCAAATACCTCATAATTTGATTTTCTGGAATATCACAAGTTGGTGGAAACACTTTGTGTGTTTCCTGATGTTTGCTAAGCTGATAGAAATGGTGCAATTGAAATTACCTAACACTTACATGAGCAGGATTTCCTTTCATTTATTTCTGTTTAAAATTAAATGGGTTTGATGTTTGAAAGCTCGCAGTGATGAAATAATAACTCCCCTCAAATGCATTAAAGGAAAAGTAACAAAGTAATTGTTATGGGCGACCATGGTTCAGGGGGTTGGGAAGCTCATCTTGTAACCGGAAGGTTGCCAGCTCTGTCTGCCTTGGTCATTGTTTCCTTGGGCAAGACACTTCACCTACTGGTGACGGCCAGAGGGGCCGATGGCGCGATATGGCAGCCTCGCTTCTGTCAGTCTGCCCCAGGGCAGCTGTGGCTACAACTGTAGCTTGCCTCCATCAGTGTGTGAATATGAGAGTGAATGAATAGTGGAATTGTAAAGCGCTTTGAGGGTCTCGAAAAGCGCTATATAAATGCAATCCATTATTATTATGTCTGTTTTGAAAATGTAAGGAGTAGAAAGCACACACATTTGTTTGAGAATGTAGGGAGTACAAGTAAAAAGCAGTCAGAAAAATAAATACTCAAGTAAAGTACAAGTACCTGAAAGTTCTACTTGAGTACAGTACCAAAGTGCTCTTCCTTCATTACTTTCCACCTCTGGCAAAGTTTTGAAACGGGGCAACAGTTGCCTAGTTGGAGCCAAGTATTAGTGACAAAGAAGATGTCTACGTTTTGAGAGGTTATGTCACGGCAGGGGGGACAGACTCAAGTGCAGACAGAGAATCCCAGTTAAACAGTTCTTTATTTACAACGCCAGTTGCTCAATACACAAGTGGGGGAAAGGCCAGGGTTGCAGGGATCCACGGGGAGGTTAGGGAAAACGGGATCTTCACACTTGCACACGCCATGCTAAACTGCAAACACTCACGCTCAGGGTTTCGAGATTCAGTATTACAAGACGGGTCCAGGGATTCTATGTACAGAGACAAGAAGTCATTACAAGAAGATGCACAAAGGCACACAGACGTTTGCAGAGCCGGGATTACACTAACATGTCTTACTCAATAGTCCAGCGACGAGTAATTCAGAGCCACTGCCTTATGAAGTGGCCAGCAAACAGAGTGATGAACCACAGGTAAGCAATTATCTGCAGGTGCATGGACCAAAGGCAGGAGCCCGTGATGAGCTCCGCCGAGACAGAGTGATGTGAGCGAGAGAGAGATGAAAGTAATATTCCAGGTTTTCACAAATTAAATGTTCAGATTTAATAAATAAATACATTAAATTTGAATGTCTGACTGTAAAGCTGGTCTCTGTGTCCTGCTGATAAATGTGGACTCTGAGACAAACACACAGCATGCAATTAATTAGTGTTTCTGTTTGTTTGTTCTTATAGTTTCCCAGCATGCCCTGGCTGTGGTTGTGGAGGTGAATGAGTGGGAAAGATCTGTCCTGCTGCCCTGTCTGCACCCAGGTTTCATACCTGAAGAGCCCACAGTGATGTGGACTCGCTCTGATCTTCATCCCAAGTCTGTCCATGTACAACAAGAAGGAAGAGATGATCTCACAGGACAAAACCAGCGTTACAGCGGGTGCAAGGTCAGTAATAAACTCAAACACCTGCTGTAATTACAGGTCAAAAGTACAGTAGATGAAGGTCAGAGGTCAAACTGAAGGGAACATTTCTTAAATTGTTGCGACTCACCTGAAGAAACCAGGACCAATATGTAGCTCACAGCTAACCTTAGTGGAAAAATAGGATCTCACTGCTACAACAGCTGGACTCTGTACTGCATGTGGAGGGTTACACAGCATTTCCACACTGTACAAAGTGGAGAACATGAGCTCTCTAACTGCAGCTCACAGAGCAGCAGGAAGTGTTCTGATGTCGTACAGACTCAGACTGGAGGAGCTGCTATGAAACACAGACAGAGCTTTTAGAAGTGCAGCAGAAATCATCATGTTTCATCCAGCTGGTCCTGATGTTAGTGAGACTCTCTCGTTAATAACTGCTGTGTTAGGATATGTAGTGTGAATCATAGTGTGGTTCAGATCACAGTGAGGAGTTTGCAGAGTTAATGAATTCAAATTCAAATTCAAATTGTCACATACACAGTCATACACAGTACGATATGCAGTGAAATGCTTAGACAATGCTCGTGACCTAAAGAAAAAAAGGGTAAATTTAACTAGGAAGGAATAAAATAAATATAAAAATTAAGTCAAAAATGAAATAACTGTACAACAACAAATTAGAATGAAGGGTAAATTTAACTGGGAAAGAATAAGATAAAATATATAAATTAAAGTTGAAAATAAAATAACTGTACAACAAAATACACAATACACAATATAGGATTATATAAGAATGTGTGAAGCAATATAGAATAATAACAGCAGCTGTACAAGTATTAAATGGAAATGAAAATATAATGTCCAGGGTTGTGCAATCCACATTTGCAAGTGTCTTGTGCAGTGCAAATATGCTTAAAGTGATTTAAGTGATGAAGTGATTCGATTAGATGACCATGCATCTAATTGAATTAGTGTAAACAATGTCCAGAATGTCCAGTGTGTGTGTAAAAACCATATGTGTGGGTCAGTACTATGTGGTGGTGTGATTGAGAGACCGTATCCCCTGCGGGAAGAAGCTCCTCCTCAGTCTCTCTGTGTTGGTCTTCAGGGAGCGGAATCGCTTTCCTGAACTCAACAGAGAGAACAGTCTGTTGTTGGGATGGCTGAGGTCCTTCACGATCTTCCTGGCCTTGGTCCAGCACCGCCTGCTGTAGATTGAGTGCAAGTCAGGGAGCTCGGAGCGGATGGTGCGCTCAGCTGATCGCACAACCCTCTATAGAGCTCGTCTGTACTGCATGGTGCTGTTCCCGAACCAGGTTGAGATGTTTCCCCTCAGGATGCTCTCTATGGTGTACAAGTAAAAGTTCCTGAGCACCTTGGAGGGCAGTCGGAAGTCTGTCAAGCACCTGAGGTGGTAGAGACGCTGTCTGGCCTTTTTCACCACGGTGTTGATGTGACAGGACCATGACAGGTCCTGGGTGATGTGAACTCCGAGGTATTTGAAGCTGTCCACTCTCTCCACTGGGCACTCGTTGATGACAGGGGTCCGGTAGTTCCTCTACTGCTTAGTGCTGAAGTCCACTATCAACTCCTTTGTCTTGCTGACGTTTAGAAGGAGGTTCTTCCTCTGGCACCAGTTCTCCAGATTACTAATCTCCTTCAGGTAGGCCATCTCGTTGTTGTCAGAGATCAGGCCCACCAAGACGGTGTCGTCAGCAAACTATGACACAGAAACAGTAAAATTGATGTGATATCGTGTGATATTTGTCTATTTTTTTTTACGTTTTCACATGTTATATTCATCAAAGGTAAACACCTCAATAAATAAATGCTTCAAATAGTTTCGATAGAATTGACACAGTAGTTATTGCTACCTTACCCAAAGTAAATTAACCAGCCAGGCAACCCCTCTCCATCATCTACTCCAAGACAAGCTCACATAAGCATTTACCAGCCGTCAAGCCATTACCTCAAGTCTCAAAATCCTGGCACACATAACTGTCAGAGCTTTAGTTCAGAGTCTAGCCACGTCGCTACCTGTTGGAGGATTGCCCTCCATTTTTTTTTTTTGAGTAGCAAGCTATCCATCTGCGATTCCTGGATAAGCTAGCCTGGCCATCACAGATTGTGCATTTTGCTATGTTACCTCCATGTGTTTATTCATTCAGGGGCAAGATGACATAAATCTGATTGCTTCATTTATTTTCTTCAGCTTCTTTATTTAAAATAAAATTGATCCCAAAAATTTGAATGGTTATTTTTTTTTGCAAGGGTTAGGCATCATGTCACCGCAGACATGTTACGGTGAAGGATGTGATCTACTGACTGGCATTCGATCTTAGACTGTGTTGAGGGAATTTTCACACATCGTCCCGTTTTGTTTTGCTTCCGCTGCTGCACGTGGTGTAATGCTGTTATTGCAGTAACAATGTAACTAACATCATTCTGCTGTCCCAAGCGGCCTTCTGCCATGACCTATTGGAGTGCAGGGAGGAAGACAGGACAAAGACACTCTATGAAAGAGTAAGAGATTATATAACTAATCATTAAATGCAGAGACGTGTATTGAGTGACGAAGAAAAACTCAATGCATCATTGGAATCCCCCGGCAGTCTACGCCTATTGCAGCATAACTAAGGGAGGATTCAGGGTCACCTGGTCCAGCCCTAACTATATGCTTTATCAAAAAGGAAAGTTTTAAGCCTAATCTTGAAAGTAGAGATAGTGTCTGTCTCCAGAATCCAAACTGGAAGCTGGTTCCACAGAAGAGGGGCCTGAAAACTGAAGGTTCTCCCTCCCATTCTACTTTTAAATACTCTAGGAACAACAAGTAGGCCTGCAGTGCGAGAGCGAAGTGCTCTAATAGGGTAATATGGTACTACAAGGTCATTAAGATAAGAAGGGGCCTGATTATTTAAGACCTTGTATGTGAGGAGCAGGATTTTGAATTCAATTCTGGATTTAACAGGAAGCCAATGAAGGGAAGCCAAAACGGGAGAAATATGCTCTCTCTTTCTAGTCCCTGTCAGTACTCTTGCTGCAGCATTTTGGATTAACTGAAGGCTATTCAGGGAGTTTTTAGGATGCAACATTCATCCTCTGTATTGCACGAGCGTGTAACCATTGGTATCCTTGCACCTCCCCATTAGGGATGGGGATCGTTTAGGTTTTATCCAATACCGGTGCCAAACCGGTACTTTTGAAACGGTGCCAGTGCTTAAACAGTGCTCGAACCAGTGCTTAAAGAATGGAGAACACAAACTTTGTCCAAAAACCTCTCATGTTTAGCTGTTTTTTGATAAAAAGATAACAATGTTAGCCTTTTCTGCAGCTATAGGGCATATCACTCTTGGCTGGAAGCAGTGCTTAAACAATGGAAAAAACACAAACTTTGTCGAAAAACCTCTCATGTTTAGCTGTTTTCTACTTTTTTTTTGGTCATTTTAGGCTTTTTGGCCAGGATGAAGGGAGTATCTGCCATCAAACAAGAAGACAGCTGCATTTAACTACGACGGTGTTTGCTAGTTCACCTTACATGCATTAATTTAATAACGTGGTTAGCCTACTCAACGTAAATTACACACAACATAATTACGAACAACATTAAGCTACTCACCCAGAGAAGAACGGCAGCTGCTGCCATCATCATCCGTAATCATTTCTGCTACACTGGCAGGGCTAGGGGCCAGGACTCTCCTCTTCAGGTTCTTGGGAAATGTTGCTAACTCCAGGTCCGATAACAGGCACCACACCCGCAGTAGATGTGCTCGATGTGCCATAATGGCACCGGATACCGGTACCCATCCCTACTCCCCATTGCCAAATTTTGCACAAATCCGGCCAAAAACGTTAAGTTTTTCTTTTGTTTTTGTTCCTTCTGAGCAGATGCAGCTTTCTGCACCATCTTTTCAGAGTCCTTTTATCAAAAATGACCAATACTATATTTTTTCTTTATTTACTAAGAATGGACTGGTTGTAAGTCAGTAGTACTGCAGGACTAAAGTGTTTTTTTTTCTTCACGTGTCTCCAGCCAAGATTATTTGGATCATCTGCAGTGGCTTGCAAAAGTATTGGGCCCCCTTGAACTTTTCCGCAAAGGTGGTTCTACAAAGTATTGACTCAGGGGGCTGAATAATTACGCACACCCAACTTTTCAGTTATTTATTTGTAAAAAACGTTTGGAATCATGTATGATTTTCGTTCCACTTCTCACGTGTACACCACTTTGTATTGGTCTTTCACGTGGAATTCCAATTAAACTGATTCATATTTGTGGCTGTAATGTGAAAAAATGTGGAAAAGTTCAAGGGGGCCGAATACTTTTGCAAGCCACTGTATCCATGGAGGAAAAACAAAGATATGAGCAGGAGCTACAAAATGTGTGGAATAGTGATCATGTTCTGCAGCTTTATTTAAATCCCTGACAATGGCTACATCTCTCCCAGAGCTCCAGTTTGGTGACATCTACGTGTATCTTGTAGAGAATCTCTTATCATACACCTCTGCCAGGATGAAAGCTTTTAGAGTAAAGACAGCACTGACAGCAAGGGTCACTGTGTAATGTCTGAATATAAATTCTTTGATATGCTGTGTGGTGACACTCAAAGCGAACCCAATAAGAATCAATAATGAATCAAAACGATAAGTGATTGTCACGGCTGCGGTACCAGTCGTGTGATGTGTGGGGAAAAAGGACCCAAATGCAGGCACTTGCTGAGATGTGAGGGAGGTTTATTGCAAATAACAAAACACAAGGTGAGGATGGCAAAACAGAACGAAGCTGCTGCTTCTACAGCTGATGTTGTGGTTTATTTTCCTCTCAGACCAGCAGGTGGAGGTGAAGGTGGAGGAAGGCTCAGAGTCTGTCATTCTGCCCTGCAAAACAAAATTTGACCTGCCTGAGGACACCAGTGTGGAGTGGACTCACTCTGAGCAAGAACTCATGGTGGTCCATGTGTATTCAAACAGGAGTGATCACCTTAAGAACCAGGATAACCTTTACTGTGGTCGCACAAAGATGAATGAAGACCTGCTGAGAACTGGAGACCTCAGTCTGACCCTGAAATACCCCACAGAGCGAGACAGTGGAGGATACATCTGCACCATCTACAGGGACAAAGACATCCTGCGACAGAAAGTAGTGCTGAAGGTCAAAGGTCAGATATGTAGATAAATGTCAGAGGTCAATGCTGTGGATAAAGTTAAAAGGTAACATTCTTGGGGGGTTTTATGTTTCTCCACAGAACGGTTTCCATCCTGGGCCACAGCTCTCCTGGTTCTCCTGGTTCTTCTTGTGGTTTCTGGAGGTCTTTTATTTCATTTCCGGCACTATTTCATGTCAGGTGAGTGTCTCCTACTACACTACCCATAATGCCGATGGTTAGCAGGTGTCCTCTGGTGGCTCCTTGACTGTGGCTCACACAAACTTGTTCCAGAAGCTGAAAGTTATTATAAAAATAACTATTATTATTATTATTATTATTATTATTATTATTATTATTACATTTACATGCTTCCATCTCCCGTTTTTGGTCCTCGACAACTCGTACTTTTCCACTCTCCTTTTTCTCTCTCCCTTGTGCTCACAGTACATAACAGGTACGGCAGTCCATTTTCCCTGCAGCACGGACTACACTGCCCATGAGGCAACATTCTTTAGGGCTATGTCTGTAACACTCTGCTATTGCCTTCATATTAAAATGAGTTTTAAATAATAATTTTTTAAAATATTTCTTCACATCATTATGTGGGCCGCAAGAAGGGGTGACATGGGCCGTGAGATTGAGACACAGGCATTAGAGCCTCTTAATGCGTCTTTTGTTTGGGGTTCTACCGGCGTGTAATTACCAAAAATAGAGAGGGGACAGCCTAACATATGAAACAGGAAAAGACCACTTAATCCATTTATTTCAACAAAATAACTGTTTTCTGAATATCACCTTTTTAAACGGTAACTGTAACCGAAAACAGTTACTCATATTTTTTTTATTTAAATCCGTAACACCAGTACATGTATTCCGTTACTCCCCAACACTGCCCACATTGTTACTAGAGGCAAAGGTAATACCACAGAGTAGACATCTGGTTAGACGCCATGTTTCTAAGATTATTAGGGCTGAGTACAATAATCTCACTTTTATCTGAATTTAGAAGTGGGAAATTAGAGGATCACATAGATTTTTGTCTTCAAGCCTGTAAATATTAGATTTGTGTCATCTGGCAACATCTACAAATATAAATGGGTTTCATCGGCAATGAAAATGTATTCTAATAACATTTCCTAAGGGAAACATGTACAATATGAAAACAACATAGATTCAAGCAAAGTACCCTGTGAAACTCCATGACAAATTATTGTATAAATAAGACTCTTCATTTAACACCAGTAAAGTAGAATTTCTTTAAAATCTACAGTATTTTCTAATCCCTGTAGTAAAATGTTGTGGTCTACACTGAGGTCTAACAGGAAAGGCACAGAAATAAGTCCACTGTAACAGGTCATAAGGAGAACATTAGTAACCTTCACTACAGCTCATGTTGTGCTTTGTTGTCCTCTCAGTCCCCTGGGTGGGGGTGGATTCAGGGGCGGAGTCTGTCCAACTGATCTGCAAAACCACAGTTTGTCTGCCTAAAGATGCTAAAGTGGAGTGGAAGGACAAAAACAACAGGAAGGTCCACGTGTATAAGAACGGCTCTGACCAGCCTGAAGAACAGGACGATAAATACAAGAACCGAACAAAGATGAAGAGAAACTTACTGGAACCTGGAGACCTCAGTCTGACCCTGAAGTACCCCACAGATGGAGACAACTCCACCTACACCTGCACTGTCTACAGCAGGGAGGAAAACATCCTGCTGAGGAAACAGCTGAAGCTGAAAGTCAGAAGTCAGTGCTGTAGATACAGGTCAGAGGTCAGACTCATGATGGTGGTTCAGTCTCAGTGGGCTCCATCCAATAGTGTTACAGTGTTAGCATGTCTGATGTTTGTGGCAGTTTTGATTTTTATTTGATTTCCACCCAAATGTAAAAGCTTCAGCAGATGAACTGTAGGAGCAAAGTTCATGTGTGAGACTTCATCTGAAAGGTAATATCTTCTAGTTTCTGAACATGTGTTTGTTTAGCATGTGGCTTAAACACAGGCTAAGTTAAGTCACTTCAAATATCAGTAAAAACCTTCTTTGGTCCTCATCTATAATCAGTCATATCTGAGTCACAATAACTAGAAGATGATTTCTAGCAGAACTGTGAAAATCTCCACATCCTTTCTCCATGTTATCATCCAAAGCTGTGTGAAGTTTCAGAGCTCTGCAGCTAACAGAGACTTTCAGTTTGCTGCTCTCTTCCTCTGACAGCTCCATTCTTAGGGAGCGTTAGTTCTCTGTTTCACTTTATTCCACTTATTCAGTCTGATGTTCTCTGATCTGTTTCTCTTGTTTAGTGTCTTAAATGCTGCCAGTGCCTCTCTTTGCTTTAACCAACCTTTCTCTTTATTTCTGAGCTTTTTAAGGACTTTAACTGATGCATCAACCTTTGAAAATGGAAAGAAATCAGTCAGATTCATGGCTGCATCAAAGTGTCACATGTAGTTCTCCCACATCAGCTGGATTATATCTATAGCAGCAAACAGCAGCTGATCCACAAATCTTTGTCTGTGTTAATAAAGTTGGATCAGTTCAAATAATTTGTTGCTCTGCACTTGAAAGCAGCAGTTTCTCTAATGCACCACCTTCATGTTTCCTTCATATTTGAATCCCCCTGTAGATACTGACAGGTAACCATGTCACACAGAGCTCAAGCCTTTGAATCCAGCTGTGATTGTTGATTTTCTATTGAATGGACGTTTTCAAATCCAGCTGTAGGCTTGTGAGCTCATTAACAGCTGTTTATTTAGAGATACGTGGTCCTCACAGGACAGCCACTACAAACATATGATTTTATAAAATATGATGCATTACCAGTGTTGGGACTAACGCGTTAAGTAACGCGTTACAGTAACTACGTTATTATTGTGGTAACGAGCATGGTAACTAGTTATTATGCCAAAACCAGGAACGCGTTACTCGTTACTGGGATTTAGGTAGGCTTGTTATTCGTTACTTCGTGTGGTGGCTATCGCGGAGCTTCCACAGATTCAATAACATTAGCAAGTGGTGGAGGCCAGCAGGTGGATGAAGGAAAAGGGAGGCAAGAGAAGAGACCCGAAGCGGCTGCCCGTCCAGTGTCAGGTGAAATGAACTTCAGGTAAGAAGTTATGACCTGCAGTCTATCTGAGTCAGATATAAACCAAGTTTAGTTGGAGTTTATTTTCGTTATGCTGATTTTTTCGTACTGCGTACTAGCTAGCATGACGGAGTTTCTATACAGCTGGGTGGGTGCTATGTTACTGATGTTGAACTTTATTTTGTTCATACGGTTAATTATTAGAGTTGCCAACCGTCCGGTAAAAAACAGAATCGTCTCGTATTCAGAGAAAATATTATGCGTTTCGTATTGAGGTGAAAAGGAACACAGTTTGTCCCAGACTTCAGCTACAATGAAAAAGACACAAAGCTGGAGTTATTCTGTGTTTACGCTGCACAGCTGCCTCTTCTTCTCTCATTCTCTCCCCTCCCTCTCCTGTTTCTACTTCAATCATGAAACTGATCAATGATCAGCTGATCAGCTTTTCTTTCTTGTTTATTTATCGCCCACTTTGCGCCAGAAAGAGGAAACCATCGGATGTCGCGCTAAACAACAGCAGCACGTTTAATCTTGATCAGCTGTTGTTAGAATTTATTTAATATTAATTTCTAGTATCAGCTGATGTTTGCTGGAGCTACAGCTGTAAAAGCTGCTGGTCATGATATCGGTTTGGTTATCTGGTGAGAGGGAAACATGAAGATGAAACCAGGAGATGTCCTTACTAAATCATCAGAGCTGAACAGGTGATGGAGAAACAGGTTTACCTATTAGGTGACATGAATGAGTTGAAGGGAAGTTATGAACTGTTTCTGAGAGACAAATAACACCAGGATCCTTTTCTAAGTAGCTGACAGCTGGTAACTGTGCAGGGGCAGATCTAGCAAAGTGTTGCCAGGGGTCCATGTAGGGCATTAACAGGGAAAGGGGGGCACAAAGAAATACTTTTCTTTCTTATTCTCATTTAAAATGTCTAGCTTTAAAAAAAATAATTATCTGAGTCTTACAACAATCAATTGATAGATTGATACTGTTGCAGAATTTTAATTACCAAAGCCTGCAGATGGGATGAGTTGTAACAACACCTTTATTTCTGCTATCTCATGCATGAGGAGGGACGTCAGTCAGGGGGCACTGAAAGTCGTCTCTGACTATGAACAATTCAGGTCCCTTTTATACACAGTCACAGAACAAAAGGCTTTTACAGTTGCAGTTCACACCTTGGCTCTAAACAGACAGACTCTCTATCACCTGTGTGAATCTCCCCCCACTGTGGGGTCAAGTCTTCCTGTGTGAGCTTCCGTCTCCTGGGAGACATTTACCAGTTTCTCACCGTCTGTTTCCCGGCGTGAATGAGGTGTGAGCCAGACATACCAAACTAAGTAACATGAAAGCATTTCATCAAGACAATACATTAAAGAGAAATACACTAAAGAGAAATCCCACAACAGTTCCCACCCTCTTGATTGCATCTCAATCCCTAGTACGAAGGATTTCTCTTCCTAACATTCTGTTAATTACATCAGCAATATTGCACACTCAAAAAGGTTTTCACAATATGCATCATTCTTACAGTGTCAGGAAAATAATTTCACTCATCACAATCATCCTCGTTCTCGCTATCGTCAATGTAATCTTCAGCCTGCAATAGGGGAAGCTGCAATTTGGGAGACTCGCTTTCTTTTGTCAGTGCCACTGTGATCAATCTACTCAATAGGGTTCGGAGGCATGGGATCAGACAACAACCGCAGCATGTGAGAATGGCAATAAAAGTGGCTATGGACATTAGCAATGACATCACTATGGCCTTATATTTCCAAAACTGTCTGTTGAACCACCCGTCTAAGCGGTTAGTAATACCGGAGTCCTCTGTCATTTGGGATGACAGTGTTCGCAAGCCTTCCAAGGCTCTGGTTACAGTGTCATCTGAAGCTGTGTTGTTTGGAATGAAAGTGCAGCACAGAGGACCCACCATAGCTCGTGGGTTGCTCCTTCTGTTGCACGAACCTCCTTGGATGTTGGCATGGTGCTCAGCTGCTGATCTCTCCAGAGGCTCCACCAGAGGGCGATCATCAGCCCACTAAAGGGCATCAGAGCTACCCCAGTGATGAGCTGCTTCCTGGCTTGTTGCATTGTTGCAGGTAGAGGGAGGACTGCCTACTACCTGAATGAGGTGCGGGGATTATTCTGCCCCATTTGTCTTTTCTGGTTGTTCCTCCGTTCCGGGTGGTTCTCCTCCAAACAGCTTACAGTGGCTGGCGTGGATCCAAGTAACTCGTTCTCCAATCGTTACCGCTGTTTGTGTGGTCAGTAGGACTTGGAACGGGCCCAGCCACCGCTTCGCCTTCCAGTGTCTCCTCCTGAAATCCTTCACTATAGCACCCAGTAGAGGTCTGCGCGGGAATGTTTTTTTAGTCCCGCTCCCGCCCGCTCCCGCAAGGTTTTGTACCGCACCCGACCGCTCCCGCTGTATATTCAGTCTTTGTTCACCCGCTGCCCGCTTAGAATAATTTTCTACCCGACCCGACCGTTCCCGCTAAATTTAGATCTGGTTTCCAAAATCTCACATTTAAATGGGGTACCACCAAAAAATAGAGATAACAGATAAAACTGCAGGTTGTGCAATGATTGTATTTATTTTTCTTAAACAAGATGCATTTATCTGTCAAGATGCAACATTTATCTTTTAACATGGAAAACATGTTGCAAAAATAAAATAAATAAAAACGAATACAGCATTGTGGCCTATTTGTTATTTTTATGTAAAATACAAACGTAACATTTTTCTGTCAACACAGTATGGAAAGTGTCGCGAAAAAAAAAAAAAGTCACTTAAAATTGTAAACAAAAGAACAAAATAGTTGGCCACTGCGAAATTAAATGATTGTTTAAACTATCAGTTTAACGAAAAAATGTCCCAATGTCGAATTCAAGGTCTCTCCTACAAAAGAAAATATGCATATATAAATACAACAATAAACAACATCTCAAAATTATAAACTATTAATCAAATGAACGAAACTTACTTAAAAAATCCAAATTATTTTAAATTTCCATGCAGGAAAAGAATGTCACTGACTGATGAGGGTTTCAGTACTGAACGTCTCTCCTCCAAAATCCGACCACAAAGGCTGAATGCTCTCTCGGAAGGTGCACTCGTTGCCGGGATGCAGAGGACAAATCTTGCAAGGTTGCTCAGGGCAGGGAACTGGGAACTGTTGGAATTCCACCACTGCAAAATGTTTTGTTGACTTGATAATTCAAGTTTCATGGTCCTGTACTCCTGAATCTGAACATCTAGTGATTTTGATCCACATGATTCTTCCTCTTCCTCCCAATCTGAAAATTTATGAAGAACAGTAGGCCTTTTGGCAGGTGTTGGTTCAACATCCTCATCATGTGCATGATCAAACTTTAAATCTTCGATCATCTCCTTGACTCCCTGTATCACATTCTGTCGCCCTCTTTCATCTAACATTCTCAGACCTCGCAGATTTGGTGTCAGAAAGGTTGCTATTTTATAAAGCATGTGAACAGAATGGGATGAAGTGCTGTCTGCTGACAGTAATTCTTTCAGCCGTGTTACACAGACGGTTGCAATTTCAGAGAGCAGAGGGTCTTTTGTGGCTGATGTACAGTGCTCAATTAATCGCACAGACCACGGAAGAACAAGTGAGGCACTGGGAGCTGTGTTATCAGTTTCCAAGTCGTCAGTTGCCTCTTTGAAGGGTTTTAGGAATGATACTAGTAACTTAAGAGTACTGATGCTAATGCGTCCGATCTTGTCATAATTATTGCTCTCAGTCAGCACAGATGCAATGTCTTCGTACTGTTCCAAGACAGAATTTAACATGTCAAAGTTAGAGTTCCATCGTGTCTCTATGGATTGTTTCAGTGACTTTTTAAGCTTGCCCTGCTGTCCTGAGTGTTTGAAATATGTAACCAACTTTTTAACATCAGTCAGAAGGCTAGCGATCTCTGGAGACTTTTCGATTATGGCAGGACCAAACGCACTGGAGAGAGTCACGTTTAGTATGTGCGCTGTGCAGTTTAGCCTCGTGTATTCTCGTAAGGCACTGATCATGTTGGCTCCACGATCTGTGACAAAAATAATCTTTTTGCCCATGTCTGTCGCATCAATGCCAAACACTCTGAGATTCTGCAGCAGGTGCCTTCGAATGTTTTCACCTGTCTTTGAGGTGCTTGGGTCAAAAGGGGCAGCAAAAAGCACTCTTGAATGTAGCTCAGATTGCTCATTAACGTAATGGATGGTTGCAGACAAAAAGGACGTTTTTCGATATGTTTCTGTCCATATGTCTGCTGTAACAGCGCATCCAAACTTCGATATTGTTGCAGTGATTTCCTCCACAACATGTTTACGTAGACTCTGAGCCCTCATTTCAACATTTCTTGACACCGTTGTGGGGTGTGGTAGTATCTCACAGACATCGAATTTTCCTATTCTTGCTGCTGTGTCGACCAAATGTTGGGCCAGCTGTGTGAAGCCTTTTCCAGAGATGGTATCATACGGTCGAATGTCTTGGCAAACAAACTGAACACATTTGTCTCTGGTTTCTTTTTTAAACTTCTATGGCACCAGCAAAGATTTAGTAAATGCCAGTTTTGTTTGCCCCTTTGTGATGGGACATGAGTGCCGCCTTAAACCTGAGGTTCCAGTCTTGTGACTGCAAAAGGGTAAAACTTTGAGGCATTTATCGCATTGTACAAAGGGTAATTTTTTTCCATTTGCGTCTATGACGCATGAAAAAGACTCCCATACATCAGACTTGCCTGATGTGGGTTTCCTTAAAGTAAACTGACCGTTGTCTAATCCCAGCTGAACGTCCTTCAAGGAAATTGCATCTTCAGTTTGCTCTGCCATGTTGGTAAAGCGCGCTCTGATGCAGGTGATGCGCGCACAGAGTCACAGACTGTGCAAGTAAAATGCACGTGCAAAAAGCACTGATCCATGCGCTCAGTGCGTGTAACAGGCGTGAGCATTGGCTGTACCAGTGCTCAATTAGAATGAGGAAATCACAGATATGCTGTTCCGAAAAAATGTCGGGCACGCTATATTTTCAGACCGCCCGCTCCCGTTCAAATTACACCAGAGTTACCGACCGCTACCGCATTTTATTTGGAAATTTATTCCCGCGCCGCAAGAAATCTGGTCGGGTCCCGCGGCTCCCGCGGGACAGCCGCGGGAATGCAGACCTCTAGCACCCAGTTTCCTGGTTTGAACGGGTGCAGGGGTCCTTCTGCTGGCCTGGGTAGGGCTGCTTTCACTGCTCGGTGTACCTGCGAGAGAGTTCTGGAGAGATTTTGACAGTACACAATCATTTCGCTGTTGCACAATTCTGTGGACATGCCAGTCCATTTGGGGGGTTCTGCTCCCACTCTGGCAGGTCGTCCATACAACACCTCATAAGGGCTGAGGTATGCTGGAGGTCTGGTTTGCGTGCGCACATACATCAGCACGAGGGGAAGTGCTTTTGGCCACATGAGGCCAGTTTCTTCACAGCACTTTACCAGCTTGGACTTTAAGGAGCCGTTCATTCTCTCCACGGCACCTCCAGATTGTGGGTGATATGCACAGTGTGTTTGCAATTTGAAACCTAGTTGCTTGCTGATCTCCTTCAATGCCTGGTTCACAAAGTGAGTACCATTATCACTTGTGATTTTCCCCGGGATACCCCACCTGGGAATGATTTCTGACAGGAGGGCTTTTGCCACTGCACTGCTGTCTGCACTTTTAGTGGGGAATGCTTCTACCCACTTAGAGAACATGTCCACTACTACTAGACAATACTTCTTCCCCTCGGCTGGTGTCAATTCAATGAAATCCATCATTAGATGGTCAAAAGGCATGTCTGGTGGGGGGCGTGCTGCAGTGTTTACCTGTACTGGCCGTCCCACATTGTTGGTCTCACAAATGAGACACCTTTTACAATACCTCTCAGCTGCTGTGGAAAACCCTGTGGTGAACCATAGCGATGTTACTGCTCGTAGCATCCCCCCTTTGGACGCATGGTCTAACCCATGTGTCCATTTTAGAAACCAGGGGAAGAAGTGTTTAGGTAGACATGGGCGGCCGTCAGGAGATCGCCAGATAGATTCGACCAGTGTGCAGCCATGTTTGCGCCAGAGAGTTTTCTCTGGCTGGGAGGCAAATGACTGTACAGCAGGAAGATCAGCGAGGTTAGGTGTGGACAGTGGTGCCAAGACAAGTTGAAAGGGTAGGCCTCCTTCGGCTGCTGCTTTGGCTGCTGCATCCGCGGCTGCATTTCCTTGGGAGACAGAATCAGTTTTACCTGTGTGTGCTGCACACTTTACTACAGCAATGCGAGCAGGCAGGAGGATGGCATCCAGCAGCGCTGCTACCTGGTTAGCATTGAGGATGGGCTTCCCATCAGATTTCAGGAACTTTCTGTGCCTCCACAAGGCACCAAAATCATGCACCACACCGAACGCGTAGCGAGAGTCAGTGTAGGTGGTGGCCGACTGACTCTCCGCAAGTTTACAGGCTTCTGTGAGCGCCACAAGTTCTGCAGTCTGTGCTGAGAAGTGTCTGGGCAATGAGCCTGAAACGAGAGTGGCACGATCAGAAAACACAGCAAAACCCACCCGGTTAGTTCCAAGTGAATCACGGGAAGAGGAGCCATCTACATATAATACTATGTCAGAGTTCTCGA
Organism: Pelmatolapia mariae; assembly: GCF_036321145.2. Taxonomy (NCBI): domain Eukaryota; kingdom Metazoa; phylum Chordata; class Actinopteri; order Cichliformes; family Cichlidae; genus Pelmatolapia; species Pelmatolapia mariae. The sequence goes on along the minus strand of NC_086229.1, from coordinate 18,939,091 downwards.
TGGGAACATCTAAAAAGTCAAGTCGAGGTGTACAAGTTTCACCCAATACAGCAGTGCAGCTGTGTGGCTCACCATCCTCTGGCGTGGGAAGAAGAGTGGCTGGGTTAAGTGTTGTGCATCGCTTCACTGTGATGTTGGGCATGTCAAGCAGTATGGAAGAGTACCTGAGCCAGCGAGCTGCAGAAAGGTGTGAAGTTTTCTGCTCCAGCAAAATGAGAGAAACTGCATGGGGTACCTGCACTGTCAGAGGAGAGTACCCTACGATGTCACGTGAGGTGAGCACGGCCTTCTCACACGCAGCTACTGCTCGTAGGCATCCAGGCAGTCCTGCAGCTACTGGGTCAAGCTTGGAAGAGTAATAACCCACCGGGCGAAGTGAATCACCATGCTGCTGTAAAAGAACAGGAGACATGAAACCATTCTTTTTATCCACCATTTGTGTATATGGTTTGGATGGGTCTGGAAGCGCTAAAACGGGCGCTGTTTGCAGCAGCTTTTTCAAGGAAATGAAGGCAGCTTCAGCCTCTGGTGTCCAAGAAATGCGATCATTAGCTGACAGGCTTGTACCATGTATGAGTGCAGTAAGTGGAGCTTCCACAGAGGAGTATTGTGGAATGAAATTGCGGCAGTATGATGTGGTGCCTAGGAAATACATCATCTGTTTTTTTGTGAGAGGTTTTGGAATGGTCATCACAGCTTCCACCCTCTTGGAAGAAATCTGGTGAGAGTTGTAAGAAATCACATGCCCTAAGAATGTGACTTGCTCTTGACAAAACTGTAGTTTTGACTTACTAGCCTTGTGGCCCTTGTGATGCAAATGTGTCAGTAAAGTGAGAGAATCTGCCAGACACTGCTCTTGTGTGGGTGCACACAGTAGCAGATGATCGACATATTGAAGTAACACTGTGCCTTGGGAGAGGGTCAAGTCTGACAGAGAGTCTCTTAAGGCGGCATTGTAAATCGTGGGGGACTCACAGTAGCCTTGACACAACCGAGTGAATGTGTAAGCCTTTCCCTGGAACTCATAAGCAAACCAGAACTGGCTATCTGGGTGAACTGGAACAGAGAAGAATGCATTAGTCAGGTCAGCAACAGTAAACCACATACAGTGGGGCAAAAAAGTATTTAGTCAGCCACCGATTATGCAAGTTCCCCCACTTAAAATGATGACAGAGGTCAGTAATTCGGACCAGAGGTACACTTCAACTGTGAGAGACAGAATGTGAAAAAAAAATCCATGAATTCACATGGTAGGATTTGTAAAGAATTTATTCGTAAATCAGGGTGGCAAATAAGTATTTGGTCACCTCAAACATGGAAAATCTCTGGCTCTCACAGACCTGTAACGTCTTCTGTAAGACGCTTTTCTGTCCCCCACTCATTACCTGTATGAATGGCACCTGTTTGAACTCATCATCTGTATAAAAGACACCTGTCCACAGCCTCAAACAGTCAGACTCCAAACTCCGCCATGGCCAAGACCAAAGAGCTCTCGAAGGACACCAGGAAAAGTATTGTAGACCTGCACCAGGCTGGGAAGAGTAAATCTACAATAGGCAAGCAGCTTGGTGTGAAGAAATCAACTGTGGGAGCAATCATCAGAAAATGGAAGACATACAAGACCACTGATAATCTCCCACGATCTGGGGCTCCACGCAAGATCTCATCCCGTGGGGTCAAAATGATCATGAGAACGGTGAGCAAAGATCCCAGAACCACACGGGGGGACCTGGTGAATGACCTGCAGAGAGCTGGGACCAAAGTAACAAAGGTCAGCATCAGTAACACACTAAAACGGCAGGGAATCAAATCCCGCAGTGCCAGACGTGTTCCGCTGCTGAAGCCAGTGCATGTCCAGGCCCGTCTGAAGTTTGCCAGAGAGCACATGGATGATACAGCAGAGGATTGGGAGAATGTCATGTGGTCAGGTGAAACCAAAGTAGAACTTTTTGGTATAAACTCAACCCGTCGTGTTTGGAGGACGAAGAATACTGAGTTGCATCCCAAGAACACCATACCTACTGTGAAGCATGGGGGTGGAAACATCATGCTATGGGGCTGTTTTTCTGCCAAGGGGACAGGACGACTGATCCGTGTTAAGGACAGAATGAATGGGGCCATGTATCGTGAGATTTTGAGCCAAAACCTCCTTCCATCAGTGAGAACTTTGAAGATGAAACGCGGCTGGGTCTTCCAACATGACAATGATCCAAAACACACCGCCCGGGCAACAAAGGAGTGGCTCCGTAAGAAGCATTTGAAAGTCCTGGAGTGGCCTAGCCAGTCTCCAGACCTCAACTCCATAGAAAATCTGTGGCGGGAGTTGAAAGTCCGTGTTGCTCGGCGACAGCCCCAAAACATCACTGCTCTCGAGAAGATCTGCATGGAGGAATGGGCCAAAATACCAGCTACTGTGTGTGCAAACCTGGTAAAGACCTATAGTAAACGTTTGACCTCTGTTATTGCCAACAAAGGTTATGTTACAAAGTATTGAGTTGTATTTTTGTTATTGACCAAATACTTATTTGCCATCCTGATTTACGAATAAATTCTTTACAAATCCTACCATGTGAATTCATGGATTTTTCACATTCTGTCTCTCACAGTTGAAGTGTACCTCTGGTGCGAATTACTGACCTCTGTCATCATTTTAAGTGGGGGAACTTCCACAATCGGTGGCTGACTAAATACTTTTTTGCCCCACTGTAGCATCAGATGGTATTTGGGACAAAATGGTGTGGGGGTTCGGAACCACAGGGGCTCTGGGGATTACAGCCTTGTTCACAGCTTGTAAGTCCTGCACACACCGCCACTCAACAGGTTCATTTGGTCCTCTGATTTTCTTCACAGGGAATAGTGGAGTGCGAACCGGAGAGGTGGGGCATGGAATAATTACTCCGGCCTTTAACAGGGATTCAAACACAGGAGTAATTCCCTCTATGGCTTCCTGTTTCAGAAGATATTGTCTTTGGCATGGTCTAAAAGAGGACTTTGGAGTGATTACCACTGGCTCACAATCTGTAATCAGGCCTACATCATACTTAGATGAGGCCCACAGGCCATCAGGCACCTCTGTCAGCAGGCGGTGTGAGGAGTTTAGAGGAGGTGTCGTTTGAAGCAGACAGTGTGGGACAGCTGTGTTCACTAGCTCAACTGAGCAGACACAATGGACTGTATGCGTCACGGTTTTTCTGTAGGTTTTCATTTCTCGAGAAAACAACACTGTGGGATCCTCTGTAGGCTCCCAATTGCAAGCGCGGTAGCACCGGTGCAGAAATTCTCCCATGTCTTCCCACTGGCAGCTCTGAGCTTTTGCCAGGGGAACATGTGGGACGGATGCATCCATAGTAAACATGTTTCTTTGCTCATCAGTGAGAGAAATCGCAAGCGCAGCAAATGTGGAGCTCCAAAACATACATGTCACAGTTAGTAAATCATTTTCGGTTCTGCACCATTCTTCCTCATAACTGTCATCAGGGCCATGCAGAGAAAAGTGAGACGTGCACCTCAACTCTCCAGGAGCCATAAAACAGACATCTGGAGGCATGCAGTTGCGAGTCGCTTGTATGAATTCTGTAACAAGCGGCCCCTCCTCCAGCTTCCACCCGTAAGCAAAAGCTGGAGTCACGGGGTTATATTTCACCATCATATAATCATAGTCAGATTGCGTGATTGTGATGCCTTTATAGCAGGAGATTAAACTTATTTTCAGTTTGCACATCAAATCTCTGGCAAGCAAGTTGACAGGGCACAGGTCTGAACACAGAAACTGGTGTGTGAATTTTCTACCCTGTCCGTCTACACAACACAGGGGTATGGTGAAATTTTCTCTCTGTATGGTTCCTGATGTGGACACAGAATGAGTGAACCTCTCACCCAGCACGGGCTGGGGTGAGAGAGAATCTGAGCATAGTACAGAGTGGATGGCCCCGGAATCTACAAGAAATTCTACTTCCTGGTTACAAACTAACATTTTATACAAGGGCAGTGATTTATAAGGCGCGCTATTTAAATGTACATATGTACCAGCTGGTGACAAAGAAACCTGCTCTACATGCTCAAAAGTGTGATGTATTAAAGTGTGTGTGTGTGTGTGTGTGTGTTTGAAACACTTTCTACATCAATGAGTGTGTGTATGTGTGTGTGATTTTCACTTCCCTGTTCTGATGAGGTGGGCAAACCACAGCCTGAAGCGTACTCTGGTGTCCTTTCCCCCCGGTCTCAGTCCGCTTGCTCCCACCGTGGGCTCAGCCTTTGGTAATTCTGGCGTTGTTGCTGCCTATCTCCACGACGGCCACGGTTAGGACAGGTTCCTCGCCAATGTCCATAGTCCCCACAGACAAAATAGGCGTCCCGATCTCGTCTTGACTGCTGTTGTTGTTGATAATGTCCTCTGTCTCGTCTGTTCTCCCCACTTCGGCCACGACAACTGTCTCCGTTGTGGAAACCTCCGTGCGGGTTTGCCACAGCTTTATACAGTGTTAGGGCTGCATTATGGAGGTCGGCATTCTGTTTTTCCTCTCTTTTGCTTTTCTTCTCATCCAGGTGGCTCTGAGCGTGGCGGGCATGGCGTTGTAGCTCCGTCGTAGCTCATCTTCTCCCCCCACGTACGAATGCTTTACCTCGGCTTCCACATCTGATCTCATGGTGCTCATATGTGGAGGCGGAGGCGCCCGTCATGTCATCTTTGGGTATTCCACCATTAGCTTCAAACACAGTTGTCATGCGATGTATGAAATCGTCCACAGATTCATCCTTTCTTTGCTTGCAAGCCTGAATCTTTGACATGTCCACTTTATCTGGGAAAACCTCCTTTAGCTTATCCATCAGGTGGGTGACTGCAGTACAATATTCAAGGTTTTCTCCATGCTCATAGGTCAGGTGTCGTATCCTCAGCGTAGGATCAGGCAAGTGAGGTGATATTCTCCTCAGGTCACATGGCTTCAGCTTGTCTGCCACTGCGCGTCTAATTTCTTGACCCGTGGGACGATATTCTTGGCAGAAAATTAGGAGCTGCTCACCGAACTTTGCACCCGACATGAGGGGGTCAGGTAGATGGCTTGTGGCGTCAGTGATGTCTGACTGTGTCCACGGTCTGTGAACTAAAATAAGTCCCTCGGGTCCCGCCACTTCCACCATCGGGAGCTGCAGGCTTTCCCCTTTCGCTGTCTCCGCGTTCTCTGCCCGGTCTGGAACTTTTTGACCTCCTCGCTGCTGTCTGCGTCGTCTGTATCGTCCCGCTCGTCATCAGTGAGAGAATATTCAGGCTGATCCGTGACAAAAGGCAGGGCGTAGTATCCATGGCGGCTGTCCTTACTTCTGTTCTTTCCTCTCACCGCTCTCCGTTGCTGTGTTTTCGTCACTTCAGCTCGCGGCGCGTTTTCAGCTCGCGACGCGCTCCGTGTGTGGCTGAGCGCTGTGTCGGATCTGAGTGTCATTCTTTCTGCTTCATCCTGACGGGGCTGTCGCTCCTCAGTAGCGGAATTGGCGCTTGCATCCTCTGGCGGTGAGGCGTGTGGTGCAGAGCGGGATGGGGAGGGAAAGGAGTCCAGGTCCGGATCGGCTTTCAGGCCCTGCAAAACAGCCTGTACTGGGGAAGCACAAACAGTGCGTGAACAGGGAAATGATGTTTTGTTCTCCGTGTTATACGGAGGTGGAAGAGGCGCTGAGGCAGATTCTGCGTCAGCCTCCCTTCCACGCACTTCTCTAGGTAATTCTTTCAGAGCTGCTTTGTTTTCTCTCCTTTCTGCTTCCCTCATCCACATTTTCAAACATTCCTTCTCATCGCTTACTCTACGCAGATCTACGGTCCTAACTTTCCCTTTTTCCAATAATTTTGCTTCTTCCTCCCACAACTGTTCCTCTATTTTCTTCAACTGGTTAACACTCAGCGATCCCTTTTCAGGAAACCTGTTTACTTTTTGCCACTTAACAACATATTTCATACACCCAATTCCCCATTTCTTAACCATACAGTCAAATATTGAGTTTTGTCCCTGGCAACCTCGTGGAGCGCTTGCCGCAGCCGCCTCTCGAGCCGCTAATCCGGCTCCGCTGGCTGCCTTACTGGATCTAGATCCCATTTTACTACACGAGGTGTCCCTCGTGAGGTTCCTTGCCTTGTACGGACCAAGGAACGAACACCGCCACCCCCAGTCTCCTTTGAAGACGTTAGGGTCTTTTAGAAGATGCTAGGGATGTCACTCCGTGATTCTACACAAAGACTCTCCATGATTCTACACGAAGACTCCTTCGGAGCTCTTGCCCTGGAAGGTCGTAACACACCTTCTTGGGCTCCCCGAAGGCTGCAACACGCTCACTCTGCCAGACACAAAAACTCTCGTGACTTGTTAAAAAGGTGGATACAGCTCACCGTTCTGCAGGAGTTTCCCCTCGATTTGTCAAGGCGATCTCGGTGGTCGCTGAAACACAGGCTCCGCGACTCTGCCTTTCTCTTTGCTTTAAACAGCTGGCAGGACCGAAGCGTTTTGCTACCTCGGGGTGATCAGCCGTCCCGGAGCCGTCCTTCAGCGAGGACACTGGATCACCCTGCTCACAGCTCCAAACTGTTGCGGAATTTTAATTACCAAAGCCTGCAGACGGGATGAGTTGTAACAACACCTTTATTTCTGCTATCTCATGCATGAGGAGGAACGTCAGTCAGGGGGCACTGAAAGTCGTCTCTGACAATGAACAATTCAGGTACCTTTTATACACAGTCACAGAACAAAAGGCTTTTACAGTTGCAGTTCACACCTTGGCTCTAAACAGACAGACTCTCTATCACCTGTGTGAATCTCCCCCCACTGTGGGGTCATGTCTTCCTGTGTGAGCTTCCGTCTCCTGGGAGACATTTACCAGTTTCTCACCGTCTGTTTCCCGGCGTGAATGAGGTGTGAGCCAGACATACCAAACTAAGTAACATGAAAGCATTTCATCAAGACAATACATTAAAGAGAATGTTGGGAATCAAATCAGTGTAGAGCGGTGCGAACAAACCACGGAGGCCCCAGAAACGTGCAATCAAACGTGAGTTTATTAACAGCCAGGAGAAAACATCAGCCCATGTCTTCTGACAAAAATACACTTTGAGAACACTTATAAAGCAGTGGGGTACACGCCCCCCCCCCCACCAGGGCTTCAATTACAGATTAAAAATACATCGTTTGCAGTCAATGGTACATCTTGTACATCTTTAATGGCTATAATCAGACATAGAACTTCTCATTTTACTAACACCTACCATATAAGGCAATAACCTTAAGTCTGCAAAGTCTCTAAGGTCTAATTATTACCTCTAGTCATCTGTTACCAAGGAGAACAAAAGTACAGTGAGACACAAAAATGAGTTGAGGCCTCAGAGGCCTGGCACATTCCTAGATTATATGTGTTATAAGCATGTATTGCAGTTATCCTTCTATGCTCTCATCTTCCTCAGCATGTATCACATGGACATCGCGCCAGTGAGGCTTAAAACCCTTAATGAAGAGAACATCAACTCTAAATCAGCACTATGCAATGTGTATGAACTACTTCCGGTTATACCTGTAATAAAAGTCAACATAATAAAGAATCCTTAAATGAACATATTCAATAAACAACTTTAAGGCAATATCAATCCTGTAAAGAAATATTATTAAATGGGATGATGCTGTAAAAGAATGTTATTAATGCAATTATCATAATGCAGGTTATATGGCAGCAATAAAAGAAATTCTGTATCTCCACATTTCCCTCTTTTGACATTCCAGAAAAGGAATGTCACCACACCTTGTGTTGTATCACTCCTCAGCCCACTGCCTGGCGGCTAAGTCCACCAGGTACATGGAATCCCCCCTTTTGGGATTCGGAGCCCTAGCCATCATCTTTACCAACAATCCTCTGAGACAAGGAATGACACAACAACCACAGGTGCCTAATATCCCTAAAAGTATGGTCAGAGAAAACATCACTGACATGGCCAAACCTTTCCATCGTCCAAACACGGATGCCGCCCCGCTTTCCAGCGGGTTTCAATACCTGAGTGCTCATGCATGGTTTTAGACAAAGTTTTCAGGCCCTCCAGAGCTCGGGTTACTGAGCCATCTGGAGCAGTGTTGTTGGGGATAAAGGTGCAGCACATGTCTGCGAACATGGCACTTTCGTGTCCCTGGTAATTCAATTCAATTCAATTCAATTTTATTTATATAGCGCCAAATCACAACAAAAGTCGCCTCAAGGCGCTTTATATTGTACAATAGATCGCACAATAATAAATACAGAGAAAAACCCAACAATCATATGACCCCCTATGAGCAAGCACTTTGGCGACAGTGGGAAGGAAAAACTCCCTTTTAACAGGAAGAAACCTCCGGCAGAACCAGGCTCAGGGAGGGGCGGCCATCTGCTGCGACCGGTTGGGGTGAAAGAAGGAAAACAGGATGAAAGACATGCTGTGGAAGAGAGACAGAGATTAATAACAGATATGATTCGATGCAGAGAGGTCTATTAGCACATAGTGAGTGAGAAAGGTGACTGGAAGGGAAAAACTCAATGCATCATGGGAATCCCCGGCAGCCTACGTCTATTGCAGCATAACTAAGGGAGGATTCAGGGTCACCTGGTCCAGCCCTAACTATATGCTTTAGCAAAAAGGAAAGTTTTAAGCCTAATCTTGAAAGTAGAGATAGTGTCTGTCTCCCGAATCCAAACTGGAAGTTGGTTCCACAGAAGAGGGGCCTGAAAACTGAAGGCTCTGCCTCCCATTCTACTTTTAAATACTCTAGGAACAACAAGTAGGCCTGCAGTGCAAGAGCGAAGTGCTCTAATAGGGTGATATGGTACTACAAGGTCATTAAGATAAGATGGGGCCTGATTATTTAAGACCTTGTATGTGAGGAGCAGGATTTTGAAATCAATTCTGGATTTAACAGGAAGCCAATGAAGGGAAGCCAAAACAGGAGAAATATGCTCTCTCTTTCTAGTCCCTGTCAGTACTCTTGCTGCAGCATTTTGGATTAGCTGAAGGCTTCTCAGCGAGTTTTTAGGCCTTCCTGATAATAGTGAATTACAGTAGTCCAGCCTGGAAGTAATAAATGCATGAACTAGTTTTTCAGCATCACTCTGAGACAGGATATTTCTAATTTTAGAGATGTTGCGCAAATGGAAGAAAGCAGTCTTACATATTTGTTTAATATGTGCGTTGAAGGACATGTCCTGGTCAAAAATGACTCCAAGGTTTCTCACAGTGTTACTGGAGGCCAAGGTAATGCCATCCAGAGTAAGGATCTGCTTAGATACCATATTTCTAAGATTTTCAGGGCCGAGTACAATAACCTCAGTTTTATCTGAATTAAGAAGCAGAAAGTTAGCGGCCATCCAGGTCTTTATGTCTTTAAGACATTCCTGCAGTTTAACTAATTGGTGTGTGTTACCTGGCTTCATGGATAGATAGAGCTGCGTGTCATCTGCATAGCAGTGAAAATTTATGCTATGTCTTCTAATGATGTTGCCTAGGGGAAGCATGTATAATGTAAATAGAATTGGTCCTAGCACTGAACCCTGTGGAACACCATAATTGACCTTAGTGTCTGAAGAGGACTCTCCATTTACATGTACAAACTGGAGTCTATTAGATAGATATGATACAAACCACTGCAGTGCAGTACCTGTAATACCTACAGCATGTTCTAATCGCTCTAATAGGATATTATGGTCAACAGTATCGAACGCAGCACTGAGGTCTAGCAGGACAAGCACAGAGATGAGTCCACTATCAGAGGCCATAAGAAGATCATTTGTAACCTTCACTAAAGCTGTTTCTGTGCTGTGATGAGCTCTGAAACTTGACTGAAACTCTTCAAATAAGCCATTCCTCTGCAGATGATCAGTTAGCTGTTTGACAACTACTCTTTCAAGGATTTTTGATATGAAAGGAAGGTTGGAGATTGGCCTATAATTAGCTAAGACAGCTGGGTCTAGAGATGGCTTGGTTAAAGAGTCTCAGCAGGTTGTAATGGACATAGCTAATGCGATCCACATTCTTATTAGGGGTCACCCAAATCAATATGCTTTCAAATCCTAAAGCTACTTGGTCTGCCAGCTTATATTCGTTTGGAACTCCCCTGGGCACTCCTATGGAGTCTATCCAGGTCGGAGAGTTTAACCTAGGGTCATATGCATGTGTGCCCTGGGTCCCTCTTTTTGCCAAAATGTGTCTCTTACGTCTGGCTGCTAAAGTACGTGTGTTGTGTTCCTGATGCTCTCCAGCTGCTAGCAGCTCCTGCACACTTAATGACGTCACACAAATCAAACGTGAATGAGCTGGCGGACCCTTTAACATAATTCAGTTCTATGCCATTAAATGTGCTGAGGCACTCATCACCTTTACCTGACACCTCGCGCTTTAGTCCTTTCACCGATCCCGTTTTAGCAACTACTGTCTCAGGAAGTGCTGTGCTGGACTGGCATCCGCGCCTGACCAATTCACAAGGTGCGCCCTGCAAAAAATACACAAGAAAACATGCGGCCGCAATCATTATCAATACACAAAAGATACGTAAAATCAAATACAACATTGGAATACACCTCCTATCTCTGTGCCCCTCGGGCTCAGGCATTTCCATGATGTTATGTGGATTTTAGCTTTAGCCTAGACCTTCACTCTTTCCAATGTTCTTTTCAATTTGTTACCACTCCTTTTTTGGGGACGCGGCGACCTTCTGCGATGCTCCTCTTCTTTCTTCGGCCTCCCAGGTAGACTACTGATTGGCCCGTTGCACAGGTGAGAGGATTTATTCTGCCTCTGTTTGTTGACACCTGTGTTGGTTGAAGACGAGTCTTCCTCAACCAAGCTCTCATGTGCCGGTGCACACTGCGACCAGTGAAACCAAGTGTCGCCTTTCCCCTTCAGTTGAACTGCTGTAGTCGTCCTGGCAATCACCTCGTAAGGACCAGTCCAGCGTGGCTCCTTTCCAAAGACCACCCTCTTGTCCTCGGAAGAAGCCTCCTGTTGGGCCCGTCTGGCCTCCTCCCACATATCGATACCTGCCTCCTCTTCAGCAGTTACCTGTACCCTATGCTGTTGTCCTTTATAGCCTGCTGCTCCCTTTGCGGCTTCATCCGCTCTCTGATTTCCTCCTGTAACCATGGTATTTGCCTGAGAGTGTCCTTCAATTCTCCCTGCTTCTTTTACCTCAATTCAGTTCCCTGTTAGCAAAATATAGCATAGCCGCTTTGGCAATAGTGGCAAGGAAAAACTCCCTTTTAACAGGAAGAAACTTCTGCCAGAACCACGCTCAGGTACGGGCAGCCATCTGCTGCGACTGCTTGGCGTGAGATAACAGAGAAGAGAGACACCTAATATTTAATAATCCACATTTCACTGTTCTATTCTTCGGTTCAGATGTGGATTCTGTATTGTTCTTGCTTTGTTATTCTTTATGTTTAAGTTGTTTATTGCTAGGTTTGGTTTGTTATTGTCTGTTTGGGGGCTGACATAGTATCTATGGATAAGGGTCTTTGGCGGGGTAGCCTAAGGAGAGAAGCTCCAGAGAGGCATGTTTCATGTTAAAAGCTAAAATATAACAAAAGAGATTATGCTAAACAAACAAAACCTTTCAATTGCCCAACCCTATCTGTCTCCTCAACGGGTTGTATGTTTTCAATGTTTCCTTATTATTTTGTCATAAAAATAAATCAAACAAATAATTTAAGCTGTGTGACAGCACCTTGCGTTTACGCCGGGCTGTGAGCTGCCCTGAATCTACTTGCTACACCCCCCTTTCACCCAATTTAATTTTTCAATTTAAAAGTTATTCTCAGAACTCAGAGCTGAGGTTCCCCGTTCCTAAGTCTGTATGTTCTAGAAGAGAGCAAGCTGCTAGTCGGTAAACAAGTTTATCATCACAACAGTTATTAGGTGAAAAGTCACGTAGACATTTGCTTAGTGATCCTAAAAGAGCACATTTCATGTAGCTGATCACATATATACGATTTTCCTTTGACATATCTGTATGTGCAAGCCTCAATTATAACCTCTTATTCTAGAACTTAAAAAGAACCTGAAAATAACAATTTCTGCCTCAGTTTTACCATACCTAAATTATCAAAAACCCCAAACGTCATCAAGTAATCCTAAAACCCATTTCAAATTAAACCTTAACCCCTGCAACTCCCCCCTTTTGTGACACATCTTATGTGTTACAAACTCAAAATCATTCACTCGAGCTTAGGAAATTAAAAGAAAAAGGTTAGTCATATCATTTCTCAAAACACCTCAGCAATCCTCCGGCCCTGCAAACCTGTAGAAAGGAATGAAATCAACTTAATCATCATGTCAAATCTTTTCCTGGCTCCATCCACAGCCTGCATCCTTGGAACTTCCTAGAAACAAAAACCTGTATGTTAACCAGAACTTCACATTTCATACTCAGTTTTTCCTCACTTATGATCCAATCTGTGTCATAAGAAAGGAAACTCAAAACAGAACAGTTATCAGTCATGTGTTTAACCTTAGTCCAGTCTGTATCTCAGTGTCCAGTCGGCCCAACCTTTGGTCCACGTCCGTCCAGTCACCGTCCATTTCCACACATTCACTCACAGGCATTAACATCAGGTATTGCAAATAGTGGAGACCCCCGCGCGAATAATTAGATTCTCCACTCTTAGGAACATTCATTTGATATAGTTTTGGAAAATAGTTCTTTATGCATTTGACTGGATTGGCTCGCGGCAATCCTTTTAGAGAGAGACCTTCAATCTGATCAGGTCCCCACAGGTAACCTCCTCAGCCAGTTGTAATCTGGAAAGTCCACCTTATATTTGTTCTTCCCAAGAAGCGCTGTTATTCACAGTTGCAGGCCTGCTTAGAACAAAACGAGAAAAAGAGAGCTGATTATTAGCTCATCAAAACAAAATCACCTGACAGGTTTTTTCTAAGTGCACTGTTACAAACATAAAAAATGTCCATGTTTAATCAAACTCCCTCTATTAAAATAAGAAAACAACACAAATCTAACCGATAGAAGTAACCCATCACTACAACAACAACCTCAACAATCTTAAACATAGAACATGTTGCCACAAGTTCTTCAGGGTCCTGACACTCTCAGATCAACTTAACATAATTTCACCTGCTCAAAACACATAAAATCTCGTTAAACGCCACACAACTTGCACACCATCAACACTAAATTCTAAATTTACTCTTCTAAAAACTACTACACACTAAGTGAGTTGGACAACATGACAAACAGACTCCTATGTTAAACCTGCCATCTGACCTTCATGAACTCTTTTGTATTCTAAGGTTAAGGCATTTTCTATTTGTGTGTGTGATTATGTATATGTTTTTTCTGTGGTTTTCTCAGACTCCTTCACAAGGTTCCACTTAAACAATCAGTTTTCTCTATCCCAAATTTGCTAACTCCAATTTTGATTTCCCACCTTAAATAACAGCATTCCTTGTCCTCAGCCAGAAGTCATAGCTTGCTTTTCAGGTTCAGGGAACAATTCACCCTGAAAGACAGTGAGTGTCACCCCTCTTTAACTCATCACTGGTCATTGTTAATGACATGTCCCCTTTCCTCTCAGCCCAGCGGCTTCACCCTTGTAGTCCCGCCTTCCTCAGGTCATCTCACCAGTGAGTCTAAGCTCACGGGGACTGGGAGTAATCGTGACTGTGCCTGCCTTAGGTTGTCCCAGGGTTTTGAGGTGGGATCTTACCCGTCATGGGCTATCCAGCCTTCCATACTCGCCTGTTACAAGGGCCACGTGGGCAGGGGTGGTATGAGGGGAGGGGACACACTGGCTCTAGACATTAAAGGAGTGTAAGCTGCTTTCTTCATTGCATGGATATATTAAACTATCCCACTTCTGATTGTTTCCAACAATAATCTCTCCTGTAGCAATTTGTGTACGTGTGTTTTCTGTTCATTAATGTAATTGTTAGTTCATGTCTTTATTTTCTCGGTCTATCTCTTTTCTAAAACATGTAATTAATATATTTTATTACTTTTTCTTGACACATTCAGTCTCTAATTCCTCTGTTTTCATGTTGCAACGTCTCTCACCAGCTCACCAGCTAGAATCAGACTTCCTGTTTGACGCACACACACTCTGAAGTTTGCCTACGCACACACTTCCTCTCAGACTTCCCCTTTTCCACAAACTCTCCTATGTATTATTATTACTTTTTCTTATTTTGTACGAATCACACAGAATCATTCAAATCCAGTACTCACAACATTCGCACACTTAGAATCACTCGAAAAACACTTTCCTAAGAGTATTTTGTCAAACATACTTTTGAGACTCAGAAAAAGGAAGTAAACAACACTCAGTAACTGCATTTGTTCTCTTAAAAGAGAAGAGAAATAAACACATATGGAACAATTCTCCCCATCTTAGACAAAATGTGACCCTAAATGTCCTTTTCTACACTTAAAAAAAAATTGGCCAGCTCTTGGATTTACGCAAGCATCTTGCGTGTATTTAACACAAGTGCCTCATGCTCTAAAGTGTAGAAACTACATGACATGCAGAGAGGCCAGATTAAATTGTTCATATCATGTTCGAGTGAAGTAAGTCAATAACTTACTGCAACACTGCACGAGATTTCAGTCTCACGCGCTTTGGATCGTGGTTTCAGGAAGGCACCCATCTCAGTCAAGTCGAGCAGCCGCCTCTACTTTTTTGGAATAACGAAAAAAGTAAATTGGGTGGTTGTTACCTTTAAAAAGTTTAACTTGTGATTTGAACACAATAATTTCATGTTTCTATGAACGTAATTAAATCATTAAGGATCTGTACCAAATTCAACAGCTTAATTTGTTCTTCTTGAGATGACATGATACAATCTAGTAAGAGTGGTTAGTTCCTGAACTCATGAAATTCACATGATCGCACAGGATGTCAAACTCCAGGAAAATCACTGGAGTTTTAAGAGGCAGACACCTTCACACACACCACGTGTATGCTATCATTATTTCTTGTGGTTTAACCTGTCAAGGACAAAAACGTACAAAAAATTCAGCATCAAGATCGTAGTTGTTGTAGATCCATTCAATTTTTATAGTAACCAGAGTTTAGCCTTTGTTGAACTTACTTCATCTGAACATGTTTCAATCGCGTTTTATGAACACAAAATGCACAGGTTTATTCAATATGAAAAAATTGTGTTCATTTAACTCAGTTGTTTAAGTTTCTGCCAAAGGAAAACATTTGTGTGCAACCAATGTCCACTATTTAATCAAGTAAATCCAACATGGCCTTTTTTCAGTGTAAGTCGTGTCCTTCTTTACACACGACTCTTGGCCTCCAGGGCATAAAACTTTCATCATAATCTTTTACTTTACCAGAACCCTCATACGTGCAATAAGACTGCTATATGTGCAATTCTTTCTTTGACAAAGTTGTATTTTTTGAATTTTCTTACTCAGTTGTATATAGTGTTGGTATTCTATTTTATTCTATTGTATATATCATTCTATTCTACTTTACTTCATTGCATTCCAGTGTTTTCTAATTCCTGCTGCATAACTTTGCACTTTTGCTGTGACAAAACAAATTTCCCACCTGTGGGACTAATAAAGGTCATCTTTATCTTTAACTAGCCCTAATCTAAATCCTGTCTCATCCACTGCTGAAATTCTAGTTCAATTAACCCATGTTTTGCAGTTTAAAATTGAAAGAGGAAGCGACTCACACCTAAAAATTTTGTGTGTGTGTTAATCTCTGTGTCCCTTTAAATGAAAAAAGGTGAACACATGTGGTGAGTTTTCCTCAATTTGCACAAAATATGACATTAAATATCCTTTTCTAATTCCTGTTCTTCTTCAAACACCATGAATGACCTTCAGGTCATAACCTTTGGACTTATATCTCGGATATAAGTCCACACAGCGCACCAAGCACAGAGAAAAGTCAACCTCAGTGCTTCAGAATTCTCCTCAAAATTCAGAACCCGTTTCTGTCATTTATCTGGCCAAGAACTTCATCAAATGGACCTCGCCGGGTCCAGTAATCTTCAGCACATGTACCTCACAGCAGCCAGTGAGGATTTAAAAACAGTTTCTTGTCTCAATTTACCCAGCATTCACTTATCAGATGGACTGCAGCCGATCCATCCATGTAAACACAATTGTGTATCCCCATGTACACAACTTATTATTCACTTGTATCACAGCAAATCTAGTAATATCATCAGAATTACTTCAACCTGGTAAACATTGATTTTCCCCTAAAATCAACTTACCATTAAAACTCAAGATCACAGCTGACTCGATTCTCCTGGATCATTTATCAACCTCAAACCAACACAGTCCGCATTGATTATTTTCTGGACCTCAGCGGATCCACCAAAATTCATGTAAATACATCAACCATTCACCGATTTATTTCTTTTTCTCAGACCTCACTGGATCTGTTACTTCAGCACAATAAACACTGATTTTCCTTCAAAATCAGTTTGCCAAGAGCCACAAAACCATTTCTGACTCGATTTTCTGAACTTCTGTGTTACTTAAACATCCTGACAGCACCAGGTGTTTTCTGTCGGATTTCCTCGTCCAAACTTACGCCTTGTACTTACCATAAGCTGACCAATAACTCTTATATTCTTCTTTATTCTTAAACATACATTGCATCTCTTTTTCTTTTATCATAACATCTCATGTTACTTATTATTTTCAGTGCTGTCTTTCTCAAAGTTTCATTATCCTTGCTTCAAAGTTTCTCATTACTTCAAAGTTTCTCATTACTTCAAAGTTTCTCATTACTTCAAAGCTTCTTTATTCTCAAGAATTCAGTTTTACCACTACTGAGCCAATTTGATAGTTAAGATCATCTACTCAGCGAACAGATAATTTAGAATTCAGCCAATTTGCACAAATTTGCTTATTGAACAGGTTTGTGCGTACCTTTTAATCTTTTTAGACCGGTCCTCTGTCCGCCTCATATCAGTTTAACTTTTTTCAGACAACTTCTTTACGTCACTGTTTACAACTGTGACTCGTTCACTGAACCCCGGATCTCAACAACGCTGCACGTCTTTCCTGCGACCTCAACAGGTCCACGGACTTTTTCGGGGAATCTCAACAGTAACACAACTTCTCACAGACCACGGCGGGTCCACAAATGCACAGGTAATACTTCTTAATCGTCTCTCATAGCTCACAGTATTTATTATCAGACTTTAACTTTTACTGATCGGCTGGTTCACTACAAAACCTCAAGCTCACGGCTGGCCTGAGTTTCTCTTAAATCATATATCAACACCTTGGACCTTTGGGTCCAGTTTTTATTCTCTTAAAAACATGTCACAACTCCTCGGACCTTCTGTCTGGTATTTACTTTTAACACGTGTCACAATTCCTCGGACCTTCTGTCCGGTATTTACTCTTAACACATGTCACAATTCCTCGGACCTTCTGTCGGGTATTTACTCTTAACACGTGTCACAATTCCTCGGACCTTCTGTCCGGTATTTACTCTTAACACGTGTCACAATTCCTCGGACCTTCTGTCGGGTATTTACTCTTAACACGTGTCACAATTCCTTGGACCTTCTGTCCGGTATTTACTCTTAACACATGTCACAATTCCTCAGACCTTCTGTCCGGTATTTACTCTTTTTCTCTTGGTTAAGTGTCTCTCAAAATGATCCTGTGATCATTAGCTATTCCTGAGGCCACAACTCCCAGTGGGACGCCACCCAAGTACGGTCTTCAGACCACCTAGAAAACGTCTTTCCTAGGGAGGGAGCTCTTCAGCTCCGTGACTGACACTTATTGAACAATATCTCTTATATTGTCTTATCAAAATGATGTCTCTCTTACTTTTAGCTCAGTACTGTTTCTTACGAGTCAACATTGACTGCAACACTACTTCAGTTTCACTCTTGTTGCAAACAACGATTTTCATTTTAAACAAAACTCAAAACAGAGATCAACGAGTAATTCCTTGACCACCTTTTTTAGAATTATCATCCAATACAGCACAATTTCAGTTTAAGAGGTTTGTGCTTACCTTATTTATGTGGGCCCACAGTAGTCAAGGAAATCACCCGCGATGTCTACCGTCCAATCGCCGCCTCTGGCTCGACCTGCCGCGGAATGCCGACACCGAGTCTACGCTGCCCCGCGTCCTCCACCAAGCTGTTGGGAATCAAATCAGTGTAGAGCGGTGCGAACAAACCACGGAGGCCCCAGAAACGTGCAATCAAACGTGAGTTTATTAACAGCCAGGAGAAAACATCAGCCCATGTCTTCTGACAAAAATACACTTTGAGAACACTTATAAAGCAGTGGGGTACACGCCCCCCCCCAGGGCGTCAATTCAGATTAAAAATACATCGTTTACAGTCAATGGTACATCTTGTACATCTTTAATGGCTATAATCAGACATAGAACTTCTCATTTTACTTACACCTACCATATAAAGCAATAACCTTAAGTCTGCAAAGTCTCTAAGGTCTAATTATTACCTCTAGTCATCTGTTACCAAGGAGAACAAAAGTACAGTGAGACACAAAAATGAGTTGAGGCCTCAGAGGCCTCAGAGGCCTGGCACATTCCTAGATTATATGTGTTGTAAGCATGTATTGCAGTTATCCTTCTATGCTCTCATCTTCCTCAGCATGTATCACATGGACATCGCACCAGTGAGGCTTAAAACCCTTAATGAAGAGAACATCAACTCTAAATCAGCACTATGCAATGTGTATGAACTACTTCCGGTTATACCTGTAATAAAAGTCAACATAATAAAGAATCCTTAAATGAACATATTCAATAAACAACTTTAAGGCAATATCAATCCTGTAAAGAAATAGTATTAAATGGGATGATGCTGTAAAAGAATGTTATTAATGCAATTATCATAATGCAGGTTATATGGCAGCAATAAAAGAAATTCTGTATCTCCACAAGAAATACACTAACGAGAAATCCCACAACAGTTCATATATACCATCAGAACAGTGTACATCACTGTCACAACAGTGTTTATTTTTATTCAAAGGCTTTATGATTTTTCCTATAATGGTGGGCCGGTCTCTAGTCAAAATGCCCGGGACGATTTTTTTGTCCCAGTCCAGCTCTGTATGCAGCTCATCTGCAGTCTGGTGTTACCTACATCTTCCTATTCAGAAGGCATAATTTCTGATTTCTGAGTACAATCGAAAGCACCATGACTGCAGTTTTTAAAAAGCAGGCTAGAATCATGCGGCGGTCAACGACGGTCCAGGCGTGGGATTTCTCTCGTGAAAATGTGCACATTATTTTTTCCTTTCTATTGGTAGGCGGCACAGCGCACTTGTGGCAAGTAAGCAAGCTAGAAGACTGGCAGTCTTGCTGGGTATCCAGTAACGGAAGCAACACATTAACAAGAGAATTCTGAGTAAAACCAAAGTTACTTTCCCTAGTAACTAGTTACTCTGTGTCAGTGGTAAGACATTATAAAACACATTGAAAGAATACAAAGACAGTCAGAGTTAGTTCGCAGCGCTACGTGCACGGGTGAGTGATCGGGTGATACTCACACCGAGGCGTTGTAGTCAGCTTTATTTATACTCAAGCATGTTTGCGTCACAGACACATGTAGGAAGAGATAACATACAACTCCTTACAAAGCATAAAACATATACGTTCAACTGTCAGTATGTACTGGTCAAGCCTATCTTAAGGGAAACAGAAGCCAGTTGGTTCCTGTTTAAACGGCAGACTCAGCAAACTCAGCAAGGGTGAGGTCTCCTGTGGCAACTTCCTCATGCAAGCCATTTTCTTAGAAGTCAGCAAGGCTCACATGCATGTGTAGTGACAAGATACATGTAGTATAAAATATATGAACATCATTGTACATTCGCAAACCTATTTAGGGAAAGCATGTTATTTAATAAAACATTAAACAAAATCTCTTAACATTCCCTGCTGTTGTTCAAATATTTTTTACATACCTCAACTTCTAGTCACTTGTGTATACATTTTCAACCAGCGTATCATTTAGTAAAATTAATATGATCAACATTTAGGTTTGTTTTCACTTTGTTGACAATAATTAAAAATTGTCTTCTTCTTCAAAGTCTGTGTTTCGGTCCTGATGTGTAAGCAACATCATCGTCTCTTGGTGAAACGTAACATGTGGTGTGATGGCAGTGGCTATGAGTCCGTTGATTAATGCTCTAATGCAGGGAATACAACAACATCCACACAGAATGAGTATTGCTGCAAATACAGCCATGGACACCAGAATTGATGACACCAAAGTACGGTACTTTCTGAACATGTCCATCCAGCTGTCCCACATCGAAGTGTCGACTCCCGAATGTTCTTTCATTTTCTCATTTAGGGTCTTTAAACCCTCCAGGGCTCTGGTGAGGCTTCCATCCGCCGCTGTATTGTTGGGTATGAATGTGCAGCATTGTTCTCCAAACATTGAACATACCCCATTCTTTTCACTCAGGAGCATGTCCAGTGCGATCCTATTCTGGAATGACATTAAGGATGTGGCTCTCAGTTGCTCAGCTACTGCGTGGAGGCCGTTTCGTTACAGGGGTTGAATCCATTCACCTGGCTCTTGATGGCCACCAACCACAAGAGTGTACATAGTACTGTGATGACAGGTGTCATTGTAGCACTTTTGGTGTCTTTAGATGTTCTTTGTTTCGTGAGTGAGTTTCTTCTTGACCCCTTGTCACTCCCAGGGCCCCTGGTGAGTAGACCTCAGCCAGAGGAGTGGGATCCCAAGTGTCGCCACTGATCACCCTACTCCCCACCGAGTGAACACCAGAGGTTAGGGAGGACTGGAATCTAGGCTGTTGCTCACTTTAGTCTGACGTCGATGAATCCTGGAGTAGTTCGACCTTCTTCGTGTGGCTCTGGTGTATCCAGGAGGGGCGTTCAGCAATTTTGCAGGCTGTTGGTGTGGCCAGGAGGACTTGGTAGGGTCCTTCCCACCTTGGGGAGCTCCAGTTTTTCCTCTGGAGCACTTTTATCAGGATCCAATCACCTGCCTTCAACCTGGAAGATACTGGAGAAGAGTCACACAGCAGTTTGTTGTTCAACACAGTTTCTGTATTTTCTAGCAACTTTGCCATCCACTCTGCTAGAGTAGTCTCTCTAGCTGATTTGTTTACTGGTTCACTCAGTATTAGTAGTGGGAAAAGGTCTTCCATGAATTATTTCAAATGGCGTCAATTTTTGTGAGTCTGCCATTCAGGCCATGGTCTCCCTGTTACTTCCATGCATTTCCTCAGCCTTAGTTTTATAGTGCCATTGGTTCTTTCTACCAGTCCGGCACTTTGTGGGTCAGAAGCACAGTGGTGTTTCATGCTGAATCCTAGTGCTTCAGAGACCTTGCTGATTACTTCATTAACAAAATGTGTTCCATTGTCTCATCTTATTAGGGACGGTATGCCATATGTTGGAACAAAATGGTTGCATAGGCATTTTGCTACAGAGATTGCATCTGCCTTTTTCACAGGATAAATTTCCTGGCCATTTTGAGAACACATCTATAATCACTAGAGCGTATTTTTGAACCTTGGCTTTCATTTAGCTCAATAAAATCCATGTGAATGGTATGAAATGGGTGAGGTGGTGTGGGAAAGTTACTTCTTTTGATCTTAGGTTACCTTGTGCATTGTGCTTTTGACAGATCATGCATGTCCTTATGTATGCTTTGGCTGAGTTTTCAGAATTTTTTGAGTAGAATTGAATTGTTTAGAAAGAATATCTATCTACCATCCCTGCTGTTGACAAATGGCAATGCCCATGTGTCACTAATGCTGCTGTTTTATGTAGGGATTTAGGTAGAATAGGTTTCCCATTACATGTCATGATATCCTATTTCAAAATTGCGCCATCTTTTAACCACGAGGATTTTTCATTTTGTGGTGCCGCCTTTTGTTCGTCTTTTAGGACTTCTATTGGTATCAGGGAGCACGAGGTTAATAAAAGAACATTTGTTTTTTTGCTGTGCAGCTTCTTTTGCTGCGTTATCTGCAAAGTTATTTCCTTTAGTGATGTAAGAGTCATCTTTTTGATGTGCAGCACATTTGCATAGTGCTAATTTTCTGGGTAATGTGATTACTTCTAGTAGCTTTTTAAGTAGACTGCCATATTGCACTGGTGCTCCTGTAGAGGTTATCATGCCTCTGTTTTGCCATATTTTTGCGAAATGGTGAACTGCAGCAAAGACGTATTGACTGTCTGTGTGAATATTGACATCTTTATCTTTATACAATTCGCAAGCACGAATAACTGCTGTTAATTCTGCACTTTGTGCCGAATTTGTAGATGTGAGAGGCCTTGCCTCTATGACAGTGTCGACTGTGGTTACTGCATAACCCACACAGTTTTTTCCAGTTTTGTCTTTGCTTGCAGAGCCATCTACAAAAATATCTGCAAAGGTTGTTTGTGGAGAGCTGGGCAGATAGCGCTCGGCTGTGGTCACGAGCTGAGGCAATGGTGGCAGATCTAGCATCCAGTAATAGTGTGGCTCGCCATCTGAATGACATGTGAGCTCATGGATTTCAGAGAGCATGAGTTCTGCTCTCATGCCATTGTTCTCAGGCACCACACCTATTCTGAGTTTCATTAAACCATCTTGCCCTAATAAATTCACAGGACAGCTGGAGTCAATAATGCATTGTAATTTACAGCACCTGCTACTATCTGAGTGTAGGAAATCTAGTTTTTACGTCAGCAGCTGTGTTGTGGTGTGCCCTAAAGCGGAGGTCACAACACGAGCGTCTTTTGAAAAATGTGTTCGCGGTGGCTCCTCCCTTAGCACGGTCATGCAGGCTCCTGTATCGCACAACATGAGGTACGGTTTGCCATTTATGTGGATTGTCACTTCGGGTTTGTGTTCAGAGCCCAACAGCAGTTGGTGTATGTTGAAAATTTCTGTACTATCCCTGCTGTTGTTGCTCTGAGCTTTAGGGCGGGAGTCTAGTCACATTTCTCCGCTATTTTCTTCCTCCTCACTGTCCTGCCTATCTCGTCTGTCTGAGTGGTCATATCTATCTCTGTCCCTGCCTTCTCTGCGGCCACGGTCACGCCTATATCTGCGATCCCTGGGCTTGCTCCTACAATCTCTAGCAAAATGACCTTCTTTGTCACAGTAATAGCACCTTCTGTCCCCTTTGTTATCACCAATGTTTGTCTCCGACCTTTCCCTCTTTGCTGTGGATTTTTTCCCTGCGTAAGCAACGATGCCTCCCTCTGTTGTGACTACAAAAACTCCGGTTTGAGCTGCTTTGTTTTTCTGCACTTTTACTGCGTGCTCTGCATGTTCCAAAGCATCGGCTAGGCTTCCGGTGTTTTGAGTGACCCAGTGTTTATCTACGTGGGAGCAGACTTTTAGGAGGAGGCCTTTTAGAAACGCGTTTTTTAATTGTTGTTCGAAAGGGGTATTTGGGCTCTCATCACATTCTAGACCTGAGTTTTGTCTAAAAACTGGACGTAACCTGTCCAGGAATTCAGAGGCGGACTCATTCTCTTTTTATTTTAAAAGAATTCATGTATCTCACACACGTTACATATGTCAAACCTCTAAGTTGGGAAAAACTTTGCATTGCTTACAGCTCAAAGCTCACCGCTCGGAAACTACGCATTAGTAAATCATATGCCTAATCATTATGTGTCACTATGATCCACAAGTATGATGACAAATTTGTTCCCAAACCAACAAAATAATCAAACAAAAACAAAAACAAAAAACATACATGAGTCAAGACACATAAAGAGAAAGAAAAAGCTGCTGTCAGAAACAAAGCAGAAGTGTAAGGAAAAAACTGAGCTCACAGACTGCTGCATGTGTGAGCTTTTAATATCATTCAGCCTCTGCTCTTACAAAAAACAATTAAATAAAAAATAAATAAATATGTAACTTGCTCATTAACTTGGTAGTGTCCACATATTTAATTCAACTTCTCAAACCTGTAGCTTTAGCCTTTTGTATACAGGGTTTGGCTTATTAGTTGTTAGTATAGGTTTGCTCTTCATCTTAACAAAATCTCATCTAGGATGACAGGTTTACAAGCAGGTCAAGCGTCTCTATGCACTTGATTAGATTTGGTATTTTCCTTATTTTCTTCATCTCATATATCGTTATACTGAGTTTGAGCAAACCTTAAGCTTGATTCAGACTACTTTTAACAATTATCCACCTCACATCATAACTGAATAACATGCTTCTTCTCATTAATATTATGTCATTATTAATATTATTATTAATAATTATTTTCTCTTATTTTTATATAACATCAATAGTATATTACAATATACTATTATACTACAAACATACAACAGTCTATTAAAATATTTCATATATATTTTATTATGTATCCATCGAGGGCTGGGGGTGATCTGCAGTTTCACCCCCACCCCCACGGCAGACTCACCAAACTCAGCAAGGGTGAGGTCTCCTGTGGCAACTTCCTCATGCAAGCCATTTTCTTAGAAGTCAGCAAGGCTCACATGCATGTGTAGTGACAAGATACATGTAGTATAAAATATATGAACATCATTGTACATTCGCAAACCTATTTAGGGAAAGCATGTTATTTAATAAAACATTAAACAAAATCTCTTAACACTCTGAAAGTAACGAGTAACTTGAAGTAACTGAGTTACTTTTGATAGAAGTAACTAGTAATGTAACTAAGTTACTAATTTAAAGTAACTTACCCAACACTGTGCATTACTGCAGATTCAACACAATAGAAAGGATTTGAAATGAGCTCAGCCTTAACCCTTTAAGACCTACCATAGAACCAAGTCCGCCAGAGCTTATATTATATTTTTACATGCTGTAGTGCCAATTTTGGGAGCATTTCAAGTTGATATACATCAATACAACCATTACAGCCCAAATTTTAATAATATGTATGCATTAAGTGCATAGTAATTACATAAATTGCAAAAAAGTGCAATAAACTACAAAAAAATTGAAAATCGTTTTTTTTTTTTTTACATATATTTCTAGTTAGAGAAATTTAAGAGGCTTATCCCTCAAAACTGTAAATACAAAAAAGTTGCACAAACTAGTTTCCCACCACAGGAAATTTATTTGAAGTGTCTTCATAGTTTTACTTTTGAAATACACCAATTTTTATATACTGCAGGAAAAACGAAAATAAATATTATAGTGCAAATTTGCAAAAAAGCAGCATATGCATCAAAATAAACTATTTCCAGCAGTGCAATTTGAGTACTAAGCATCCCAGAAACGACACAGAAAGTTATAAAGTCAAAGATAACTTTTAAAAACACCAGTATAGGCTCTGAGGCCCTGACAGTAAAAAAAAACTACATTTCCGCGAAAATGACGTCACTTCCGGTTTCGGGCAGGTAATGGCGGACATGCGAAGGTTCGCGCTGACCTCTATTCCAACGTAGGAAGTGTTATGAACAGCTGATCGGATCGGCAAAGCGTGTTTCTGGAATATTATGTTTTTGTTGCTGCAAGCGCTTTTTATGCAGTTTTTGCAAAGCTATATGTGGAAGAAAACCGTGACCTAGGACAAGCTGATGGCATAAGATGTAAGTACAACTCCTCCGGTTTCATATGCAAAAAAAATTATTGCGCTAGCTTACGTGGTTGCAGTGATACAGGGATTTAAAAATAGATACGCAAATTGTAGCGCGGGCGCTACGCTCGGCTCTAAAGGGTTAAACATGTGCAGCAGTAATATTGATCCATAGACACTGATGGGAACATTTTTCTGCACAATAAGTACTTTGACTTTTCATACTTTATGTACAATTTGCCAGTACTGCAGTTTTGTGTGTAGTGAGGTGTTTTCATGGTGTTTTATTGGTGCTTTTACTAAAGGAACGCTTCTATAAAATTCTCCCAAATGTTGTCAAACTGAGCTGTATGATGAAGTGAGTGTGACAGAAACACTCAGACTGTGTTTCTCTGCTTCATCATATAAAATCTGGTCCTCAGAGACTGAATAAAGTCCTGTCCCACTAACAGCAGCTCCAACAGTCTGTTCACTGCTTTCTTCCTGTCAGTCTTCATCTTTCTGCTGCGTCTCCTCTTCACACTGACCACTTTCTATCTAACAATGAGCTCCCAGTGAAGCAGCAGCATTCACCCTGTTAGAGTCAACACAAATGTCTCCATCCAAGCTCATGTTGTGCTTTGTTGTCCTCTCAGTCCCCCAGGTGGAGGTGGATTCAGGGGTGGAGTCTGTCCAGCTGCCCTTCAACACCACACTTCACCTGCCTGAAGACGCTAAAGTGGAGTGGAAGGACAAAAACAACAGGAACGTCCACGTGTATGAGAACGGCTCTGACCAGCCTGAAGAACAGGGTTACAGAGACCGAACGAAGATGAAGAGAAACCTGCTGAAAACTGGAGACCTCAGTCTGACCCTGAAATACCCCATAGAGGGAGACAACTCCACCTACACCTGCACTGTCACACAGTTCATGCACAGGTCTCACTTATGGCTCTTTGGAAGTAGTTTCTATTGAAGCATCCACACAATGAAGGCCTTAATCACACTGATACTTACAAAACCCCAAAATAATAATAATAATAATAATGATACTCCCTACATTCTCAAATAAATGTGTGTGCTTTCTACTCCTTACATTT
This sequence comes from Pelmatolapia mariae, assembly GCF_036321145.2. Taxonomy (NCBI): domain Eukaryota; kingdom Metazoa; phylum Chordata; class Actinopteri; order Cichliformes; family Cichlidae; genus Pelmatolapia; species Pelmatolapia mariae. The sequence goes on along the minus strand of NC_086229.1, from coordinate 18,912,501 downwards.
TCAAAACAGACATAATAATAATGGATTGCATTTATATAGTACTTTTTGAGACCCTCAATGCGCTTTACAATTCCACTATTCATTCACTCTCACATTCACACACTGATGGAGGCAAGCTACAGTTGTAGCCACAGCTGCCCTGGGGCAGACTGACAGAAGCGAGGCTGCCATATCGCGCCATCGGCCCCTCTGGCCATCACCAGTAGGCAGTAGGTGAAGTGTCTTGCCCAAGGACACAATGACCGAGACTGTCCGAGCCGGGGCTCGAACTGGCAACCTTCCGGTTACAAGACGAACTGCCAACTCTTTGAGCCACGAATAGAAATTACACCTCTTTATGACATCATAACAGCCTCCACCCCAGAACTGTTGGTTGGAATGTAATTTAAAAAAAACAATTACATTTATTTAAAACTGATGACGATGTTGGTGCTGGGATTTGTTTGTGACAGTGTCCGGGTTTAATGCAGAAGTCACGTCCGAAGTTCACTCTGACGCCTCTGTCTTTTTAAATAGAGTGACAGTAACTGTGTGTGAATATGTAAGCATGTACAAACGTCAGATAGTAAGATTTACAGCAACAGTATTTTGTCCATATCCCCCGTTGTAGAAATTAATCCCATGTAAACACTAACGTGGTCCACAGCTTGATGTCAAAAAATGCACACACCTTTGCTGTTGCGTGACTCAATCAACTAAGATTTTCTTTTAAACCAAAGGACTAGCAAAGAAAGTTTGGGGACCACTGCATTACGCAATTCAACTAGATATATAGCCTTAGACAGGTCAACAGTTTTGGATTTAAATATTTCTGATAACATATTAGAGTCACTCAATACTTTACTGAAGAGTCCAAACTCTCCCCTTCTGGGCGCCCATGGGCGACTGGCACGAGTATGGCGTCCAAAACGGCACTACATTGCTCTTGCAATGGCAGACCAACTTAGACTCTCTTCCAGCTGAAGGTCCATAAGGATCTGCCCGGCCCTGCCTTCCAAGGCTACTTGGATAGCTGTTTCTTCTGCCACCACCCGTTGAGCTGGGTAGCCAGCTGCACCTGGATAAGGTAGGTCTCTGAACTTTCTTCCCCATTAGCTTGGCAGGTTTGTCCCCCCCGGGCTAATAGGTCCTGGTAGCAGCGCCAACTGCGCTTGGTCCGGAAAACAGGTGATGGTATCCCCCCTAGCTGCCAGCAATGAGGGTGTGCTGCTCCTGGATGTCACTGTCAGTGGAGACAAGCTGGGCTCTCGTGGTCCTGAAGCATCCCTCATTTGCTCTGACCGCTTTCGGAGCTTCAAACATACCGGCTCAATTCCGGTAGCCCAAAGGATCTCCCCCGGGGCAACTTGATACCGCCTTCTGGGGGCATCAGGAAGGGAGAAATGGCATCAAGCAAAATTCCTCATTCCCTTTTTTATGATAACCACAGCTTTCAGGGTTTTCTATAGTGCAAAGCAACATTAAATCATAAACATTAACTGATAGTTTTCCTGTACTTAATGTAGAAAAATATAAAGCATGATTTATTTTTCTAATAACTGTCAGGATGCTCGGTCTTTTCAACCTGCATCCTGAGCTCATTATACATTCTTGTAAGTATGATAATTTAGTTCCTGTTTAACCTCAGTTTAGTCTTGTATTATACTCCTCTGTGTTTGAGTTTTGTGGTTTTCCTTCAATAAGATTGATATGTATGCGTGTCTCTCACCCCTCGTTGTATCTTGTCTCCATATTTGTATTCTCTCTGTGTCCCATATTCTCTCTCTTGCTTTCTCTCCCTCGTCCTCCCTATTAGTATTGTCTCTGTTTTCTCTCGTCTTCCCAGTGTGTTTTATCTTTTGCCTTCCTGTTTATCCCTGATGCTATGTCACTTCTGTGTTTCTTAGCACTGCATCTTTGTCTTTCCTGTTTTATTTTGACAGTTTTGCAATGTGTTCTGTTCTGCTTCCCTCTGTCCCGTCACCCTTAATTTGTCTCAGCTGTTTCCCCATAGGTTTCCATTTCCCTCATCAGCTCTTGTCTGTATATATTTGCTGTGTCCGAATTCAGGGGAAGGATGCTCATAAGGATCCTACCTACCTATGGAACGTAGGAAGTGTCCTTCGACAGATGGGTAAACAGGAAGTGAGTGGCCCTGAACAGCCCCCTTTTTTTGCCATAGCAACTTTATTGAAAAAAAAAAATCAAAGAGTTACAACAATAAACGTCTGTGGACAGCTTGCCTTCGTTTAATTCCAAGTATTTCCAGTTGCTATCACCACAGCGCGACAACTTTAAAATGGACCCAGAAATGTCGCTCCGTTTTTCTGTACATTTGTAATTCTGGAGGAGCTAGAAAACTCTTATTGTCGTCGCCGGAATGTTTTGTACCTTAGGCTCATCAGAGACAATCATATCCAGGTAAAATAATTTTCTGTAATCTACACGCATTTAGGAATGACTTAGCTAGTTTCATGGATAATTCCAGTGACTTATTGCCGCTCATTGATACAAATTTACTGTATTATATATATAAAATATATAAACGAATTCTCGTTGAAACCTATAGAAACTAATCTTTTTTTTTTTTTTTTTTTTTTTTTTTTTTTACATAGCACTTTATCAAACTGTTGTCTGCTACAGAGTTACAAGTATTATACTAGTAATATAGCATCCACCATCTCCTGCTTGCATATTTCTGAAAACATCTTAATGGTGTGGCAGCCGTCGAGTGAGCCAGCCCTGCAAACCCTGTGGATGGACGATGCAGTGGACAGTGGGAGGAAGCATCCTAAAGCTCTCTTTGCAAACCACCCTGTGTGATTCTCCACTCGCCAACCAGAAAAGACAAACCACAGGTCTCAGTTGCAGCACCCCATCCACGTCTGATCTTGCTTCGGTAGATTCAGCAACACTGCCCGAGACTTCCTGTAATCTATTACAGTTGTTACAGAAACGGTCCAGGAACAGGTCACTCAGGTTAATCCCGTAAATATTGTTTTTCCTTCTTTAAATGTTGTTGGTGTCTTGGAAATATTCTTGTTTAAAGGTTTTTGTTATTTACTTTATTGCCATCAAATAAATATCCATGTAATATTGTTCAAAGTTAGCGTCATGTTCATGCATGTTACAAATACTGTAAATAAAATTGGTTCAGTGACAATTACTGTTTGTTATAATCAATTTATTAATAACATAAAAATTCTAAACTAATGCAACACATATAACAATGTAACAAATATATTCAAATAAATAAATTTCTTAATGCATAAGCCATTTTGGAACAAATTTTTCAGGAAGTGAAAGTCGAGACCAAGACCGGTCTTGAGACATCCAACTCTACAAAATACCACAGTTGTCTTTTTGGTCGGATCATTTTATTGTGTTGTATTTATCCGCGACACCTTAAAGGCCGGTCCGTGTCTGACATAAACCGGTCTGTGGCGCAAAAAGGTTGGGGACCGCTGCTGTAGAACATGAGGGTTAATAAAACCGTACTCATATGAATATGATGTGTAAATTGATTTATTCTTGTACCTCCATGCCACAGTGGCCCAATTCTTCACCCCAGTGAAGAGGTGATCATTTTCTCCTCTAATTTTAATAAATTTAGCCATTTGGGCTTTGTTCCCCACAACATATCACCAAAGGATTAATTCACAAAAATCCAAATTGGCTGTATGTAAGCGGCAATACATGAAAAACCGCAGGACCCACCACACTACTAGTTTATGGTTATTTTAATTTAAAAAAAAAAAAAATCTTGTCTATGCAGATGCCCAAAGCTTAACAACACAACCGCTATAAAAATTGACCTTTTGTACAACCAGATTTTCATATACTTACATTTGAAAGAGTTTTCCTCTCCCGCTTCGATCAACATCGTTATCAGGAAAACGGCCCGCAATGAATCCTGGGATATGGTAGGACACGGAGGATACACGGGACCCATGTTAAAATTCGGGAAAAGTAGGACGCATTTGTTGCCACATTTGGAGGACTCTTTGAATTTGGACAGACTTCGTTTCGTCACTGTGACGTCATTGCCTCCAAATACGGCATTTGAAGCATCCTTCCCCTGAATTCAGACACAGCTAGAGTGTTAGTTTTTACCCTGACCTTTGTCAACCCATCAGTGTTTCCTCCTCGTCTGTGTTTCCAAGGTTTTTCTAGTGTTCCAGCTTTTGTGTTTATTTTCTTAGTTTCCCCAGTTTAGGCGTTCCTCTATTTAGTTTGTTGTCTATACGTTTTCCTTGTTTGGTATATCTGCCTACTTAAATGACACACCTTCAGTTTAATTCAGTTTTTGTCTCTCTCTGGTCTGCATATGGGTCCTAAAAAGAAAAAAAAGAAAAAAAAAAGAAAAATCACACACAGTCTGCCTGCGCAAATGACAATAACATATGCCTTTATGTCATTTCCAGAATGTACAAATCCGTACTGTTGATTCAAAATGTCCTCTGGCACAAATCAGACCAGCGCATCAGTTGCCATTTACAATAAGGGAGGCGGGAAGTTTGGAGGGGACGCTATTGGCTGAACCATGTTTTTTTTTCCATGTTCAACACATCAGACATGACCTGAACTTTGTTGATGTGGAGAATCTAACAGATCTCAGCGTGTGTAGCTCACACTGAGAAAAGTTTAAAGGCTCATATTTGTGTCCAAAATGTGAAAGCTCTTTGAAGCACTTTAACAGGCGACTGTTGTCAGGTTAAAGATGTTTGGTCTTTATTGTATAGAACAGTGCAACAGAGACAGGAAAGCAGGGAGACAGACTGAGGAGTGGACATGCAGCAAAGGGCTGAAATTAAAGTCTGCTGCTGTTGGGGCTTCGCTCTGCTACATGGACACATGTTCTACATGTTGAGCTACAGCGCCTCTCATCCTAACAACCTTTGTGCTTGGAAATGAAGCTGCATTAAAGGTGGAGGGAGGGTGGAGCCATTTGTTCTGCTTTGAGATGCTGGACTGACTTCCTGTGGCTCTGAGTTTCCATTATTGCACCTTTCAAAGTTTCACTGAAACTGTGTTGAGCAGAGGGCTGAACTACGAAGCAGATTAGTGTGTTAGTGAGTTGAGTTTGTGTGCATTTTCATGGTAACAACTCCGCTTCCTCTTACTGAGCAGTTGGGCCAACATGTGTGATGTAGAGGAGTCAGAGTGCAGTGTGAAGAAGCTTTGAATAACACACACATTGTTGGCTGTCTGAGTGGTGTCCAATAAACGATGTGGGCTTCATAGATAATTGGCAAATGTTCTGGAGGACCATCTGTCCATGAAGCCAGATAACACACACCAATTGGTTAAACTGCAGGACTGTCTTAAAGACATAAAACCTGGATGGCCGCTAACTTTCTGCTTCTTAATTCAGATAAAACTGAGGTTATTGTACTCAGCCCTGGAAATCTTAGAAATATGGTATCTAACCAGACTCTTACTCTGGATGGCATTACCTTGGCCTCCAGTAACACTGTGAGGAACCTTGGAGTCATTTTTGACCAGGACATGTCCTTCAACGCACATATTAAACAAATATGTAAGACTGCTTTCTTCCATTTGTGCAACATCTCTAAAGTTAGAAATGTCCTGTCTCTTAGTGACGCTAAAAAACTAGTTCATGCATTTATTACTTCTAGGCTGGACTACTGTAATTCATTATTATCAGGATGTCCTAAAAACTCGCTGAAAAGCCTTCAGCTAATCCAAAATGCTGCAGCAAGAGTACTGACAGGGACTAGAAAGAGAGAGCATATTTCTCCTGTTTTGGCTTCCCTTCATTGGCTTCCTGTTAAATCCAGAATTGAATTCAAAATCCTGCTCCTCACATACAAGGTCTTAAATAATCAGGCCCCATCTTATCTTAATGACCTTGTAGTACCATATCACCCTATTAGAGCACTTCGCTCTCGCTCTGCAGGCCTACTTGCTGTCCCTAGAGTATTTAAAAGTAGAATGGGAGGGAGAGCCTTCACTTTTCAGGCCCCTTTTCTGTGGACCAGCTTCCAGTTTGGAGCGCGTGTGGAGTGCAAGCATCATGTCATCTTCTTGTGAATTCCCAGAACCCATCTTTTCCCACCTTTGTAAATAGCTCACCTGGTGTTTCTCTAAAAATAAAGACTCTTTGTTTTTCCCGACCCGGAGTCTCCATGTGAGTCCGTTCAGCCCTGTTGTGAGAGAGGCGACTGCTGAATGTAACAGCTCTGCCAAAAAAAACCACCAAAAGGTAGACTGCAATGTAAACTCTGTCTCCAGGTGGAAAACAGGAGGAGTGATACACCTCCTGTTGTCAGGCCTGCAGGTATCAAGCTTGTTATATTCTCCTTTATCTTATAGTGGACATAAACTATTTTTTGGAGTGGCACAAATAATTTGTGTGTCATCATATTTGATGCAGAACACCTGATTGTTTTGTAAACAGTTCAGTGCACAGCAGGAGCTTCACACACTCATATACTCAAAACACCAGTCAGACCTTAATAAAAAAAAAAAAAAATGTTAAGTGTGTTTTCAAAATTGGAGTTCAAGTTATTTTTACTTCCAATAGTGTTAACATGCCACGCAGGTCATGAACAAAATTATTTTAAATTGTTATTGTAAGTGGGCTATAGCACTTAATTAAACATATTCTAACAGAAATGTGAATGCTGTTATTTGTTTCATTTAATAAACCAAGTAACTTGGATGCGATTCTGGCGTGACCACAGTGCACACATCTGCTGTTGCTCACAGTGGTCCAAGGGACGGCTCAGGGAGTTTGTGTGTGCGCGCGCTCTAGTGATGGGAAATCTGGCTCCTTATAAAGAACCGGCTCTTTTGGCTCGACTCACTAAAAAGAGCCGGCTCTGTTGGCTCCCAATCGACTCTTCGGGTTGTTTTGTTGCTTTAATTACAGTGGTGCCTCGCTATAACCCAGTTCACTTTTCGCGGCCTCGCTGTTTCGCCGATTTTTTTGAGTGCAATTTTGCATTTTTGAAGTGCTGTACAGTATGTTTGTAAGTTTTCTCCCCAACAAACACAATAATGTTGACTAAACGTTTTGCACCGTCAACGGCATCCACAGGTGTCTTTGGTTTCATTCTATAATACTGGACTTTTTTTTCCTACGAAGAACTTTGAGTGTTTAAACAAGAGAGAAAAGTGTGAAAATGTTCAAGCCTGTCTGAGAAAAGTGTATAAAGTGAGGGTTGTCCTAAAACATGTCTTAAACATGTCTACATCTACAATAATTGCAAAAAATAAAGTTAATTCTAAGCTAATTCGCTTTTTCACCTATTGCGGGTTATTTTTGGAAGATAACTCCCGCGATAAACGAGGGACCTCTGTAATTTATTATCAACAACAATATAAAATTGTGCACACAATGAATTACTAATGTAAAAAAAACATGTTTTTTTTTATTTATATATGTTTATTATATAAATATGCTTTTATTTATTCACTCCACATAAAATGTAAAAAGTAAACTATATAATACAAAAAAAACATCTACAACCTAACTATTTAAATTATTTAAATAGTTTAAACTATTTTAAATTTAAAGTGGAACAACACAAAACACTGCAAACCACAACATAATAAAATATAAATTAAAATATGCAAAACAACAAGAAGATGCACATTCTCTGTCATATAGGCCTGGGATGATTTTTTTGGGAAAGTGCTTTTCTGCTTGGAATTGCATACAAAGGATTCACTGCATGAATAAATTCCTGAATCCTTTCTCATCCACAACTGAAAATTGTTGGAAATCAAGAGCAATCATTTTTGCCAGGTCTTTATCAATTGAATTCTGTCTTCTTGGGGTCAGAGACTATTGCAAAAACTGTCTAATAGAGCTCTGGGTTCGTATAGGTGATTATGGTGGTATACTGCATGATGCTGTAGATGCAGCAGCAGCAGCAACAGCTGCAGTGGACACACTGGCATCTTCATTAATATCACACTCAACTGACTGTGTTTTATCTTCCCATTGCACTGATGGGTGGACTGTTCTCAGGTGTTTGTGCAGGTTGTTTGTGGAGTTGCTCTATGTGAACTCCTTTTCTTGCAGACTCTACACTCTGCCTTTGTATTGTCAATAAAATTGAAATGGTTCCAGATTTGATTTTGTTGTTGCCCCTGGCTCTCTCTCCTGGTCTGTTCCTGTGCTACCGCCCCTCCTGCCTCTCCTCAGCAAACCCAAGGCTCACGTGTGGCGTCAAGCGAAAAAAGTGAGAAAAAGAGAAAAAAAAACAAAAAACCCCCCGCAATTTCCAATGAGGAGCCATTTCGTTCATGACCAAAACATCACTAGTTTGCTCAGACACCTGAAAAACTAGAGGGAAAATTGTTTGTTATTAATCCCTGGCTCTCTTACATAGCACGCCTTTTATCCTGTCTTCCTTCTCTCACCCCAACCGGTCATGGCAGATGGCTGCCACTGTCGCCAAAGTTGGGTTTTTCTCTTTCTATTGTAGTGTCTACCTTACGATATAAGCTGCCTTGAGGCGACTGTTGTTGTGATATGGCACTGTATAAAAGAAATTGAATTTAATGAAATTGAATAACTCCTTTAGCACATTAGCAAAGAAAGCCTTGATGGTGGAGGGGAGACGTCAGCTCCTACCATGTCTGCTTTAATAAAACAGTAAGTTGAACAGGTGGAGGCTCAGCAGCACTTTCACATTAACATCTCAGAGAAATCACTTGGTTGGCTGAATGTACAAAGCTGAAGCAGCAGTTTTTCTAATGCACCACCTTCATGTTTCCTTCATATTTCATATTTTCCTTCAAACGAAGAATGTAAGTATTCAGAGCCATCATATAGCAGCATGCCACATGCCCCCCAGAAAAGACAGTAAAACAAAGCTAGCAATTATTCTTCGGTTTGTGAGTCGCAAAACAAAGATTGAGTTACTGAAACAGGGTAAGAAGCTAAAAGGGACCGGTGTGTATTTAAATGAACATTTAACGAAAAAGACTGCTGAAATTGCAAGACAGGCACGCAGCCTGAAAAAACAACATAAGATACAAGCGACATGGACGAGGAACCGCAAAGTAATGATAAGACTAAATGGCACTCCCGAAGAAGCGAAAGTTCTGATGATAAGAGAACTCAAAAAGTTAGAGCAATATAAATAATCAGGAATCTGCTACGGAATCTATTGGAAAAGTGACGATTGGATAATGAACAATGAGTATGAAAAGTGTTTCTGGCCTTACGACTCAAAAAACAATGGAAAAAACAACAACAAAAACAAAAAACACATAAATGACAAGTTTGGACACAGATTATAGGTTTCCATTCAGAGATATTGAAGAGGAAGACTTTGATTATGAAAAGGACTGTCAAGATGGTTATTTTGCCACACACACTGAGAAAACGAACTTCAAAACGTTTAACTATGCAGAGCACAACATGCATGACCCTGAAAGTAACACTGACCCAGATAACCACTTCTACAATAACAACAATAATACTTGTGAGTACTATACAGACGACCAATTCAATATGAATATTAAAATGGCAAATGCATTGTCGGTCATACATTTCAATAGTAGAAGCCTGTATAAAAAAATTTCTAAAATTACAGAATGCTTAAGTTAAAAAAAAGTTTAATATATTAATATATATTAATATATTTGCAAAATCAGAAACATGGCTCGATAATGAGAAAGTCAGTGAAATGGGACTGGAAGGATACGAATTATTTACAATGAACAGGGTGAATAAAAAAGGAGGTGGTGTTGCTTTATATGTAGATAAAGTTTTGAAATGTAGTCTGATTGAATGTATGTCAAGCACCATAGATGACGTATTGGAATGTGTTACTATTGAAATTCATGTTGAAAAAGCTAGCAATATAATTATAAGTTGCATCTATAGGACACCAGGATCATGCATTGAGACATTCAATGAAAAACTTGCTGCTATGTTTAGCAACCTAAATGATAAAAAATTACAAAAAATTTGTGGTGATTTTAATATAGATTTGCTAAACCCAAATGGACATTAGAAAACAACAGATATCATCAATAAAATGTATAGTAACTCCCTTTTCCCTGTAATTATAAAACCAAGTAGAATAACAATTGATACAGCTACATTGATAGATAATATATTCACAAATAAAATTGACTATGAAATAGTAGGTGGACTTCTTATAACTGATATAAGCGATCATCTTCCTGTTTTTGCAATTTTTCAAAATTATTTTGGGATTAAAACTAAACAAAAGAATCAAACATTTGATATGATACGACATAGAACAACAAGAGCCATTGCTGCCCTCCAGGTGGACTTAAAGGAACACAATTGGAATGAGGTTTTTGCAAATGAAGATTCAAATAGTGCATATGATGCATTCCTATCAACTGTAATTTCACTATATGAAAAACCATTGTCCTTTAATGAAAATCTCTAGAGAGCATCACAGATCAAATAAGCCATGGGTCACAAAGGGGATAGAAGATGCATGTAAAAAGAAAAATAATCTATATAAGAGATTCATTAAACAGAGGATAAAAGACGCTGAAATAAAGTACAAGTTATATAAAAATAGATTAGTAAATATTATAAGAACAAGTAAGAAAGAATATTACCACACATTATTGGAGCAAAGCAGAAGTAACACACAAGAAACATGGAGGATATTAAATAGTATTATCAAAAAGGGCTAAAAAAATAAGAATTATCCAGACTATTTAAAAAAAGATAAAGATATTGTGCTTGATGCACCTAAAGACATTGCAAATGAATTTAATGATTTCTTTGTAAATGTTGGCTTTAATTTAGCAAAAGAAATTCCAGAGTCAAGAAATAGGAATGACATAAATAAACGTATTACTCAGAATTTGTCCTCCATGTTTATTGGTGCTGTAACTCATAGAGAAATAATTTAAACATTTAAAAATAAAAAGTCCACTGATTGTTTTAGTATTTACATGATATTAGTTAAAAGTATTATAGAATATATAGTGCAACCTTTCGCATACACTCAAAAAAGTGAAATTTGGTGGTTATTGCATTTACATGACTCTAACATGTAATTTGAACACACTGAATTTATGTTTCTAAGGTGAACGTAATAAAATCATATAAGATCTACATGAAATTTACCAACTTAGCACCTCTTAAATTTATTCTTGTTGATATGACATGATAAAATCTAACAAGAGTGGTTAGCTGCCTTACAGACTCGCGATTAGGGATGGGTATCATTTAGGTTTTATCCGATACCAGTACCAAACCGGTACTTTTGAAACGGTGCTGGTGCTTAAACAGTACTCAAAAACCTCTCATGTTCAGCTGTTTTTTGTAAAAAGATAACGATGTTAGCCTTTTCTGCAGCTATAGGGCATATATGGTATCACTCTTGGCTGGAAGTAGTGCTTAAACAATGGAAAAAACACAAACTTTGTCCAAAAACCTCACATGTTTAACTGTTTTCCACTTTTTCTTTGCTCATTTTAGCCTTTTTGGCCAGGGTGAAGGGAGTATCTACCATCAAACAAGAAGACAGCCGCATGTAACTACGACGGTGTTTGCTAGTTCACCTTACATGCATTAATGTAATAACGTGGTTAGCGTACTCAATGTAAAGGACACACGAACAACAGCTACAGTGTGAGGTCTCGCAGCAAGCTATCAAATATGACGCATTTCTCGGCTTTAAAAAAAAAACCCGCTATGCTTCGCCAGGTGTTTCATCGGATTTCAGGTGTTACCTCCTTTGATAGTATCACAGTATCACCTTAAAGCACTTCTTGCAGGCTGCTGAGTTTGCATCTTTTGCTGTGAAGTACAGCCAGACTTTTGACCGCTTCGCCTTGGGCATTTTTAATCTGTAGCTCTGCTCTAAAAGAACGTACGTACCTGAACCCGCCTACTATCCTCGGAAACGTAAAATGATTGGCTAGAATCTAAAGTGTATCACAGCTCAGGAAAAAATAAGCACCAAAATAAAGCACCGAAATGTGCGCTGCTTTTCGGTCTGGTTACTACCTTTTATGTCAGAACCGGTGCCATGATACCGGTACCCATCCCCACTCGTGATATCACAAGATCACGGGAGATTTTAAACAACAGCAGGCAGGAAAGCACATGGTTTAGTTCGCAGTCATCTTGGAAAGGTAAGAGTGAATCTATCTTCATCCATCTTGATGAAAATAGTTTTTGCACAAAGGTATCATTAGTTTGTCGATTCTTTTCAGTTCTATTTATTCACATTTGTTTTTTAAAAAAATATCTGTTTATGCCATTCTAGCTAGCTAACACATTAGTGCAAGAATATAACACAATGTCATGCGTGCCAAATTTTATTAGGTGGTGAAAGGTCTGGAGAGCTGGCAGGCCAGTTCATCAAATTCAAGATGAGCTAATATTTTTCTTAAAAATGATCACATTCCCATGTTAAAAATTTAATATATTCATTTGTAAGTGACATATAGTTTTGAGACCAAGAAAACATTGCATTTTTTTTTATGTACACATTATCTAAACTTTCTTGAATTGGGGGTATGGCATGATTAAATTAATACATAAAGTAAAAAATAATATTAAAATGACAGATTTGTGTTAAATGCATAAATACTATTTGAAAAGATTAAAACTGTAAAACAATAGCCTCTGTATTTCTCACAAATTCCTGTTAATTCAACTAAAAGTTCTTTAATCCCACTGCTAGGTCATTGAGATGGATTTCCGTATATATTTGTTTTTTTCCCCTCTGTGTATTAAGACTAATGCTGTTGAAATCAGAAGAGATTGCATCCTCAAAGGTCTTTGCATGTACCTGAATGAAGATCCTGAGAAGCTGGTGAAGGATTACCTGGTATGTTAATTTGCCTGTATCCTTAACTAAGGAGATGATCAAAGATAAGCTTGAACTACATACAAAAAGTTTCAGGGGATGGGGTTTTCCTGTAAATTACCAGTGGCTGTAAAAATTACCTTTTAAAATAGGAAAAGTAAGAGCTTTATTTTTGTCACTGGATACTACACGCACCATTCTTGAGTGTTTTATACTAACCTTATTATAATATCATTATAATAGCCTCATTCATACACACATTCATACAAGCATTTTTATGTAACATTTACACTTCAATGGATGTATCAGGAGCAACTTGGAGTTCAGTATGTTACCCATTGATAGTTTTAGTACCAGATTGGAGAAGCCAGGGATTAAACCAGTAGACAACTTGCTCTACCTCCTGTGCTACAGCTACCCCTATCATAACTCAAGATTTTGAAAGACAGGACATTGTTGAGGTATTGAATGAACTTCTCTTGAGTCAGGAAAAATATCGGGCAGTCATTTTTGATTACATTTACATTATTATAAAGCTTGAATGAATAAAGCTTTTAGGTATTTTACATTAATGTAAAACAGATATGTACATTTGAAACTGTTTGCAATGGACATTAGTGAGAAATCATTATCTTTTTTTTTGTTTTATTGTCACAGGAAGTTGATAAAAGCATCGCCACTGCCATAGCAGAGACTGTCTTTAGAATCTGTGTCTTTCGATCAGAGGGTGCGGAGCCTGGCAATGACCCGCAGGATGTTATGATTGTTCTAGAGGGGGTGGAAGTGATGGTTGAGTTGGGCAATGTAGCTTTTGCAGTGGCAATGTTGCTTGGTCTGGTCTATTCACTGAACCTGAGCTACCCTCTGGAACTCAGGTACACCTTTGAGGTCCTTAAGAAGATTCTTATGGAATTAGATGCACACAAACTATCCAACAGCACACATAGTACAGGTTCTCAAAACACTATTTTCTCGTTGAGAAATGTTGCCATTACAACAGCTACACCATGTATCTGGACCATGAGCCTAAAATAATTGCAGATAGATGATACCATGCAGTTTTTATTCCTTTTGAGAAAACACAAAATTGGTGCTCTTTGTTTTTTGAAACTGCATCTGCTGACCTTCAAAGTAGTTGTATTGGTCATCAGAAAATCACCTGATTCAGCCATTCATTGTTGTTAAAAAATTAGTTTTGACAGGTTAACTTTCCGCTTTGTCCACTACTTTTTTTCTGTTATGTAACGTGCACTTGCATTTCATGTATTCTTTATACGTTATGTGAAATTTGCTATAAATCCAATAAATTGGAGAAAACAAAAAGATGTGTATGACAAATTTTTATTTACCTTTTAGATGTAATAGTGAAATGTATGCTAACTAGACTCTAGACTTTGTTGAATGCTCCAAAAAAATTACTCTTTAAATTAACTTAAAATAATCATGGAAAGAATTCCCACGTGATTAAATTGCTTTCTACTAGCATTAAAGACTTGTGTTGGAATAACTTAATTTGTATAAGTTGTTTCAAAGTAATTAACTTAAGCTGGGACCAAATTTAGTAAATTAGTTGGAGAAAACCTACAGAATTGAGTTGGAACAAAACTCATTAAGTTGGATCAACACTATTAAAATATATTGGATCAAAATGCAGTAAATACGTTGATTCATCAATCATTAATTAAGTTGGTCCAACTTGAGTGCATTAAGTTGGAGTAACAGAATTGCATAATGTTAAATTAAGCAATTTAATCATGTGAAAATTATTTCCATGATTTTTTTTATGTTCATTTAAAGAGTTATTTTTTTGAGTGTACATTTGTAATCTATCCTTTCAAACTGGTGTGTTTCCCTCACAAATGAAAATAGCAAAAGTTATTCCAATCCATAAAAACGGAGAGAGATGTCAGTTTACCAATTACAGGCCAATATCACTACTCCCACAGTTTTCAAAACTTTTAGAAAAGTTATTTGTTAATAGACTTGATAAATATATTGAGAAGCATAAAAAGTGATAACCAATATGGCTTTAGAGCAAAAAGATCCACTTCAATAGCAGTGATGGAACTTGTAGAAGGGGTATCTAATGCAATAGATAATAAGGAATATACTGTTGGTGTTTTTATAGAGTTAAAAAAGGTGTTTGATACAATTGATCATTCTATATTAATGAATAAACTAGAGAGATATGGCATAAGAGGGATAGCATACAAGTGGATGAAAAGTTACCTGGATGACAGATGTCAATATGTCGAAATCAATAATGTAAAATCTAAGCAGTTGAAGGTAACTTGTGGTGTTCCTCAGGGCTCTGTGCTTGGCCCTAAATTATTCATATTATATATAAATGACATATGTAGTGTTTTCAAACTGTTAAAATGTGCATTGTTTGCTGATGATACCACTCTGTATTGCTCAGGTAAAAACCTAGAAAAGCTTCTGACTACAGTGGAAAAGGAGTTAAATATATTAAAAAAAACTGGTTTGATATAAATAAGTTATCGTTAAATATAAACAAAACTAAATGTATTATTTTTGGCACTAGACAAATGAAAAATGTATCTAAAATCAGGGTTAATGGAATTGAAATTGAAAGAGTGTACAAAAATAAATTTCTTGGAGTGATAATTGATGATAAGCTGAGTTGGAAATCTCATATAAACCATGTGAAAACAAAAATGTCAAAAACCATTGCTATTCTCTACAAAACAAAGCATGCCCTGAACAAGAAATCATTATACACACTTAATAGTACTCTTTTGCTTCTATATATGACTTATTGTCTGGAGATATGGGGTAATGCATATAAAACAAATACTCTTCCTATTTTCAAGGTACAAAAAAGAGTTATAAGAATTATAAATCAAACTATATAGAACCAACTAACATTTTGTTTATTAATCTGAATACCCTGAAATTTTATGATTTAGTTGTACATAAAAAGGCACAGATAATGTATAAAACACAAAATAACTTGCTTTGCCTCAGTACTCAGAAGCTGTTTAAAATCAGAGAGAGTCAATATGACTTAAGGGGAACAGATTTCTTTAAAAAAAACAAAAACAAAAACAAAAAAAAACAAGATAAGGACAAATATAAAGCAGAGATGTGTTTCTGTTAGAGGAGTTAACCTGTGGAATAGTTATGACAGTGATTTAAAAAGGTGTAGTTCATTTTCCTTGTTTAAAAACATGTTTTAAAATAGAGTATTAGAAAAATATATAAATCAAGAATGAAAAGAGCAAAAATAATAATACTGAAACTCTTGAATGTTTTGCTTTGATGTAGTTACTTATCTAAGGTGGAAAGTTTTTTTTGTTTTGTTTGTTTTATTCTTTGCTTCGAGCCCTGTGTACAGGAGCTGCATGCAATAAGGTCTTTTGTTAAAAGGGTTGGCGTAATAAGCATATGCTTCAGCCAATACCTTTTGATTAGCCTTGTCTCGTACTTTCTTGCTTTATCTTTATTCTGTGTTCACTGAGATATTTGAATGCTAATAATTATTCAATAAATAAAAAATAAATTAATTAATTAAAAAAATTGGAATCCCCCTGTAGATACTGAGAGGTAACCATGTCACAAAGAGCTCAAGCCTTTGAATCCAGCTGTGATTGTTGATTTTCTATTGAATGGACTTTTTCAAATCCAGCTGTAGGCCTGTGTTTGTGAGCTCATTAACGGCTGTTTATTTAGAGATACGTGGTCCTCACAGGACAGCCACTACAAACATATGATTTTATAGAATATGATGCATTACTGCAGATTCAACACAATAGAAAGGATTTGAAATGAGCTCAGCCTTAAACATGTGCAGCAGTAGTATTGATCCATAGAACACTGATGGGAACATTTTTCTGCACAATAAGTACTTTGACTTTTCATACTTTATGTACAATTTGCCAGTACTGCAGTTTTGTGTGTAGTGAGGTGTTTTCATGGTGTTTTATTGGTGCTTTTACTAAAGGAACGCTTCTATCAAATTCTCCCAAATGTTGTCAAACTGAGCTGTGTGATGAAGTGAGTGTGACAGAAACACTCAGACTGTGTTTCTCTGCTTCATCAAGTCAAATCTGGTCCTCAGAGACTGAATAAAGTCAGTCTGTTCACTGCTTTCTTCCTGTCAGTCTTCATCTTTCTGCTGCGTCTCCTCTTCACACTGACCACTTTCTATCTAACAGTGAGCTCCCAGTGAAGCAGCAGCATTCAGCCTGTTAGAGTCAACACAAATGTCTCCATCCAAGCTCATGTTGTGCTTTGTTGTCCTCTCAGTCCCCCAGGTGGAGGTGGATTCAGGGGTGGAGTCTGTCCAGCTGCCCTGCAAAACCACACTTCACCTGCCTGAGGATGCTAAAGTGGAGTGGAAGAATAGATATGGGAAGGTCCACGTGTATAAGAATGGCTCTGACCAGCCTGAAGAACAGCAACAGTTTTACAGAGACCGAGCGAAGATAAATGAAGACCTGCTGAAAACTGGAGACCTCAGTCTGACCCTGAAATACCCCACAGATGGAGACAACTCCACCTACACCTGCACCGTCTACAGCAGGGAGGGAAACATCCTGCTGAAGAAACAAGTGGAGCTGAAAGTCAGAGGTCAGTGCTGTAGATACAGGTCAAAGGTCAGAAGTCATGCAGGGGTTTATTGTCTAAAAGCTTTTATTTTGAATCTATTTTCAGTTCATTCAAGGCAGTTTAGATATCCAGTGTTAAACTATGGAGAGGTGACAGCAGTGAAAGACAGATATAGTTCAGATAATATTAGTGAAGAAAACACAGTTATAGAAAATCAGGAGTTATTACAGTGAGTAGAAGACTCACATGATTTATGAAATATACTGTTTATGAAGACAGAATGAAATCAGGCACTTAGGAATGTTTGCTGATGTTTGCTGTAGCCACAGCTGTAAAAGCTGCTGGTCGTGATATCGGTTTGGATATGTGGTGAGAGGGAAACATGAAGATGAAACCAGGAGATGTCCTTACTGAATCATCAGAGCTGAACAGGTGATGGAGAAACAGGCTTACCTTTTAGGTGACATGAATGAGTTGAAGGGAAGTTATGAACGGTTTCTGAGAGACAAATAACACCAGGATCCTTTTCTTAGTAGCTGACAGCTGGTAACTGTGCAGGGGCGGCTCTAGCAAAGTTTTGCCAGGGCCAGGTAGGGCATTAACAGGGAAAGGGGGGCACAAAGAAATGCTTTCCTTTCTTATTCTCATTTAAAATGTCTTGCTTTTAATAAATAATTATCTGAATCTTACAACCAAAGTTTTTATCTGATATAAAATGCATAGAAATCATACATATACCAACAAGACAGCGTACATCACTTTCACAACAGCGTTTGTTTTCATTCAAAGGCTTTATGGCTTTAATACCTGGTGGGCCGGTCTCTAGTCAAAATCCCCGGGCTGATTTTTTGTCCAGCCCTGGGCACAACACGCAGTGAATTAATCTGAGAAGGTGCATTAAAAAAATAAATAAATGGCTGGGCCAGCGGTGCACATCTCAAATTAGCTCACATAGACACATTAATTGTGCCACTTCTTAATGACGTTATCTTATCTAACAACCCCAACTACCAGGTTCAACTTATAATTGGCTAAAAATAACTTAGCCTACCGTTGAGAGGGACGTTGATAGCTTTCCACATTCCGACACTTCAAATGCTTCAGGAGCTGTCCGCTCAACACAGCATCAGCACCACGGAAATACACGGATACATCCGTAGACTCGAGACAGAATTCACGATGCGTTTTTGGGACTTTCAGGTGTATCGACCAATGTTTTCTTTTCTGATCAAACCAGAAAGCTTTAATGAGCAGCTGGATTTGTCTCACATTAACTGGCTGACTTAATACCAGTTAATGCGACATCGAATTGCAGCTGATTGAACTGAAAATCTCGACTCTGTGGGAGTCAAAGTTTGCAGAACTACGAACGCAGCTGGAATCCATAGCTGTGCGTGTTCATAGAGCTTGCATTTTCACCTGCTGGATGTCACTACCTGACAAGTTTAACTGTCTTCACAACATTGCAGAGGCTTTATTGACAGTATTTAGCTCTACATATCTGTGTGAGCAGATTTTCTCCCACACGAAGAGTGCTCTCGGGTAGCCGTCTGAATGCTGGACACTCGGGGACCTGTGTCTCTGAGTGGGAGACCAGAGATCACATTAACATGTGTATCCCTGTATTAACAAACATGCCATATTGGCCCAGTTTATTTTTCTTATCATTGTTGTGATGAGACCATAAATAGCATTTGCATTTTCTCTTTTACAGTTCATTTACTGTTATGGATAAAAAGTGTCTTTTTTTTTGTTTGTTTGTTTCAAAATAGCTGATAACTGTTCGCTGATAGCTGCCAACATCTGCAAACAAATATAATTCTATAAAGTTGTTCTAGTGTATAACTGTTAATATAGAGCGTTATTAAATTTATTGCCAATGCAATCCTATGTCACACTGACTTCCGAGGAAATTTTAGATGGCACTCGTCATCAGAAAGGTTGCCGACCCCTGTCACATGGAAATCAAATGTGTGATAAGCTGCATGATTCAAACACAAGTGTAACTTATAAATAGATGTTCATACTTTTATTCCACAATCAGAGAGAAAGAAACAGAGAGAGAGTGCAGGACAGACAGACAGGTGACAGTCTCAGGTGTATACACTGCTACAAAACAGCACAAGAGAAGGAGGATTTAGTGTTTGTGTTATTACGAGTGCTAAACAAGAAGAGTTCCCAGATGGTACAGTGGACACATGTGTGACTCCTGTGATTAAAGCATCTTTCTTTCAGCTTAACGAGTGAACCGTCAGCTCGTTCAAACACACGTTAAAGTCCGTTTGGCTCGACACCACTGAACAGAGGCAGCAATACAACATAGCTAACATTAACAGTGCAGTGAATCCTGCTTGTGTCGTGATATTCAGGACTGCAAACCGAGCAGCATCACTGACTTTCAGCTTGTTGTGTTTGTGGATATATGACTGACTTTAATTATCCATAAAATCTGTAAGATTGAGGTCGACTATTGAACGGCGTATATTTTAAAGTAAAGGCTTTAAAACTAAGTTAGTACAAACATCACTAATGTCACATAACTTTGCTGACATGTGGCCAGCAGTAATGTTTTAATGTTCTTCATTATTAAACATTCACGCATAAATAAGTGACATCATATTCAGTACTTACTTTTAAAGGTTTACTCTTCGGCCGCCCTGCTTCAGCCGTCCGCCAGTTTTTTTTCAAAAGGATTATCCACAGCCATGCTATGAATTGTGGGATAGGTTGGGCCATGAAGGATACACCGAACCATCCTTAAAATTCTGAGAAATGAAGAATGCATTTGTCGGCCCCATTTGGAGCAGCCTTCGAATTGGGACAGCCTTCGTCACGTCGCTGTGACGTAGTCGGCCTTATAATGCGGCCTTCATGGCTGCAGACTCTAATTGGGATACAGCGAAAATACACACACACACACACACAATGAGGGAAATTAGGAAATGGCACACAGGAGGGAGACACAGCTGAACCTAATTAAACATGATGAGACAGGGAGGAAGCAAAACAGAATACATTGACAAAGAACACAGACTGTCAAAGTAAAACAGGAAACATAACACAGTGAAATGACCTGACACTGAGACAGAGACATGAACAGTGGGACATGAAAAAAGAGTAACACTTAACACAGGAAAAGCATATAAACAAAACCTAAGACTGGAAATCAGGAGGTAGTAAAGAACTTAAGGAGCTAGAAATACAGGAACAAAGCGTAAGTGTCATGGTCCTGGGTCATGCAACCCAGTTTTTTTGAGTTTCATGTTAATTTGTTATTTCATCTGTATTCCAGTTTCTTTTCAGTTATCTAGTTATTCGGTCAGGCCTAGTTTGCAGTTTAGTTCAAGTTTTATCAGTTTCCCCTGGTTTCATGTCTAGTTTCCTTGTTTCCTGTTTTATTTTGTAAAAGGTCTTGTGTTCTGTGTTCATGTGCTTAGTTGTACTCTCCCCTGTCCTGTCATTATGTTCATGTATGTCAGCTGTTTGCGCTCATGTGTTTCCTCTTCCCCTAATCACCTCCTGTGTATTTATGTCCTCTGTTTTCAGTGTGTCATTGTCAGGTCATCTGTTTTCCTCGCCATAGTCACGGTCTCTGTCATAGTTGGCTTTCATAGTTTGTTCCCAGTTTAGGTTTCTGTTTAGTAATTGCTCTTGTGCTGCCCTCGTTCTCGTTTGTTTGGTTCATGTGCTTCAGCCACAATAAAAGGCTCGCTTTTTGTTAAAGTTCACTCCCGTCTCCGTACTTGTGTTCGCACCTGGGTCCACCACACACTCCTCCGCACGGTCTGTCTCCACAAACCATGACAGTAAGAGACTAGCAGTGACACACAATGAAATCAAGGATTAATAATAATACAAAACAGAAAACACTGTCACTGACCCAGGGCCGCGACACACAGTGAGCCTCTTATTATTCTCATTGGTGATCAAGTGAAAGAGTGTTTCGATGAATGAGGTTTAGATTTTCAGTGGATAAAACTAAAATGGACATGTTCTATTTTGTAACACACTAATGAAGCTTACAATTCAAATCCTGAGAGAGACACTTTTCCTGGATGTTGTTTGGTAACTTGCTGAGCTCTCTCAGTTTGACAGGATCTTTGACACTGAAATCTTTAGAAGTTTGTGAATTTTTCAGAGTTATGTCTAAACTATCTCAGGAGAGCTAAAACACTCCTTCAAACACTCCCAGACTTTACTAAGTCAAACTTCAGCATGATTGACATGTGCTGTCTCTATTCTTTTCACATGTGGTGCCACTTAGGGTGGAGTTTCAGTTCACTGATTACTTTCTGAAAGGATGATTTCTGTGCTCAATCATATTTAGGGCACTCGTCAAACTTTCTGAGAGGTTAATGAGAGCCCCTCGTGCCAAATGTAATATCAGCCAAGTGAGCACTGCCATCTAGTGGCTGTTGAGTAACAGCATTATTGGAAGACTGGTCCTTTATACTGTGTGGTGGGTGAGGAGTGGGGATAAATCAGTCTTTGGTTGTTGAGGTGGGCCTTACCTTGAAATGCTCGCATTCCTCAGTGTAAACAGGTAGTTTCTACAGATGTGGTGCTAAAGCTTCATCTGGGTGGAGTCACAGCCCAGTCAACACACACATGTGGGGCCCAAAAGAAGAGCAACAGGGCTAATATTTGGGGCCCACTTGGGAAACGTTAAACATGTGCAGCAGTAACATCGATCCATAGAACACTGATGGGAACATTTTTCTGCACAGTACTTTTCCAGAAAGTTGATTCTGTTCATCTGGACGTAGCGTTTTGTGGGAGAAACGTTTCATCACTCATCCAAGTGACTTCTTCAGTCTCAGCTGACTGCAGGTTTCCCCAGATCTTATAAACAGTAAATTTGCATAATGACTGAAACCAGCCCACTGAAAGAACAATGGGCTGTGAGGTCAGTTCCTTAATCTTATTTATGCAAATTCTCATGACCATTGATCAACAACCACTGACCAAAACCCACTGATCAAAGACCACTGATCAATGGCCATGAGTACCATTCACAGAGAGTTGGGGAATGGCTGCAATCACAGCATTGTAAGATGGCGAAAGATGTACCCTTAGGCCCCCTCCTCGATTCAGAGATGGTCTTTCCCTTTTCACGTAAATGGCCTCCTTGACTCCGCACTCAAACCAGTGTTCTTCCCTGTTCAGGATGTGTACATCCTGTTAAATCCTCCCAATTCTTTCGATCTTTGGGCTGAAGGAAGGACAATACTCGGGGTATAAATGCTCAATCAACAATTACTTTATTAAATACAATTCAACACTTTTGAGCATAAACCATCCGGATGGGGAGACATGCATGCAGAGGGTCACGGCAAATCTCAAAATGGTGGTGGTTGACTCAAACTCTTATAGCCTCTGTTGGCCCCCACCTAGTCGTAAAAACCTAAACATTCACATGTTTTCTAACTCCTAGCGAGCCTGACTTATGGCCTTGACTCCCTGTCTTTCTGCTCTCAGCAAAGGTTGGGGTGAAGAAGCTCCTGTGGAATGTGGTCTTCTACTATCAGAAACACAAGGCCCTCTGCACACAATATTCTCTTCATAACTCAGCAGTAAGAAATGATATGAAACAGGGTAACTCATTCACAGTGAATCAACAGTATAGGATAATACAAACCTATCTAATAAATCTAATGATTTTCACATTCTTGTAACTCAGAAGTATAATGCAAACTAAAACTACATGCTGATTACACAATTTATAGTAAAGAGTACGATGTGACTTACAGCATCACAAGTATAGGATAACATATGGAAGCATAATAATCTCACAATTCCCCCTTTGATCTCTTTTTAAAGAGATCACTTACAACATACAATCCAGTGTTGCAAGGTCCAGTTCTTCCTGGTCTTGAGGCCCTTCCCCCAACAGAGGCTTCATAGCGCCCGGGCCCTCCGACCCTGAGGCTACGGCCCTGTCAATGAGGTGAACCACAAGCGCTCTAAGGCAAGGGATAAAACAACATCCACAAGTCGTAATGATTGCAGCGAAAACAGACAGTGAGACCATAATAGACATAACAAAACCTTTCCATTGCCCGAAGACAGAAGTCGTCCATTCCTCCAGTGGATTCTCAATACCTGAGTGATCATGCATATTTTGGGCCAGTGTTCGCAGCCCCTCCAGAGCCTTTGTTATAGAGCTATCTGGAGCAGTATTGCTAGGAATAAGAGTACAACACATCTGTCCGAACATAGCACACACGCCCCCTTTTTCTGCCAAAACCATGTCAAGTGCCATCCTGTTTTGCACTGCCATCAGAGAGGTGGGACCTAATTGCTCTGCCAACCCTTCAATAGCGTCACGCGTTAAATTTGCCAACCTGAGGACGTTATAATGCACATAATTAATCCTATCCACATTTTTATTGGGGGTGATGGGAAAAAAGGCTGAAATTATGGGAATATTTTCAAAACCTGCTGCTACCTGATCCACCAATTTATACTCATTCGGGACACCTCGTGGCACACCTATGGAGTCTATATAAGTGGGTGAATCAGCAGTTAAATCAAATGACCAGGATGCTGTTAGACAACACATGACGTCTACGCCTAACAGTGAGTCGTGCGTTACCATCCGTCACTGCAGGCTTAATTTTCTCCCCTTTTATCAGCAGAGGTGCTCCTAACCTGACCATGGCACAAACACCAAATGCTCCCTTTGGTATGCGCGTGCAGACTCCCACCTGCGCAGTAATAGTACAAACCAGCTCGAGCCCAGGTACCAATGTACGTGGTGTCCTCACGTGAGGCATTCCCTCTTCCTAGATACGTCACCGTACACCAGTCAGTTGGGATCTCTCCAGCGTCATACTCCTGCTCCATTGGGCCACCTTCTGTGAAATTAAAACAAGTGTAATTAGCTTTTCTGGGTGTGAACGGACCTGGAACGATATTATTATCTATGGGAGGGAACAATACAGACAAAGGAGCGCATTTTCCTGAGGATACTGCTCTGCGAGTGAGTCTAAGCATACAGTCAAACCCTAGTGGTCCTCTGGATACAGAGGTGTGGGCTCAGTAAATAAATGTGGGCGTGCTGTGGCACATGCCACACAATCTGACACATTTTGCTCTTTTGCATTCCCGATAAGCCAATCCAACCACAGGTTGCTGTCCACATATCCTGTGGCACGAGACAACAGCTGCCGAGGTTTCAACTTGGTGTAATCTACCTGCCTTACCTTAGAGTTAAAAGGGGCGTCTCCCACGGGTGCAGTGTCTGTCGTGGATACATTACGTGGTGGATCTCTAAAATGGATTTTTATAACCCCTAGAGGGTCTTTGCCTGAGACATCTACCCCCAACAGTAAATAAAACACTCTATCCGCTTTATTATACCGCTGTGGTGTGACCCACCACCCACCAATAGACATGGTAATCGGATTTTGGCTGTGGCTAAAATCATGCTGAATAGCAAACCCTTTCCACGCTACAGGTCCCAATAGCTCCCACCCTGGGCCTGTGTAGGCTGTCATCTTGTTCAGGAAAAAACAGAAATATATTGAATAAATGGGGGAAAGGGGAAATGGAACAAAATAATTAATACAACACACAACATAAATAAATGCGCACAATTAATTAATAAATTAATGCTGTGATTTTCTGTGCAAGAGTCCTTTTGTTAAGAGTCCTTTTGGTCCTTTTTTTAAAGTTTCTTTTTTAAAGTTCACTTTTTTTAAGGAATTCCTCCTTAGGGTCCAGCTTCATGTAATGGGGAACTATGTCCGTAATCCAAAGACTGCAAAGTGGGGGGAAAGAGGGGGAAAAAAGAATGGTCCTACCGGCTCGCCACTTCAATATGAAGAAGATCAATTCAAGGGGGGAAAAAAGACCCTGACCTGTAGGCCAGAAAAATGTCCATTAGCACATCAAGTTCAGTTCAGTTTACCAGTAAACAAATACTTTTTTCTGCAATTCTATGCAACAATGCGAATCATCATCATCATCATCAGTCACAAATGTACAACAGTTAAATTATTAATCATCTTGGCTACATAGCTTAATCCATACATTCCAGTAGCGTTCACTACAAACAAATACAAAAACAACAATAAAGAAAAACAACTGTCTAACAGACAGCATAGCCGAATTCAAGGCAACACATAACAATAATCATTCAATTGCACTTTGTTTCAAAGTAAGCCCATTCAAGTGCTTAAGTAAATAAAAGTTTTCAAAAAAGCAGTTCTTGAACCGGAGTTCTGCTCGCGGTGGGAACGCCACCGAATAAAGTCATTTTTTTAATCGCGGAAACGATCGACTCATTACTGACAACTAAAAGGTTGTTTTTGGTAGATATTAAGGACACTTACCGCTGAGGTGAAACGAGCTTATAGAGGAATTGAGGGGAGAAAACGCTTTGTTTTCCGACGCCGTTCTAAACGCCATAAGCTTACAGCCACAGCAGGAGTCGAACCCGGAAGTATCCCTCCACAGCCGATTTTCATAGTTGCCGCGATGTGGAAGGAGCAAATCAGGAGAGGGACCTCAAATCAGCTGACGTGGGTCATGTGACAGGGCGTAGTTGATATGGGTTACAACAACAACAGTAATTATAGCTAACACTCCCATCACCCTCCAGTTTTCCCACAGCTTTATTTTCACATTGCAGTTTCCCACCCCCATTTTGGTGCCACCTTATACCTTTCAAATGTACTTAGACTAGAACCTCTGTCTAAGGAGCTTTTAACCTTTATTTTATTTCTGCAGCTACCAATGTCTTCCAGATGGGTGAACATCTGCTTCTCTTCTTTCTTCGACCTCCGGGGTTAGACTACCCTTCAGTCGTTGCACAGATCAGGGGATTATTCTGCCCCTATTTCAAACAAGATCTGTGTGTTTTGGGGGCACAGCCGTGTCCCCCTTTTGCACAAAGAGCCTCTCGGACCTCCTAGGCCAGGGGTCGGCAACTTGCGGCTCCGGAGCCGCATGCGGCTCTTTAGTCCTTTTAGTGCGGCTCCGCGTGGTTTGGGAAAATAAATTGTTTTTTTAAATAATTAGCTGAAGTGTATTTTAATTTATGTTAGTTCTTTTTTAACTTGTAGTTCTAAATTGGAAGATTATTGTGATATTGAAATATAAATATAAAATTATATTCTATTAGTTTTTTCATCGCTCAAAATAGGCGTCACACTCGCGGAAGCCGGTATACCCGCCGAAACGCCGTGCATTTATCGAGACTTTCTGTACTGCTCTCCTTGTGTGTGTGCATGCGTGCTTGCGTAGGTACACAATTCAGCAGCCAGCCAAACTCCATTCAAAAGAATATGGGAGTCAGGATATAGCGTCCAAGCTCCAGGTGCTTTATTTTATGTTGCACCACCATACATCTTCTCAATGTTAGGTCATGACTTTAACCATTTCTGACGAGCTTGGAGTGTGTGTAGATACTCTGTTTTCCAGCGCCTCCAGAATTGGTCTGCTAGGTGCTGGACCTGCTGCCATTGCTGCTTGTAGAGATCCTTCTCTGTAAACTTCCCAGGTGGAGGTGGTGCGCTTGCCTTTTGAGTAAGGAGCATAGCCGGGCTAAGTATTTCAGGTGAGTCGGCATCTGAAGAGACAGGAACTATAGGCCTGGAGTTAATAATAGCCATTACTTCTGCCATTAAAGTGCACAGTACTTCGTGAGTGAGATGGGAACAATCTGTGCGCATCAGCATAGAGTCCAAGATCCTCCTTGCAACTCCAATCATGCGCTCCCATGCACCCCCCATATGTGACGAGTGTGGAAGGTTGAACTCCCATGTACAACCATAATTGTTCACATATCTCTGTACTTTTGAGTCTTTTACTGTTTTGTGGTATTCAAGTTTGTTGCAGGCGCCAACAAAATTAGTCCCACAGTCAGAATGCAATTGTTTACATGGGCCCCAGATAGCAAAGAATCTTCGGAGACAGTTAATGAAGGATGAAGCATCCATGGACTCAATCACTTCAATGTGAATGGCACGAGTACTTAGACAAGTAAATAACACCGCCCAGCGCTTATTTTAGGCCAGTCCTCCTCTTGTGCGCCTTGCAACTACATTCCAAGGCCCAAAGACATCCAGACCTGTGTAAGTAAAGGGGGAAGATGTACTAAGTCGTTCCTCTGGCAAATGCGACATCTTCTGGCTCTCAGTTCTGCCTCGCAGCTTCCGACAAATGACACATCCATGAAGAACACTGCCTATGCATCTTTTGCCACTTATCAGCCATATTCCAGCTGCTCGAATCACACCCTCTGTGAAGACACGGCCTTGGTGTTCCACTTGTTCATGGTAGTGTCGTATGAGCAATGTAGAGACATGATGTTTGCCAGGCATAATGACTGGGTGCTTCTCCTGACTGATAAGATCAGCTAGTTTTAGCCTGCCGCCAACTCGTAGCAGACCATCTGCGTCTATGAATGGATTCAGCTTTGCCAATGGGCTTTTCTGGCTGATATTGCCTTTCTTGGAGAGAGTGTCTAACTCCTCAGAGAAACTAGCTGTCTGCACAGAGCGAATAATAACACTCCTTGCCCTGGACAATTCACTGACAGTATGTGGCTTTGAACACTGATGCCATCCTTTGGATTCATTGATGCTTTGGGTCACGGACTGAAAAGAATGTGCAATGTGAATAAGTGAGGCAACTGCTCTCTGCAAAGAGTTCCATGAAGAAAATTTCTCAAACCTTTCTGGGGTGAGTTTCTTCTCCTCTTTCTTACTGGCACAGCACGTGACTTGTGGCCGGATCTCTTTATCCGAGTCTGGGTCAACAAGACTTATGATCTCCTGCTGCTCAGCAGAATTTTTGTGTTGTTCATATAAGAACGCTGGTCCAGTCAACCAGTTCATATTAGTGAGCTGCGAGGCTTGGATTGATCTTGAAGCATGATCTGCTGGATTATGTTCTGTGGGCACATATCGCCACTGTTCTGGCTGCGTCGATTGTTGAATTCGTTGAACTCGGTTGTGAACATACACATAAAAGCGTTTCGACTCATTATAGATATATCCAAGCACCACTTTGCTATCACAAAAGAAGGTGACTGCATCAAGCTCCAAGTCCAACTCCTGGACAATAAGTTCAGCCATTTCCACCGCTAGCACTGGCGCACAGAGTTCTAATCTGGGGATGGTGGGCTCACTTAATGGTGCCAGTTTGGCCTTCCCTAGAACAAAGCCAATGTTTATCTGTCCTTCGTCGTCAGTTGTTTTGAGGTATGCTACAGCACCGATGGCTTTGGTTGAAGCATCTGGGAAAATGCAGATTTCTTTTTTCTTGGCCTTTGAAGGAGAGTTGACTGTGTAAGCTCGAGGAATATGCAGCTGTTGGAGGTCTTGTAGTGAGTCCCTCCATGCTTCCCATTCACTGTATTTCTCCAATGGGAGTGACTCATCCCAATCGCTTACTGAAGTGGATAGTTCTCTTAGTAGAAACTTTCCTTGAATGGTGATAGGAGCTATGAACCCAAGAGGATCAAAGAGGCTATTTACTCTGGAGAAAGCCCCACGCCGTGTGAAAGGTTGCTGGTTGGTCGATGCTTGAAAAGTGAATGTATCTGTAGCCACTTCCCAGCTCAAACCAAGACTGCGCTGTGTAGGAATAGGTTCTGCTCCTAGGTCAAGATCCTTGATTTCTTTCGCGTGGTCTTCTGCTGGAAATGCTCTCAGCACATTCATGCTGTTTGATACTATCTTATGAAGCCTTATATTAGACTCTGAAAGAGAGGATTGTGTTCTCTTAATCAGGGAAATGGCTTCCTCTTCAGTTGGTAAAGAAACTAGACCATCATCCACATAAAACTCACGTTCCACAAAGCGTTTGGTGTCTGGCCCATGTTGCTTTTCTCCCTTCTCAGCTGCTCTCCTGAGGCAGTAAGTAGCCACTGCCGGTAAGGGGCTGTTGCCAAATACATGGACTCGCATCCTGTACTCCACCACGTCTTTGCTTGGGTTATTATCACGGTACCACAGAAAGCGCAAAAAGTCTCGATGATCCACTCTTACCACAAAACTGTAAAACATCTGCTCGATGTCTGCTGTCACTGCCACCTGCTCCTTCCTGAAACGCATAAGGACACCTAAGAGACTATTATTCAGGTATGGTCCAGTGAGCAGAACATTGTTCAGAGAGATGCCCTTGTATGGTGCACTAGAATCAAAAACTACTCTGATCTGGTCTGGCTTTCTTGGATGATAAACTCCAAATGTTGGTAAATACCAGCACTCTGTCCCCTCTATCAGTGGACGTGCTAGCTCTGCGTGGTTGTTGTCCAATACACGCTTGCTGAAAGCAAGAAACTGCTCCTTTTTGTTTGGATTTCGCTTCAGTGTGCGTCTAAGAGAAGAAAGGCGCATGGCAGCTTGCTCTCGATTGTTTGGCAGAGGTGGCCTTGGAGATCGAAAGGGGAGGGGTGCAACCCAGCTGTTGGACTCATCTTGGGAAACCTCCTTATCCATTATTTTTAGAAAGTGTTCGTCTTCCACTGATAATGCAGGCTTCTCATCATCATTTGTTCTCCTGAAAACTGTGACTCCAAGGGAATCCACCGTTCTGCCACCCCAACAGCCTTGTAGGGGACTCTGTAACAAACTCAAATCAACCCTTTCTTTGAGGTGAACATGGCTTGTGCATTGTCTGAACAGTGAGGGTCTTTGTCTTGAAGCTGCAAACTGTAGGCTTATGGACTTTCCCTAAGCAAACATCACCCACCAGGACCCAACCAAGATCCAACTTTTGTGCAAAGGGTGCGTTGCCAGGGCCATTGATCTGCTGTCTGACTTTGTGGACTCTAAGAATGTCTCTGCCAAGCAAAAGTAGAATGAGAGCGTCCCCATCTACAGCTGGGATTTCAGCAGCAATTCTCTTGAGATGAGGATGGTGGAAAGCGGCCTCGGGTGTTGGGATTTCCTCACGATTGTCTGGAATGTCATTGCATTCAAGCAGTTTTGGCAGTGTGAGGCTGATACCACCATTAAGTGCCTCAATCTGATAGCCATTGGCTCTTCTTCCAGAACTCTCTCTAATGCCAGCACATGTCTTCAAGGTGTAGGGGAATGCCTCACCATGAATGTTGAACAGGTCGAAGAATTCTGTCCTTGCTAATGATCTGTTACTCTGGTCGTCGAGCATAGCGTACATCATAACGGCATTTTCTTGCTGACCTTTTGGATAGACCTTGATGAGACATATTTTAGAGCAGGACTTTGCTGTAATGTTGCTACCACAAACATCAGTGCACAGGGAGCTCACAGCAGGTGATGATAAGGCATCCTGTTTTCCTTCCTCCCCGTCGTCCTCTGCTGGAGTGTCTAAGGACTTGGTTATCCAGGGTGGTGGACCAGGATGTAATGCGGTAATGTGGCTGTCGCTGTTGCACTCATCACATTTTAATGCAGCTTTGCATATGTGGGCAAGATGTGTGGATGATGAGCAGCATCTGAAACAAATCCCTTGCTCTTTTAAGTAGGCTTTCCGTTCCTCAATAGTTTTCAATCTAAAGCCGCGGCATTTCCTCAGTGGGTGAGGCTTGTTATGGATGGGACAATATTTATCTGGTTCATCTTTAGCTGTTACCTTCGGATCTGCAGCTGAAGAGACATTAGTCTTTTGCACTGAAACTGGTTTCCTGAATGTTGAAGGCTTTAAGAAAGGCCTCTCTAGCTTGGCAGAATAGTTGCTTGGAAGTGCAAAGCTGGGATCATTCCTTGTCTTAGCTTGGTGGTAGATAAACTGAGTAAAGAAAGAGAAGGAAGGATATGATACATGATACTCTTCCTTATACTTGGATCCTTGAGACACCCATTTGTCCTGCAAGTTGTATGGCAGCTTTTCTACAATGGGGCCAATGCCGCGGGCAGTGTCCAGGTATGCCAAACCTGGAAGAGAGCCATCCTCTTTAGCTGAGAGTAGCTCCACTAGAAGATCACCAAGTTCTCTTAACTTACGATTGTCTTTGTTTGAGATTTTAGGAAAGTTGTCCAGTTTCTCAAACAAAGCACGTTCTATGACCTCCGGGGCACCGTAACATTCATCCAACCTGTCCCAAGTCATTTTTAAGGCTGCTCCTGGGTCGCCTACCTGAACTGCCCTCATACGCCTCACATACTCTGACGACTCTTTTCCAAGCCATTTTGACAGTAAGTCCAACTCTTCACTGGCTGTAAGGTCTACATCCTTTATTGTGTTAAGGAAAGATGACCTCCATGCTCTGTAGGTTTTGGGACAGTCATCAAATTTTGATAAGCTAGTACTCACAAGCTCTTTCCGTGCTAAATACTTTGCTATGTCCATCATACCTGCAGACACTGGATGCTCTTCGTCGGCGGGCTACCTGCATACCGCGGAGTGACACACTTTGCCCTTTCCTGACATTTGTCACTGTATGGTTCCTGCAGTGTTGCCTCTTTTTTAATATGGGGGAGACCTTTGTCATGTAGTTGGACAGGTTAATGAGAGTCAGTAGGTAGGCGAAATGCTATCTCAAAATCTTGTTCGGCATCCAGTTGTGGAGAGTAGGAATGCTGGTTAACACTTTCGTTGTTGTCCTCCTTCCGGGTGTTTTGAGAACATTGCGTCGTAAAACAGGTGGGATGCTCTGGTTTCTGGTCATGTGCCAGGTGGGACGTTGTTTCAGACTGTTGACTAAGACGTGTGGCCTGGTCCCTAACATATTCACTCACACGTTCGTACATGCCCTGAAGTTTTGCTGAGTCGCTTTTCTTACTGCAAAGCTCCTCGCCCAGATGTTCTGCTGCTGCCTCCAATATCTCTGCCTGGGCGATGGCAGCTGCAGCCTCCTTTTCCAGATGCAGGGCATCTAAATTAGCCTCCAATCTCGCTTTGTCGACTTTGATAGCAATTTCCCTTTCTGCAAATGTTGCAAGTGCTTTTGCAGCTTCTGCTAATGCTCTTGCTCGTGCTGCCTCAACACCCACAGATGATTTTGACGAGCGTGCAGAACTAGAACGCCGGGAAGTAACTGATGCTTCATCTTTAATACTCAGCGATTCCTTAAGTGAAGGGCTTCTCCTACCTTTTTCGTCCATGTTCTCTGCAATCTGCTGCAATAGTATAGTCTAGCAGGCTGGGTCTTCGTCTTTTCACTGTACTGCTCTCCTTGTGTGTGTGCATGCGTGCGTGCGTAGGTACACAATTCAGCAGCCAGCCAAACTCCATTCAAAAGAATACGGGAGTCAGGATATAGCGTCCAAGCTCCAGGTGCTTTATTTTACGTTGCACCGCCATACACCATTGAATCAGAGTGAAAAGACGATGCTTTCGAAGGCATAAACAAGAAAGAGGATTGCAGCGGATAACTACAGGAACACTTCAGCACATGTGAACCTGCTTACCCAAAACACTTTCGACCCCAGGTAGGCCAATTATGGATCTTCGGATCCACATTATGTCGGCAGCTATTCTCCACCGTGAACTATGTTAAAAACAAACACCGCTCACGCCTCACAGATGACAGATTACAGTCCTGAGTAAAGATGAATGCCCCGATTTGCAGACGCTGTGCACAGAGGCTCAGGAGCAGAAGTCCCATTGTAAACATATCACGGCAGACCCGACGATATTTGCATGAACATGCTTTTCAGCATCTCTTTATTGACCGCTTTTCACACACGGTTGCTGTACGCATACAGCCGGCTGTAGCTTTTCAGCTCACAGCCCGACAACACAACAGCAGAGAGAGCACAGACTTTAAGGCGGCGAGGCGTGATTGCGGGTGCCACTCAGGTGCGTCCGCCTCCCCTGCAGCGGCACTGCAGACCACGCCTCGCCACACACATTAACCAGGTAAAATACATATTTAGGCAGAATTTTGCAAATATCTATTTTTCTTTTTTTTAGCAGCATAGTGCTTTTTTTCCAATTATTTTTTTAAAAGTCAGGTCAAGGCTCCAGAAGCCCAAAGGCGATATAAGGGTGGTGGCTCACAACAGTTTTTGTTTGCTACATGGATCATTTTAGTTCAGCTGGGTGTCTTTCCTTTTGTTATATTTCTTTAAGAGTTCAAAATGTGTCAATTACATAAATAAAATGTAATTTTCTCAGTAGCACTTCATGGATTTCATAAGCAACACACCTTAGTTGCTCTGTGGATTCTTTTAAAAAGCAGTTAAAAACTTTTCTGTTCAAACAAGCCTTTGTTGATCTACGTATTTTATATTCTTTACACTATTTACATTTGATCTTTTACATTGTGTATAATGTCTATTGATTGTATTGTTTATTTTAATATTTGTGTACAGCGCTTTGTGACTGCCTGTCTGTGAAAAGCGCTTAATAAATAAACTTTACTTACTTACTTTAGTAGTTCACACAAAGCATAAAGGTAAAAAAAAACAATATATACAGTGTTATCTTCATTTTAGATTTCAAAAAGTATTTGCGGCTCCCAGTGTTTTCTTTTGCGTCGAAACCGGGTCCAAGTGGCTCTTTGGGTGTTAAAGGTTGCAGACCCCTGCCCTAGCCCATGAGCTTCTCTGATCCTTTTTTGGGCCATTTCTGCGGAGAGGACCGGTCGTCCATCAGGTCCTCTCCACAGCCCTTCTGCCTGTACAGCTCCTCTTTCTCTACACATCGTCTTCTCCTCCGGCGATGTCCCCTTTTGAGCTTTTTCAATGTCCTCTCAATCCTGGGCTGGCAGGTCTCCCCATTCCATTCCCATACTCACCATTTGTTTTCCTTCTTGATATCATGCCACACTTTTTGCCTCTCCATCGGCAGCTCTGTTCCCTTTTGCCACCCAAGTGTCAGAGTCATCATGACCTTTACACTTTATGATGGCCACCTCCATGGGGTCTTTCAGAGCCTCCTCCAGCTGTTTCATCTCCTTATCATGTTTAATGGGTTTGTTTAAGGCTGCTCTGAAACCAGCCCTCCGAACACATATGCTGAATCTGTGTAAATGTTCACCCTTTTTCCTTTCCCTAGCCTCAGAGCTTCTATCACTGCAACAAGCTCTGCCCTCTGCGCTGATTGGGGTCCTTCCATTGTTCCTGATTTCTCCACCTGCAGCTGGTCTCCGACTCCTCTCACAACGGCATAGCCGGTTTTCAATCCTGCGATCGGATCTCTGAAGCAGCACCCATCTGTGAAGTAATCTTCTCCGCCATTTACAGGCTCTGCCTTCAAATCTGATCTTATTTTCTCCTCCACCTCTACTATCTGTGCACAATCATGAGGTTCTCCCCCTCCCATCTGATCTGCCATATTAATTCCTTCATGTGTGAAGGTCAAGTTTGGAGACTCCAGAATTTTGGTCAGTCTCTGTTGTCTCAATGGGGTCATTGTGAATGTTTGTGAATTCACATAGGCCACCACACTGTGTGTAGTTAGCACTTTTAGTGGGTGTCCTCTCACTATGTGAGCCACTTTTTGGATTATTCTGGCTACGCCCGCCGCATGCTGTGTGCATGTGGGGTGTCGCTTTTCCAGGTTGTCAAGACGAATGCTAATATACATCAGCACTTGTCTCCCTCCCCCTTTTTTTCTGAAACAATACTCCATTCACCACCCCATGTGTTTCAGAAACATCCAAAAATAAGTCTGAGCGGTATTCAGGGATTGCTAAATCCGCTGCACGAGACAGAGCTTGCTTAAGCTCAATAAACTGCATCTCAGCTTCAGTGGTCCAGTTCAGGTTGGCTGTGAGATTTCTCATGCCATGTTCTCTCACCAAATCCCTCAAGGCTTGGTTTTTCCTACATAATCAGGGATGTAATGTCTGCTGTAACCTGCGAGCCCAAGAAATGACAACATTTCTTTCACTGTTTGTGGCTGTGGGTGGGACATAATTGTTTCCCTCTTGGATGCTAACATGCCCACCGTCTGCATCGCCACCACACGACCCAGAAAAGTAACTTCAGTTCTTACTAGCAGGAGCTTGTCTCTACTCACTTAAAAGCCAGTTTTTGCTAGCTGATGAAGCACAGTCAAAGTAGCTTGAAAGCAAGCATCAGCTTTTGGAGCGGCAATCAGCAAATCGTCCACATACTGGATCAGTGTGCATCCTTCAGGCAGTACACAAGGA
Organism: Pelmatolapia mariae; assembly: GCF_036321145.2. Classification (NCBI taxonomy): domain Eukaryota; kingdom Metazoa; phylum Chordata; class Actinopteri; order Cichliformes; family Cichlidae; genus Pelmatolapia; species Pelmatolapia mariae. The sequence goes on along the minus strand of NC_086229.1, from coordinate 18,877,119 downwards.
GAGAGGGCGTTTTTCAGTACCTGATTGAAAATCCCAGGTGAAAGGGCAAATCCCTGCAGCAAACGAGTGTACCATAGCTGCTGGCCCCTATAAGTGAATGAAAAAATGTCTCTCAAAGACGGATGCAGTGGGAGACAAAAGAATGCATTAGCCAAATCAATACAGGTGAACCACCGTTGGTCTGGTGATAAATTAGTTAAGGCTGTGTATGGATTTGGTACAGGTACTGTTGGCATCTTAAGGACAGCATTGATTGCCCTCAAGTCATGCGCCATGCGACACTTGCCCGTTCCAGGTTTCTCCACCGGGAGGATAGGTGTGTTCCACGCAGAGGAAGACGGCTCCAGCACACCCACCTGCAAAAGCCCTGAGATTGTTTCTGCAATCCCGTTCTCTGCCTCTGGGCTGTGTTTGTACTGTGAACGCCAGATTGGTGTGTTATCTTTTAACTCAAATGTGACTGGAGAACAATGTGTTAAGCCTACATCAGTAGGGTCTTGCGACCAGAGTGTCAGGGAGCTCAGCCAAGCCTTCCTCATGATCAGATTTCTCCCTACCGTGTGTTCGTCTCAGATGTTTATGTTCTAGAATGCTCTGATCAGTGGCCGTTACAGAAATACGATACGTTTTGCAACTGGGTGAAAAAGAGACATCAGTGAGTTGTGTTTGTAGCCAATCTGTGGCCCTCCTGGCCGTTCTAACTATTGGACCTAGATCTTTTGCTTGATGACCCACACGTATTGCCAGTGACACGTGTGGAACTGCTTCATCCCGTATTCTGTACCAGCTCATTCTGTCCTCAGGGAGCGCAACAAACGCTGCTACGCCAGCCGCACCAACATAAATATCTTGAGAGTTAAGCTCCCAAGTTTGGTCATTTAAACACTCATAAAACAAATCCTCATACCACTCCGTAAACTCGCGATCATAAAACAGGGTCACGTGGTAGGGGTCATTCGGGGGTGAGTAGACAGGCATGGACATTATCCAGGGGTGCCAGAGTTGGTACTGTGCCAAAATTCCGTCTGATGTGGTCAGCCTCGCCCAGTAGATCTGTGCCGTGTGTTCACAGTCCTCTGATAACAGCCATTGTCCTTTCATGCCTAATTGCAAACATGACAGCTCAGTTCCATCTTTCAAATTCAATTTCAATTCAATTCAATTTTATTTATATAGCGCCAAATCACAACAAAAGTCGCCTCAAGGCGCTTTATATTGTACAGTAGATAGCACAATAATAAATACAGAGAAAAACCCAATAATCATATGACCCCCTATGAGCAAGCACTTTGGCGACAGTGGGAAGGAAAAACTCCCTTTTAACAGGAAGAAACCTCCGGCAGAACCAGGCTCAGGGAGGGGCGGCCATCTGCTGCGACCGGTTGGGGTGAAAGAAGGAAAACAGGATGAAAGACATGCTGTGGAAGAGAGACAGAGATTAATAACAGATAGGATTTGATGCAGAGAGGTCTATTAACACATAGCGAGTGAGAAAGGTGACTGGAAAGGAAAAACTCAATGCATCATGGGAATCCCTGGCAGCCTACGTCTAGTGCAGCATAACTAAGGGAGGATTCAGGGTCACCTGGTCCAGCCCTAACTATATGCTTTAGCAAAAAGGAAAGTTTTAAGCCTAATCTTGAAAGTAGAGATAGTGTCTGTCTCCCAAATCCAAACTGGAAGCTGGTTCCACAGAAGAGGGGCCTGAAAACTGAAGGCTCTCCCTCCCATTCTACTTTTAAATACTCTAGGGACAGCAAGTAGGCCTGCAGAGCGAGAGCGAAGTGCTCTAATAGGGTGATATGGCACTACAAGGTCATTAAGATAAGATGGGGACTGATTATTTAAGACCTTGTATGTGAGGAGCAGGATTTTGAATTCAATTCTGGATTTAACAGGAAGCCAATGAAGGGAAGCCAAAACAGGAGAAATATGCTCTCTCTTTCTAGTCCCTGTCAGTACCCTTGCTGCAGCATTTTGGATCAGCTGAAGGCTTTTCAGGGAGTTTTTAGGACTTCCTGATAATAAAGAATTACAGTAGTCCAGCCTGGAAGTAATAAATGCATGAACTAGTTTTTCAGCGTCATTCTGAGACAGGATATTTCTAATTTTAGAGATGTTGCGCAAATGGAAGAAAGCAGTCTTACATATTTGTTTAATATGTGCGTTGAAGGACATGTCCTGGTCAAAAATGACTCCAAGGTTCCTCACAGTGTTACTGGAGGCCAAGATAATGCCATCCAGAGTAAGAATCTGGTTAGATACCATATTTCTAAGATTTTCAGGGCCAAGTACAATAACCTCAGTTTTATCTGAATTAAGAAGCAGAAAGTTAGCGGCCATCCAGGTCTTTATGTCTTTAAGACTTTCCTGCAGTTTAACTAATTGGTGTGTGTTACCTGGCTTCATGGATAGATAGAGCTGCGTGTCATCTGCATAGCAGTGAAAATTTATGCTATGTCTTCTAATGATGCTGCCTAAGGGAAGCATGTATAATGTAAATAGAATTGGTCCTAGCACTGAACCCTGTGGAACACCATAATTGACCTTAGTGGGTGAAGAGGACTCTCCATTTACTTGAACAAATTGGAGTCTATTGGATAGATATGATACAAACCACTGCAGTGCAGTACCTGTAATACCTACAGCATGTTCTAATCGCTCTAATAGGATATTATGATCGACAGTATCAAACGCAGCACTAAGGTCTAGCAGGACAAGCACAGAGATGAGTCCACTGTCAGAGGCCATAAGAAGATCATTTGTAACCTTCACTAAAGCTGTTTCTGTGCTGTGATGAGCTCTGAAACCTGACTGAAACTCTTCAAATAAGCCATTCCTCTGCAGATGATCTGTTAGCTGTTTGACAACTACTCTTTCAAGGATTTTTGATATGAAAGGAAGGTTGGAGATTGGCCTATAATTAGCTAAGACAGCTGGGTCTAGAGATGGCTTTGCGGAGGCTAGTGGGTAACAGGCATCTCCAAAAACGTTAGAGCACTTTGGCAAATATGTGATGACTTGATAAATCGAGCAGATATTTGAAGTTTACATAGCACCATTCTCGCATGAAAATATCTTAAAAGTTTATTTTGTGACCCAGAAAGAGTAATATTTCAAACTCCGCCACTCTGTGTTCCTCCGCCACTGCCTCGTTTGAGTTTTGGACGAAATGGATTCTGGGATATTGCATTTCATTATTTTGAGCTGATTGGAGACCAAAACAACCAATCAGATTTTTTTGCATCAAAGTCTGTGATTGGCTGGTTTTGTGGCGCAAATATAATGGTGTACAGAAAGAGTTGAACGCGCACGGGCATAAATGTTGAGGGTGCAAGCAACACATTGCAAGCAAGCGCAAATGCAAAAACTGAGCGAGAGGGGCTGCTATTGTGTGTATGTATGGATAATAGCAAACACTGAAATACATTTTTTGCACGAAGCAATGAATTTTGTTCACTCAAATTTAGCTTTTCTTCAAATTTTTTGAAAATTTGGAAATGACATCATCCCACCCCAGGCTTTGATTCAAACAATAAAAGAACTAAACTGCTGAGTAGAGAAAAGATGGGTTTACTAAAACAGCGTATCAGATGTCAGGTCAGTTAATGTCTTCATTGAATCCAGTAACAAACCAAAGGTTCCAGATTTGAGCTTTTTGAAGTCCTGTTATTAAGTCTGTTCATCATTTTCATTTCATTTGATAACTTCTACCAATAACAACCAATTATTTTCAAGCTGAGAGATTTAGTGTGAAAAACAGGAGGAAATGATGCTGTGCAGTATATTTGTGGAAAACAATGATGAGGCTAAAATCAAAATCACACACAGGTAAAAATAAACACAACATTTGTGTGTAAATATACGAGGTGAAACATTTATTTGATGCTTTAGCTGCTACTTGTGATACTGAATGTTTGCAGTTGTGCTTCATGGTTACTGAACGTAACACAAACACTGCTGATTGTTGGTTTGTGTGTTATTTGTGTTGTATTCAGGTGACTATAGAAAGACTAATAACACAAATATTATGGATGAACACATTTCCTGGGCTGTTTCAGGTTTTCCATACAAACACTTGATGTTTGGTAGTTGCAGGTTCAACATGGTGCATGGATATATCCAGCGTCCCTCTTCTGCACGTTTCCATCAGTCTCAGCCTTCCTCTCTATCTTTGTCCTGTAGACTCCTCAGCCTGAACTGTCCCTGTCACCCACTCATTTCCATCCTTTCTATTCTGCTCACTTGTTCAAATCTTCTGCCACCTCCAGGTCGCCTCCTGTCTTTGTGTCATGTCTCCATCATCACAGCCTCACTAGGCTGTAAAGCTTCATATTGACTTTAGCTGCTGTCCTCCTGTCACAGATCACACCTGATACATGTGTGCACCCACTCCATCCTGCCTGTACTGTCACTTCACCTCTTTTGGACTTTGCTGCTTTGTATGGAGGACTTCATGTATTTAAACTGATCTACCATCACCACCTCGACTCCTTCATCTTCACTGTCGTATCTGCAGCTTCTTCACACACATGTATTCTGTCTTTCCTTCCTCTTCTCTTCAGAGCATACCTCCACCTCTCCAGGCTCTCCTCCACCCACCTGCTTCCTGCTCTCACTACAGATCACAATGTCCTCAGCAAACAGAGCTGCTGAGACTCCTGCCTGAGCTCATCTGCCAGCCTGTCCATCAGCACTGCTAACAAGAAGGGGCTTAGAGTGGATTTGTGATGTAATCCCAGCCCCAGCAGGAACCCATCTTTCCCTGCTACTGCAAACCTTCCCACTGTCTCTCTGTCCTCATACATGTACTGCACCAACCATTGTTTGCATGCACACAGAAACAGTGCAGCTCCTCCTGACCTTCTCTGTACATCTGAAGTGCTTGTTCTTGTCATGAAGCCATCCTGCTGCTCACACGTCACTCTTCCACCTTCTCAACACACTCTTTACATGTCAGTACATTTACACCTCTATCTGTCATCACACTAACCTGCTGTGAATCCTTTCAGCTGGAGCTTCTTTGCAGACACTTCCCTACATTGCAGCCTGATTACAATGCAGACAGTCAGCTACAGTGTGGCTGGATTTCCTTTCTTAGCGTCCTTTGCTATAAAATACCAGGATGTTAGGCTGAGGCTGAGTCGCTCCATAATATGAGCCGCGGCCCGGAAAGTACAAAGATGGAATATTGTTTGTTGTTCTGGAAATTTCCCATGAAATAACCCAGCACTTAAAATGACTGATGCTGTACTTAAATGTACTTACAGTGTAATTATTTTATTCTTTCTGTACAAACCTACTTGTTACACAAACTTACAGGTAACTACAGGCTACTTGTGCCTTATTTGCAGGTCGTGTTATAAAGTGTTACTGAAACAGCTGCTGACCAAAGTGATGCACATTTAAATGAGTCAAAGTCCTGAAATAATTCAACAGATTAAAAACAAAACATAAAATGAGAAACCATGAGTGAAACAAACAGAATGGTGGTGCTGATCATTGTTGCCTCACAGCAACAAGTTCATGAGTTCATTTCCACCACCTGAGTGGGGCCTTTCCCCCGACACTCCTCTCTGTGTGCTGTGAGTGTCTCTCTGTGTTAGCTGGGATAAGGAGAAGAGGAAGAGGATGGAGGGTGTTGAAGGTCTCTAATGCTGCGTTTTGTTCCACAGTTTAGGAGCAGCTGCAAAGCCCTGATCTCCTCTGTGTTTGAACCTGATCTGGAGACAGTGAGAACCAATAACTGAGGGCAAAATAAGGACACTGAAACTAAAAGCATCTACAGGGACGACTTTATGTTAAAAACACCAAACCATGAAGCACTGGTGCAGCTGACTCACACAGACTCTCCTCCACACTGTCCTCAGTTATAAAGTGCTTTACAAACACAAACATTATGACTAACAGCTGGATTTTCCTGTTTCAGTGCAGCGAACTAACAATGAGCCAACAAGGCCTCACGTAACATCAGTCAGTGAGAGTTTCACTGTTTCAGCAGCTCTGTTCACTCACACTTATTAATATTAATGCTCATTACAAATGTTACAGCAGCTGATCCACAAATCTTTGTCTGTGTTAATAAAGTTGGATCAGTTCAAATAGTTTGTTGCTCTGCACTTGAAAGCAGCAGTTTTTCTAATGCACCACCTTCATGTTTCCTTCATATTTGAATCCCCCTGTAGATACTGACAGGTAACCATGTCACACAGAGCTCAAGCCTTTGAATCCAGCTGTGATTGTTGATTTTCTATTGAATGGACTTTTTCAAATCCAGCTGTAGGCCTGTGTTTGTGAGCTCATTAACAGCTGTTTATTTAGAGATACGTGGTCCTCACAGGACAGCCACTACAAACATATGATGTTATAGAATATGATGCATTACTGCAGATTCAACACAATAGAAAGGATTTGAAATGAGCTCAGCCTTAAACATGTGCAGCAGTAATATTGATCCATAGACACTGATGGAACATTTTTCTGCACAATAAGTACTTTGACTTTTCAGACTTTATGTACAATTTGCCAGTACTGCAGTTTTGTGTGTAGTGAGGTGTTTTCATGGTGTTTTATTGGTGCTTTTACTAAAGGAAGGCTTCTATCAAATTCTTCCAAATGTTGTCAAACTGAGCTGTGTGATGAAGTGAGTGTGACAGAAACACTCAGACTGTGTTTCTCTGCTTCATCAAGTCAAATCTGGTCCTCAGAGACTGAATAAAGTCCTGTCCCACTAACAGCAGCTCCAACAGTCTGTTCACTGCTTTCTTCCTGTCAGTCTTCATCTTTCTGCTGCGTCTCCTCTTCACACTGACCACTTTCTATCTAACAGTGAGCTCCCAGTGAAGCAGCAGCATTCAGCCTGTTAGAGTCAACACAAATGTCTCCATCCAAGCTCATGTTGTGCTTTGTTGTCCTCTCAGTCCCCCAGGTGGAGGTGGATTCAGGGGTGGAGTCTGTCCAGCTGCCCTTCAACACCACACTTCACCTGCCTGAAGATGCTAAAGTGGAGTGGAAGGACAATTATATAAGTTCCAACTACTACAGGAAGGTCCACGTGTATGAGAATGGCTCTGACCAGCCTGAAGAACAGGATCAGTTTTTCAGAGACCGAACGAAGATGAATGAAGACCTGCTGAAAACTGGAGACCTCAGTCTGACCCTGAAATACCCCACAGATGGAGACAACTCCACCTACACCTGCACCGTCTACAGCAGGGAGGGAAACATCCTGCTGAAGAGACAAGTGGAACTGAAAGTCAGAGGTCAGTGCTGTAGATACAGGTCAAAGGTCAGAGGTCATGTAGGAGTTTATTCTCTAAAAGCTTTTAGTTTGAATCTATTTTCAGTTCATTCAAATAAAATAAATTCTTTGATGTTTTGATGTAAAAGCCAAAAATGTCAGGCGGAGCAACTGTGTGTTTAAATGAACAGACTAAGAAGACCATTAAAAATGATCCTAACTTAAAAATAAAAGCCTCTGGCATGATTTGAGTTTGGATCAAATCAATAGTTTTGTTAGTTTAGTCCAAATCAGTGTAAATGTATAAATATCAATAGTTTTAAAGCTGCTGAGATCATTCAAACACTTTGATCCAGTCATTTGGATGTTGTCACATGTCAGGGTGGAGCAGCCATAAATATGAGGCTTTTATTGTGAAAAATGAGTGTGATGATCCAGAGGAGCCCATGGGGTGTTTGTGGCTGGATGCAAAGGTTTGTAGCTCTCCTTGTAAAGAGAAACAGCTTGAAGCTACAGAGGAGCGTCTGCAGAAGAAGACAGGGGAAAGAGGAAGAAGCTGAGGCCGCTGGAGAAAAGACAGGAAAAGAAAATCAGCTTTATTTGTTGGAGGCCGTTTGTTCATCACACTGAAATATTCCCACTTTAGAGACATGAAACAAAGTGAAGTGTGGATTGATGTTTGTCTCTGTGATTTGGGCCCTGGAATCATTTCTTCATCTCCCACTTTAAGACATGTTAATGTCAGCCTCACATGTCCCACAGTGGACAGATTTCTATTTCTAGATGATATTTGGAGGATTTTCATGTGTTTCTCTGCTGTCACAGCTCTTTGTGATATTTGAGCGCAGCTGTAATGTTTGTGTGGTTAAAGCCACCAGACTCCACTGACAAAAACTCTCATTTTAGCCGGAGAACACGGGGCTGCTGTGGGACTTTGTGTTTGCAAAGATTTCTATCCGGTTGTTAAGTGATGACGCGACGAATCGTACTTCCAGGCCTAAAGTAGTCAGCGTTTAATATGGGTTTTGTGTTGTTAACATGTTTAATGCTTTGTATTTTCTTCTATTTAATCTCAAAAAGCTCCTAAAAACAGTCAGTGATCACCGTTGACCTCCCTCAGCTTTTATTACCGCTAATCATTTATTTAAGCTCAGTTTTTAAAACCTTAAGATGTAACTACAGCACAGCCCATGCAGCAGTATATGAATAGAGTTATTTTTCAGGCCGACCACAGTTATTCTATAACATGCTGGTAAAAAGGAGCCTGTATATTTGATGGATCTGCTTGAATGCAGAAGTTTGTGAAAGAAGTTCCTCCAGTGATTCTCTGCAGTTACCTTGAGTGGGTCCAGTCCAGCTCCAGTTCCATCATGAACATTGTACAACATCTGTTGCAGCTGCATGCATAAACCAATAACAGCTAATACATTGTTGAAAACGTGTCTCTGTCCTTGGAGCAGATGTCTGTTCATGCAGGGTTTTACTGCTGGTTTCTTATTCCACCTTATTACCCACTCTGATACATGACTGAGTGCCCATGTGCATCAGTGGGTCTGGGCTGTTTCTCACAACAAGAGATTTAAGAAGAGTCTTCCTTTAACTAGGAAGTGATCCACAGGTGGCCTAACACATGGAGACAGACGAGCATTGGCACATTTAGACTCAGCAAATAATCCACGCAGACGTGGGGAGAACATGCAGACTTCTCACAGAAAGGCCCGACGGTGGGTTCAAACCCGTCAGCTCACACGGAGAAAATCTTCCCTTATTACCCGCCGACTCAGCAGATTTGTGTCTCTACAGCTTTGTGTTCTTCTTCAACATGAAATTCAAATGGAGGGTTTTGTTTGACACTAGAGATCAGAGATGCCCCACACACCAACACATGAAGTACTTTCTATTTGTGGATTAGAAGGAGAAATATATCTGTATTATCAGTTTATTATAATCTACCTGAATCAGTGTTTGGGATCAGATTTCTGTGTGGCCTGGTTCACTCACTTCATCATCATTTTAACATCATTTTCTATTGACTTTGACTGTATAGAAATGATGCACACTTAACCTCCGTCTGTAGAATTCTTTGGTTAGTAGACACCTGCCTTTGTTCGCTCTAGAGTGGCTATTATAATATGATTCCTGACTGGTCTCCACTCTGTGTGGGTCATGTCTAAACCCTGGGCTTCAGACTTCGGGCAGAGCTCCCTGCAGCCATGTTAAAGAGCTGGAAAAGCTTCAACGTTGTGGAATTGACTGGCAGAGCTTACAGGCTCATAAAGGTTCACCTGTGATTTACAGGAAGCACTTCTTTGATCTTTGTAAGCCTTTAAATCAAAATCATGGAAACTTCCTCCTCCAGTGATAAACATCAAAGTTTCATGTCTGACCGCTCACGGCACTTTTACACTTTTGTAGCCTTTTTAAAATTTTATTTTATTTTTTATTTAACCTTGATTTAAGATTGAGATGAAAAACCTCTTTTTCAAGGGAGACCTGGCCAAGATAGGCAGCAGCAAGGGTCTCACAGTTACAGAGATTGCTCAATTAAACACAGGCAGCAACAACACATATACAAAAATAAATAAATAAATAAACAAATAAACAAAATTCAATAAAATTCAGCAAAATTCAATAAAATTCAAATAAAAATAAAAAAGTCAGTTAAAATGACAATTAATTGAAACAGTTGCATGTTATGGAATTGGACTCAAGGATTCTTAGTTTACATTTAAAAGCACTTAATGAAATGAATTCAGTCATTTTCCATTCGTTCTGCAGTTTGTTCCAAGCCGAGGGTGCTAAATGGACAAAAGCTCTTTTACCAAATTCAGTTCGGGCAAATGAAACAGAAAGCAAGAAGTAACCATGTGGATGAAGAGAATACCAACCAGCATGTTTTATTCCAAGCAGGAAACAAGAAGGTAGCAACCAAAGTATCGCCTTATAAAACTGTATAGATGAGAGTTCCTCCGACTTTCTAAAGCAGACCATCCTACCTGAGAGTATAACTCACAGTGGTGAGTCTGAGATTTACAGTTAGTGATTAACCTCAGAGAAGCATGATACACAATATCAACCATTCAAAGACACTGAGCAGAAGCATTCATATACAGATTATCTCCATAATTCAGCACAGGCAAGAATGTTGCAGCAACAAGCCACTTCTTTGTATTAAAAGAGAAACACTTATTTTGAAAATAAATTCATAGTTTTAGCTTCAGATTTCTCACAAGATTCTCTACATGTGGTTTGAAGGTGAGCGAGTCATCAATGAAGATTCCCAGATATTTATATGTGTGAACCAACTCTATCTCATTATCTTCAAGCGTGGTTACTGATGGGATTGTTTGGGTCCATTTCCTTGATTTAGAAAACAACATGAGCTTTGTTTTGTCTGCATTGAGAACAAATTTAGCTGAAGTAATGGATTTGCATGAATCACCATGAGTTCTTCCACATGGAAGTATTTCCAGCTGTCAGAACACAAAAGAAAACAAGTGAGAAAACTCCTGAGGAACAAGCAGAGAGGAAAACACTGGACTGCAATTACCACCACTGATAGGTAGCAGTCTGGTAGAGAGTGGAGGTGTCTGTTAGTCTTTAAACTCTACTGAGTGAATGAGCTGATGACAAACATCGAGAGCCCAGGAAAACTGGAGATCAAGCCAGCCACCTGAGAGGAAAGAGGGATGGAAGGAGACAGAGAGGAAGCAGAGGAAGAAAAGAAGGAAAACAAACCTGACCTGCTAGGACCATCACAAATTTCTATCTGCTCTGAAAAGGTAGTACAAAAATGTCCCATCTGTGTTGTTTCAAACAGTCCAGCTTAAATTACAAAACTTAAAACTAATCTTACACTAAACTCTGAAATAACACTATATATATATAATGTTCTTCCTCTACCCCCCCCCCCCCCCCCCTTTTTTTTTTAATTTTGCACATGTCGAGGAGCGTGTCAGGTTGCATTTCACTGTGTGTTATACTTGTATAACTATGTATGTGACAAATAAAGAACCTTGAACTTGATTAAACACAGTCAACTCTGTGTTATCAGTGAGGGAACTAATGAACACTTATATAGATAATCCCAAATATCCCAAATTTAAAGACAAGCGGAAACTTTGGGTTATTAAAATTACACTTTTAAGCATGGCAACACTTTTTTATTGTTCTTTATTCAAATGACATTTAATACATGTCAGTCTGCTGATGAGCCTTGTGTCAGCACTGAGGTGGAAGTTGTGGGCTGTAAAGAGGATTTGTCACAGTGGACAGTTTCATGTCACATGACTGACTTCCTCTTAAAAACAAAAGTGACACTTTCCTTGTGTGCTTACAGCTGGAGAGTGTTTGTTTTTTGTTCAGTCAGCAGCAGATTTAAAGGACTTTGTGTTTGTTAGAGGTTTTTACAGGAGGATGATGTTGCTGATGATCCTGCTCCTCATAAATGGTAAGAAATTGAATGCAGATCAATCTGCACTCACACCACAGTTAAAGGCAGATAGCCTCACAGTGTGGTGTGTGTGTGTGTGATGATTTAAATTAAGGCATTGCTACAAAATACAAATGTAATGATGTGTGCCCTGTGAGAGTGGAGAGAGGCTTCTGCCCAAGACAGAAATAATAGAGAAGTAAGAGCGACTTTACATTTACAGAGTAAAGATTCATGTTTCATGCTTTGTTATATTTGACTTGATTACACTTTAAATTAATCACATATTTTTGCATTTAAAAGTAAGCACAAAGCACGGCTTTGGAACCGATGTTACAAATGGAGAGCAAATGGAGCCAGGATGAGAAGATGAGTCAAGAGAGAAAACACTTACAGTTGCTGAAGCAGGCGGAGACTGACTGACGCAAGGATTCTGAGCTCCTGACATGAAGAGAACGATGTCTGAGTGGAGAACAGGTGGGTGGTGTCTCTCTTTTAACCCCGACCCCGTGGTCAGCTGATCACAACCTGACAAGACACCCCCCCTCCGTAGATCAGCACCCGACGGTCCAGGATGGTGGCCATGGAAATCTGAGATGAGGGAGGGGTCCAAGATAAAGCGGGACGGCACCCAGGAGGGTTAATCGATGAACCTGGGCCGGGCCGGGGAGCGAGGCGCCAGCGAGGAAGTAATGTGCCGCTTAAGCTGTGAGACGTGAAAAATAGGATAGACCTTCATGGCAGATGGAAGCCGGAGATGATAAGTTACGGGGTTGAGCCGGGCGGTGATCTCATACAGTCCAATGAATCTGGAAGTGAGCTTCCTGGACTCAGTACGGAGCCTCAGGTGCCTTGTGAAGAGCCAGACATGATCCCCCGGCTGAAAAAGATGACACAGATGGTGGCAGCGATGATGCTGCTTGGCGTACAGAGCGTTGGATCGGGAAATGGCAGCCTGCGCCTTGATCCAGGCCAGACGACAGCGGCGGACCATCCGTTCAGCCGCAGGTACTTCAGCCTCCACCTCCTGATGGTCGAAAATAGGAGGATGGAAACCATGACAGACTTCAAAGGGCGAGAGACCGGTGGCAGAAGAGACGTGAAGGTTATGAGACAGCAGGTAACGAGGCCAAAGCAACGGTTGGGTGGAGACGAAGCACCTCAAAAAGCGCCACAGTTGTTGATTGGTCCTCTCAACCTGTCCGTTGGTCTGAGGGTGGTAGCCGGACGAGAGGCTGGGAGAGGCTCCAATCAAGCAGCAAAAGGCTTTCCAGAACCTGGCAGTGAACTGGGGCCCCTTGTCGGAGACTATGTCCTTGGGGAACCCATGAAGCCAGACATCATGGTCCAAGAAGAGCCGTCCATTTAGCAGAAGGGAGGCCAGCCAGCACGACCAGATGCACCGCTTTTGAAAACCGGTCCACGAAGGGGAGGATGGTGTCGAGACCGTCCACGGACGGGAGGCCGGTAACAAAGTCAAGGCCGACATGGGACCAGGGACGTCTGGGCACAGGGAGAGGGCGAAGGTTGCCGGCTGAAGGCTGAGTTGAGGACTTAGCCCGAGCACAGGTGTCACAGGCGGAAACAAATTCACGGACGACCCGAGTCATGGGGGGGCACCAGAAGGCACGGCGGAGGAGTTGAAGGGTCCTGTTGGGCCCTGGGTGACCAGAGGGTGGGGAGGAGTGAGCCCAAAGCAAGGCCTCCTGACGGCACCATGAGGGCACATAGAGCCTCCCTGCAGGGGTGTCAGGCGGAGCTGGTTCGGCGACCAGGGCGTCCCGGATGGAGTCCTCCAGAGGCCACCGAAGGGGGGCAGCAAACCAATGGGCAGGTAGGATGGGTCCAGGGTGAGACGTGAGGCTGTCGCGGGCAAACTGTTTAGCGAGGGCGTCCGCCTTAGCGTTCTTGGAACAAGGACGGTAGGCAAGGTGGAAATTGTAAGACTCAAAGAATAGGGCCCAACGAGCCTGCCTTGGGTTGAGCTGCTTGGCAGTTTGAATATGGATCAGGTTCTGATGATCAGTCCAGATCAGAAAAGGGTCCTTCGCTCCCAGAAGCAAATGGCGCCAGTCTTCTAAGGCCCACTTGATGGCCAGGAGTTCTCGGTCCCCGACACTGTGCCATTGCTGCGTGGGAGAAAATTTCCTTGAGAAATAGCAGCATGGGTGAAGTTTCCCATCTCTGTTCAGAAAGGACAGCACCGGCGCCGACATCAGAGGCATCCACCTCCACCACAAAAGCTCTAGCAGGATCAGGGTGGAGTAGGACGGGGGCCGTAGTGAAACCGTGGATAAGATCCCGGAATGCCTGTTTTGCGCCTGGGGAGAGGCAGAAGGGTTTAGGCAGGTTAGCTGGTTTGGTGAGAGATGTCAGCGGGGTGACAATGGTGCTGAAATTTCTAATAAAGCGCCGATAGAAATTGGCAAAACCCAGGAAGCTCTGAAGTTGCTTAAGGCTGGAGGGCTGAGGCCACTGGGTCATGACTTGGACCTTCTGCGGGTCCATGGTCAGGCCATCAGAGGAGATGGTGAAGCCGAGGAAGGTGGTGGACCGCTGATGGAAGAACATCAGCACCATTGTGTGCTCATAAAATGTACAACGTGCATCTTCCCTATAGTCAGAAGGAAACAACAAATTCACATTTTATGGTCATCTTCTCTTCATCTGAGACTCCATCATTAAATCTCCCAATTTATTAACCGTTTCAGTAAAAGACCCTCTTCTCCAGTGTTATTAGGGATTGAGGCACACATGCCTCACCAAACATCACACACTCCTTTGTGCCATTTGCTTTGCCTGTCCAGATGTTTGCCATCAAGGACAGTGAATATGTCTGAACCTGTAGGTAAATTAATACCACAAACACATACTAACACTGATGTTAGTGCTTCTCGAGTTTTAAGGTAAAACCCAAAAGTAACCATGAATTTCCACACAGCCAACATATGTCAAACACTTCTGAGCTACATTTTACAACAGAGTTATAGCTCTTACCTCTCTGTCTATGCCGTGAACTGTACTCTTTACTATTGTAGGGCCACCAGCCCGTTTAAAAGATGTAAACCCTCTCAGGGCATTTACAATTATCTTTACTGTGCCCACATCAGTGATTGGGGAAACCAAAACAACCACATTTAACTCTTTCAGCATGTTTGAGGCCTATCATGCCTCAATGAAATGTGATGACCCCAAAATCCTATCTTTACGGTGTCAAATGTGTCATAATTGAGTACACATGTCAAAAGAATTCACAACTATTGTTACTATGTTTACTCAGACAATGAGGGCCTAATGCACTTACGCATCAGGAACTCACATGCTAATTAATCAGTCTCGCTACCCTACACAATGCGCACAAGTTGCTGTAAAAGTTGAATGCTATAATTACTCCAGTCACTTTTACTCATGCTCAGGACTCTAACAGAGTTTGTGATGTTCGGAGAGTCATGTAAATGCATATCATTTATAAAATGATTATTAACGTCACACCAACGACCTCCTAAACTTAAAAACATACTAAGCTTTCTAGGGAAAGTGATTGGCTGTTTTAAGCAGGTGTGATCTGCATTCATTCGCTGATCCCTCTTTGGTGGCTCAGAGTCTGCTCTGCAGTCGTTGAGTTGGAGCTTGGCACGCCCTTGTTGGAGGAGGGCATTCTTTTCACCCCTCACCCTCTCGTTCCAACGCAGCTTTATGGTTATTGCTGTGGTTCTGGAATCTTTTCATGATGACTAGTAGGGCCCCAAACCGCACGACCTTTGACCTACACCAATGCCTGGGCTGTCAGCTCTGCTATGAACGGTCCCTGCTTCTCGCTGGGTCTCTGAAGACTTCTGATCAGCACCCAGACTCAGTCAGGCCCGATCAGAATCATCCTTCGTGTGAAGACAGATGGTTGATTTCACACAGAGGTTCAGCGCAACAACTACTGAAGCAAATTAAATCTTTTTAAAATGTCAGATATTTTTCCTGTACTTCCTTCTGAAAAAATGTGAACAGAGGTGAGATTTTAAGCTGAGTCTCAGTCTGCAGATTCCACCCTTGGGATGATTTCGTCCAGCAATACTCTGGCTCCTGCACCTGTATCTCTTTACTAGGAGGAAAAACTTCTAACCATTTGGAAAACATGTCAACCATCATCATCATCACAATAATAATAATGGATTGCATTTATATAGCGCTTTTCGAGAACCTCAAAGCGCTTTACATTTCCACTATTCATTCACTCTCACATTCACACACTGATGGAGGCAAGCTATAGTTGTAGCCACAGCTGCCCTGGAGCAGACTGACAGAGGTGAGGCTTCAAACTAGTGATGTTCGATTCGTGAACGAATCGTTCAATACTCGAGAATCACTTTACTGACTGGTGAATCATGATTCACAAGCGCAACTGACTCACTGACTCATCCCTGTTGCTGTTAGCAAACTAATTCCATTAGTAGAAATATATCTAGCTTATAATTAAAATTGTGGGGAAATAAACAACAACCAGTTTATTAACAAAAACATTCCTGCTCTGAACTGGAAGAAAAAACCCTGAGTAGAAGCTCACATCAAGACAATAGCTCCTCGGTTCACAGCAGCATCGCTCAGCTAGCATGCTAACAGCACATTTGAGGTACTCACCCCCTCCCTCGCTGTGCTGAATCATAGCGTAAGGCGAATCACTCACCCCCTCCCTCCTGGCTCAAAGCTTAAACGAGTTGAACGAATCACTGACTCACTAATCCCCTCGCTGTGCTGAATCATAGCGTAAGGCGAATCACTCACCCCCTCCCTCCTGGCTCACAGCTCAAATGAGTTGAACGAATCACTGACTCACTGACTCACCCCTCCCTTCCTGTTAAGAATCACTCACTGATTCACCCCCTCCCTCCTGGCTCACAGCTTCTTCTTCTTCTTCTTCTTGGTTGGCAACCAATGTTAAGGCACTTCATCGCCCCCTGGCTCACAGCTCAGTGGACATATAGATGAGAAAATATATATTTGACACATTTAACGAAAATACAAATAAAATAAAAATTAATAAATGTTCCCTTTAGAATTTTTTTGTTCTTTTTTGCTCTAAAGAAAATAGTTGTTTTCTTTTACAATCATTCATCTTAGCAGTAGGATTTACATTAAAAGATAAACAAATTAATTTTGAGTGAAAATATACATTTTTGCACTCTCTGGTCAACTGACTCAAATGACTCAAATGACTCAAGAAACCCGATTCACTTTGGTGAGTGACTCATTAAAACTCGATTCAGTAAAAAGAATCAAATTTACCATCACTACTTCAAACCACATTTTCCTTTGAGTTCAGTGAAGTTCAGTTATAGATCATCAAAACCGTATCTGAACATGGACTTAACCCCCCTGTAGAAATTTAATACCTGTACATGAACTTTAATCCCACAAACCACAGTAAAAAGCCATGGACAAAAACATCATGAAAAAAACTCAAGGAAAACATAGAAAACATTGTTTCATGTTAAACCTGGATAAACCTGGAATTCCTCCTTTTGACACATGGTCTCTCCCATGAGTCTACTTATCAGAACTAGGAGAATAACAAAAAGGAAAAGGTTAGTTACACAAATTCTCAGATAACATCAGGGCTTCTCCTTCTGAGTAATTTCGCTTCAGCCCTGTAAACTCTGTGTTAAAGACTAAAATCAGCATTAATGTCATGTTAAGTGGGTCTAACTCTTGGCTCTGCCTGGGGCCTGCATCCACACCACAATTACCTAGAAACCAAAATTGGTGAGTAAATACAAACTTCACACTTACAAACAACTGTAGGTTATAAGAGTAATAAGCGATCCAACACCACAGACAAAAGTGTGCATATGCAGTTTTTTTCCCGAAATCATTAAAACACTACTGTTACCATAATTTGCCCAACCCATGGATTATCCCATGTGTTTAATTAAAACTACTGTAACCAGTAACTTTTCTTAAGTAATGTCACTCGCTTGTTTTCACACTTTGAGCTCAACACCTTAAAATGAATAACGATATGATAATGAGGCCCACACTAAGATGCTCTGTAATCACTGCACAACCTGCTTCATTTCACTCATGTCTGCCTGTGTGATGCCAAACCCTTAGAGAGGAAAAAAAAAACATTAGCCAGTGGTGTGTCCTCACAGGTCAGGCCTGGATCAACAGATTCCAGAGGTGCTGCTGTAAATCATGTCGTCAACCCTCATTGTCTGTAAAAGGAGTGATACTGATTTTAACACAGTATGTGTTTCACATTGAATACACATTTTCCCCCTGCATGATTTAACATTTTCCAACAATACAGTGTGTTACTGTAACCAACAAGCAGCCAGGAAAACACAGTTTTCTCTACACAAAATCAGTAACACAGAAAAGTGCTATTTAAAGGGTTAGGTCTGCAAGGCCTGCCCACACTCATGTGAACCTACAGTCTCCCCTCCTCTGGTCTCTGTCATCCTCCTGCTCCTGCAAAAACAAGCAAACAAAAACACATACATCCACTATTTTTTCACTGTTTGGGGTGGATTAGGCATTAGCAGTGACTAATCATAAAATAGTTACCGTGTTCTTAATTTTGAGTCAGTCACACTTAGTCCACATGATCAGTCCAGCCACAGTCCAATCACATACATTCATTCAGTCACACGCAATCATACCAATCATTGCTGATAGTGGAAAACCGCGCATGAATTTAAATATCCACTGACGGCAATATTACATCATTCCAAAAACAAAAACAATTCTTACTGCTTTTGAAATGGATTGAATCGCTACAGTCCTTTTAAAACAGAGGGCTTACCATCTAATATGGTCAGCGTCCTAGGTAGGTGAATTTCCTCAGAAGCCCATTGTAATCTAGAGAAGCTCACCTTATATTTGCTCTCAATTAAAGTATTTTATAGCGCTTTTGCTCCCCATCTTGCAGGCCTGCTTTTAAATCATCAACACACAAAATCTCACCCCTGCCAGGTATCGCCTGGCAGGGGTGAGACCTAACTTAACTGACAAAATCAGCCTGGTACTAATAAAAAAAACAAAAAATAATACAAATCTGCCAGAAATCAAAGGAAAAGTTTTGCTTTTTGGTGACACAACATGCTGTAGGGATTAGAACCTGCCATGCAGTGCTGCAGTCACTGCTTCCGCTCATGTTCCCCACATCATATTTACTGGTTGCCCACAAGTATCCAAAATATAACACAATTCTAGAAAGTCTGGGGCCAACAAACATAGTTCCACCTGCTAAGCAGCTGCACAGTTCACAAAATACAAATGTTCACCATTTAAAGCTTCCTAAACACTATATATATCAATATTTTATCACAGGAATGTGAATTTCTTCCCCAGGTCTGTGCTTTTTCACTTCTTTTTCATTTTCACAGACCCAATCATTGCATTTAGCTTTTCTCCCTTTTTTTCCCGCTGAAGTAAACGTCTAACATGTCATCATCACATTTCACAAAACAAGTTTGGTCTCATGTAATCAGAATGTATATCTGGGTGCAAGCTTCACCCATACATCAGAAACAGGAAACTCAACCCTACATCTTATTCACTTGTTTTATAATCCAGTCATCCTTCCTATGCTATTAACTCACGTAGTTGACAGGACAGCAGCATGTTCAAAATATTATCACAAAAATAGAATTTCCCTCATACAGTAAATTACTTGTGCTGCATCAATCAAGCAGAAAGCATCTCACAATTTACTCTATTAACAACCAAATTTATTGTCTGATCACTGGTTGGTCAAACCAGAATCTTTCTTCCCTTTCACAAAAGTTTAGCTGTTGTCCTGCAACCTGGAGAGTTAATTGTCAGCAGTGGATACACTCAACATTTGATAACAAGTATCTGTTTAATTTAAACTATTTTAACACTGATGAGAGATAACAAGCTGATCTTCATTGCATGTGTGTTTGTGTTAGTAGGCAGCATTAATGGATGTGTGTGCAGTGGAGCTGCAGATTCAGCAGGGCATGTTCTTAAAGCTGCCTTTCCTTCACATTTCTCTGTTTATATGTGTTTGTATGCATTTTATTTTTACCTTTGTTGCGATCCTACATACTTTTCTCAACCTTCATAAGACAGCTGGCCACTGTAAGAGTCAAAGTCAATGTTTATGTTTTGCTTATTTGTTATGGTGGCACAGGTGTATAACTTTACCTGCATCTCAGGTGATGGCATGTGGGTGTGGTCACAGTCTATTTACCTGATCTCAGCGCTATTTGTAAATTGATTGAAAGCGCAAACGTTTGTTTTTGTTTTGTTCTTAAAATAAATGCGCAAAGTACAAGTACGACTCATCATGGATTATTGGAAGCGCGTCACAGGGACACAACCAATTCAGCCGGCCGCGGCTTTATTTATTGATGAAAGTCGCAACAGCCACAGTTTTCCAACTCAACTCAATTGTGTTCTCACATTAACAACAACAGACTTCATTTTAACTCCATGCTCTCTTCTCCCCACTTCTCACAGCTTCTGTCTCTCTCCTGCATCTGCAGCAGTTCACAGTTGTGGCGTGTCAGGGGCCCAGTGGGCCGTTCTTCAGCTTTGTCTTTTGTCTTTCACTCTTTTCAGTCTCTGCCTTTGCCATTTCAGCTCCTAGTATGGCAAATGTGAAACTCACAGTCTTCTCAAGTCCATTCCCACACAGTGATATCGCAGGTGAACCTCCCAGCTTGTGATCAGGGGCGCATGCTTCCATGGTATTTATACATGCTGCTGAACCCTTTAAGGTTTAGGGTTTAGGGCAGTGTTGCTGTCTGTTCACCTTGTTGACTCTTGAAGTCGACGCTGTTGCTCTTGAACTGCATTTTGTCTTCAGGGAGAGATTGATTGTCCTCGAAGCTTGTTCTTCAGGTTAAGATGTTCATGGAGTGAAGCTGTGTAATATTCAGCCAAAACACGGGCTGGGTGTGGTTCCAATTATGTTAATCTGTCATTTTGTTCCGGCCGTTGTAGTATAAAGACCTCATCAAGACAGTTTACTGTATAAACAAAACGTCATTCATGTGCCAATCAAAAAGCTACTTTGAGTACATTTCAGAGCCTGTATTGTAGTTAAAGTTAAATAACTATTTCAAGTTTTACTGGAGTAGTTTTAACACACATATTTGTACTTTTACTTGAGTACAGACAGTCTGTACTTTTGCCATCTCTGCACACAGCTGATTCACGTGTGTGTCTCTGTGTCCTTACAGTTTCCCACCAAGTCTTCACTCTGCAGGTGTATGAGGGGGCGGAGTCAGTCCTACTGCCCTGTCACATCCCGTTTGTATCTGGACCCACCACAGTGATGTGGAGCTGCTACGACCTCAATCCTCCAACCGTCCACCAGCGTCAGCAGGAAGACGACAAGCTGACAGATCAAAACCAGTGTTACAGAGACCGAACATCCATGAAGACTGACGCTCTGCAGACTGGAGACTTCAGCCTCACTCTGAGGAAACCCCACATCTTTGACAGCGGCAACTACACCTGCACCATCAGAGTGACGGGAGAAGAACCCAGACTGACAGATGTTCAGCTGCAGGTCAAAGGTCAGCAGCACACTCCAGTACTTAAAGGGTTAAGGCGTATGGGAAGGGATCTTAAAACTGGATTATAGATGGCAGAGAGCCACGTCCCCTAAATGCAGTGTTCCTTTTCGGAAAGCAAATGCAATTGGCACACTCAGACCATGATTCTGCTTGCTACAACTGATGGACAGGACAGGTAAAAAAGAAAAAAAATATGTTCTTGGTCTTATCTGTTACCACCTGTAGCCTCAGTTCATCAGTGTTGTTGATGAGGGATCTGGCATTGATGAGGAAAACGCTAGGTAGCAGTTCTTTCACCGGCTGCCTCTGTAGCCTCACTAGAGTATCAGCCATGCATCCTCACTGTATCCCCTTTCCCGTCACCTGCCTGCAGGGATGGGAATGATGGAGAGCCAGGTTCTTTGCTATATCTCTTGATCAGTCATGGAAGCGGAGGAACTCTTGTGAAACATTCCTCTCACTGCAAACTTGGATCTTCAGATGGTCATGCCAGCTGTAGATGTTGTTTGCAAAGCAAAACATAGATTTTATAGCAAAAGCAATATGATTGAAAACTTCCAAATAAAATAATGAAATGAGGAACACAGAGCTGCAGTGTCTATGTGTGCCACCACCTACCCACCAGACTCCCTGGTATAATTCTCAAACACGTAGCCTAAAGCAGATAACTCGTAAGCTGGAGAGGAAATGGCGTGTCACAAATTTAGAGGATCATCATTTAGCCTGGAGAAATAGTTTGTTGCTTTATAAGAAAGCCCTCCGCAAAGCCAGAACACCTTACTATTCGTCACTGATTGAAGAAAATAAGAACAACCCCAGGTTTCTCTTCAGCACTGTAGCCAGGCTGACAAAAATTCAGAGCACTGTTGAGCCAACAATCCCTTTAACGTTAACTAGTAATGACTTCATGAACTTCTTCACAAATAAAATTTTAACCATTAAAGAAAAAATGACTCATAATCATCTCACGGATGTAATATTATCTACAGCTACTTTTAGTACCATTGATATTCATTTAGAGTCTTTTTCTCCAATTGATCTTTCGGAGTTAACTTCAGTAATTACTTTATGCTGCAATAGGTGTTGGCCGCTGTGAGATTCCCATGATGCACTGAGTGTTTTTTCTTCAGTCCACTTTTTTATGCAAAATATGGTTATACACCTCTGTTCATTTAGTTATTAGTTATTGTGTGGATGCCCTCAAAGGGCTTCCACACTATTGAGTTCCTGTTTCTCTTTATTGTGTGGATGCCTCAAGGCATCCACACTATTGTTTTCCTGTTTCTCTTTATTGTGTGGATGCTGGAAGCATCCACACTATTGAGTTCCTGTTTCTCTTTATTCTTTATTATTTTGTGGATGCTTTATGCATCCATACTATTGAGTTCCTGTTTGTCTTTATTGTGTGGATGCTGGAAGCATCCACACTATTGAGATCCTGTTTCTCTTTAAACTTTATTCTTCAAGTTGCTCCCCCATTTTTTGCCGTGTAAATACTCCCTCAGTTTTCAGCCGATTTTCTCCGTTCAAACTCTAAACTGTTCTGCTATTTCTGCTAATTCCGGCTATATCTTTTGGTGTTTATTACTATTATACTTTTTAAAATATTACACTTTTTGTGTCCCATTGAAATGAATGGAAAACTTCCACAATTCTGCTAAAACTTGCTTGGTTTTGAAACTTAACTGCTTCCTCATACTTTCACCTAGAAACTCCATTCAAACTTTAAAATGTTCTCAGACTATTGGGCTATTCCTGTGTGATTCAGCTTTTTCAGATCTTCTACCGTTTTAATTTTATACCTCTTTAAGTTTTCAGTTGCAAAATTGTGATTTTTCAGAAAATACATGCGTTGCTATGGTTGCTATGCAATTAACTCAGAGTGAGTGCTGGTCTGTTCTGAATTTTCTCTTCATGTCCGAACAACTTCTTGCTACTCGCTCAATTTCCACTCAACCCCCACAAATTATACATCAAAACGTAGGTATTTTTCTGCTGGCTTTCAGACAATGTTACTGTCTTTATTGTGAGATTTACCGTTTTTTCGCAATTCACCTCGAAGTGACACATGGTCAGGTTACTTCCCATTCAAAGGCAATAGGGAGGTTTTGAAATTCAGAGCTGAAATTCTGTAACGGGAGGCATTTTGAAATCGCCATATCTCCTTAACAAAGCAAAGTTAGGACATGAGGCTTGTGCCAATATATCTTCAGACACTGCTGACACTCACAGTGGAATCAGTTTTTACAATTATCTTACCGTTGAGCAATGAATTACGTTTGTTTGAGGGGTGGAAATCTGTCCTTCTCTCAGTCTTCAAACTCTGGAAATGAAGCCGTTTCTTCTCTCGTCATATCTCCGCGACGGAGGTACAAAGAGCTATGAAAATCGCAGTCAAAATACACCAAAGTCCGCTGATTCACCCAGTACAAGAATTATTCTGCTAGCCCTCCTAGTTTTTGAGTTACACGACGTAACTCCAAAAACCGGCGTTTTTCGCCGCTCACCGCGATCTAACTCTGACTGCTCAAGTCTCTGTGTCTTAGACACCCGCCCCCTTTGTGACCAGACCTCATTTGGCTCAGAGGGTTGAGCCGCTGCTGTGGGACCCGGTGGCAGAGGTTCGAGTCCTACCTGTGACAGTTGCTACACATCTTCCCTGCTTACATGCACTCTTCTTTCTTGACACTCTTCAGTGTACCCTTACACATAAAGCCATCTCCATCAAGCGCGTCTACACCTCTTTTTTAGCAGAAATCTGTCCTTCTCTCAGTTTTCAAACTCTGGAAATGAAGCCTTTCTTCTCTCGTCATATCTCCGCGACGGAGGTACAAAGAGCTATGAAAATCGCAGTCAAAATACACCAAAGTCCCCTGATTCACCCAGTACAAGAATTATGTTTTTGAGTTACACAACGTTTTGTAACTCCAAAAAACAGCGCTTTTCGCCGCTCACCGCGATCTATTTCTGATTGCTGATCTATTTGTTTTCCAGCCGCCCGCCCCCTTGCCGGGTGGCGCAATCAGTAATGACACGGCTCTGCACCTCAAAGGTCGTGGGTTCAATCCCACCTTGCTTCAACATTTTTTTTTTCATTACAAATTTAAACACTATCACAGACCTGTCATTTATATTGATCATTTATTACAATTCTGCAAAGTTTTATCATTTTAGCAGCTTTTCTAATATAGACCGAAATACATACAAGTACACAGCCTAATGAAGCAGACAGAGGCAGTAGCTCTGATTGGTGAATTTGAGCAGAATCAGGTTGTTCTTTCATTTCATTTCTTTATTTATTTCACACATGGTTCATCGTGTTTCTTTTTCTACATACAGAACCTTCTGCCTCTTTTCAGCAGAAATTCTGCTCATTCACCTCTTTTCAGCGCAACGTTCTGCTTCTTTGCCTCTTTTCTGCAGAAATTCTGCTGATTCATCTCTTTTCTGCTCATTTCAGCCTTTTCACCTTTTTCAATGCTTTCATCTTTTTCAAATCATAGAGTTCAAATCAAAATATAGTATTTTTACCAAAGCATTGTATTTGTACGGAGTACAGTATTTCTGCCAAATCATAGAATTACTGCAATTTCATAGTATTTTCAGGAATCCCTTTTGTTATAGTATTACTTCTAAGTCATAGTATTTCTGCTTATTCATAGTATTTGTACTGAAACATAGTATTTCTGCCAAATCATAGTATTACTGCTATTTCATAGTATTTGAGTGAAATTACAGTGTTTCTGCAAAAACATTGTATTTCTGCTACTTTATTTCCGCTGTATTACGTAGTGGCAAAGTAGGAGGCTGACTGTTACTAAGTGCATCAGTGTACATAGGTCATCTGTTGTGTTGGAGTGCCCTCTTGTGGCGCCTTTTGGGTAGTGCCTTAGTAAACGTGAACACTGCAAAGTAGTGGTATCAGACTGGTTTGTAGTGGAGGAATTTGTTGCCAGTTTCTTTCATCTTTAATCCGTATTCATGTTTTAATGTAATAACTTTTGTGGCACAATTACCACAATATGGCAGAAATACTATGTTTTGGCACAAATACTTTGATTTGGTAAACTTTAGCTTCCTCACCACTTTTCTGCAAAAGTTTCATTTTTTTCACCCCTTTTCAGCACAAATTCCAGATTTTTTTGGCTGTTTTCAGAAAAAAAAAATAATAATAAGCAATGTTCTGCTTCTTTGCCTCTTTTCTGCAGAAATTCTGCTGATTTACCTCTTTTCTGCGACATTTTCAGCGCTTTTATGTGTTATCAGGACAATTCTCAGCAGCTTCTGCTCATTCCACCATAATTGTCAGTCTCTCCATCTCTTCCTTTGTCAGAGTGAGTTTGGCACAGTGAGTATGGTTGTTGCCTTGAACCCAGGAGGGCTAGGTTCAAATCCTGCTTAGGACAACATTTTTTTTCACAACCATACAACTTTTGCTACTTTTCATCTTTTTCATCTTTTCAGCAGACAGCTTCAGCGTTAAGGCATCCACACAGCATTTTCGCAGGAAATGCAATTTTTTCTAGTTCTTTATTATTCCGGGTGTTTCCGTACGTTTTTCGCCGTGGATCTACTTCCGCAATTTTCAGCCGATTTTCACCGTTCAAATTTTCAACTATTCTGCTATTTTTGCTCATTCCGGCTATATCTTTTGCTATTTTTTGCTATTATACTTTTTGAAATATTACGTTTTTTTCCTTTAATTTGTCCCATTGAAATGAATGGGAAACTTGCGCAATTCTGCTAAAACTTGCTTGTTTTTGAAACTTAACTACTTCCTCATATTTTCACATAGAACAACCATTCAAACTTTAAAATGTTCCCAAATTATTGGGCTATTCATGTATATATCAGCTTTTTCAAATCTTTTACCGTTTTATTTTTATCACTCTTAAAGTTTTGAGTTGCAAAATTTTGATTTTTCAGAAAACACATGCGTTGTTATGGTTGCTATGCACTTGGCTTCAAGTGTGCCACTGAAGGTTTAGCAGTCTTCTCTTCATGTCCGAACAACTTCTTGCTACTTGCTCAATTTTCACTCAACTTGCACGCATTATACATCAAAACGTAGGTATTTTTGCTGGCTTTCAGAAAATGTCACTATCATTGTTGTGGGATTTATAGAATTTTGGCAAATCCCCTCAGACCAACACAAGGTCGGAAAAGTCTCCATACAAAGTCAATGGAGAGTTTGTTCAAAATCACCGCTTGATTTCTGTCATGAGAGGCATTTTCGAATCGTCATATCTCCTTAACGAAGCGAAGTTAAAACATGAGGCTTGTCCCAGTATATCTTCAGACACTCCTGACGCTCACAATTCAAGATTTTTTTTCTCACCTATTACCGTTCTGAGATGAGTTACACTTGTTTGAGGGTAGGAAATTCGTCCTTCGCTCAGATTTCTTCAGATTTCAAACTCTGGAAATGAGGCAATTTTTTCTCTCGTCATATCTTTTTTTTGGATTCCCACAGAGACCTGAAAATTTCCATGACTGTTCACCAAAGCCTGCTGTCTCTTACGGTGAAAGAATGATATCGATACTCCAAATAGATTTAGAGTTACAAAGCTTTGTTCGAGAGCAAGTCAGGGCAGTTTTCTCTTCGCCTCTACTCAGTTATGGTGCATTAGAAGTCAAATATCTTCAATTATTCATATTTTAATGATAGATTGTCAACACTTGAAGATTCCCCCATCTCTTCTGAAGAAAACGGTGTAAGAATGACTGTTCTAGCCCCTACGGTTAGGAAATTATAGCCATTTGTTTGAGGGGAGTCCTGACTATGAGAAATAGACTGCAGAAATCCTGTCTCTGTGCTGCGTGTGTGTAAAAGCAGGTGCACCTGTTTTGGCGGGAAAAAGCACAGAGCCTCTCTGATTGGTGGATTCAAATTTAGCAGCTCCCAGGCTGCTTGACTGACCTAGAAACTTGATTTTCTCTCCCTCTGTGTGTGTGTGTGTGTGTGTGTGTGTGTGTGTGTGTGTGTGTGTGTGTGTGTGTGTGTGACACACAGAGAGAGAGAGAGAGAGCCTTTTTATGGGAGCATCTTATTGTATGATTTAAATTCAATATATTTAGACTGGTTGACTGAATTTGATCCTGTGTGAGTCTCTCTGTGCTTGTGTGTTTCTATATTTGTCCATCTTTGTGATTGTGTGATTGTTATAGTTTTTTTACAGAATTTTTTTTTCATTTCACAGTTACATTTGAGGGACCCTTAGCATGTTCAGCATTTGTTCAGCTGTCCATTTTGCTTTTCTAATTTTTCTATATAAGTTATTACTATTGTGCTAAGTCATAGCATTGCTGCTGCTTTTCAGCATTTGTGCTAAATACAGCATTTCTGCTAAATCATACTATTTCTGCTTTTTCATGAGATTTGTGCTAAATACAGCATTTCTGCTAAATAATACTTTTTCTGCTATTTTATGAGATTTGTGCTAAATACAGCATTTCTGCTAAATCATACTTTTCCTGCTATTTTATGAGATTTGTGCTAAATAGAGCATTACTGCTAAATCATACTTTTTCTGCTTTTTTATGAGATTTGTGCTAAATACTGCATTTCTGCTAAATCATACTATTTCTGCTATTTTATAAGATTTGTGCTAAATAGAGCATTTCTGCTAAATCATACTATTTCTGCTTTTTATGAGATTTGTGCTAAATAGAGCATTTCTGCTAAATCATACTTTTTCTGCTATTTTATGAGATTTGTGCTAAATAGAGCATTTCTGCTAAATCATACTATTTCTGCTTTTTATGAGATTTGTGCTAAATAGAGCATTTCTGCTAAATCATACTATTTCTGCTTTTTTATTAGATTTATGCTAAATACAGCATTTCTGCTAAATCATACTATTTTTGCTATTTTATAAGATTTGTGCAGAAATTAGTATTTCTGCTAAAAATTATACTATTTTTGATTAATTATAGTTTTTCTACCAAATCATACTTAAGTATTTCTGTGTTTTTTTATAGGATTTGTACTTCATATAGTATTTCTGCTTAATTACAATATTTCTGCCATTTTATAGTATTTGTGCTAAAACATAGTATTTCTACTAAATGCAGTATTTCTGGGTAACCATAGTATTTCTATATATTTCTGCCAGGTCCCCAGGGAGTTTATCCTCTGTGAGGAGTGTAATATTCAAATTTACATGTCAGGGCCCTCATGGCTTCCCAACCAGCCAATCATATCTGAAGCCTGACACATTCAAATTTGCATATTGGGGCATTCATGGCTTCTAAGACAACCAATCATCTATTTTATATATCTATAATATTTCATATTCTTATTTTAAATGGTCAACATTTCAAGATTCCCCCATCTCTTCTGAACAAAACGGTCTAAGAATGACCGTTTTAGCCCCTACGGTTAGGAATGTATGCCTGTTTGTTTGAGGGGAGTCCTCACTATGAGAAATACACTGCAAAAATCCTGTCTCTCTCTGTGCTGTAAAAGCCTGCACTTGCTGCACCAGTTTTGGAGGGAAAAAGCACACAGCGTGTCTGATTGGTGGATTCAAATTGAGAAGCTCACAGCTGTTTTACTGACCTAGAAACATGCTGTTAACAGGCCCTGTTCACTTGCTTGTGTGTGTGTGTGTGTGTGTGTGTGTGTGTGTGTGTGTGTGTGTGTGTGTGTGTGTGTGTGTGTGAGAGAGAGAGAGAGAGAGAGAGAGACCCTCTTTAGGGCAGCATCTCATTGTTGGATAAAAATATAATATATTCAGAACGGTTGACTGGCATAGACCCTGTGTGTGTGTCTCTCTCTTTACATTTCTGTATCCATATCTGATTTTGTGTTCATCTATTGGTTTTTCTTGTTTTTTTTCCAAATTTATTTGTATTTCTATTTTTTTCCCCACAGGTGAACAATAATTAGTTTTTTTTTTCTGCTATTCACTTTACTTTTCCAGTATTTTCACTTAAGCTATTACTATTCCCACTCCCCCCGATCATCCTGACTGACACCCTCATCACCTCTGTGGACTCATTCCGCTTCCTGGGTTCCACCATCACCCAGGACCTGAAGTTGGAGCCCACCATCACCTCCGTCATTAAGAAAGCCCAGCAGAGGATGTACTTCCTGACTCAGCTGAAGAAATTCAACCTGCCAACACGGACGATGATGCAATTCTACACCGCAATCATCGAGTCCATCCTCACCTCCTCCATCACCGTGTGGTACGCTGGAGCCACTATCAGGGACAAACAGAGACTGCAGTGTGTTGTGCGCTCTGCTGAGAAGGTGATTGGCTGCAGACTCCCATCTCTGCAGGACCTGTACACCTCCAGGACACTGGGGCGTGCAGCTCGGATCACAGCTGACCCTTCTCACCCTGGACACAGTCTGTTTGACCTGCTCCCCTCAGGCAGGAGGCTCTGGTCCATTCACACCAGAACCTCTCGCCATAAGAACAGTTTCTTCCCGTCTGCTGTTGGACACATTAACAATAACCGTATGACTGTTCCCACCACTAACACATGACCCTACTCTGTGTTCACTGCATCATTCCATGTTTGGCACTGATCACCACCTGCACTCATGTATATATCTATCTACTTAGCACTTTTAATTCTTATTCTTATTTTTTTTTCATGTCTATTTAAGCGTTATTTATGACAGTATGTTTGCACTAAGCACCGCAGCAATTTCCTAATGTTGTAAACCTGCTCAACATTTGGCAATAAAACCCTTTCTGATTCTGATTCTGCTCAATCATAGTATTTGTTCTAAATCATTGTTATTATGCTATATTGTATTATTTCTGCTAAATCACAGTATTTCTACTATATTGTATTTTTCTTTCTAAATATAGCATTTCTGCTATATACCGGTAATCGTATTTCTGCTATGTTATAATATTTGTGCAAAACCAGAGTATTTGTGCTAAAACATAGTATTTCTACTAAATGTAGTATTTCTGGGCAATCATAGTATTTCTATATATTTGTGGCAGGTCCCCAGGGAATCAATCCTCTGTGAGAACTGTAATATTCAAATTTACATATCAGGGCCTGCATGGCTTCCCAACCAGCCAATCATATCTGAGGGCTGAGACATACAAATTGCATATTGAGGCCTCCATGGCTTCCCAGCCAGCTGAGAGCAAGTCAAAGCAGTTTTTGCTTCACCTCTACTCAGTTATGGTCCACTACAAGTCAAATATCTTCAATAATTCCTATTTTAATGATAAATTGTCAACATTTCAAGATTCCCCCATCTCTTCTGAACAAAACGGTGTAAGAATGAACGTTCTAGCCCTTACGGTTAGGAAATTATGGTCATTTGTTTGAGGGGAATCCTTACTGGATAAGGTTTATATATATATATATATATATATATATATATACACATATATATATATTGTCTTTAAAACATCTTTGCAGACTGTCCTGGACTGGTTGTTTTTTTGTTTTTTTTTGGGTTTTTTTAGGTCTGGTGAACTCTATCACCAGCTATTTGGTGTTGGTGTTCAGGAGAAGAGCCTTCTAATAATATTTATTCAACTTAGAATTAAAGTTCTGCTAGTTTTTTTCTGTAGCAAATAAATATTGTATAAAATATTTAAAATTACCTACATTTTTGATGTTTACAATGCCCATTGTGTGTAATACTGGAATTTCCTACTACCCGTGAACGCCTCATCTTTTACCTGACTGCCGGACATCCGCCTTTCCGCACACTTCGTTGAGTCTGCTCTCGGTGAGTGCTGCGCCTCTGCTTCTCCTCTCATCTCCTAAGTGTCTATACTCTGTTTGCGCGATTTAACAAGTTGCTGTTAGTGATTTATAAAGCCAGCCGAGGTATAACTCATGTTAAAGTAACACAATGGTTGCTTTTTAGTGAAAAATTGTCATTTTTGTATGTAAAAGCAGTGTTTGATGAGCTAACGCTAACAACCCAATGCTAACGACTAGGGTTCTTATGAGCCCAGTGTGAAATGAAGATAATTCATTTGACTGTAAACCACGGTTATTGTGTTGTTTTATTAATCACATTTGGTGTGTTCGTGTTTTTCAGTCTGTTAAATAAGGTGCAGTTAGTTGTCTTTACAAATCAGTTAGTTAAAACAGCCTCATTCGTTATGCTGTAAAGTTTTTAACGAACCGGCTTCTTAGATTCAGTTACAGCTGTCGGCAAGATCAAAGGAGCCATTTTAGGCCTCTGACCGAACACGGGAGAAAAAGAGTCACATTTGTCCAGGTCTTGTGGGTTAATTAAGAGAAAGGAGGGGGGAGAAACTGAGGATTAAACATAGGCTATGTGCCCACATGCACAGGTATTTTTGAACACTGAGACTTTCCGTTTTTGTTTTAAAAAACAATCCCGTCCACACGTAAATGCAGAAATGAAGGAAAACTCTGCTAGGAACATGCCAACGCAACAGGTGGCGATATATTCCTAACCGTGTAGAAATGTTGGCCAATCATAAGTCTAGAAGCCTCGGTGGGAAATAGCAAACAAAGATGGGGCATAAAAGCAGAACCGAGTCATATCTGTGGAGGGACAGTAACTGTGTGTGTATATGTAAGCATTTAAACACTGCAGAGAGGACAATTAACAGTAACCGTATTGTAGAAATTCATTTCACCGAAACAATAACGTGGCGCACAGTGTGACATCTTTGACGCTGCGTTTTCTAGTAAATGCAAAAATGGAGTTTTCGAAAATATCCTGCCAAGCGTTTTTAGAAATCTCAGTTTTCAGTCACCGAAAACGCCGTTTAAGTGTGGACGAAAGGTGCAAACGCATAGAAAAGTCTCCATTTTCAAAAGTACCTGTGTACATAGCTCAAGAATAATAAGAACTCCTAAACAGGAGACTTTAATTTTTAAGAACTGTTTAACAAAGGCTTGTTTGTGCCAACCTAAATCTGCAGCACAGTTTAAATTCTCACTTTGTGGAAAATTAATGAAATAAACAACAGCCCACCTTCACATAAATAAAATATGGCAGTATATTATTATTAGAATGGTACATAGATATTTATTTTAAAACTACAGCATATTTAATGATACTATGTGCAGTTGATAATATTTTAGGAAGTAGAATTTGAATGCAGACCACCTCAAATATTAAAGCCTTAAAAATATATCGTGCAGTTTTTCATGTATGAGTGTTATTGCAATCTTAAATGAGATGTAGACCAAAGAAAACAGAGGAGAGTTGTTGTTGTTTGTATTCCAGCTGTAGTAAACAAAGAAGTTTAGTGAATCATTTTGACAACAGAGAGTGATACAGTATTGATGCTGATTTGAGTTTTCTGATCCTGTATTTTTGTTCTTTGTCTTTTGTTACACAGAGTGAAATAAAGCTTGGTTTTGCCTTTGCTGGTAAGTAAACAGTGATTGTAACTGAAGCAATATGAAACTGGGATTGTGTAAACAGTGATTGTAACTGAAGCAATATGAAACTGGGATTGTGTAACATGTTTAGCAATTTACTTACAATAGTTTGGCTTTTTGTGATATCTTGCCATTTGCTCATGGGCAAAAACACATTTAGGATTTATAAACAGTAAAGCCCCCCCACTAGACCTCTGAGTGTCCCTAAAAATGTCCCTGAAGTTTAATAGGCCATTTATGTCTAATTTTAATTTTAAAGGCTTATCAAAGCATTTCTGTAGTAATTATTGTTTTTATTACACATGTTAAGGCCATTTGAGACTCTGCAATTAAATTTTGCCCTCTTTAGACTAAAGTGAGTTCATTTTGTCTGAGGTACAGTGTTGGGAAAAGTCTTTCTTCCTTGCAGATTTATTTTGTTCATGCTTTTTTGTCACATGTTTCAAATCATCTAACAGGGATGATATGAATAAATACAAAAAAGCATTTTTAAAGTGATGATTTCACGTATGAAGCAGAGAAAACCAAACCAGAGCTATCTGTTCTAATTTGAGAACATGCTGGTTTCTAATACCCAGCTGTGGAAGCCCTGATAGCAAGAACTACCATCAAGCATTTATAGTATAAAGTATCATTTGTGATTGTTGCATGCTTTGAAACTGTGATGTTATCATTTGATCAAGTGTGCAGTGCGAGCAAATCATTGCTTGTGGTATCTGCTGTGTTATGTAATAGCACCAAAGTATTAGAGCTTTACGTTAATGAGACATTTCTGTGGCTTATTGCAGATTGATAAAACGACACATCACCTTAATAAAGACGGAAATCTTTAATAAGGTGCAGAAAGAGAAGATGGGGTGTTTATAGTAAAGCTGTTGCAAACAAAGAATTTAACAGATTTTTTTTTTCACTACAGATTGTGATGCAGTATTGACTCTGATGCTGATTTCAGTTGTCTGATTCTGTATTTTTGTTCTTTTGCTACAGAGTGAAACAGAACTTCGGTTTTGCCTTTGCTGGTAAGTAAGCAGCAATTGTAACTGCAGTAATATGACATTGTCACTGTGTAACATGTTTAGCAACTTACCTAAGATAGTTTGGTTTTTGTGACATTACCATTTACTGATGGGCAAAAACAAATGGTCAGAATTTATACCTTGTAGCAGCAAAGTCCCCACACATGACCTCTGACTGTCCCTGAAGCTTAATAGGCCATTTAAGTCTGATTTTTATGTTTGAACACAAACAACTGTTTTTATACAGTTGTTCATGTTCTCCGTTTGTTTGTGGATTTACGTAGCAGACACAACTATGAACGCATTTTAGGTGAGTTAGTGTAAGTGGTAGCTTAAACACTTAAGAGCACCACAGTTGTTGATTTATATCTTCACTCATATTCTGCTTATGTATTACATTAAAGTCAGACCACTATAGAAGTATTTTTGCCTGAGTGAATAGAAGTGGTAGGTTGAACATTTAAGCAATAATAAAAAACTCACAGAACCAGAGTTGTGAGTAGGCAATGTTGTGTATGTTAAAGCCTGTGTGTAATTTATATACACTAAGTTTAAATCAGTTTCTTAATAATTTGCTTGATGCAATGTGTTTGAAAATTATATATAAAAGGGAAATATTGCAAAATACAAAAAGATTCCTGCCAACAGGTACAATGGAAGGACTTTTTATTATAATTTTTGTAATTGCAAAAATGGTGTGCCATTGTTGTTACCATGACATGTCAATATTTACATGTATTTTAGGATTTACATATTCAGATCAGAACTAAAACCTGATGAGGTTTTCCGTTGATTCTAACAATTGTGGTTTTTCCACACTTTATTAAGCACTGACTTGTGATAGAAAATGATGGAGCTAAAAAGCCATAATCTGTACCAACAAATATTGGTGCCTCTTCTGTGCACTTCTGTAGTAAGCATGCCTTTATTACACATGTTATCACCCTGTGAGACTCTGTAACTAAAGTTTGTCCTCTTCAGACTACAGTGAGTTCATAAAGGCTTGAAGAAATTGAAGATTTTACTAGTTATTTCATGTCACAGTAAATTGGATTGTGTGTGAAGAGGTTCAACAGTGTAAGTTATTAAACAGTGATCTGATGTGTTGTTTCCTTTCTCTAGGATACTGATCTGGTCGTCGCAAGTCTGGTAAGTAAAGGTTTTGTCTGCGGTACAGTGCTGTGAAAGGTCTTTCTTCCTTGCAGATTTATTTTGTTTATGCTTTTTTCACATGTTTCAAATCATCTAAAAAGGATGACCTGGATAAATACAAAAAGCAGTTTTAAAGTGATGATTTCATTTTTGAACCAGAACAACCTGGTCTAATGTAAAAACATGTTGGTCTCCAATACCCAGCTGTGGATGCCCTGATAGCAACAATTACCATCAAGCATTTACAGTAACTGGTAATGACTGGTTTACATCACTGGTTGATTTTGGTCCACTATAATTTCAGAATTGTCTTAATTAGATCCAAACAGGACAGGCAAAAAAAGAAAAAAGTCTTAATTAAGGCCCAATATAGAGTTTTCAAGTCATACCAAGTATGTTAATTTCATTAAAGTCCAGACTGATTAGTTTACACCAAGAGTTTTTTTTTCATTCATTCAATTGGACTTGCTTGTGTGCTTCAGATCCTAAGTGTGATTAAACTTTAGTTAGTCAGCACAGCTCTTGGTTATCATCGAGATATTATTAGGCAACTTGTTTTTGCCTGTTCAGCTACAACATCTGGGAGGGTTTTTGTTTTCTGGGGTCTCCAAATCCTTAGAAATCTCTTTGTAAACCTTTACAGAACTATATCTGTTTGTTTCACATTAGAGCAGCTCACGACTAGCAGTTTAGGGACAATTAAATATTCACATAGGGCAAGGGTCTCAAACTCCACTCTTCAAGAGCTGGTGTCCTGAAGCTTTTCCACGTGTCCCTGTTACAAAACACCTGAATAACATTTGTAGGTCATTAGTAAGAGTATAGAATTTCACTGTGTGCTGAAGTGGCATCCCCTAAAACTACTAAAATTTAAGTGTTTGGAAAAATGTACTTCTAAAAGTACTTTCATTACATCATGTTCATTCACTCAGGAGCTGCTATAACATGAATCAAATGGCCGAATTACCACCTCAGCATGCAGTCAGGTTCTGTAGAGTTTTGCTAATGACCTACTAATGTTATGCAGGTGTGTTGCAACAGGGACACATACAAAAGTTTCTGGACACCAGGCCTTAAGGACCAGAGTTTGAGACCACTGGTGGAGGGGCATTGTGGATTTCAAAAGCTTCTTCCCTTAAATCACTGCCTAGAAACTGCTTTTTGTAATTTGTCATAATGACCTGCAAAATATAGGTGGGATGAAAACATAAACATAAGAAGTTTTATAGTGGCCTGATATTTTTATCAAGGCTGTTTTTTGAAAATAATCCTGGCCTAATTTACAAAAGATGAACTGTGTCTGAAAGTCATGTTTGTTTGTTTCTTTGTTTGTTTAAGACATGTGGGAATCTCCAGCAAAGATCTTACATGCAACAGCTCAGATACAGCACTCATTTCTGTTCTTTTTATCATGAAATGATCTACAAAGAAATTATTATCATACTAAATTTTGCTAATTAGGCCTTAATACCAGCTATGATAAGTTTGTCATAGATTTAGTGGAGTGCTTATTGCTGTGTATCAAACATGCCCCAAATATGACTGAAATATATAGAAACTGCTGTGTAGAAACTAGCTTTCTCCAAATTTCTCATTTTGCCAAAATACATACAGAATAAATTGTTTACTTTTATATAAACGGAACCCCAGATATTATGATATACTGTTGCCCCAGGCAAGTATACACAGACTCAGGGATTTGAGAATTTTGGGGATTAAGGCATGTTTTTTGTGGGATAAATGTAAGTTGAGTGGATCTGAAGTGTTTAAAGCAGGTGGCCTGAAACTGTCTGCTCTAACCTCAGTGTGTTGGTTTTGTTGGACCATATAATATTTACAGTAAGTTAAATATTTTGTAGCACCACATCTTGGTGTAAGTTTATAGACTCTGTTTGTTTTTATTGTGTTAATAGAATTTGAATGCAGGCCACCTCAAATGTTAAAGCCTACAAACATTCCATACAAGCTATCATTTGTGATTGTTGCCTACTTTTAAATTGTGACATCACCATTTGATCAAGTGTGCAGTGCTAGGTGAAGCAAATCATTGGTTACAATTTGTACTCTCTTATGTAACTGAACCTAAATTTTGGAGCATTACATGACTCAGAAACTTGTGTGGCTTATTGCAAATGGATAAAACTACATATTACCTTTATGAAGATGATCACCTTCATTAGGGTGCGGAAAAAGAAAACAGAGGAGAGTTGTTGTTGTCTGAGCCTGTATTTTTGTTCTTTGTCTTTTGTTACACAGAGTGAACAGATCTTTGGCTTTGCCTTTGCTGGTAAGTAGACAGTAATGGTAATGTTTAGTAATTTACTTACAGTAGTTTGGCTATTTGTGTTATCTTGCCATGGGCAAAAACAAATAGTCAGGATTTAGAATCTGTAGCAGCAAAGCCCTCACACAGGACCACTGACTGCCCCAGAAAATGTCAATGAAGTTTAATAGCCCATTAATGTCTGATTTTAATTTTTGATGGCTTATCAAGTCCAAACATAGTTAAATGTCAGAGATATCTTTATGCAGTTGTTCGATTTCTCCTTATGTTTGTGGATTTAAGTGTGAGTATAGGTGGTACCTTAAACACTTAAGAGCACCACAGCTATTGATGTTTATTTTCTCTCTCATTCCACTTATGAAGTAGCATGAAGTCAAAACGCTAGAAGTATTTTGCCTGAGTGACTAAGGCTACGTTCACACTGCAGGCGAAAGCGCATCAAATCAGATTTTTTTGTCATGTTGGTATCAGTGATGGTATCATGGTATGACAGTGTGAACGGCACAAATCCGATATTTTAGAAAGCGACTGCTGTTTGAATTTCAGTTGTCTTAATTAAGGTGTAAAATAGTGTTTTGAAATCATTTCACAGCTCTTGCTGATCATCAAGATGTTTTTAGGCAAATGTGAGAAAGTTTTTGTTCTTTTTGGCCAGTCAATAAATAATTTTGAGTTTAATGGATATAAAGTGTTTAAAGCAGGAGGCCTGAAACTCTGCTGTAACCTCAGTGTGCGGGTTTATTTGGACCATATAATATTTACAGTAAGTTACTGTAGCAGCACGTCTTGGTTTGAGTTTATAGACTTAGTTTATTGTTTTAATAGAATGTAAAAATGTCCTTATAACAGTTCCACCATCATTTGTTAAACATTGTCATTCTGTTCAGTCCAATAATTTACTGTAGAACTCTTTAGTATTTAAAGCCCTACATGTACTGTATTTTTGAAATTATAAGGCATAATGTCAATAAACAAGTCTCTTTGTAAGGCACATTAAGCCAAACAAAACAGTCAGATAAGTCAAACTTTATTCAAGTCATTCACAAACAACTCTCAACACTGTTCAGTTGTAACACATAAAATACAGAACAATACACTCACTTTTTCAGTTCATTCCTCATCCACAAATCCATCTAACTCTTCATGGGTTGATCAGTTTGAAATCTGCAGCATGTCTCTTAGCACGTGCCAGGTCCTTGTACACACACCATAATGTTATGTTGAAGCACCGTACAAATTACTCTGCGATGTGCTGACTATGGTAGCCATAATGCTCTGACAATACATCAAGCAGCGTAGCTTTGTAGCTTATGAAGTCTTACTAAAATATTTGACAGAATTTTGAGCGCTGTGTACCACAGAAATCCCGTTCGAGGTCAGTAAGCAGAACCAGAATCGATACATTAGGCACATTGTATGTTTTTTAAGAAAATGACAGGATTTTAGGTGTGCCATATAGTCTGAAGAATATGGTAAATCCAAGCATATTGGAAATAAGACTAATTCCAGGCCTTTTGTGTCTTACAGGTGACCTGCTGCAGAAGATCCTCTCTCTCTCTATCATTATAAGCAATTCTGTCTATCCTATCACTCTCCCAACTCTATCTAATTTGACAGCCATTCCATCTTGTATCCCTCTATCCTCTACTGCTCTATCTAATTTGACAGCCATTCCATCTTGTATCCCTCTATCTCTACTGCTCTATCTAATTTGAGAATCCAAGTTTTCAGAAATCCAAGTTTTCAGAATCCAAGTTTTCAGAAATCCAAGTACCAGTACTTGATCTGTTAGAGAATTCTGAGAGATCTCTGCTCTCACTGCTCCTTCTTTCCTGTCATTAAGCTCTCTCACATTCAGTTATTTTGCTGGAAATTACAAGTTGAATATACAGTAGTAGAATTACAGTACAGTAGAACTTATAGTAGAAACTACTTACACAGCCCTGCATTTGTCATTTTAATTTTGCATTAGACTTTAGTTTGGACTGCTAGTTTGGCTTACTTTGATCAATTGTATAAAATAACACCTTTTTATAAGGTTATTTGTAATAAGATAATCTGGTTATTTTGTAATGCATACATTCAGATAAATAATAAATTAGATCCAGTCTGTTAGTCTGTTTCATTGGCTATAACATTTGACTGCAAGTTTATAGTATTATTTAAGGACCCATTTTGTCACTCAGTGTAAGTATTCAGTTAGTATTGTCGTCGAGAAGCGCCTGAGGACCCAGACTTCCTGTTTTCTGACTGCTGCAGAAAATCCAGCTGAAGAATCCTTATCGCCTGTCATCTTATCACCACACCACCAAAGCTCCATATATTTGATTTAAATTTTAGATATCTGAAAGATTTACATAAACTCCCCTAAGAGCTAAGACTTTTATTATAGCCTGTTGATTGTTGAGATTTATTCTGCATATCATTTTACAGAAGTTGTAATTATTTACCAGTCTGGTTAAAAAAATATAAGAAGTAAAATTATACAGTTTCTAAAAGAGCTACAATAAAACGGACCAAATTGTTTCCAGAGAACTTTGAATTTCCTTTATTTTGAGTTTGGAGTACAAATCAGCTTAATGTCTATATATATTTTCATAAAAACATTTTAAAGTAGTATAATAGTACATTTCTCAGATTTAACAGTAACTTGAGGAGTTTTACGTTTTTCTGGGTTTCAAGGTTGAGTTTTGTTTACATTTGTGCATAACCACATAAGCTCCAGGTTGTACTTAAGCAAAAATGCCAAGAAAAGGTCAAAGGTCGCAGTCCCAGAAGCTTAGACGTCAGAAGGAGAAAGAACAGGTGAACGTTTCTCAGAGCAGTGAGCAGGTAAAGGTGTGTGTTTCAACTTTTCCCAGCACTGAAGTGCAGAGCAGTGTTCAGACAGCCACAGTGTCTTATGCAGATGTGGTAAAGAGAGGTGTTCGCTCAGTGTCTGTCCCAGAGCCTGAGGTTATGCAGGTAATCCACATTGAACCCCAGGTAATCGTTCAAACACAGCATGATGGAGACACAGCAACAGTGTCTTATGCAGATGTGGTAAAGAGAGGTGTGCCCTTAGTGTCTGTCCCGAAGCCTGAAGTTATCCATATTGAACCCCAGGTAACTGTACAAACACAGCATGATGAACAAGCTCCAGGACCATCTCATGTACAGGTTACAAACAGTGAAAGTCATGCACGAGTGAGTAGCATCTGTGCGTCCCGAAGCCAGGCCTCTCCTAAGTATGGAAAGTACCGGAATCAGCAATGCATGGCTAACAGTTTGATTTTCCTGTCATTCTTACACGAGGATGAATTCATTACCAAAGCAGATCTTAACCGTGTGTTGGACAAAAGCCATGCAGTGTACTCAGATGCCAGAAAGAGGTTTGTGAACAGCGTGTTTCTAGCCACTGATGAGCTTCCCTCAGTTGTCACCAGCCGCAGACATGAGTATCGAGTGGACATGTCTCGGTTAGCTCATTATGGCACATTCGATGGTACAGATCATCTTCAGAGTCGTGAACAGGGACTACAGTGTTTGGTTTCAGACATTCGTTACGCTTTGCTAGTCATAGGAGGAACAGTCATCGCAGTTTGCAGGCTGACTTCAGGTGAATATGCATATTTTGACCCTCACCCACGCAAGTCTACAGGAATGCTATTGTCGCTAAGTGTAAGTGGTGGAACTGCAGTTATGCTGAAATTCACACGTCTTAATGACATGATTGACAGGATCAAACGTTTGTACCGAATGCTTAGCACCGCACCAACCTGCACTTATGAGCTACAGCCTGTTGAGTTTCACAGTGTAAACGCTGCTGACCAAAGAGATGCTAATCAGACCACCGAATACAGACAAACAGCTACAAGTGCACCAGCTTTAAATGAACGTGTTCATGAATTAAACTCTGAAATATGCACTGAGCAGACACGGAAACCTGTGACCAAAAATTTAACCAGTGAAGTAATGTCAACCAGAGCTGATTCTTCAAGTGAGACAGCTGCTCCCGGAAAAAAACGTCATCCTTCTGATTATTTTGAAAAGGAAACCTCTGCATCTTCTGTGAGAGAAACTCCGGTAACACCAGATTCTGTTCCTCAGAATGATTCAAACACTGCCTCCAGTTCAACTAAGATAACAGAAGAACTCTCAGATAAACTGCTGAAACATAATAAACAGGAAAGGCAAAAAATGAGGAGAAGATTATTGACCCAACAAAAACTACCACAACGAAAGGAAAATCAGAAGATGAAAGAAAGGCAGATGTACAGGTTTGATGAAAGCTTCAAGACAAAGAAAAAAAAACTCAGCTAGGAAGTCTAATGACCCTGATCACAGACAGAAAAGGATTCTGTAGAGAAATGAACTGTATAAATTAAATGCTACCTATAAGGAGAAAAAGAAAGAACATTTGAGAAAGATGTATAGAGAAAGTGCTAAAATTAGAGACAGAAAAAGAGAACGTGTCATAAGGACATATAAAGACAATCCCCTATTCAGAGATAAGCAGAAGGAGCGTATAAAACGAATATACAGAACTTGTGCTGGATTCAGAGAAAAACATAAAGCTTACATGAGGTCATATGTATATAACCTATATAAAGAAAGCGAAGAATTTAAAAAGAAAAAACGATCTTAACGATCTTACATGACTAAGCGGTATGGAGAAGAGAAACAATTTCAGCAACAACACAAGGACAATATGAGAGAACGAATGAGAGTAAAATATTGGAACGGTTTTTCTTTTAGACAGATGCATAATGTCAGATGTGCAATGAAAATAAAAAGAAAATATCGTCAGATGCATCGACCAGCTGAGAGTTTACAGTGTCATCCAGATAACACTTTAATGAATGAGGCCATATCTCGTTTCAGATCCAACATTAAGTCAGCACCATCTTATGTTTGTACTGTTTGTCTAAAAGCTTCTTTTCCTAATCAGGTGAAAATCTGCAAAAGAGAAAATTACTCAAAACACCAAACTGTAGCTCAGCAGTGTCTAACTGGTAAATTTGTTCATGTGTGTGATGAAGCATGTCATGATCACTGCAGCTTTCCTGTTGAGAGAAAAAAGGAGTATATCTGTCACACGTGTCACAGTTCCCTCAAAAGTGGATGCATGCCAAGGCTTGCTGCTGTCAATGGTTTAGAACTGCAGGATATTCCAGCTGAACTGTGTGATCTCAACATTCTGGAGAGACATCTGATTGCCAGATGCATACCATTTGCTAAGATTATTCCTCTTCCAAAGGGGAGACAGAGACTCATACGTGGTAATGTGGTGTGTGTACCATCTGAGGTCCAACAAACAGTTGAATGTTTACCTAGACTGAGAAGCCATTCACAGATAATGAGGGTGAAATTGAAAAGACGACTGTGCTACAAAGGCCATCAGCTGTTCCAGACTGTCACCTGGTCTAAACTCATTCAAGCCCTGCGTAAACTCAAAATGATTCATCCACAGTACACAGATATTGTTATCAGAGATGATGCATTGCTTTGTGATCCAACATTACCTGATGATGACAGCAGTGATGAAGCCAGCATGGCAAGTGATGATTATGATGAAGCCAATCTAATGGAAATTGACAACTATGAAAAAGATGCCCTTTTGTGTGAAAGTGAGTCTGAAAGTGAACAAGCTATTAATATGCAATCCTGTGATGAACAACCAGAGGAAAAAAATCCAGATGAACCAGAAAGTGATTTGAACAATGGAGGTTTTGCTCTAGAAAGTTGTCTGCAGCCTGTAGACATTTCAGAAGAGATTCTCTCTTTCACTGATAACACATATTGTGTGGCTCCTGCAGAAAGAAATAATCCTGTTAGCTTCTTCAGAACTCCTCATTTGGAAGCCATGGCATTTCCTGTGCAGTTTCCTACTGGTCAGAATACACTGGATGAAAAGAGACGTCTTAAACTCACACCGAGTGCTTACTTCAAGTCAAGGCTTTTCAACATTGATGCAAGATTTGCTAAAGATACAAATTACCTGTTTTTCTCACAGTTTGTCACTGAAATACACTTGGCTAATTCCAGCATGACAATACAGCTAAGGAAAGGTAAGACTATGACGAAAGATGGACGCAAAATCACATCAGGAATGTTACAAAGTAAGACAGAAGTAGAGAAGCTGGTAAGAAATAAAGATGCAATCAGATTCATGCAGCCACTCAGAGGAACTCCAGCTTACTGGCAGAAAACCACCAAAGATCTATTCAGTATGGTTCGTCAAATAGG
This sequence comes from Pelmatolapia mariae, assembly GCF_036321145.2. NCBI lineage: Eukaryota > Metazoa > Chordata > Actinopteri > Cichliformes > Cichlidae > Pelmatolapia > Pelmatolapia mariae. Next base: position 18,833,867 of record NC_086229.1, on the reverse strand, counting down.
AACACCTCAGTTCTTTGTCACTTTCTCTGCTGCTGAGATGAGATGGCCTGAAGTGATTCAAGCAATAAAGAGACAGCAAGGTGAAGAGGTTGATTTTGAAGCCCTGGACTGGTCAGAAAAGTGTGAAATTCTAAGATCAAATCCAGTAACCACCATGCGAATGTTTGATAAGCGTGTTGAGGCTTTGTTCAAAGATTTGCTTTTTTCTCCTGCACAGCCCCTTGGTGAAATCATTGATTACTTTTACAGAGTTGAGTTCCAGCACAGAGGTAGTCCGCATATACACATGTTGCTGTGGATTAGAGAAAAGGTAGAAGTAGATGTGGACGATGACCAAACTGTCTGTGACTTTGTGGACAGATATATCTCAGCTCAACTCCCTGATCCAGAAAAACAGCCTGAACTGCACAAAAAAGTCGCTGAACTACAAAAGCACAGCAAAAACCACACAAAGACATGCTTTAAGAGTGTGAACTCTGGTTGTAGATTTGGGTTTCCAAAACCACCAGCCACAAGAACAATGATTGTGAGACAGGATGAGGATTCAGACACTGAAGCTGCAAAAGCCAAACTCAGACCTTTGTTGAACCTGCTGAAGGAACCTGAAGCTGCTTCTCTCACCATAGAGCAGATTCTGTCACAATGCAACTTGACAATGAATGAGTATGAGCAATGCCTCCAAGACATAAACAAGAAAACAGCTCTTATTCTCAAACGTGACCCAAAGGACTGTTGGATCAACAATTACAACCCACACCTGCTTGAAGCCTGGAACGCGAATTTAGATGTCTCATTAATTTTGAATGCCTATTCTTGTATAGAATACCTCTGTAACTATATAACAAAGAAAGAATCTGGCCTCTCTGAATACCTGAAGACAGTCATTGACAACTCTGATAAGAACACGGTCAATGAATGTGATGAAATGAGAGCTGTGATGCAGGCTTATTCAAAAAAGAGAGAAATCAGCGTACAGGAGTGTGTGACTCGAGTCTGTGGCCTAAAAATGAAAAAAAATTCCCGCAGTGTTGTATTTGTACCAACAGATGATAACCCGGTAAAAATGAGTCGCCTGATGAGCTACCTGGAAACCACAACACATGACAGCTGTAATATTTGGATGACAAGTTTGAGTGATAAATACAAATGCAGACCTGAGACACCAGAATATGAGGAAATGTCACTGGCTGATTTTGCTGCCTTGTGCAGGTTGGTGAGTGGTCCAAATGAAGGAAAAGATGTGCTTCCTCTTCTAAACCAGCTTGGATTTGTACAAAGGCGAAAGAATGATAAACCAGCTATAATCAGGTATTACCACTGCTCACAAGAAAAAGATCCTGAGCAATATTATGGACGACTGTTGAGACTTTACCTTCCACACAGATCAGAGCAGGAACTGAAACCACAAGGGTTCCAAACCTATCAGTCCTTCTACAACTCAGGTTTTGTACGACTTCCATGTTCAGACTACAGTGAGTCCGTGAAAAGGATTGTGAAGAGAAATAAAGACAAGTATGAGAAGAACTCTGAGGATATTGAGAGTGCACTGGAAGAGTTTGAACAAAATAGGGATGTTGTGATTGATGAATGGTGTAATCTTGCTCCTGAATCTGAAGTTGTGAGGTTGCAATGTGATGAGAATCTTCCTGAGAGACATTCTGATGATGAGAATGAACAGGAAAATGTTCCCGACTACAGTCGTCAGTCTGATGCTGTAACAGAGATCAGAGCCATCAGAGAACAACCTGCAGTCGATCCAGCTGTGGTACGTGTAATGTATCAGAATCTGAACCAGAAGCAGGCCTGCGTGTTCTATGCCATAAGAGACTGGTGTATTCAGCGCGTTTGTGGTTTGAACCCAGATCATTTTTTCTTGTATGTCAATGGTGGTGCAGGAACTGGAAAGTCACATCTGATTAAATGTATTCACTCTGAAGCATCAAAGATCCTGAGCAGGCTGCCTTCTGATGCAGAAGAAGCTGACATATCAAATCCAACTGTTTTACTGACGTCATTTACCGGTACAGCAGCTTTTTCTATCAATGGCTCTACGTTACATTCTCTACTGAAACTACCCAGGAGTCTGAAACCACCCATTCAAGGACTTGGTAACCAACTGGATGAAGTCAGATGTGAGCTTATAAATGCTGAAATTATTGTTATTGATGAGATTTCAATGGTTTCAAAACCCCTTTTTGCTTATGTGGATGCAAGACTTAAACAGATCAAAGGCACTCAGAGACCTTTTGGTGGAATGTCAGTTTTAGCTGTTGGAGATTTTTACCAGCTGCCACCAGTGCGACAGTCTAAACCTCTCTGTGTTTACGATCCAGAACAGATTGACCTATGGCAGGAACATTTTCAGATGATAACTCTAACCGAGATCATGCGTCAGAAAGATGATGTGGCCTTTGCAGAGATGCTGAACAGGATTAGAGTCAAAGAAAAGACAGATGAGCTTTCTCAGTGCGACAGAAATTTGTTGTCACAGGCTGTGACTGCACCAGAAGAATGTCCAACTGAGGTCTTACACATTTATGCCACCAACAAGAATGTTGAATCCCACAACACAGATACCCTGAAGAAGCTTCATTCAAACATTATAATCATCAATGCAGACGATTTCCAGAAGGATAAATGTACAGGCAGAATGGCACGAAGAGACAAACCATTTACAGGTGGGAGAAATGATTTACCTGACACTCTGAACGTTGCTGAAGGAGCTCGAGTCATGCTGACCAGAAACTTGGACACACTAAACGGTTTAGTCAATGGTGCTTTTGGTATACTGGTAAAGGTGGTGAGATCTGAAAATGATGGACACATAATTAAACTGGGGCTCAGAATGGACAACCGGCAGCCTATGAGACACAACCGCAGTTCTAATGCAGCATCTGATGATCTGGTTTACATTGAGAGAGCAGAGGAGAGTCTGAAGTTTAAAGGAGCGGTACGCAGACAGTTTCCTGTAAAGCTTGCATTTGCCTGCACAATCCACAAAACTCAGGGTCTTACAACACAGACAGCTGTAGTTTCAATGAAGAACATTTTTGAACCAGGTATGGCTTATGTTGCTCTCAGCAGGGTGACGTCTCTCAGTGGACTCTATTTGCAGGACTTGGATGAGAACAAGATTTATGCCAATCCCGAGGTAACTGCAGCGCTCCAAACCATGAGACAAGCCAGTGTTGAGGAAATGATGCCTCTTCTTCAGCTCAGAGAAACAGCCAGCAGACCTGACACTCTTACACTGATCCATCACAATACGGAGGGTTTGCCATCTCACATCAGTGACATCAAGAGTCATCATGAAATGTGCTTAGCAGATGTTTTGTGTCTCACAGAGTCTCACCTCCAAGGCTCCTTTGTTGCAGACAGTCTTCATTTGGACGGCTACACAATGTTCAAACGCAACAGACATGTGTCCTACACAAACTTTCCTCACATGGCCAGCAGAAGTGGTGGGGGAGTTGTTGTGTATTTGAGGAATCATTTTCAGGTTCAGGTAAAACAGTATCTGCATAATGTCACTGATCTTGAGTTTTTAGTGTTGAAGGTTCAGGCTCCATTCCCTGCGCTCATTGCTGTTGTGTACAGACCCCCTGACTACAGTTTGACACCATTCATGCAAAACCTGGTAAGTCTTTTAGATTCACTTGAAATAATGGACTGTCACCCAATAAGTGTGTGGAGATTTTAATGAGAACCAGTTGCAGAGTGGAAGAAAACAGATTCCGGAGCAGTTTCAGTCGAGAGGGTATTCACAGCTGATCACTTCTGCCACTACAGACAAGAACACCCTGCTTGACCTCATTTTTATTTCTCAGCCACAGCACAGTCTACATTCAGTTGTTCTGAGGACATATTACAGTTACCACAACCCTGTGTTTTGTGTCCTGTCCTTGAGCCAATCATGAAGTCGTCTGGTGAGTTTTGAAACAGTTACAGATCATGTTTGTTACAGAGTTTACTGATTGTAGAGCATGAAAAAGATTTTTCATTGAAAAAAGGGTATTCCCTACTCTGTCTGTCAGAAGACCTTTTCTTATTGCAATGTTATTACTCATTTCACCAAATCATGGCTGAATTTCATGCAGAGCAGGGAACATCTGCTATCATGCACCTCTGATCTGAAATGTGCTGCAACATTTGATAAATCAGCATCATTTTTTTTTATTCTCATGTTTTAAATGACTAAATCTTTTTACTGTGACGTATGTAGCTCAACAAACGAGATCTTCCCCTCCAAGGGCTTTAAAATATGAAATAGTAAATAAATAAATCCCAGATAAATGCAGGTATTTATTATGGGTCACATGAATAAATACAGACAATTATATTTTCTTGATTATAGTAGATTTTGTAGAATCAAAAGGTTTCTTGATGAACGAGTTTTTGCTAATCATGTTTTACAGGTAAAAAATGTCAAAAGTTTTAAACTATCTTTAGGCTACCAGAGATGTCTATAATGATACATTATATAGAGAAAAACATTAGTACAGCTTACAGAATATGTATAAAAACTGATTTAGAAGTAAATGGATAGTTTTCTGAAAGTTCCCGACTACAGTTTAACACCACCCACCCAGCTCAGCCCCCAAGTGTCTATGTAATGCTGTTATGGTGTGTGAGTTTGACTTGGCCTTTATCCGGGTGGGTTTGGGTTTGGGTGGATAAAGGCCAAGTCAGAATTCTCTGAGCAGCTGGAAAAAGCTGCTAATAAACAAAGACACCAGAAAGCGGGGGTTTAGGTGTAGCCCACGCTTTCTGATGCACTAATTAGACTTAGTAACCAACACCCCATACCAGCATTACATAGACACTTGGGGGCTGAGCTGGGTGGGTGGTGTTATAAGCACGTGTTTTGTAGACGTATTTTTTCAGACAGGGCACAGTCTCCTTTGTGGCAAAACCTTCAAACTTCACCATCCTCAGCTGAAACAACAACATCTTAACACCATCTTCATGAACTGCTGAGCCAAACCTGATCCATCAGTGCTGGACTGCACAGATAACTACATGCAACAAGAAGACTGCTGTTTTATGAACTGCCATACCAGTGTGTCTTCAATGGAGAAGATGACACACCCATCACCTGACCTCCTGCCTGATCTGGAGACCATCATCATGCTGCCACACTACACACCTCTGAGACCATCAATGATGACTGATACTGAGGAAACTGTATTTCCTGTCAGAGATGCTCAGTGATCCTCAGAGCAGAGAGAGGTATGATTCTTTATCTTTGATAAAAAATGTCAGTGTTTTTAATTCATTTAATTAATTAAAATCCTGTTTATTGCATCAATAATTCCACACTCAAATGATTATACTTGTTGACAGTTTTTGAGTTTTAATTCACATTATGGATTACAAATCTATGCTTTTTCTACTCTGTCTCTCTGTGCAGGTATTGCTGTCTTCTGAGTTCTTCAGTGTCCCAACTGAGACATTCAAACCTCACTGCAGAGCTCATGCCTTTCCTCACCATCATGTGAGTGTGAGATTGCTCTGGATTCTGGTTATGTGGCCTGCAGCACCTATACGGTATTTCAACATTGTTCATTGTATAACTCATTTGTAGTTTTTAGGCCTTAACACAACTAAAATGTTCCTTTTTCTGTATTTTTTAGAAGAAGCTCATCCAGTGTGCCTGCATTCCAGCTTCTTAGACTCTACGCAAGTGGACAGAGTATCAGTGTTTGACCACTCTTACAGACACCGACTTCTGTCAACTCACTGCTACTGATCAGGCACCTCACTCCATGAAGACAGAGGGCTGCAAGCCTGTCATCGTTTCCAGTGTGGCTTTGTATTCTTGGGGTAGCATCAGATTATTCCCACAAATATTCAAAGGTAACACTTATTTTAAGCTTAGTTATTAAATCAAAAGTCTTCCCTTGTGTTATGTCTGTGAAGGTTCTCATGGTTTCCTTTGATGTAGTCTCTCTCTTCACTTGCATACCCACTACGGAGGCAGTGGAGACTGTCAGAAAACGACTACAAGAAGACAGCGCCTTGGAAGACAGGACCAACTTCACACCCGATCAGATTTGCACACTGTTAGACCTCTGTCTCACCACTACATATTTCAAATACAACGAGGGTTTCTACAGACAAAAACATGGCTGCGCCACGGGCTCCCCCGTGTCACCTATTGTAGCCAACCTTTGCATGGAGGAAGTGGAAAGAAAGGCTCTTGGCTCTTTTAAAGGGAGAGCTCCCAGCCACTGGTACAGATACGTAGACAACACCTGGGTCAAAATCAAAAGACAAGAAGTGGAATCCTTCACTGCGCACATTAACGTCGTGGATAAAAACATCAAGTTCACTAGGGAAGACACAAAGGACGACTGTTTGCCTTTCCTGGACTGCGCTGTGCACATTTAAGAAAATGGCAACCTCAACATTGAAGTTTATCGGAAGCCCACACACACGGACCAGTACCTCCTCTTTGACTCCCATCACCCTCTGGAACACAAACTTGGAGTAATTAGTAACCGACACCCCATACCAGCATTACATAGACACTTGGGGGCTGAGCTGGGTGGGTGGTGTTAAAAGCACTTGTTTTGTAGATGTATTTTTTTAGACAGGGTACAGTCTCCTTTGTGGCAAAACCTTCAAACTTCACCATCCTCAGCTGAAACAACAACATCTTAACACCATCTTCATGAACTGCTGAGCCAAACCTGATCCATCAGTGCTGGACTGCACAGATAACTACATGCCACAAGGAGACTGCTGTGTTATGAACTGCCATACCAGTGTGTCTTCAATGGAGAAGATGACACACCTGACATCACCTGACCTCCTGCCTGATCTGGAGACCATCATCATGCTGCCACACTACAACCTCTGAGACCATCAATGATGACTGATACTGAGGAAACTGTATTTCCTGTCAGAGATGCTCAGTGATCCTCAGAGCAGAGAGAGGTATGATTCTTTATCTTTGATAAAAAAAAAAAAATGTCATTGCTTTTAATTCAATTAATTAATTAAAATCCTGTGTATTGCATAAATAATTCCACACTCAAATGATTATACTTGTTGACACTTTTTGAGTTTTAATTCACATTATGGATTACAAATCTATGCTTTTTCTACTCTATCTCTCTGTGCAGGTATTGCTGTCTTCTGAGTTCTTCAGTGTCCCAACTGAGACATTCAAACCTCACTGCAGAGCTCATGTCTTTCCTCACCATCATGTGAGTGTGAGATTGCTCTGGATTCTGGTTATGTGGCCTGCAGCACCTATAAGGTATTTCAACATTGTTCATTGTATAACTTATTTGTAGTTTTTAGGGTTTCTATAGACAAATAAAATGTTCCTTTTTCTTTATTTTTTAGAACAAGCTCGTCCAGTGTGCCTGCATTCCAGCTTCTTAGACTCTACGCAAGTGGACAGAGTATAAGTGTTTGACCACTCTTACAGACACCGACTTCTGTCAACTCACTGCTACTGATCAGGCACCTCACTCCAGGAAGACAGAGGGCTGCAAGCCTGTCATCATTTCCAGTGTGGCTTTGTATTCTTGGGGTAGCATCAGATTTTCCCCACAAATATTCAAAGGTAACACTTGTTTTAAGCTTAGTTATTAAATCAAAAGTCTTCCCTTGTATTATGTCTGTAAAGCTTCTCATGGTGTCCTTTGATGTAGTCTCTCTCTTCACTTGCATACCCACTACTGAGGCAGTGGAGACTGTCAGAAAACGACTACAAGAAGACAGCGCCTTGGAGGACAGGACCAACTTCACACCCGATCAGATTTGCACACTGTTAGACCTCTGCCTTACCACTACATATTTCAAATACAACAAGTGTTTCTACAGACAAAAACATGGCTGCGCCACGGGCTCCCCCGTGTCACCTATTGTAGCCAACCTTTGCATGGAGGAAGTGGAAAGAAAGGCTCTTGGCTCTTTTAAAGGGAGAGTACCCAGCCACTGGTACACATATGTAGACGACACCTGGTCAAAATCAAAAGACAAGAAGTGGAATCCTTCATTGGGCACATTAACGCCGTGGATAAAAACATCAAGTTCACCAGGGAAGACACAAAGCACGACTGTTTGCCTTTCTGGACTGCGCTGTGCACATTGAAGAGAATGGCAACCTCAACATTGAAGTTTATTGGAAGCCCACACACACGGACCAGTACCTCCTCTTTGACTCCCATCACCCTCTGGAACACAAACTTGGAGTAATTAAGACCCTACCCCACCGGGCAGAACATGTTCCCTCTAAGCCTGAAGGGAAAAAGAAGGAACACACACACTTAAAACATGTGGCTATCCTAATTGGGCGTTTATAAAGTCAGCAAAGATGCACAGAAAAAAAGATCAGACACCAGCGAGGGAGGATAAGAAGGACAGACGCAACAACATTGTCATCCCCTATGTAGCCGGTGTATCAGAGAAACTCAGGAGAGTTTTCTCCAAATATGACATCCCAGTGTACTTCAGACCCAACAACACACTCAGACAGAAACTGGTTCACCCGAAAGACAAAACTACTAAACACAAACTTAACAATGTGGTGTACGCTGTACAGTGCAGCGAGGAATGCCCAGACCTCTACATCGGAGAGACCAAATAGCCACTTCACGAGCACATGGCACAACATAGAAGAGCCACCTCCACGGGACAAGACTCAGCAGTTCATCTGCATCTAAAGGACAAAGGTCACTCTTTCGAGGATGCCAATGTTTACATTTTGGACAGAGAGGACAGATGGTTTGAAAGAAGAGTTAAAGAAGCCATTTACGTGAGCGACCATCTTTGAACAGAGGCGGTGGTTTACGACACCAACTGTCTGCCATCTATAATCCAGTTTTGAGATCCCTTCCGAGTCACCTTAACACCCACTCACATCCTGGGCCATCTGATCTCAGGAAATCACATGATAGGGTGGGGCCAGGTTTCACAATAAGCCCACCCGAAACCCTGGCTGATTGCGACCTACACCCACTTTCACACCTTGGCTCATGTGATTAGGTAGAGGATCAGGGGGTTCTTTGTCCCTCTTTAGGGGAAAACTCCCATTGGGTTTAAATCTGGGACTCTCCACCATTGACCCTTAGAACTGAAGAAGCTTCTCCGATGAGAGGTGAAACGTCTTCAAGGAACTCAAAGAAGTCCAGACGCTTTTCTTTCCAAGCTCCTTAGACTTCACTTGTGTTAATTACATTTTATTTGTTGTTGTTTTCTTTTAGATTTATATGCAGTGATTGGATGTGGTGGAGCTTTGTTAACCGTGTGGAAAACATCTGTTTGTGATGATATTTACAATGAGGCTTTAAGGTGACAGTTTCCATGTAATTTCAATCCTTGTACTATGCAAAAACATGTTTGCAATTAACATATTTTTTCAGTTTTGTCTTTTGGATTTATGGTTAACATTCCTCTGTGACAGCAAATACTAAACTGGTCCAAGTAACCAGCATATTATTGGTCAAAGGCAAAAAGGACCACATGTCACACTAGCAATGAATTTTTGACTGTGTTTGTGTTAGTATAGAGTAGGTCTAACAGTGGTTTTCCACATCTGCTCTAATTTATATAGATAATGGGTCAGACATATAAAGTCATTTTGAAAAGTTCATAAAGGCCATTTATATGTGTTCCTCTTTATCATTTTATATCAGGTCACACAGCTGACTTGAGTTTTGATCAGAGTAGAACCATAACATTCATGCTAATGGTTCTACTGTTTACAGTTACTTTATGATGGATTTCACCCTTGTCACAGCACTATGTGAAAAGCTGTTAGAGGTAAAGTTAACCCAATTAATACCTCATCATAAATCACTCTCTAACGCAAAGCAATGATTATTTTTCACTGTAATTTATTCCACAACAATGTTCTTTATTTGATCCTTGTTTCTTTAAATATGCACATCGATTGTTCAGGTGTGTGACTCTCCACACCTCAAATATATCACAATGTGGACTTCATTTCGACAGTATTTTGTAGATTGGTACCATATTTATCATCAAATCATCTTGTGCATTTATTACCTAAATGTTGTTTGTGGGTTTTTTTGTTTGTTTGTTTGGGGTTTTTTTGTTGCCATTTTAGATCTCACCAGCTGTGTAAACTCTGCAATTTTACCTTGGTTTTGTTTCACATCAGTTTATCTGCTGGCTGGTATTCCTGCCTTCCTTCTCTCACCCCAACCGGTCGCAGCAGATGGCCGCCCCTCCCTGAGCCTGGTTCTGCTGGAGGTTTCTTTCTGTTAAAAGGGAGTTTTTCCTTCCCACTGTCGCCAAAGTGCTTGCTCATAGGGGGTCATATGATTGTTGGGTTTTTCTCTGTATCTATGAAGCGCCTTAAGGCGACTTTTGTTTTGATTGGGCGCTATATAAATTAAATTGAATTGGTCTTTTTTCACAGTTAAACAACTTTGAGGTTACTTCATTGTTTTCAGCTGTTATCTGTTTACAGTTTTTTCCTAATAATTACATTTCTGCAAAATTATAGCAGTTCTGGTAAGTTGAAATATTTCTGCCAAGTTATTAATTTTCTACTAAATTATATCATTTCTGCTAAGTTATGTTATTCTAAATTATTACATTTCTGCTAAGTTGTAGCTTCCGGTAAACTACAACATTTCTGCTGAATTGTTATGTTTCTTCTAAGTTATTGCATTTCTGCTAAGTTATTACATTTTTGTTAACTTGATGTTGTTCTGCAAAGTTATTAAAATTTCAACAACTTTTTAAACACTGACTTTGATTTCTTCAGCTTCTTCAGCTATTTTCAACTATTTTCAGCAGACAGCTTACGCTTTACAGCATCCACACTGCACTTTCGCAGGAAATGCAAATTTTTCTAGTTCTAGTTGCTTCCGTACGTTTTTTGCCGTGGAACTACTCCCTCAATTTTCAGCAGATTTTCTCAGTTCAAACTTTAAACTGTTCTGCTCTTTCTGCTAATGATGGCTATGACTTTTGGTGTTTATAACTATTATACTTTTTAAAATATTACACTTTTTTCCTTTAATTTGTCCCAATGAAATGAATGGAAAACTTCCACAATACTGCTAAAACTTGCTTGGTTTTGAAACTTAACTGCTTCCTCATACTTTCACCTAGAAACTCCATTCAAACTTTAAAATGTTCTCAGATTATTGGGCTATTCCTGTGTGATTCAGCTTTTTCAGATCTTCTACCGTTTTAATTTTATACCTCTTTAAGTTTTCAGTTGCAAAATTGTGATTTTTCAGAAAATACATGCGTTGCTATGGTTGCTATGCAATTAACTCAGAGTGAGCACTGGTCCTTTCTGAATTTTCTCTTCATGTCTGAACAACTTCTTGCTACTCGCTCAATTTCCACTCAACCCCCACAAATTATACATCAAAACGTAGGTATTTCTGCTGGCTTTCAGACAATGTTACTATCTTTATTGTGAGATTTACCGTTTTTTCGCAATTTGCCTCGAAGTGACACATGTTCTGGTTACTCCCCATTTAAAATCTATGGGGAGGTTTTGAAATTCAGAGCTGAAATTCTGTAACGGCAGGCATTTTGAAATCGCCATATCTCTTGAACAAAGCAAAGTTAGGACATGAGGCTTGTGCCAATATATCTTCAGACACTCCTGACACTCACAGTGGAAGCAGTTTTTACATTCATCTTACCGTTGAGCCATAAATTACGTTTGTTTGAGGGGTGGAAATCTGTCCTCCTCTCAGTTTTCACACTCTGAAAATGAAGCCGTTTCTTCTCTCGTCATATCTCCGCGACGGAGGTACAAAGAGTTATGAAAATCGCAGTCAAAATACACCAAAGTCCGCTGATTCGCCCAGTACAGGAATTATGCTGCTAGCCCTCCTAGTTTTTGAGTTACACGACGTTTTGTAACTCTAAAAAACGGCGCTTTTCGCCTCAAGGAGGCTGACTGTTACTAAGTGCATCAGTGTACATAGGTCATCTCTTGTGTTGGAGTGCCCTCTTTTGGCGCCTTTTGGGTAGTGCCTTAGTAAACGTGAACACTGCAAAGTAGTGGTATCAGACTGGTTTGTAGCGGAGGAATTTGTTGCCAGTTTCTTTCATCTTAAATCCGTATTCATGTTGTAATGTAGTAGTACCACAATATGGAAGTTTTGGCACAAATACTTTGATTTGGTATACTTTAGCTTCTTCACCCCTTTTCAGCAAAATATTCAGTTTTTTCACCACTTTTCAGCACAAATCCCAGCTTTTCAGCTATTTTCAGCAAAACCCTCTTTTCAGCAGAATTCTGAAAAGAGTTCTGCAGAACTCTTTTCAGCAGAAATTCTGCTGATTGAAGTCTTTAGCAGAATTTTCAGAATTTTCACCTCTTTTCAACCTGAATTCTGTCTATTCACCTCCTCTGCAAAATTTTCAGTTTTTTTTGACTTTGACTTTGGCTCAGTGAGATGAGTCGCTGCCTAGCGCCCAAGAGGGCCAGGTTCAAATCCTGGTCAGGGCAACACTTTTTTTTTCACCACCATACAACTTTTTGCAACTTTTCAGCTTTTTCAGCTTTTCAGCAGAGAGCTTCAGCGTTAAGGCATCCACACAGCATTTTCGCAGGAAATGCAAATTTTTCTAGTTGTGTGGATGCCCTAAAGGGCTTCCACACTATTGAGTTCCTGTTTCTCTTCATTCTTTGTGTGGATGCCCTAAAAGGGCTTCCACACTATTGAGTTCCTGTTTCTCTTTATTCTTTATACTTTATTCTTCAAGTTGCTCCGTTCTTCGCCGCTTAACTACTCCCTCAGTTTTCAGCCGATTTTCTCCGTTCAAACTCTAAACTGTTCTGCTCTTTCAGCTAATTCCTGCTATGACTTTTGGTGTTTATTACTATTATACTTTTTAAAATATTACACTTTTTTCTTTTAATTTGTCCCATCCCATTGAAATGAATGGGAAAATTCCACAATTCTGTGCAATTAACTCAGAGTGAGTGCTAGTCTGTTCTGAATTTTCTCTTCATGTCTGAACAACTTCTTGCTACTCGCTCAATTTTCACTCAACCCCCACAAATTATACATCAAAACGTAGGTATTTTTGCTGGCTTTCAGACAATGTCATTATCTTTAGTGTGAGATTCACAGTCTTTTCGCAATTTGCCTCGAAGTGACACAAAGTCTGACAAGTCCCCATTCAAAGTGTATGGGGAGGTTTTGAAATTCAGAGCTGAAATTCTGTAACGGGAGGCATTTTTAGATCGCCATATCTCCTTAACAAAGCAAAGTTAGGACATGAGGCTTGTGCCAATATATCTTCAGACACTCCTGACACTCACAGTGGAAGCAGTTTTTTCATTCATCTTACCGTTGAGCCATAAATTACGTTTGTTTGAGGGGTGGAAATCTGTCCTTCTCTCAGTTCTCACACTCTGAAAATGAAGCCGTTTCTTCTCTCGTCATATCTCCGCGACGGAGGTACAAAGAGCTATGAAAATCGCAGTCAAAATACACCAAAGTCCGCTGATTCACCCAGTACAAGAATTATGCTCCTAGTTTTTGAGTTACACGACGTTTTGTAACTCCAAAAAATGGCGCTTTTCGCCTCTCACCGCGATCTATTTCTGATTGCTCATGTCTATGTTTTTCAGCCGCCCGCTCCCTTCCCAGGTGGCGCAATTAGTAATGACACGGCTCTGCACCTCAAAGGTCGTCGGTTCAATCCCACCTTAGTCAACATTTGTTTTTTCACTACAAATTTATACACTATCACAGACCTGTCATTTATATTGATCATTTATTACAATTCTGCAAAGTTTTATCATTTTAGCAGCTTTTCTAATATGGACCGAAATACATACAAGTACCCAGCCTAATGAAGCAGACAGAGGCAGTAACTCTGATTGGTGAATTTGAGCAGAATCAGGTTGTTCTTTCATTTCATTTCTTTATTTATTTCACACATGGTTCATCCTGTTTCTTTTTCTACATACAGAACCTTCTGCCTCTTTTCAGCAGAAATTCTGCTCATTCACCTCTTTTCAGCGCAGCGTTCTGCTTCTTTGCCTCTTTTCTGCAGAAATTCTCCTGATTCATCTCTTTTCTGCAACATTTTCAGCCTTTTCACCTTTTTCAATGCTTTCATCTTTTTCAAATCATAGAGTTAAAATCAAAATATAGTATTTTTACCTCAGCATTGTATTTGTACGAAGTACTGCAATTTCATAGTATTTTGAGGAATCCCTTTTGTTATAGTATTACTTCTAAGTCATAGTATTTCTGCTTTGTCATAGTATTTGTACTGAAACATAGTATTTCTGCCAAATCATAGTATTACTGCTATTTCATAGTATTTGAGTGAAATTATAGTGTTTCTGCAAAAACATTGTATTTCTGCTACTGTATTTCCGCTGTATTACGTAGTGGCAAAGTAGGAGGCTGACTGTTACCAAGTGCATCAGTGTACATAGGTCATCTCTTGTGTTGGAGTGCCCTCTTGTGGCACCTTTTAGGTAGTGCCTTAGTAAACGTTAACAATGCAAAAAAGTGGTATCAGACTGGTTTGTAGTGGAGGAATTTGTTGCCAGTTTCTTTCATCTTCATTCGTGTTGTAATGTAGTAGTACCACAATATGCCAGAAACACTAGGTTTTGGCACAAATACTTTGATTTGGTATACTTTAGCTTCTTCACCCCTTTTCAGCAAAATTTTCATTTTTTTCACCCCTTTTCAGCACAAATTCCAGCTTTTTTGGCTGTTTTCAGAAAAAAAAAACCTCTTTTCAGCAGAAACTCTGCTGATTCATCTCTTTTCAGCGCAAGTTTCTTCTTCTTTGCCTCTTTTCTGAAGAAATTCTGCTGATTCACCTCTTTTCTGAAAAATTTTCAGCCTTTTCACCTCTTATCAGCACAATTCTCAGCAGCTTCTGCTCATTTCTCCACCTCTTCTTTGTTAGAATGGCTGTGGCTTAGGGAAATGGATAGCCGCCTTGAAACCCGGAGGGCCAGGTTCAAATCCAGCGCAGGGTGGCATTTTCTTTTTCACCACCTTACAACTTTTCATCTTTTTCACCTTTTCAGCAGACAGCTTCAGCGATAAGGCATCCACACAGCATTTTCGCAGGAAATGCAAATTTTCTAGTTGTGTGGATGCTTTTTGCATCCACACTATTGTTTTCCTGTTTCTCTTTATTCTTTATCTTTACTTTATTGTGTGGATGCCCTAAAAGGGCTTCCACACTATTGAGTTCCTGTTTCTCTTTATTCTTTATACTTTATTCTTCAAGTTGCTCCGTTCTTCGCCGCTTAACTACTTCCGCAGTTTTTGTGCTATTTTCTCAGTTCAAATTTCACAATATTCAGCTATTTGTGCTCATTTGTGCTATATCTTTTTGTACTTTTAACTATTATACTTTTTAAAATATTAAGCTTTTTATGCAATTTTTTGTCCCATTGAAATGAATGGGAAAGTTCTAAAATTCTTCAGAAATTCTGCTAAAACTTGCTTGTTTTTGAAACTTAACTACTTCCTCATACTTTCACCTAGAAACTCCATTCAAACTTTAAAATGTTCTCAGATTATTGGGCTATTCCTGTATGATTCAGCTTTTTCAGATCTTCTACCGTTTTAATTTTATACCTCTTGAAGTTTTCAGTTGCAAAATTGGGATTTTTCAGAAAATACATGCGTTGTTATGGTTGCTATGCAATTAACTCAGAGTGTGCACTTGTCCTTTCTGAATTTTCTCTTCATGTCTGAACAACTTCTTGCTACTCGCTCAATTTCCACTCAACCCCCACAAGTTATACATCAAAACGTAGGTATTTTTGCTGGCTTTCAGAAATTGTCACTGTTATTGTTGTGGGAGTTACAGAATTTTGGCAAATCTCCTCAGAGCAACACAAAGTCTGTAAAGTCTCCTTAGAGAGTCAATGGAGAGTTTGTTCAAAATCAGCGCTGGATTTCTGTAATGAGAGGCATTTTCAAATCGTCATATCTCCTTAACGAAACAAAATTGAGACATGAGGCTTGTGCAAATATATCTTCAGACACTCCTGATGCTCACAATTCAAGACGTTATTTCTCACCTATTACCGTTCTGAGATGAGTTACACTTGTTTGAGGGTAGGAAATTCATCATTTGCTCAGATCTGTTCAGATTTCAAACTCTGGAAATGCGGCACTTTTTTCTCTCGTCAAATCTTTTTGATGAATTTCCACAGAGACCTGAAAATTTCCATGACTGTTCACCAAAGCCTGCTGTTTCTCACGGTGAAAGAATGATTTTGATGCTCCATATAGATTTAGAGTTACAAAACGTTGTTTGAGGGCAAGTCAAGGCAGTTTTGCTTTGTCTCTACTCAGTTACAGTGTATTACAAGTCATATATCTTCAATACGTTATATTTTATCTCTGAATTATGAAGACCTGCAGATTCCCCCATCTCTTCTGAACAAAATGGTGTCAGAATGAGCATTCTAGCCCCTACGGTTAGGAAATTATGGCCATTTGTTCGAGGGGAGTCCTGAATGTGAGAAATACACTGAAGAAGACTCATACTTCTCTCTGTGTCTGTGTGTGTAAGGGCTGATTACAGCAGGTGCAGCCAATTTAGCTGACCTAGATATACCAAGCCCAGACTCTCAACAGCCACTGTCCTTTAGGCTGTGTGTATGTTTGTGTGTATCAATATTTCTCCCATGTTAAAGTATTACTCCTCCATAATAGTATTTGTGCTAAATCAAAGTACTTCTACTACATCTTAGTACTTCTGCTCAATCATAGTAATTCTGGGTAATCATAGTATTTTTGCCAAATCATGGTATTTGTGCCAAATCATGTTTTTTGTGTCAAATCATGACATTTCTGATATGTTATAATATTACTAGTAGGTGGAGGTATTTCTGTTATGTTATAGTATTACTACTAAGTCGTAGAATTTCTGTTATGTTATAGTATGTCTGCTGATTATAGTATATGTGCCAAATCATAGTATTTATAGCAAATCATAGTATTTGTGCCCAAACATAGTATTTCTTGCCAAATTGTAGTATTTGTGCAAAAACATACTATGTCTGCAAAATCACAGTATATGTTATGTTATAGTATTAGTACTAAGGCACAGTATTTCTACCAAATCATAGTATTTCTACCAAATCATAGTATTACTGCAATTTCACAGTATTTGAGTGAAATCGTAGTATTTGTGCAAAAACATACTATGTCTGCTAAATCACAGTATATCTGTTATGTTA
The DNA here is from genome assembly GCF_036321145.2 of Pelmatolapia mariae. Lineage (NCBI taxonomy): Eukaryota > Metazoa > Chordata > Actinopteri > Cichliformes > Cichlidae > Pelmatolapia > Pelmatolapia mariae. The sequence goes on along the minus strand of NC_086229.1, from coordinate 18,816,670 downwards.
TAGTATTACTACTAAGTCACAGTATTTCTGCCAATTCATAGTATTTGTACTAAATCATACTACTCGTGCCAAATCATAGTATTCAAATCAAAATATACTATTTGTACCAAAGCATTGTATTTGTACAAAGTACAGTATTTCTGCCAAATCATAGAATTACTGCAATTTCATAGTATTTTGAGGAATCCCTTTTGTTATAGTATTACTTCTAAGTCATAGTATTTCTGCTTTGTCATAGTATTTTTACTGAAACATAGTATTTCTGCAAAATCATAGTATTACTGCTATTTCATAGTATTTGAGTGAAATTACAGTGTTTCTGCAAAAACATTGTATTTCTGCTAAATCATAGTATTTCTCTCATCTCAAAGTACTCAATTATAGTATTTGTGCCAAAGTTTAGTATTTTTCTGCCAAATCATATTATCTCTGCTAAATCATAGTGTCTGCCAAATCATAGTATTTGTGCCAAATTATGGGATTTTGTCAAAACATGGTACTTGTGCCAAATTATAGTATTTGTGCCCAATTAATATTTCTGTTATGTTATAGTATTACTACTAAGTCGTAGAATTTCTGTTATGTTCTGCCAAATCATAGTATTACGGCTATTTCAAAGTATTTGAGTGAAATTACAGTGTTTCTGCAAAAACATTGTATTTCTGCTAAATCATAGTATTTCTGTTATCTTAAATTACTTGCACTCAAAGCATAGTATTTCCACAAAATAACAGTATTTCTGCTATGTTATAATATTACTCCTCATAGTATTTCTGCCAAATCTTGGTATTTGTTCCAAAGCATAGTATTTCTGCCAAATCACAATATAACTGCAAAATAAAGGTTTTTCATGTGTTATGTTATGTTAATGTGGTTTTAGAAAATGTATTAGACTAAAAGAAATATATGTGAGAAGAACATGTCAGTAGTTGCTGTTAAAAGTCTTATGGCATTAGTCCAGTTAAATAAATCTATCATAATACATTACATTTTAACATTAAGACCTTATATGTATTGAAATACACATATACATATTTCAAACATATTTCAAAGCAGGCTTTGAAATATTTTGAAAGTATTTCAAAGCCTGCTTGAAATATTTATTTAATTTATAGAATTAAACTTCTGCTAGTTTTTTTGTAGCAAATAAATCTTGTACAATATTATTGAACTGTACATACATTTTTACATTTCCAATTCCCCTTTTGTGTGATGGAGGAATTTCCCACTACCCGTGAATGCCTCTTTTCTTACGTCTCTGGCTCAGTCCTACATATCCGCCCACTTTGACAGGATCCGCTGCTGGTAAGCAATTCTTCTCTTCTCTTTTCTTCTCTGAAATGTCTATAAGTTGTTTGAGTGATTTACAGAGTTGTTGTTAGTGACTTATAAAGCCGGTCGAAATATAATTCACATTAAAGTAACACAATGGCCGCTTTTTCGAGTGAAAAGTTGTAATTCTAGTATTTTTAAAGGAGTTTTTGAGACGCTAGCCCTGACAACCCAATGCTAACGCCTAGCGCTCCTAGCCCAGTGTGAAATGAAAATGGTTCCTTTCACACTTTATTGAGTTGTTTCATTAACTTCATTCCGTGTTTTAGTGTTTCTGTGTCTGTTGTGGGAAGTGCAGTTAGTTCTCCTCTTCACAAATCGGTCGGTTAAAACAGCCTCATTCTTTAACTTGTAACTTTATGTAAGAGCCTCCATCTTAGAACCAGTAATTAGCTGCTGTGTGCAGACAGCTGTGGTAAGATCAAAGGAGTCATTTTACTGCCTCTGTCTGACCAAACACTGGGAAATAAAGAGTCATGTACCTGTGTGTGTGTGCGCGCACGTGAGAGCTGCGGGCTAATTAAGGGAAGGGAGAGAGTGAGGATAAGACACATAGTTAATACAAGAATAATAAGTTTTCTTAATTAGAAGTAGGCTTTTTAGTTTTTTAAGAACTGTTTAACAAACACTTGTTTGTGCAGGCCCACTTTTAAAGAAAAACACTTTGTTAGATTTCTCACTTTAAATAAAAAATAGCCCACCTTCAAATAAATAAAGTGCTGCAGTGGGCCATTAATATTATTAATGTGGTACATAGATATTTGTTTTAAAGTAACAGCATATAAAATGATACTATGCAGTTGATAATATTTTAGGATGTAGAATTTGAATGCAGGCCAGCACAAATGTTAAAGCCTACAAAACTTACATCCATGCTTTCATTTAGGAATGTTGCTTTGAAATGGTGACGTCACCATGTGATAAAGTGTGCAGTTCTAGGTGTAGCATATCATGTGAAGCTCTAATGCAACAGTATTAGAGCTTCACATGAAACTTGTGATGCCTATTGCAAATAGAAGAAACCACATATTACCTTTAATGAAAACGCCAATCTTTAATAAGGTGTAGAAAAGCAGAGGAGAGTTGGTGTTTTGTGTTACTGCTGTGGAAAACAAAGACGTTAACCGAATCTTTCTGACTGCAGACATTGATGCAATATTGACTCTGATGTTGATTTGAGTTCTGTATTTTTGTTCTTTATCTGTTGTTATACAGAGTGACATAGATCTTTGGTTTTGCCTTTGCCGGTGAGTAAACAGTCATTCTAATGTTTAGTTCTAGACATACAGTAGGTTGAGTGAGTGGTTTGTGATGTTTCCATTTACTGATGGGCAAAAACACAGGATTTAGAATCTGTAGCAGCAAAGCCCTCACACAGGACCTCTGACTGTCTCTGAAAATGTGCCTGAAATTTAATAGCCCATTTATGTCTGATTTTAAGCACTTAAGCAATAAGAAAAAAACCACAGCTGTGAGTGGACGGTGTTTTGTATATTAAAGTCAGTGTGTTCTTTATTTATGCTATGAGTTAAAATTAGTTAATTAATTATTTAGTGAATACAGTGTTTGAAAATTAAATATAAATGTTGGCAAAAAGGGAAAGATTGCAAAATACATAAATATTCCTTCCAACAGGTATATCCTGCATTTGTGCCAAGAAATATTGGTGCCTATTCTTTGCACTTCTGTAGTATGAATGCTTTTATTACACGTTATAGCCATGTGAGACTCTGCAGCTAATATTAGTCCTCTTCATAGTACAGTAAGTTGTTAAAGGAAATTGAGGATTTTACTAGTTATTTTATGTCACAGTAAATTGGATTGTGTGTGAAGAGGCTCAACTGTCTGAATCATTAAACAGTGATCTGATTTATTGTTTCCTTTCTTTAGACTGCTGATCTGATCGTCTCAAGTCTGGTAAGTAAAGGTTTGTCTGATGTCCAGTGCTGGAAAAATCTTTCTTCCTTGCAGATTTATTTTGTTTATGTTTTTTTGTCACGTTTAAATGTTTTAAATCATCTAACAAGGATAACCTGGATAAATACAAAAAGCAGTTTGACAGTGATGATTCTGTTTGTGAAGCACAGAAAATCAAAGCAGAACAACCTGGTGTAATGTAAAAACATGTTGCAGTCTAATACCCAGTCTAATAGCCCTAATATTAACAAGTACCATCAAGCATTTACAGTAACTATTAATGACTGATTTGCATCACTGGGGGGATTTTGGACAGATTTTGTTTCATTAAGGTCCAATATACGTTTTTCAAGTCATGTAAAGTTCTCAGTTTCATTGAAGTCCAGAATCTGATTAGTCTGCACCAAGTGTTTTGTTTCGTTCAGAGTTCCTTGTGTGTTTTGGATCAACTCATCAGTTTCCTGCTGTGAATCCCAAGTATGATTAATCTGAAGCTCAGGACCTGACGGCATGATGCAGGTCCTGAAGTAGTAAAGGAACTCTGGACCATCACAGTAACAGCATCATGTTTGACTTTAATACTGGTGTTTTTCTGAAATTTGTCTCTCACTGTAGGAGACTCAGTTTAGTGCAGTGAGTCAGCACAGCTCTTGGTGATCATCAAGATGTTTTTAGGCAAATGTGAGAAAGGATTGGTGTTCAGTTTGGCCAGTTAATGTTTTTTGCCTTTTTGTCTACAACCTCTGGGATGGGCTGTGTTTAGTGGGGTCTCCAAATCCTTAGAAGTCTGTTTGTAAACATATCTTGAGCAGCTCATGAGTAGCAGTTTAGGGAAAATTATTTTTTCACATAGGCCAGGGGTGTCAAACTGCAGTTCTCAAAGGCCTGTGTTCTGTAGCTTTTCCATGTGTCCATGTTACAACACACCTGAATAAAATTTGTAGGTCATTAGCAAGAGTATAGAATTTGACTGCATGCTGAGGTGACATTCCTTAGCCCTACCTACTCAATTAAATTTGAATAAATATGTTTGGAAAAATGTATTTCTAAAATACTTTTATTCCATCATGTTCATTCACTCGTGAGCTGCTGTAACATTAAGCAAATGGCTGAATTGCCACCTCAGCATGCAGTTAAGTGTAAAGTCTTTCTAATGACCTATTAATGTTATTCAGGTGTGCTGCAACAGGGACACGTGTTAAATTTACGGGACACCAGCCATCGATGACTGGAGTTTGAGACCCCTGATGTAGGGCATTGAGGATTTCAAAAGCTTCTTTCTCTTTAGAAATTAAATCCCGGTCTAAAAACTGCTTTTTGTCATTTGTGATGATGACTTGGAGAATACAAGTGGGATGAAAACATAACATTAACAAATTTGTAAGAGGCCAGATACTTAAAAAAATAAAGAATCAAGGCTGTGTTTTTGAAAATAATCCTGCCCACATTTACAAAAGATGAACTGTATGTGAAAGTCATGTTTGTTTGTTTGTTAGTTGTTGTTGTTGCTGTTTTTTAAATAAATGTGGGAATCTCAAGCAAAGTCCTTACATGCAACAGCTCACATTCAGGACTCATTTCTGTTTTTATCATTAAATTATCTACAAAGAAATTATCATTATACTGCATTTTGATAATTAGGCCCTAATATCAGCTATCATAAGTTTGTCATAGATTTAATTCAGTGCTTATTGCTGTGTATCAAACATGGCCCAAATGTGACTGAAATATATATATAAACTGCTGTGTAAGAACCATGTGGCACCAAATTTTTCATTTTTACCAAAAATCATACGGAGTAAATTTCTGTGTACTTTTAAGTTCTTGTCTTACTGAATTTTAATTTAGGTTTTCAGACTGTTTGCTTTTATTGTGTTAATAGGATTTCAATGCAGGCCACCTCAAATGTTAAAGGCTACAAACATTACATACCAGCTATCATTTGTGATTGGTGCCTGCTTTTAAATTGTGATGTCACCATTTGATAAAGTGTGCATTTCTAGGTGTAGCAAATCATTGGTTATGATATCTACTCTGATATGTAATCGAACCTAAATTGTAGAGCATTACATGAATAAGAAACTTGTGTGGTTTATTGCAAATGGATAAAACCACATGAAGAGGGTGATCTTTATTAGGATGTAGAGAAAAAGAAAACAGAGGAGCTGTTGCATGTATTCCAGCTGTGGTAATCAAAGAATTTTCCTGAATATATTTGACTAGAGAGAGTGATGCAGTATTGACTCTGATGCTGATTTGAGTTGTCTCATTCTGTATTTTTGTTCTTTGTCTTTTGCTACAGAGTGAACAGATCTTTGGTTTTGCCTTTTCTGGTAAGTAGACAGTGATGGTAATGTTTAGTATTTTACATGGCCAAAACACAGTCAGGATTTATAACCTGTAGCAGCAAAGCCCCCACACAGGACCTCTGACTGTCCCTGATGTTTAATAGCCCATTTATGTCTGATTTTAATTTTTGATGGCTTATCAAGTCCAAATAATGTCAGAGATATTTGCATACACTTGTTCAATTTCTCCTTATGCTACATAATCTTTATGTGGATTATGTAGCGAACACAACTATGAAAGTGCTTTGGGTGAGTCAGTATAGGTGGTAACTTAAACAGTTAAGAGCAACACAGCTATCGATTTGTAGTGTCTATCATCTTCCACTTATGAATTAGCATGAAGTCAAAACACTAGAAGTATTTTGCCTGAGTGACAACAAGTGATACTTTTACCCTTAAGTGATAATAAAAAGTAAGAAAATCTAAAGTGTGAGTATGTATATTAAAGCCAGTGTTTTGAAATTAAATCTAAATGTTGCCAAAAAGGGACATACTGCAAAACATAAATATTAATAATAAGCCTAAATATTCCGAGCAACAGGTACAATGGAAGGACTTTTTATTGTAATATTTTAAGAAATTTTAATTTCAATAGAAAAAAATCGTGCACCACTGTTGTTGCTGTAACATAGACTAAAACTGATGAGGTTTCCTGTTGTTTCTGATTTAAACACTTACTTTGTATTCAATGTTTTTAACCTGAAATGACATTAAAGTAGTGGTTCTTCACATTTTATTACAACTGACTTCTGATAGAAAATGTTTGAGCCACAAAGCTTCTGTGTTGGAAATATTTGGTATATCCTGCATTTGTGCCAAGAAATATTGGTGCCTATTCTTTGCACTTCTGTAGTATGAATGCATTTATTACACGTTATAGCCATGTGAGACTCTGCAGCTAATGTTCATAAAAGCTTGAAGAAATTGAGGATTTTACTAGTTATTTTATGTCACAGTAAATTGGATTGTGTGTGAAGAGGCTCAACTGTCTGAATCATTAAACAGTGATCTGATTTATTGTTTCCTTTCTTTAGACTGCTGATCTGATCGTCTCAAGTCTGGTAAGTAAAGGTTTGTCTGAGGTCCAGTGCTGGGAAAAGACTTTCTTCCTTGCAGATTTATTTTGTTTATGTTTTTGTGTCACGTTTAAATGTTTTAAATCATCTAACAAGGATAACCTGGATAAATACAAAAAGCAGTTTGACAGTGATGATTCTGTTTATGAAGCACAGAAAATCAAAGCAGAACAACCTGGTGTAATGTAAAAACATGTTGCAGTCTAATACCCAGTCTAATAGCCCTAATAGCAACAAGTACCATCAAGCATTTACAGTAACTATTAATGACTGATTTGCATCACTGGGGGGATTTTGGACAGATTTTGTTTCATTAAGGTCCAATATACGTTTTTCAAGTCATGTAAAGTTCTCAGTTTCATTGAAGTCCAGAATCTGATTAGTCTGCACCAAGTGTTTTGTTTCGTTCAGAGTTCCTTGTGTGTTTTGGATCAACTCATCAGTTTCCTGCTGTGAATCCCAAGTATAATTAATCTGAAGCTCAGGACCTGACGGCATGATGCAGGTCCTGAAGTAGTAAAGGAACTCTGGACCATCACAGTAACAGCATCATGTTTGACTTTAATACTGGTGTTTTTCTGAAATTTGTCTCTCACTGTAGGAGACTCAGTTTAGTGCAGTGAGTCAGCACAGCTCTTGGTGATCATCAAGATGTTTTTAGGCAAATGTGAGAAAGGATTTGTTCTTTTTGGCCAGTTAACCAATACATTTGAGTTGACTGGATGTAAGGTTAATGTAGAACAGGAAGCCTGAAACTGACTGCTCTAATGTCAGTGTGTAGGTTTGTTTGGAACATATAATATTTACAGTAACTGTTGCAGCACATCTGGGTTTAAATTAATAGACTTGTTTTTTATTTTGTCAACAGAATGCAAAAATGTCCTTATATCAGTTCCACCACCATTTGTTAAACATTGTCGTTCAGTGCAATATGCACTGTATTTTTCAGATTATAAGGCATAAGGGCAATGAACGGGTCTGTTTTTTAAACATAAGGTACATTAAGCCAAACAAAACAGCCAGATGAGTCAAGCTGTATTCAACTCATTCACAATAATCCGCAACATTGTTCAGTTGTAACACATAAAATACAGAACGACACATTCACTTTTTCAGTTTATTCCTCTTCCACAAATCCATCAAATTCTTCATGAGCTTATCAGTTTGAAACCTGCTTCGTAAGCATGGCTCTTAACAGTTGCCAGGTCCTTATACACACACACACACAGCATAATATTTTGTTGAAGCACAGTGTGAATTACACCGCGAGGCTCCTACGGTAAATTACCAACATTTTGAGAGAATTTTGAGAGAATTTGCAGCGCCGTGTCCCACATAGAAATGGTTTGAAGTCAGTAAGCACAGCCAGAATGAATACATAAGGCGCTCAGTCTATTTTTGAAAACATTAAAGGATTTTAAGTGTGCCTTATTGTCTGAAAAATACAGTAAAGTCAGCTTTATTGGAAATATGCCTAATTCCTGTCTCTTTGTGTCTTACAGGTGACCTGCTGCAGAAGCTCTCTCCCTCTATCATTAACAAGCCATTCAGTCTGTCCTATCACTCTCCCCACTCTATCTATTTTGACAAGCCGTTCTATCTTGCTTCACTCTATCCCACAAGCTCTATCTAAGTTATCAAAAATCACGTTTTTAACTGGAATCAAATTTTGACTGGAATCAAGTTTTGACTGGAATAATCAAGTTTTGACATGGCCCCATTTTTGGGAAATTTAAGTTACCAGTACTTCATCTATCTGTTACAGAATTCTGAGAGGTCTCTGCTCTCACTGCTCCTTCTTTCCTATCGTTAAACTCTCTCACATCCAGTCTTTTTGCTGGAAATTACACGTAGAACGTTGAAATTACAATAGTAGAATTACAGTACAGTAGAACTTACAGTAGAAACTATTTACACAGCCCTACATTTGTCATTTTAATTTTGCATTACACTTTGGAATTAACACTGATAGTTTGGCTTACTTTGATAAATTATAAAAAATATCACCTTTTTAAAAGTTTATTTGTAATAAGATAATCTGGTTATTTTGTAATACATACATTCAGACCGTTATATACACATAAATAATAAATTAGATCCAAATACTATAACATTTGACTGCAAGTTTGTACTATTATTATTTAAGGACAAGCCCATTTATGTTACTCAGTGTAAGTATTCAGTCAATATTATCACCGAGAAGCTGCCTGAGGACCCTGTTTCCTGACTGCTGCAGAAAATCCAGCTGAAGAATCCTCATCACCTGTCATCTGATCATCACACCACCACAGCTCCATGCATTTGATTTAAATTTTAGATATCTGAAAGATTTACATAAATTCCACCTAAGACTTTTATTATAGCCTGTTGATTTATTCTGCATATCTCTTTACAGAAGTTCTAATTATTTACCAGTCTGGTTAAAAAATATAAGAAGTAAAATTGTGTAGTTTCTGAAAAAGCTACAATAAAACGGACCAAAGTGTTTCCACAGAACTTTGAATATCTTTTATTTTGAGTTTGGAGTACAAATCAGCTTTTTACATCTATTTATATATTCATAAGAACATTTTAACATAGTATAATAGTACATTTCTCAGATTTAATAGTAACTTAAAGAGTTATACGTTTTTCTGTGTTTCAAGGTTGAGTTTTGTTTACATTTGTGTATAAACACATAAGCTCCAGGTTATACTTCAGCAAAATGCCAAGAAAAGGTCAAAGGTCGCAGTCCCAGAAGCTTAGACGTCAAAAGGAGAAAGAACAGGTAGATGTTTCTCAGAGCAGTGAGCAGGTAAAGTTGTCTGTTACAACTTTTCCCAGCACAGAAGTGCAGAGCAGTGTTCAGACAGCCACGGTGTCTTATGCAGATGTGGTAAAGAGAGGTGTTTGCTCAGCATGTGTGCCAGATGCTAAAGTTCAGCAGGTAATCCATATTGAACCCCAGGTAACTGTACAAACACAGCATGATGGAGAGACAGCCACAGTGTCTTATGCAGATGTGGTAAAGAGAGGTGTTCCCTCAGTGTCTGTCCCGAAACCTAAAGTTACGCAGGTAAACCATATTGAACCCCAGGTAACTGTACAAACGCCGCATGATGGAGAAACTCCAGGACCGTCTCATGTACAGGTTACTAACAGTGAAAGTCATCCACGAGTGAGTAGCATCTGTGCGTCCCGAAGCCAGGCTTCTCCTAGGTATGGAAAGTACCGGAATCAGCAATGCATGGCTAACAGTTTGGTTTTCCTGTCATTCTTACACGAGGATGAATTCATTACCAGAGCAGATCTTAACCGTGTGTTGGACAAAGGCCAAGCCATGCATTCAGATGCCAGAAAGAGGTTTGTGAACAGCGTGTTTCTAGCCACCGATGAGCTTCCCACAGTGGTCACCAGCCGCAGACACGAGTATCAAGTGGACATGTCTCAGATTGCTCTTTATGGCACATTTGATGGTACAGATCATTTTCCGAGCCTTGAACAGGGACTACAGTGTTTGGCTTCAGAGTTTCGCTACGCTTTGCTAGTCATGGGAGGAAATGTCATCGCAGTTTGCAGGCTGACTTCTGGTGAATTCGCATATTTTGACCCTCACCCACGTAAGTCTACAGGAATGCCATTGTCAGTAGGTGTAAGTGGTGGAACTGCAGTTATGTTAAAATTCACACGTCTTAATGACATGATTGACAGGCTTAAATGCTTGTACCGAATGTTTAGCATCGCACCAACCAGCACTTATGAGTTACAGCCTGTCGAGTTTCACAGCGAAAACAGACAACCTGCTACAAGAATTCCAGCACCAGCTTTAAATCAACTTGTTTATGAGGTAAACTCTCAAACATCTACTGAGCAGACACGGACAACTGTGAGTGACACTTTAATCACTGAAGTGATGTCATCCAGAGCGGATCATTCAAATGAGACAGCTGCTCCTGAAAACAACCATCATCCTTCTGATTATTTACAAAAAGAAACACCTGCATCTTCTGTGAGAGAAACTCAGGTAACACCATATTGTGTTCCTCAGAATGATTCAAACATTGCCTCCTGTTCAACTAAGACAGCAGAGGAACTCTCACATAAACTGCTGAAATACAGTAAACAGCAAAGGCAAAAAATGAGGAGAAGATCATTGGCCCAACAAAAACTACCACAAAGGAAGGAAAATCAGAAAAAGAAAGAAAGGCAGATGTACACTTTTGATGAAAGCTTTAAGGCAATGAAAAAACATTCCAGTAGAAAGTTTAATGATCCTAATCACAGACAGAATAAGAGCGTGTACAAAAGTAATCTGTATAAAGTAAATGCTACGTATAGAGAGAAACAGAGAGAACATTTGAGAAGGATCTATAGAGAAAGAGATGATTTTAAGGAAAAACAGAAGGAGCAAATGAAAAGGCTGTATAGAGAAAGTGCTGAAATTAGAGAGAGAAAAAGAGAATGTGTCATAAGGACGTATAAAGAGAACCCTATATTCAGAGAAAAACAGAAGGAACGAATGAGAAAAACATATAGAGAAACCTATAGATTATCTCCTATATTTAGAGAACAGCAGAAAGAGCGTATACGAAGGGCTTACAGAACTTGTGCTGAATTCAGAGAGAAACATAAAGCTTACATGAGGTCATATGTTTCTAACCTATATAAAGAAAGTGAAGCATTTAAACAGAAAAAACGATCTTACATCACTAAACGTTATGGAGAACAGAGACAATTTCAGCAGCAACACAAGGAGAATATGAGAGAACGAATGAGAATAAAATATTGGAACGGTTTTTCTTTTAGACAGATGCATAATATCAGATGTGCAATGAACATAAAAAGAAAATATCGCCAGATGCATCGACCAGCTGAAAGTTTACAGTGTCATCCAGATAACTCTTTAATGAATGAGGCCATATCTCGTTTCAGATCAAACATTAAGTCAGCACCATCTTATGTTTGTACTGTTTGTCTAAAAGCTTCTTTTCCTAATCAGGTGAAAATCTGCAAAAGAGAAAATTACTCAAAACACCAAACTGTAGCTCAGCAGTGTCTAACTGGTAGATTTGTTCATGTGTGTGATGAAGCATGTAATGATCACTGCAGCTTTCCTGTTGAGAGAAAAAAGGAGTATATCTGTCACACGTGTCACAGTTCCCTCAAAAGTGGACGCATGCCAAGGCTTGCTGCTGTCAATGGTTTAGAACTTCAGGATATTCCAGCTGAACTGTGTGATCTCAACATTCTGGAGAGACATCTGATTGCCAAATGCATCCCATTTGCTAAGATTATTCCTCTTCCGAAGGGCAGACAAAGACTCATACGTGGTAATGTGGTATGTGTACCATCTGAGGTCCAACAAACAGTTGACTGTTTGCCTCGGCTCAGAAGCCAATCACAGATAATGAGGATCAAGTTGAAAAGACGACTGTGCTACAAAGGCCATCAGCTGTTCCAGACTGTCACCTGGTCTAAACTGATCCAAGCCCTGCGTAAACTCAAACAGATTCATCCACAGTACACAGATATTGTTATCAGAGATGATGCATTGCTTTGTGATCCCACGTTACCTGATGATGACAGTAGTGATGAAGCCAGCATGGGAAGTGATGATTATGATGAAACAGATTTAATGGAAATTGACAACTATGAAAAAGATGCCCTTTTGGTCAGAATACACTGGATGAAAAGAGATGTCTCAAGCTCACACCGAGTGCTTACTTCAAGTCAAGGCTTTTCAACATTGATGCAAGATTTGCCAAAGACACAAATTACCTGTTTTTCTCACAGTTTGTCACTGAAATACACCTGGCTAATTCCAGCATGACAATACAGCTAAGGAAAGGTAAAACTATGACGAAAGATGGACGCAAAATCACATCAGGAATGTTACAAAGTAAGACAGAAGTAGAGAAGCTGGTAAGAAATAAAGATGCAATCAGATTTATGCAGCCACTCAGAGGAACTCCAGCTTACTGGCAGAAAACTACCAAAGATTTATTCAGTATGCTTCGTCAAATAGGAACACCTCAGTTCTTTGTCACGTTCTCTGCTGCTGAGATGAGATGGCCTGAAGTGATTCAAGCAATAAAGAGACAGCAAGGTGAAGAGGTTGATTTTGAAGCCCTGGACTGGTCAGAAAAGTGTGAAATTCTAAGATCAAATCCAGTAACCACCATGCGACTGTTTGATAAGCGTGTTGAGGCTTTGTTCAGAGATTTGCTTTTTTCTCCTGCACAGCCCCTTGGTGAAATCATTGATTACTTTTACAGAGTTGAGTTTCAGCACAGAGGCAGTCCGCATATACACATGTTGCTGTGGATTCAAGAAAAGGTAGAAGTAGATGTGGATGATGACCAAACTGTCTGTGACTTTGTGGACAGATACATCTCAGCTCAACTCCCTGATCCAGAAAAACAGCCTGAACTGCACAAAAAAGTCACTGAACTACAAAAGCACAGCAAAAACCACACAAAAACATGCTTTAAGAGTGTGAACTCTGGTTGTAGATTTGGGTTTCCAAAACCACCAGCCACAAGAACAATGATTGTGAGACAGGATGAGGATTCAGACACTGAAGCTGCAAAAGCCAAACTCAGACCTTTGTTGAACCTGCTGAAGGAACCTGAAGCTGCTTCTCTCACCATAGAGCAGATTCTGTCACGATGCAACTTGACAATGAATGAGTATGAGCAATGCCTCCAAGACATAAACAAGAAAACAGCGCTGATTCTGAAACGTGACCCAAAGGACTGTTGGATCAACAATTACAACCCACACCTGCTTGAAGCCTGGAACTCTAATTTAGATGTCTCATTAATTTTGAATGCCTATTCATGTATAGAATACCTCTGTAAATATATAACAAAGAAAGAATCTGGCCTCTCTGAATACCTAAAGACAGTTATTGATAACTCTGATAAGAACACGGTCAATGAATGTGATGAAATGAGAGCTGTGATGCAGGCTTATTCAAAAAAGAGAGAAATCAGCGCACAGGAGTGTGTGACTCGAGTCTGTGGCCTAAAAATGAAAAAATGTTCCCGCAGTGTTGTATTTGTACCAACAGATGATAACCCAGTAAAAATGAGTCGCCCCATGAGCTATCTGGAAACCACAACACACGACAGTTGTAATATTTGGATGACAAGTTTGACTGATAAATACAAATGCAGACCTGAGACACCAGAATATGAGGAAATGTCGCTGGCTGATTTTGCTGCCTTGTGCCGGTTGGTGAGTGGTCCAAATGAAGGAAAAGATGTGCTTCCTCTTCTAAACCAGCTTGGATTTGTACAAAGGCGAAAGAATGATAAACCAGCTATAATCAGGTATTACCACTGTTCACAGGAAAAAGATCCTGAGCAATATTATGGTCGACTGTTGAGACTTTACCTTCCACACAGATCAGAGCAGGAACTGAAACCACAAGGGTTCCAAACCTATCAGTCCTTCTACAACTCAGGTTTTGTGCGACTTCCATGTTCAGACCACAGTGAGTCTGTGAAAAGGATTGTGAAGAGAAATAAAGACAAGTATGAGAAGAACTCTGAGGATATTGAGAGTGCACTGGAAGAGTTTGAACAAAATAGGGTCGTTGTTATTGATGAATGGTGTAATCTGGCTCCTGAATCTGAAGTTGTGAGGTTGCAATGTGATGAGAATCTTCCTGAGAGACATTCTGATGATGAGAACGAACAGGAGAATGTTCCCGACTACAGTCGTCAGTCTGATGCTGTAACAGAGATCAGAGCCATCAGAGAACAACCTGCAGTAGATCCAGCTGTGGTACGTGTAATGTATCAGAATCTGAACCAGAAGCAGGCCTGCGTGTTCTATGCCATAAGAGACTGGTGTATTCAGCGCGTTTGTGGTTTGAACCCAGATCCATTTTTCTTCTATATCAACGGTGGTGCAGGAACTGGAAAATCACATCTGATTAAATGTATTCACTCTGAAGCATCAAAGATCCTGAGCAGACTGCCTGCTAATGCAGAAGAAGCTGACATATCAAATCCAACTGTTTTACTGACTTCATTTACTGGGACAGCAGCTTTTTCTATCAATGGCTCTACGTTACATTCTCTGCTGAAACTACCCAGAAGTCTGAATCCACCCATTCAAGGACTTGGTAACCAACTGGATGAAGTCAGATGTGAGCTTATAAATGCTGAAATTATTGTTATTGATGAGATTTCAATGGTTTCAAAACCCCTTTTTGCCTATGTGGATGCAAGACTGAAACAAATCAAAGGCAATCAGAGACCTTTTGGTGGAATGTCAGTTTTAGCTGTTGGAGATTTTTACCAGCTGCCACCAGTGCGACAGTCTAAGCCTCTCTGCGTTTACGATCCAGAACAGATTGACCTATGGCGGGAACATTTTCAGATGATCACTCTAACGGAGATCATGCGTCAGAAAGATGATGTGGCATTTGCAGAGATGTTGAACAGGATTAGAGTCAAAGAAAAGACAGATGAGCTTTCTCAGTGCGACAGAGATTTGTTGTCACAGGCTGTGACTGCACCAGAAGAATGTCCAACTGAGGTCTTACACATTTATGCCACCAACAAGAATGTGGAATCCCATAACACAGATACCCTGAAGCAGCTTCATTCAAACATCATAATCATCAATGCAGACGATTTCCAGAAGGATAAACGTACAGGCAGAATGGCACGAAGAGACAGACCATTTACAGGTGGGCGAAATGATTTACCCGACACCCTGAATGTTGCTGAAGGAGCTCGAGTGATGCTGACCAGAAACTTGGACACACTAAACGGTTTGGTCAATGGTGCTTTTGGTATACTGGTAAAGGTGGTGAGATCTGAAAATGATGGACACATAATTAAACTGGGGCTCGGAATGGACAACCGGCAGCCTATGAGACACAACCGCAGTGCTAATGCAGCATCTGATGACCTGGTTTACATTGAGAGAGCAGAGGAGAGTCTGAAGTTTAAAGGAGCGGTACGCAGACAGTTTCCTGTAAAGCTAGCATTTGCCTGCACAATCCACAAAACCCAGGGTCTTACAACACAGACAGCTGTAGTTTCAATGAAGAACATTTTTGAACCAGGTATGGCTTATGTTGCTCTCAGCAGGGTGACGTCTCTCAGTGGACTCTATTTGCAGGACTTGGATGAGAAAAAGATTTATGCCAGTCCCGAGGTAACTGCAGCTCTCCAAACCATGACACAAGCCAGTGTTGAGGAAATGATGCCTCTTCTTCAGGTCAGAGAAACAGCCAGCAGACCTGACACTCTTACACTGATCCATCACAATACGGAAGGTTTGCCATCTCACATCAGTGACATCAAGAGTCATCATGAAATGTGCTTAGCAGATGTTTTGTGTCTCACTGAGTCTCACCTCCAAGGCTCCTTTGTTGCAGACAGTCTTCATTTGGATGGCTACACCATGTTCAAACGCAACAGACATGTGTCCTACACAAACTTTCCTCACATGGCCAGCAGAAGTGGTGGTGGAGTTGTTGTGTATTTGAGGAATCATTTTCAGGTTCAGGTAAAACAGTATCTGCATAATGTCACTGATCTTGAGTTCTTAGTGTTAAAGGTTCAGGCTCCATTCCCTGCGCTCATTGCTGTTGTGTACAGACCTCCAGACTACAGTTTGACACCATTCATGCAAAACCTGGTAAGTCTTTTAGATTCACTTGAAATAATGGACTGTCACCCAATCATTGTGTGTGGAGATTTTAATGAGAACCAGTTACAGAGTGGAAGGAAACAGATTCTGGAGCAGTTTCAGTCGAGAGGGTATTCACAGCTGATCACTTCTGCCACTACAGACAAGAACACCTTGCTTGATGTCATTTTTATTTCTCAGCCACAGCAGAGTCTCTATTCAGGTGTCCTGAGGACATATTACAGTTACCACAACCCTGTGTTTTGTGTCCTGTCCTCGAGCCAATCATGAAGTCGTCTGGTGAGTTTTGAAACAATTACAGATCATGTTTGTTATAGAGTTTGCTGTGTGTGGGATATGAAAAAAGATTTTGTGTTGATAATGGAAGGCTTCCAAAAATTAGCTTCCCTGCTCTGTCTGCAAGAAGACAATTGTACAAAAGCTACCTTGATTTTTATTAACCCTTGCTTCTTGGAATGGTCAGCACATTGTAGTCAAATCATAGCTAAAGTTAATACAGAGCAGGGAAAATCGCCTTCTATTTTCATGTAGCTCAGATCTGGAACATGCTACAACAAAGTATTAAACTGACATCATTTATTGTAAATTGTTATATCTATTTTTAAATGACCAATTCTAATCATTTTAAATTTCATGATTTTTAAATGTCATCTATTTTTCTTTTAACTTGACTTTACTGTGACATATTTATCTCAACACTGTTAAAAATAAGCTTTCCCACAAACTGCTTTCCAAATGTTAAATAGTAAATAAAAATCCCTGATATATGCAGGTCTTTATTCTGGGCTATAGGACAGACAATCATGTTTTTTTGATTATAGTAGATCTTTTTTTGCAGGTAAACAAACGTCAAAAGTTTTCAAGTATCTTTAGGCTACCAAAGATTTCTATAATAATATATTCACCGGAGAAAAACATTTTTACAGGCAACAGAATATGTATGAACACTGATTTACACGCACATGTAAAGTTTACAGTGGAAGAAAACTGAATCTGGAGCTGTTTCAGTCGAGAGGGTATACACAACTGATCACTTCTGCCATTGCAGACAAGAACACCCTGCTTGACTTCATTTTTGTTTCTCAGCCAATCATGAAGTCGTCTGGTGAGTTTTTAAGCAATTACAGATCATGTTTTTTACAGAGTTTATTGTTTGTAGGATTTCTTGTTGATAATGGAAGGCTTCCCAAAAATTGGCTTTCCTGCTCTGTCTGTAAAAAGACCATCCTTCAATTTATCAAACATTTTTCATTGCAATGTTAGTAATAATTTCACCAAATCATGGCTGTACTTCATGCAGAGCAGGGAGATCTGCCTTCTTTTATCATGCACCTCAGATCTGAAATATGCTGCAAAAAGTATTAAACGGACATCATTTATTTTTTATTCTCATGTTTTAAATGACTAAATCTACTATTTTAAATGCATTTTGTCATGGATGTTAATTGTCATCTCCTTTTTTGATACTTTTTTTACTGTGACATATGTATCTCAACAAACGAGAGCTTCCCCTCCAAGGGCTTTCAAATATGAAATAGTAAATAAATAAATCTCAGATAAATGTAGGTATTTATTATGGGTCACATGAATAAATACAGACAATTATATTTTCTTCATTATAGTAAATTTTGTAGAATCAAATGTTTTTGGGATGAATGAGGTTTTGCTTATCATGTTTTACAGCTAAACATTTTGTAAAAGTTTTAAACTATCTTTAGGTTACCAGAGATGTCTATAATGATACATTATGTAGAGAAAAATATTTTCACTGCTTACAGAATATGTATAAAAACTGATTTAGAAGTAAATGGAAAGTTTCTGCATCCATTTTCTGACTTGGCCTTTATCCGGGTGGGTTTGGGTTTGGGTGGATAAAGGCCAAGTCAGAATTCTCTGAGCAGCTGGAAAAAGCTGCTAATAAACAAAGACATCAGAAAGCGGGGGCTTTTGGTGTAGCCCCCGCTTTCTGACGCACTAATTAGATTTAGTAACTGACACCCCATACCAGCATTACATAAACACTTGGGGGCTGAGATGGGTGGGTGGGGAGGGTGGGTGGTGTTAAAAGCACTTTATGTTTTGTAGATGTATTCTTTCAGACAGAGCACACACAGTCCTGTTTCCTTTGTGGCAAAACCTTCAAACTTCACCATCCACAGCTGAAACATCAACATCTTAACACCATCTTCATGAACTGCTGAGCCAAACCTGATCCATCAGTGCTGGACTGCACAGATAACCACATGCCACAAGGAGACTGCTGTTTTATGAACTGCCATACCAGTGTGTCTTCAATGGAGAAGATGACACACCCATCACCTGACCTCCTGCCTGATCTGGAGACCATCATCATGCTGCCACACTACACACCTCTGAGACCATCAATGATGACTCATACTGAGGAAACTGTATTTCCTGTCAGAGATGCTCAGTGATCCTCAGAGCAGAGAGAGGTATGATTCTTTATCTTTGATAAAAATGTCAGTGCTTTTAATTCATTTAATTAATTTAAATCCTGATTATTGCATAAATAATTCCACACTCAAATGATTATACTTGTTGACACTTTTTGAGTTTTAATTCACATTATGGATTACAAATCTATGCTTTTTCTACTTTGTCTCTCTGTGCAGGTATTGCTGTCTTCTGAGTTCTTCAGTGTCCCAACTGAGACATTCAAACCTCATTGCAGAGCTCAAGTCTTTCCTCACCATCATGTCAGTGTGAGATTGCTCTGGATTCTGGTTATGTGGCCTGCAGCACCTATGAGGTATTTCAATATTGTTCATTTTATAACTTATTTGTAGTTTCTAGGCCTTAACACAAATAAAATGTTCCTTTTCTATATTTTTTTAGAACAAGCTCATCCTTTGTGCCTGCATTCCAGCTTCTTAGACTCTACACAAGTGGACAGAGTATCAGTGTTTGACCGCTCTTACAGACACCGACTTCTGTCAACTCACTGCTACTAATCAGGCACCTCACTCCAGGAAGACAGAGGGCTGCAAGCCTGTCATCGTTTCCAGTGTGGCTTTGTATTCTCGGGGTGGCATCAAATTTTTCCCACAAATATTCAAAGGTAACACTTATTTTAAGCTTAGTTATTAAATCAAAAGTCTTCCCTTGTGTCAATTACATTTTATTTGTTTTTGTTTTCTTTTAGATTTATATGCAGTGATCGGATGTGGTGGAGCTTTGTTAACTGTGTGGAAAACATCTGTTTGTGATTATATTTACAATGAGGCTTTAAGGTGACAGTTTCAATGTAATTTCAATTCTTTTACTAAGCAAAAACATGTTTGCAATTAACATATTTTTTTCAGTTTTGTTTTATGGTTTGGTTCAGTTTGATTTATGGTTAACATTCCTCTGAGACAGCAAATACTAAACTGGTCCAAGTAACCAGCATATCATTGGTCAAAGGCAAAAAGGACCACCTGTCACACTGGCAATGAATTTTAGACTGTGTTTGTGTCACCAGATTTAACAAACAATATCAGACATATGAAACTGAACTCTGGATTAATGTGCAGATGTTTTTTGTGTTTTTTTTTTATTGTTGAATAATTATTTTGTAGGACAAACCCAATCTATTTACCCAAACAATTTAACTTGTTTGGGTAAATAGTGGATTAATATATCTAAGTCTATAAGTATAGCAAGCTGAATTCATACAAACACACAGCTCTAAATCTTGAATTGTAGGATGTACAAAAATGATCATGTGCTTATTATGGACATTTAAATAACTATACCTATTGAACCATTACACATATTCTTTATAGAAATTACACAATCTCAAAATGTGAAAAAAGAAAATGTTTAAGAGAAAAGATAATGTGTGTTTGTATGAATCCTGCCTTCGTATGGGGTGTCAGTAACTACATTAGTATAGAGTAGGTCTAACAGTGGTTTTCCACATCTGCTCTAATATATATATATATATAGATAATGGGTCAGACATATAAAGTCATTTTGAAAAGTTCATAAAGGTCACATCCATTTATATGTGTTCCTCTTTATCATTTTATATCAGGTCACACAGCTGACTTGAGTTTTGATCAGAGTAGAACCATAACATTCATGCTAATGGTTCTACTGTTTACAGTTACTTTATGATGGATTTCATCCTGGTCACAGCACTATGTGAAAAGCTGTTAGAGGTAAAGTTAACCCAATTAATACCTCATCATAAGTCACTCTTTAACGCAAAGCAGTGATTATTTTCACTGTAATTTATTCCACAATAATGTTCTTTTTTTGATCCCTGTTTCTTTAAATATGCACATCGATTGTTCAGCTGTGTGACTCTCTACACCTCAAATATATCACAATGTGGACTTCATTTTGACAGTATTTTGTAGATTGGTACCATATTCATCATCAAATCAGGAAACTGTAAACTAATTGAAAAAATGAAGCTTATTAAAAATTTTAATGTGGCATTGGAACATGTTGTTTACCCTTGCCAAATGGTATTCACACAAAACTCCAGCAAATCAGTGGATATGTTTTTGTCTCTCACTTGCTGTTTATATATGTGTATATTTTTGCAGTTAATAGCCTATCATGTGTCTGCGCATCTTAGGGCCATAAACATAAACATGGCAAACAAGAATATGTTCACAATTCCAACAGATGCTTCAATTGTTTGTATAGATTCATTTGATTTGCATTTTCTATTAATATTTTTCTGTTTGTCCCAAATGGGATTTTTATTTCTGTATGTCATTATTGGAAACAACTGAGTAAATATTTTGTATCACATGTTTCTAAAAATATTTAAATGTTCTACTTTTCTACTACTGGTTTTCTACTTTCTAAACTTTCTGCCACTCTTTGGCATTTCACCAACATTATTTTTGGGTGTATTTATCTCTGACTGCAGCATCTTGTGCATTTATTACCTAACTGTTTTTTTGTTGTTTTTTGTTGTTTGTTTGTTTGTTTGTTTTTGGTTGCCATTTTTACATTTCACCAGCTGTGTAAACTCTGCAATTTTACCTTGGTTTTGCTCCACATCAGTTCATCTGCTGGCTTTTTTTTTCCTTTTCTAGTGTTTCTGGTAATTTTTCAAAGTTAAATGAGTAACTTTGAGGTTAATTCAGGGTTTTTAGCTGTTATCTGTTGACAGTTTTGCCTTATTATTACATTTCTGCAAAATTATAGCAGTTCTGGTAAGTTGTAATATTTCTGCCAAGTCATTAATTTTCTGCTAGGTTACACTACTTCTGCTAAGTTATGTTATTCTAAATTATTACATTTCTGCTAAGTTGTAGCTTCTGGTAAACTACAATATTTCTCCTGAATTGTTATGTTTCTTCATAGTTATTGCATTTCTGCTAAGTTATTACATTTTTGTTAACTTTATATTGTTGTGCAAAGTTATTAAAAGTTCAATAACTTTTTAAACACTGACTTTGATTTCTTCAGCTTCTTCAGCTATTTTTTAACTATTTTCAGAAGACAGCTTTAGCTTTGTGACAAACACACAGCATTTTCAGCCTTTTCACCTCTTATCAGCACAAGTCTCAGCTGTTTTCAGAAAAAACCTCTTTTGAGCAG
This sequence comes from Pelmatolapia mariae, assembly GCF_036321145.2. Classification (NCBI taxonomy): domain Eukaryota; kingdom Metazoa; phylum Chordata; class Actinopteri; order Cichliformes; family Cichlidae; genus Pelmatolapia; species Pelmatolapia mariae. Next base: position 18,794,778 of record NC_086229.1, on the reverse strand, counting down.
AAATTCTGCTGATTCATCTCCTTTCAGCGTAACTTTCTGCTTCTTTACCTCTTTTCAGCAGAATTTTTAGCTTTTCACCTCTTATCAGCACAATTCTCAGCAGCTTCTGCTCATTTCAGCAGAATTGTCCATCTCTCCACCTCTTCTTTGTAAGAATGGCTTTGGCTCAGGGAAATGAATAGTCGCCTTCAGACCAGGAGGGCCAGGTTCAAATCCTGCACAGGGCGGCACTTTTTCACGTGTATTTAGCAGAATCTTTCAGTTTTTTTACTGCCATACAACTTTTTGCAACTTTTCATCTTTTTCAGCTTTTTAGCAGACAGCTTCGGCGATAAGGCATCCACACAGCATTTTCGCAGGAAATGCAAATTTTTCTAGTTCTAGTTGCGTTCCGTACACTTTTTGGCACTTAACTACTCCCACAATTTTCAGCCGATTTTCACCGTTCAAATTTTAAACTATTCTGCTATTTCTGCTAATGTGCGCTATATCTTTTGGTATTTTTTGCTATTATACTTTTTAAAATATTAAGCTTTTTATGCTTTTTTTTGTCCCATTGAAATGAATGGGAAACTTCCGCAATTCTGCTAAAATTTGCTTGTTTTTGATACTTAACTACTTCCTCATATTTACACGTAGAACAACCATTCAAACTTTAAAATGTTCTCCAATTATTCGGCTATTCAGGTATAAGTCAGCTTTTTCAAATCTTTTACCGTTTTACTTTTCTGCCTCTTAAAGTTTTGAGTTTCATTTTTGTGATTTTTCACAAAATACATGCGTTGTTATGGTTGCTATGGTCTTGGCTTCCAGTGTGCCACTGAAGGTTTTGCAGTCTTCTCTTCATGTCCGAACAACTTCTTGCTACTCGCTCAATTTTCACTCAACTCACACAAATTATACATCAAAACGTAGGTATTTTTGCTGGCTTTCAGAAAATGTCACTGTCATTGTTGTGGGATTTATAGAATTTTGGCAAATCCCCTCAGACCAACACAAGGTCGGAAAAGTCTCCATACAAAGTCGATGGAGAGTTTGTTCAAAATCACAGCTTGATTTCTGTCATGAGAGGCATATTCGAATCGTCATATCTCCTTAACGAAGCAAACCTAAAAGATGAGGCTTGTCCCAGTATATCTTCAGACACTCCTGACGCTCACAATTCAAGAATTTGTCTCTCACCTATTACCGTTCTGAAATGACTTAGACTTGTTTGAGGGTAGGAAATTCGTCCTTCGCTCAGATTTCTTCAGATTTCAAACTCTGGAAATGAACCACTTTTTTCTCTCGTCATAACTTTTTGTTGGATATCCACAGAGACCTGAAAATTTCCATGCATGTTCACCAAAGCCTGCTGCCTCTTACGGTGAAAGAATGATATCGATACTCCAAATAGATTTAGAGTTACAAAGCTTTGTTCGAGGGCACGTCAGGGCAGTTTTCTCTTCGCCTCTACTCAGTTATGGTGCATTAGAAGTCAAATATCTTTAATAATTCATATTTTAATGATAAATTGTCAACACTGTAAGATTCCCCCATCTCTTCTGAACAAAACGGTGTAAGAATGACTGTTCTAGCCCCTACGGTTAGGAAATTATGGCCATTTGTTTGAGGGGAGTCCTGACTATGAGAAATAGACTGCACAAATCCTGTCTCTGTGCTGCGTGTGTGTAAAAACAGGTGCACCTGTTTTGGCGGGAAAAAGCACAGAGCCTCTCTGATTGGTGGATTCAAATTTAGCAGCTCCCAGGCTGCTTGTCTGACCTAGAAACTTGGTTTTCTCTCCCTGTGTGTGTGTGTGTGTGTGTGTGTGTGTGTGTGTGTGTGTGAGACACAGAGAGAGAGAGACAGCCTTTTTATGGGAGCATCTTATTGTATGATTTTAATTCAATATATTTAGACTGGTTGACTGAATTTGATCCTGTGTGTGTCTCTCTGTGCTTGTGTGTTTCTATATTTGTCCATCTTTGTGATTGTATTACTCTTATACCTTTTTTACAGATTTTTTTTCATTTAACAATTACATTTGAGGGACCCTTAGCATGTTCAGCATTTGTTCAGCTGTCCATTTTGCTTTTCCAATTTTTCTATTTAACTTACTACTATTGTGCTAAGTCATAGCATTGATGCTACTTTTCAGCATTTGTGCTAAATACAGCATTTCTGCTAAATCATACTTTCTCTACTAATTTATGACATTTGTGCTAAATACTGCATTTCTGCTAAATCATACTATTTCTGCTATTTTATGAGATTTGTGCTAAATAGAGCATTTCTGCTAAATCATACTATTTCTGCTTTTTTATGAGATTTGTGCTAAATACAGCATTTCTGCTAAATCATACTATTTCTGCTATTTTATAAGATTTGTTCAGAAATTAGTATTTCTCCTAAAAAATATACTAATTTTGATTAATTATAGTTTTTCTACCAAATCATAGTACACTATTTCTGTTTTTTTTATAGGATTTGTACTTCATATAGTATTTCTGCCATTTTATAGTATTTGTGCTAAAACATAGTATTTCTACTAAATGCAGTATTTCTGGGTAATCATAGTATTTCTATATATTTCTGCCAGCTCCCCAGGGAGTTAATCCTCTGTGAGGACTGTAATATTCAAATTCACATATCAGGGACTGCACGACTTCCCAACCAGCCAATCATATCTGAGCCCTGACACATTGAACCACTTTTTTCTCTCGTCATATCTTTTTTTTGGATTCCCACAGAGACCTGACTGTTCACCAAAGCCTGCTGTCTCTTACGGTGAAAGAATGATATCGATACTCCAAATAGATTTAGAGTTAGAAAGAGTTGTTTGAGGGCAGGTCAAGGCAGTTTTTGCTTCACCTCTACTCAGTTATGGTGCATTACAAGTCAAATATCTTTAATAATTCATAGTTTAATGATAAATTGTCAACACTTGAAGATTCCCCCATCTCTTCTGAACAAAACGGTGTAAGAATGACTGTTCTAGCCCCTGCGGTTAGGAAATTATGGCCATTTGTTTGAGGGGAGTCCTGACTATGAGAAATAGACTGCAGAAATCCTGTCTCTGTGCTGCGTGTGTGTAAAAACAGGTGCACCTGTTTTGGCGGGAAAAAGTACACAGCCTCTCTGATTGGTGGATTCAAATTTAGCAGCTCCCAGGCTGCTTGTCTGACCTAGAAACTTGATTTTCTGTCCCTGTGTGTGTGTGTGTGTGTGTGTGTGTGTGTGTGTGTGTGTGTGTGTGTGTGTGTGTGTGTGTGTGACACAGAGAGAGAGAGAGAGAGAGACTTTTTATGGGAGCATCTTATTGTATGATTCAAATTCAATATATTTAGACTGGTTGACTGAATTTGATCCTGTGTGTCTCTCTGTGCTTGTGTGTTTCCATATGTGTTCATATTTGTGATTGTGTGACTATTATACTTTTTTTTTTGCTGATTTTTTTTTCATTTAACAATTACATTTGAGGGACCCTTAGCATGTTCAGCATTTGTTCAGCTGTCCATTTTGCTTTTCCAATTTTTGTATTTAACTTATTACTATTGTGCTAAGTCATAGCATTTCTGCTGATTTACAGTATTTGTGCTAAATACAGCATTTCTGCTAAATCATACTATTTCTGCTTTTTTATAGGATTTGTACTTAATATAATATTTCTGCTTAATTATAGTATTTCTGCCATTTTATAGTATTTGTGCTAAAACATAGTATTTCTACTAAATGCAGTATTTCTGGGTAATCATTGTATTTCTATATATTTCTGCCAGGTCCCCAGGGAGTCAGTCCTCTGTAAGGACTGTAATATTCAAACTTACCTATCAGGACCTGGACGGCTTCCCAGCCAGCCAATCATATCTGAGCCCTGGCACATTCAAATTTGCATATTGGGGCCTTCATGGCTTCTAAGACAACCAATCATATCTGAGCCCTGGCACATTCAAATTTGCATATTGGGTCATTCATGGCTTCTAAGGCAACCAATCATCTATGTCATATATCTTTAATATTTCATATTTGTATTTTAAATGGTCAACATTTCAAGATTCCCCCATGTCTTCTGAACAAAACGGTCTAAGAATGACTGTTTTAGCCCCTACGGTTAGGAATTTATGGCTGTTTGTTTGAGGGGTGTCCTGACTATGAGAAATAGACTGCAAAAATCCTTTCTCTCTCTGTGCTGCATGTGTAAAAGCCTGCACTTGGTGCACCAGTTTTGGCGGGAAAAAGCACACAGCCTCTCTGATTGGTGGATTCAAATTGAGAAGCTCACAGCTGTTTTACTGACCTAGAAACATGCTGTTTTTTTGCTGCTGCTGTGTGTGTGTCTGTGAGTGTGTGTGTGTGTGTGTGTGTGTGTGAGACAGAGAGAGAGGGAAAGAGAGGGCGAGAGAGCCTTTTTATGGGAGCATCTTATTGTATGATTTAAATTCAATATATTTAGACTGGTTGACTGAATTTGATCCTGTGTGTGTCTCTCTGTGCATGTGTGTTTCCATATGTGTACATATTTGTGATTGTGTGATTGTGTGTTCAAGCAACTCAAGAAGTCCAGACGCTTTTCTTTCCAAGCTCCTTAGTCTGATTGTGTGACTGTTATACTTTTTGCTGTTTTTTTTTTGTTTCCCAATTATATTTGAGGGACCCATAGCATGTTCAGGATTTTTTCAGCTGTCCATTTTGCTTTTCCAATCTTTCTATTTAAGTTATTACGATTGTGGTAAGTCATACCATTTCTGCTGCTTTTCAGCATTTGTGCTAAATACAGCATTTCTGCTAAATCACACTATTTCTGCTTTTTTATGAGATTTGTACTAAACATAATATTTCCTCTAAAACATAGTATTTCTGCCAAATATAGTATTTTTCATTAATTATAGATTTTCTACCAAATCATAGTACAGTATTTCTGCTTTTTATAAGATTTGTACTTAATATAGTATTTCTGCTTAATTATAGTATTTCTGCCATTTTATAGTATTTGTGCTAAAACATAGTATTTCTACTAAATGTAGTATTGCTGGGTAATCATAGTATTTCTATATATTTCTGCCAGCTCCCCAGGGAGTCAATCCTCTGTGAGGACTGTAATATTCCAATTTACATGTCAGGGCCTGCACGGCTTCCCAACCAGCCAATCATATCTGAGGGCTGAGACATACACATTTGTATATTGAGGCCTCCATGGCTTCCCAGCCAGCTGAGGGCAAGTCAAAGTAGTTCATGCCTCGCCTCTACTCAGTTGTGGTGCATTACAAGTCAAATATCTTCAATAATTCACATTTTAATGATAAATTAACTTCTGAACAAAACGGTCTAAAAATGACAGTTCTAGCCCTCATGGTTAGGAAATTATGGCCATTTGTTTGAGTGGAATCCTTGATATGAGAAATAGACTGCAAAAAGCCGGTCTCTCTTTGTGCTGTGGTTGTGTGTGTGTGTGAGGAGTGCAGGTTTGTTGGTGGGAAAAAGTAAACAGACTCTCTGATTGGTGGATTCAAATTGAGCAGCACATCCAGGCCTTTTGCCTGTCATAGATATAGCTGAAAATATAAAGATGAAAATAGAAGAAGAAGCTGAGGTGCCACATTTAGTACTTCTCCTAAATTATAGTATTTTTGCTAAATCATAGGATTTGTGTTATCTCATCCCCAGGGCAGCTGTGGCTACAACTGTAGCTTGCCTCCACCAATGTGTGAATGTGAGAGTGAATGAATAGTGGCATCGTAAAGCGCTTTGGGTGCTTTGAAAAGCGCTATATTAATCAAATCTATTATTATCTATGCAGAGTGACCAGCACCATGTTATAGGTCTAGTGAACTCCATCATCAGTTCATTGTGTTCAAGAGGAGACACTTCCTATGACTCCAGTCATTTTCACTTTTACCTCATTTTTGTGCTGTGTTTGCCTATGTGCTGGCTGAAGCGTGTATCTCTCTCTCTCTCTCTGTTACTGTGTGTGTAAAAGCCACACCCGCACTAATTACTGATAGTTGAGAACAAGTCTTTGCGTATTAACAGGTTTCCACTCCATGAAACCGATTTTTCTTACAAATATGATTGTTACATTAACATGTGGTTTCACAAAGTGTAACTGTTAAGGCTATAGTTTAGATGGTTGTCTTTAAAACATTCACTGAAGAGTATTGTTGGAGACAGCCACAGCTTTACCTCACTGTAGCAGGGGTGAACAAGTGGGTGCAAGTCCATTTAGGTCAGAATTCATATGATTACAATCAATATGTATTAGAATAAAAGAAATAAATGTGCAATGAACATGTCAGGAGTCACTGTTAAAAAAGTCTCATGGCAGTGGGGTTAAAGGACCTCCTGAACCTCTGATTCCTGCAGTGCAGTGAGGTGAGCCTCTGCAGCTCCTACTGTCCTGTGAGGATGATTAGGCGATCACCAACACCAGCTCCTTGGTGTTGGTTTTCAGAAGAAGACTGTTCTTATTTCTGCAGTCAGTTAAATAAATCTATCATAATACAGTACATTTTAACATAATGACCTTATGTTTATTTATGTCTTTTAGCCATTATTTCAAATTCAAAGAATCCTGTTTGAAACATTTATTAAACTTATAGAATTAAATTTCTGCTAGTTGGTTTTTGTTGCAAAAAAATCTAGTATAATAATATTTAAATTTACATATATTTTTCACGTTTCAATGCCAAATGTGTGTAACGGCGAAGTTTCCCACTACCCGTGAATGCCTCTTTTGTACGTCTCTGGCTGACTCCTGAATCTCCGCCCACTCTCTGCTTGATCCCTGCCGGTAAGCACTGCTTCTCTGTCTCTCTCTTGAAATAAAATGTCTATAAGCTGTTTGAGTGATTTACCCAGTTGTTGTTAGTGACTTATAAAGCCAGTCGAAGTATAAGTCATGTTAAAGTAACACAATGGCTGCTTTTTTAGTGAAACGTTGTAATTTTAGCATTTAAAAGGAGTGTTTAGTATGCTAGCCCTAACGACCTAAGCGCTAACGCCTAGCCTAGCTCCTATAGGCCTAGTGTGAAATTAATATGGTTCATTTGATTGTTTAACACAGTTATTGTGTTGTATTTGGTTCATTCGGTGTGTTAGTGTTTCTGAGTCTCTTAGGGAAGCTGAAGTTAGTTCTCCTCTTCACAAATCAGTCAGTTAAAACGGTCTCATTCTTTAGGTTATAAGGTAATGAGCCGGCATTTTAGAACCAAGCAGGGTCGGCAACTTCAAAGGAGCCATTTTACCGCCTCTGACTGAAGGCCGGGAGAAAAAGAGTCACGTGCCTGTCGGGGGTGTGTGTGTTGCGGGTTAATTAACAGAAGGGAGAGAGAGAGTGAGGATAGAACACATAATATAAGAATAATAACATTTCTTAACAATAAGTTTTTTTTAATTAATCAATTTTAGTTTTTTAGAAGTATTTAACAAACACTTGTTTGTGCAGGTTGGTTGGTTTTTAAGTAAAACCTACCTACACCTGCAGGTCTGTTTAACTTCTCACTTTGTGAAAAATTGATGACATACAAAAAGGCCACCTTCAAATAAATAAAATGCACCATTAATATTATTAATATGATATGTAGATATTTAAAACAACAACATATTAAATTAAACTAAATTACACTGTGTGCAGGTGATAATATTTTGGGGAAGAATTTGAATGCAGACCAACTCAAATGTTGAAGCCTACAAATATATCATCCAAGCTTTCATTTATGATTGTTCATGCTTTAAAATTGTGATGTCAGAATTTGATAAAGTGTGCAGTGCTAGGTGTAGCAAATCATTGCTTATTAAATCAACTGTGTTATCTAATAGAACCAAACTAATAGAGCTATCACATAACTGAGAAGCTTGTGTGGCTTATTACAAATGGATGAAACCAAATTTTACCTTAATGAAGGCAGTAATCTTTAATAAGGTGTAGAAAAAAGAGGTGAGTTCTTTGTATTCCAGCTGTGGTAAACAAATAAGTGTACTGAATCTTTTGGACTACACAGAGTGATGCAGTATTGACTCTGATGCTGATTTGAGTGGTCTCATTCTGTATTTTTGTGCTTTGTCTTTTGTTACACAGAGTGAAAGAGATCTTTGGTTTTGCCTTTGCTGGTAAGTAAACAGTGATTGTAACTGAAGCAGTATGAACCTGGCATTGTGTAGCACGTTTGATGACTTGCATACAGTAGTTTGACTTTTTGTGATATGTTTCCATTTACTGATTGGCAAAAACACAGGATTTGTGACCTGTAGCAGCATAGCCCCCACACAGGGCCTCTGACTGTCCCTGAAAATGTCCCTGAAGTTTAATACCCCATTTATGTATGATTTAAATTTCTTATGGCTCATCAAATCCAAACATGGCTAAATGTCAGATGTCTTTATCCAGGTGTTCATTTTGTACTTATGTTTGTGGATTTAAGTAGCAGACAAAACAATTAAAGTGTTTTAGGGGAGTCAGTATAAGTGGTTGCTTAAACACTTAAGAGCTGCACAGGTACTGATTTATATTGTCTCTCAAATTCTGCTGATGTATTACATTAAAGTCAGAACACTGTAGAAGTATTTTGCCTGACTCGGTATAAGTAATAGCTTTAACAGTTAAGCAATAATAAAAACAAAGAGAACCAGAGGTGTGAGTGGACATTGTTAGGTACATTACAACCAGTGTGTCTAATTAGTTTATTACTTATTTAGTGAACATAATATGTTTTAAAATTAAATAGAAATGTTGCCAAAAAGGGACATTGCAAAATACATAAATATTCCTAGCAACTGGTACAATGAAAGGACTTTGTAGTGTAATATTTTAAGATATTTCCTTTTAATCACAAAACATGGTGCAAGTCTGTTATGGTAACATGTCAATATTTATATGTATTTTAGGATTTGCATATTTATATCAGACTAACCAAAACATGATGAGGTTTTCTGTTGCTTCTGATTTAAATAATTACTTTGTATTTAATGTTTTTAACCTGAAAGGACATTAAAAGTTTTGGTTTTTCACACTTTATTAGCACTGACCTGTTGTAGAAAATGTTGGAGCCACAAAGCTTCTGTGTAGGAAATATTTGGTGTATCCTGCACTTGTGACAACAAATATTGGTGCCTGTAGTAATAATGCTTCTATTACACATGCTAAAGCCATGTGAGACCCTGCAGTTCAATTATCTCCTCTTTAGACTACAGTGAACTTAAAAAAGTAAAGTAATTGAGGATTTTACTAGTTAATTTGTGTCACAGTCATTTGGATTGTGTGTGAAGAGGCTCTACTGTCTGAATCATCAAACAGTGATCTGATGAATTGTTTCCTTTCTCTAGACTGCTGATCTGATCGTCTCAAGTCTGGTAAGTAAAGGTTTGTCTGAGGTGCAGTGCTGGGAAATGTTTCTCATTATAGGAGATTCAGTTTAGTGCTGTGAGTGAGCACAGCTATTGGTGATTATCAAAAGTCATCAAATCCTAGAAAAGTCTATGTAAACATTTCCAGACTTACAGATCTCGCTTATCATCATACTACATTTTTAATTAGGCCCTAATATCGGCCATGCTAAGTTTATTATAGATTTAGCGGGGTGTGTATTAAACATGCCCCATATTTGACTGAAATATATAGAAACTGCTGTATAGGAGTCATCTGTCTCCAAATTTTTCATTTTGCCAAAAGTCATACTGAGTAAATTATTTTATGTTAACGGCTCCCCAGACATGATATACTGTTGTACCAGGTAAGTACACACAGAAACGGGAATTTGAGACCTTTGGGCATTTAGGAACATGTGATGTGTCATAAGTTTGAGTTGAGTGCATGTGAAGTGTTTAAAGCAGGTGGTCTGAAACTGTCTGCTCTAACTTCATTGTGTGGGTTTAGCTTGACCATATAATTTTTACAGTAACTTACTGTAGTACCACATCTTGGTTTACAGACTCTGTTTTTATTGTGTTAATAGAATGTAAAAATGTCCTTAGAAATGTTCCACCACCATATGTTAAACATTTTCATTCAGTTGAATCTAATAATGTACTGTACAACTCTTCAGTGTGTAATGATATATATGTTCTGTATTTTTCGGACTGTAAGGCGCACTAAATTCTAAGGCACATTAAGCCAAACAAAACAGATAAGTCAAACTTCATTCAACTCATTTACAATAACTCTCAGCATTGTTCAGTTGTAAGACATAAAATACAGAACAATGCACTCACTTTTCAGGATTTGTGGATTGATGAATGTGGATTGATCAGTTTGAAATCTGCTTCATAAGCATGGCTCTCAACAGGTGCCAGGCCCTTATACACACACACCACATTATATTGAAGCACAGTACGAATTACTCTAAGAGGGTGCTGACTATGGTAGCCATGCTCCGACAATACATCAAGTGGTGCTGCTTTGTAGCTTACCAAAGACATACTAAAACATTTGACAGATTTTTGAGTGCTGTGTACCACATAGAATTGGTTTGAAATCAGTAAGCACAACCATATATAAGGTGCATTGTCTATTTTTGAGAAAATTAAAGGCTTTTAAATGTGCCTTATAGTCTGAAAATACGGTAAAGCCAGGTTTATTGGAAGTGTGTCTAATTCCACTTTCTTTCTGTCTTACAGGTGACCTGCTGCAGAAAACCCTCTCCCTCTATCATTAACAAGCAATTCAGTCTGTCCTATCACTCTCCCTCTCCCTGCTCCATCTTTTTTGACAAGCCATTCTATCTTCTATCATTTCTCCGCCATGGGCTCTATCTAAGTTGACAAGCTTGAACCTGAGTTGAAACGCAATCCTGTGACTTGAAATCAAGTTTTACCAGAATCTAAGTTTTTGGAATTGAAGTTACCAGAACTTCGTCGATCTGTTTTCAGAATTCTGAGAGATCTCCGCTCTCACTGCTCCATCTTTCCTGTCGTTAAACTCTCTCACATCCAGTCATTTTGCTGGAAATTACAAGTACAAAGTTGAATATACAGTAATAGAATTACAGTACAGTAGAACTCACTGTAGAAACTACTTACAGAGCTCTACATTTGTCATTTTAATTTTGCATTACACTTTGAAATAAACACTGATAGTTTGGCTTACAAGTGCAATTTGATAAATTATATAAACTTATATACACCTTTTTTTGAGATATATTTGTAGTAAGATAATCTGGTTATTTTGTAATTCAGACTCTTATATTCACATAAATATTAAATTTGATTCAAATACATTTTTTAAGTCTGTTTCATTGGTTATAACATTTGACTACAAGTTTATACTTTTATCATTATTATTATTATTATTATTATTTAAAGACAAAGCCATTTCTGTCACTCAGTGTAAGTGTTCTGCTGTAATTATCATCGAGAAGCTGCCCTGAGAACCCAGACTTCCTGTTTCCTGACTGCTGCAGAACATCCAGCTGAAGAATCCCCATCACCTGTCATCTGCTCACCACACCATCACAGCTCCTCATATTTGCTTTAAATTTTAAATATCTGAAAGATTTACACAAAATTTACTTAAAAGCTAAGAGTTATATAGCCTGTTGATTGATTGTTGAGATTTATCCTGCATATTACATTACAGAAGTATAGACCGATTTGTTATCCAGTCTGGTTAAAAAAAATATAAGAAGTGATAATATACAGTTTTTGAAAAAGCTACAATAAAACAGACCAAAGTGTTTTCAAAGAACTTTAAATAACTTTTATACTGAGTTTGTATTAAATCTCTGATTTAATAGAAACTTGAGGAGTTCCTATTAGTTTTTCAGTGTTTCCAGGTTGAGTTTTGTTTACATTTGTGTATAAATACATATAAGGTCCAGTTTGTACTTCGATAAAATGCCAAGGAAAGGTCAAAGGTCACTGTCCCAGAAGCTTAGATGGCAAAAGCAGAAAGAACAGGTAAATGTTTCTCAGAGCGGTGAGGAGGTAAAGGTGCCTGTTACAACTGTTCCCAGTCCAGAAGTGCAGAGCAGTGCTCAGACAGCTGCAGTGTCTTATGCAGATGTGGTAAAGAGAGGTGTTCGCTCAGCATGTGTGCCAGATGCTAAAGTACAGCAGGTAATCCAGACTGAACCCCAGGTAACTGTGCAAACGCAGCATGATGGAGAAGCTCCAGGACCATCTCATGTACAGGTTACAAACAGTGAAAGTCGTCCACGAGTGAGTAGCATCTGTGCGTCCCGAAGCCAGGCTTCTCCTAGGTATGGAAAGTACCGGAATCAGCAATGCATGGCTAACAGTTTGGTTTTCCTGTCATTCTTACACGAGGATGAATTCATTACCAGAGCAGATCTAAACCGTGTGTTGGACAAAGGCCATGCCATGCATTCAGATGCCAGAAAGAGGTTTGTGAACAGCGTGTTTCTAGCCTCCGATGAGCTTCCCTCAGTGGTCACCAGCCGCAGTCATGAGTATCAAGTGGACATGTCTCAGTTAGCTCATTATGGCACATTTGATGGTACAGATCATCTTCCGAGCCTTGAACAGGGACTACAGTGTTTGGCTTCAGTGGTTCGCTACGCTTTGCTAGTCATGGGAGGAAACGTCATTGCAGTTTGCAGGCTGACTTCAGGAGAATACGCATATTTTGACCCTCACCCACGTAAGTCTACAGGAATGCCATTGTCGCTAGCTGTAAGTGGTGGAACTGCAGTTATGTTAAAATTCACACGTCTTAACGACATGATTGACAGGATCAAACGCTTGTACCGAATGCTTAGCATTGCACCAACCTGCACTTACGAGCTACAGCCTGTCGAGTTTCACAGTCAAAATGCTGCTAATCAAAGAGATGCTAATCAAAACACAGAATACAGACAATGCGCTACAAGTGCTCCAGCACCAGATTTAAATGAACCTGTTCCTGAATTAAACTCCCAGGCATCCACTGAGCAGACACAAAAAACCTTGATCGACACTTTAACCACAGAAGTGACATCATCCAGAGTGGATTATTCAAATGAGACAGCTGCTCCTGAAAGCAACCATCATCCTTCTGATTTTTTACAAAAAGAAACATCTGCATCTTCTGTGAGAGAAACTCAGGTAACATCAGACTCTGTTCCTCAGAAGGATCCAACCGCTGCCTCCTGTTTAACCAAGACAACACAGGAACTTTCACATAAACTGCTGAAATATAGTAAACAGGAAAGGAAAAAAATGAGAAGAAGATCACTGTCCCAACAAAAACTACCAAAAAGAAAGGAAAATCAGAAAAAGAAAGAAAGGCAGATGTACACTTCCAATGAAAGCTTTAAGGCAAAGAAAAGAAATTCCAGTGGAAAGTCTAATGATCCTGATCACAGACAAAAGAAGAGTGTGTACAAAAGTAATCTATATAAGCTAAATCCTACATATAGAGAGAAACAGAGGGAACATTTGAGAAAGATCTATAAGGAAAGAGATGATTTTAAGGAAAAACAGAAGGAGCAAATGAGAAGGATCTATAGAGAAAGTGCTAAAACTAGAGAGAAAAAAAGAGAACATGTCATAAGGATGTATAAAGAAAATCCTATATTCAAAGAAAAGCAGAAGGAAAGAATAACTAGAACATATAGAGAATCTCCCGTGTTCCGAGAAAAGCAGAAGGAACGAATAACAAGAACATACAGAGAATCTCCCGTGTTCCGAGAAAAGCAGAAGGAACGAATAACAAGAACATACAGAGAATCTCCCGTGTTCCGAGAAAAGCAGAAGGAACGAATAACAAGAACATACAGAGAATCTCCCGTGTTCCGAGAAAAGCAGAAGGAACGAATAACAAGAACATACAGAGAATCTCCCGTGTTCCAAAAAAAGCAGAAGGAACGAATAACAAGAACATACAGAGAATCTCCCGTGTTCCGAGAAAAGCAGAAGGAACGAATAACAAGAACATACAGAGAATCTCCCGTGTTCCGAGAAAAGCAGAAGGAACGAATAACAAGAACATACAGAGAATCTCCCGTGTTCCGAGAAAAGCAGAAGGAACGTATTAGAAGAATATACAGAACTTGTGCTGAATTCAGAGAGAAACATAAAGCTTACATGAGGTCATATGTTTCTAACCTATATAAAGAAAGTGAAGCATTTAGACAGAAAAAACAATGTTATATCACTAAACGTTATGCAGAAGAGAGACAATTTCAGCAACAACACAAAGAGAATATGAGAGAACGAATGAGAGTAAAATATTGGAACGGGTTTTCTTTTAGACAGATGCATAATATCAGATGTGCAATGAAAATAAAAAGAAAATATCGTCAGATGCATCGACCAGCTGAAAGTTTACAGTGTCATCCAGATAACAGTTTAATGAATGAGGCCATATTTCGTTTCAGATCAAACATTAAGTCAGCACCATCTTATGTTTGTACTGTTTGTCTAAAAGCTTCTTTTCCTAATCAGGTGAAAATCTGCAAAAGAAATAATTACTCAAAACACCAAACTGTAGCTCAGCAGTGTCTAACTGGTAAATTTGTTCATGTGTGTGATGAAGCATGTAATGATAACTGCAGCTTTCCTGTTGAGAGAAAAAAGGAGTATATCTGTCACACGTGTCACAGTTCCCTCAAAAGTGGACGCATGCCAAGGCTTGCTGCTGTCAATGGTTTAGATCTGCAGGATATTCCAGCTGAACTGTGTGATCTCAACATTCTGGAGAGACATCTGATTGCCAAATGCATCCCATTTGCTAAGATTATTCCACTTCCAAAGGGCAGACAAAGACTCATACGTGGTAATGTGGTGTGTGTACCATCCGAGGTCCAACAAACAGTTGACTCTTTACCTAGGCTCAGAAACCAATCACAGATAATGAGGATCAAGCTGAAAAGACGACTGTGCTACAAAGGCCATCAGCTGTTCCAGACTGTCACCTGGTCTAAACTGATCCAAGCCCTGCGTAAACTCAAACAGATTCATCCACAGTACACAGATATTGTTATCAGAGATGATGCATTGCTTTGTGATCCCACGTTACCTGATGATGACAGCAGTGATGAAGCCAGCATGGCAAGTGATGATTATAATGAAGCAGATTTAATGGAAATTGACAACTATGAAAAAGATGCCCTTTTGTGTGAAACCGAGTCTGAAAGTGAACAAGATATTAATATGCAATCCTGTGATGAACAACCAGAGGAACAAAATCCAGAGGAACCAGAAAGTGATTTGAACAATGGAGGTTTTGCTCTAGAAAGTTGTCTGCAGCCTGTAGACATTTCAGAAGAGATTCTCTGTTTCACTGATAACACATATTGTGTGGCTCCTGCAGAAAGAAACAATCCTGTTAGCTTCTTCAGAACTCCTCATTTGGAAGCCATGGCATTTCCTGTGCAGTTTCCTACTGGTCAGAATACACTGGATGAAAAGAGACGTCTTAAACTCACACCGAGTGCTTACTTCAAGTCGAGGCTTTTCAACATTGATGCAAGATTTGCTAAAGATACAAATTACCTGTTTTTCTCACAGTTTGTCACTGAAATACACTTGGCTAATTCCAGCATGACAATACAGCTAAGGAAAGGTAAAACTATGACCAAAGATGGACGCAAAATCACATCAGGAATGTTACAAAGTAAGACAGAAGTAGAGAAGCTGGTAAGAAATAAAGATGCAATCAGATTTATGCAGCCACTCAGAGGAACTCCAGCTTACTGGCAGAAAACTACCAAAGATCTATTCAGTATGGTCCGTCAAATAGGAACACCTCAGTTCTTTGTCACTTTCTCTGCTGCTGAGATGAGATGGCCTGAAGTGATTCAAGCAATAAAGAGACAGCAAGGTGAAGAGGTTGATTTTGAAGCCCTGGACTGGTCAGAAAAGTGTGAAATTCTAAGATCAAATCCAGTAACCACCATGCGAATGTTTGATAAGCGTGTTGAGGCTTTGTTCAGAGATTTGCTTTTTTCTCCTGCACAGCCCCTTGGTGAAATCATTGATTACTTTTACAGAGTTGAGTTCCAGCACAGAGGTAGTCCGCATATACACATGTTGCTGTGGATTAGAGAAAAGGTAGAAGTAGATGTGGACGATGACCCAACTGTCTGTGACTTTGTGGACAGATACATCTCAGCTCAACTCCCTGATCCAGAAAAACAACCTGAACTGCACAAAAAAGTCACTGAACTACAAAAGCACAGCAAAAACCACACAAAAACATGCTTTAAGAGTGTGAACTCTGGTTGTAGATTTGGGTTTCCAAAACCACCAGCCACAAGAACAATGATTGTGAGACAGGATGAGGATTCAGACACTGAAGCTGCAAAAGCCAAACTCAGACCTTTGTTGAACCTGCTGAAGGAACCTGAAGCTGCTTCCCTCACCATAGAGCAGATTCTGTCACGATGCAACTTGACAATGAATGAGTATGAGCAATGCCTCCAAGATATAAACAAGAAAACAGCGCTGATTCTGAAACGTGACCCAAAGGACTGTTGGATCAACAATTACAACCCACACCTGCTTGAAGCCTGGAACTCTAATTTAGATGTCTCGTTCATATTGAATGCCTACTCATGTATAGAATACCTCTGTAAATATATAACGAAGAAAGAATCTGGCCTCTCTGAATACCTGAAGACAGTTATTGACAACTCTGCAAACAACACGGTCAATGAATGTGATGAAATGAGAGCTGTGATGCAGGCTTACTCAAAAAAGAGAGAAATCAGCGCACAGGAGTGTGTGACTCGAGTCTGTGGCCTAAAAATGAAAAAATGTTCCCGCAGTGTTGTATTTGTACCAACAGATGATAACCCAGTAAAAATGAGCCGTCCAATGAGCTATCTGGAAACCACAACACATGACAGTTGTAATATTTGGATGACAAGTTTGAGTGATAAATACAAATGCAGACCTGAGACACCAGAATATGAGGAAATGTCACTGGCTGATTTTGCTGCCTTGTGCCGGTTGGTGAGTGGTCCAAATGAAGGAAAAGATGTGCTTCCTCTTCTAAACCAGCTTGGATTTGTACAAAGGCGAAAGAATGATAAACCAGCTATAATCAGGTATTACCACTGTTCACAGGAAAAAGATCCCGAGCAATATTATGGTCGACTGTTGAGACTTTACCTTCCACACAGATCAGAGCAGGAACTGAAACCACAAGGGTTCCAAACCTATCAGTCCTTCTACAACTCAGGTTTTGTGCGATTTCCATGTTCAGACCACAGTGAGTCTGTGAAAAGGATTGTGAAGAGAAATAAAGACAAGTATGAGAAGAACTCTGAGGATATTGAGAGTGCACTGGAAGAGTTTGAACAAAATAGGGATGTTGTGATTGATGAATGGTGTAATCTTGCTCCTGAATCTGAAGTTGTGAGGTTGCAATGTGATGAGAATCTTCCTGAGAGACATTCTGATGATGAGAACGAACAGGAGAATGTTCCCGACTACAGTCGTCAGTCTGATGCTGTAACAGAGATCAGAGCCGTCAGAGAACAACCTGCAGTCGATCCAGCTGTGGTACGTGTAATGTATCAGAATCTGAACCAGAAGCAGGCCTGCGTGTTCTATGCCATAAGAGACTGGTGTATTCAGCGAGTTTGTGGTTTAAACCCAGATCCATTTTTCTTCTATATCAACGGTGGTGCAGGAACTGGAAAGTCACATCTGATTAAATGTATTCACTCTGAAGCATCAAAGATCCTGAGCAGACTGCCTGCTAATGCAGAAGAAGCTGACATATCAAATCCAACTGTTTTACTGACTTCATTTACTGGGACAGCAGCTTTTTCTATCAATGGCTCTACGTTACATTCTCTACTGAAACTACCCAGGAGTCTGAAACCACCCATTCAAGGACTTGGTAACCAACTGGATGAAGTCAGATGTGAGCTTATCAATGCTGAAATTATTGTTATTGATGAGATTTCAATGGTTTCAAAACCCCTTTTTGCCTATGTGGATGCAAGACTGAAACAAATCAAAGGCACTCAGAGACCTTTTGGTGGAATGTCAGTTTTAGCTGTTGGAGATTTTTACCAGCTGCCACCAGTGCGACAGTCTAAGCCTCTCTGCGTTTATGATCCAGAACAGATTGACCTATGGCAGGAACATTTTCAGATGATCACTCTAACGGAGATCATGCGTCAGAAAGATGATGTTGCCTTTGCAGAGATGTTGAACAGGATTAGAGTGAAAGAAAAGACAGATGAGCTTTCTCAGTGCGACAGAGATTTGTTGTCACAGGCTGTGACTGCACCAGAAGAATGTCCAATCGAGGTCTTACACATTTATGCCACCAACAAGAATGTGGAATCCCACAACACAGATACGCTCAAGAAGCTTCATTCAAACATTATAATCATCACTGCAGACGATTTCCAGAAGGATAAATGTACAGGCAGAATGGCACCAAGAGACAAACCATTTACAGGTGGGAGAAATGATTTACCTGACACCCTGAATGTTGCTGAAGGAGCCCGAGTGATGCTGACCAGAAACTTGGACACACTAAACGGTTTGGTCAATGGTGCTTTTGGTATACTGATAAAGGTGGTGAGATCTGAAAATGATGGACACATAATTAAACTGGGGCTCAGAATGGACAACCGGCAGCCTATGAGACACAACCGCAGTGCTAATGCAGCATCTGATGATCTGGTTTACATTGAGAGAGCAGAGGAGAGTCTGAAGTTTAAAGGAGCGGTACGCAGACAGTTTCCTGTAAAGCTAGCATTTGCCTGCACAATTCACAAAACCCAGGGTCTTACAACACAGACAGCTGTAGTTTCAATGAAGAACATTTTTGAACCAGGTATGGCTTATGTTGCTCTCAGCAGGGTGACGTCTCTCAGTGGACTCTATTTGCAGGACTTGGATGAGAAAAAGATTTACGCCAATCCCGAGGTAACTGCAGCGCTCCAAACCATGAGACAAGCCAGTGTTGAGGAAATGATGCCTCTTCTTAAGGTCAGAGAAACAGCCAGCAGACCTGACACTCTCACACTGATCCATCACAATACAGAGGGTTTGCCATCTCACATCAGTGACATCAAGAGTCATCATGAAATGTGTTTAGCAGATGTTTTGTGTCTCACTGAGTCTCACCTCCAAGGCTCCTTTGTTGCAGACAGTCTTCATTTGGACGGCTACACCATGTTTAAACGCAACAGACATGTGTCCTACACAAACTTTCCTCATATGGCCAGCAGAAGTGGTGGGGGAGTTGTTGTGTATTTGAGGAATCATTTTCAAGTTCAGGTAAAACAGTATCTGCATAATGTCACTGATCTTGAGTTCTTAGTGTTGAAGGTTCAGGCTCCATTCCCTGCGCTCATTGCTGTTGTGTACAGACCTCCAGACTACAGTTTGACACCATTCATGCAAAACCTGGTAAGTCTTTTAGATTCACTTGAAATAATGGACTGTCACCCAATCATTGTGTGTGGAGATTTTAATGAGAACCAGTTACAGAGTGGAAGGAAACAGATTCTGGAGCAGTTTCAGTCGAGAGGGTATTCACAGCTGATCACTTCTGCCACTACAGACAAGAACACCCTGCTTGACCTCATTTTTATTTCTCAGC
Source organism: Pelmatolapia mariae (assembly GCF_036321145.2). Lineage (NCBI taxonomy): Eukaryota > Metazoa > Chordata > Actinopteri > Cichliformes > Cichlidae > Pelmatolapia > Pelmatolapia mariae. Next base: position 18,775,295 of record NC_086229.1, on the reverse strand, counting down.
CACAGAAGAATCTCCATTCAGGTGTTTTGAGGACATATTACAGTTACCACAACCCTGTGTTTTGTGTCCTGTCCTCAAGCCAATCATGAAGTCGTCTGGTGAGTTTTGAAACAATTACAGATCATGTTTGTTACAGAGTTTACTGATTGTAGAGCATGAAAAAGATTTTTCATTGAAAAATCATATTTTTTTATATTGTCTTCCCTACTCTGTCTGTCAGAAGACCCTTTCTTATTGCAATGTTATTAATCATTTCACCAAATTATGGCTGTACTTCATGCAGAGCCGGGAGATCTGCTTTCTGTTATCATGAACCTCAGATCTGAAATATGCTGCAAAAAGTATTAAACGGACATAATTTATTTTTTATTCTCATGTTTTAAATAACTAAATCTACTAATGCATTTTTTCATGGATGTTAATTGTCATCTCCTTTTTTGATACTTTTTTTACTCTGACGTATGTAGCTCAACAAACGAGAGCTTCCCCTCAAAGGGCTTTCAAATATGAAATAGTAAATAAATAAATCCCAGATAAATGCAGGTATTTATTATGGGTACATGAATAAATACAGACAATTATATTTTCTTGATTATAGTAAATTTTGTAGAATCAAATGTTTTTGGGATGAATGAGGTTTTGCTTATCATGTTTTACAGGTAAAAAATGTTAAAAGTTTTAAACTATCTTTAGGCTACCAGAGATGTCTATAATGATACATTATGTAGAGAAAAACATTTTTACAGCTTACAGAATATATATTAAATCTGATTTAGAAGTACATGGAAAGTTTCTGCATCCATTTTCTGACTTGGCCTTTATCCGGGTGGGTTTGGGTTTGGGTGGATAAAGGCCAAGTCAGAATTCTCTGAGAAGCTGGAAAAAGCTGCTAATAAACAAAGACATCAGAAAGTGGGGGCTTTAGGTGTAGCCCCCGCTTTCTGACGCACTAATTAGATTTAGCAACTGACACCCCATACCAGCATTACATAGACACTTGGGGGCTGAGATGGGTGGGTGGGGAGGGTGGGTGGGTAGTGTTAAAAGCACTTTATGTTTTGTAGATGTATTTTTTCAGACAGGGCACACACAGTCCTGTTTCCTTTGTGGGAAAACCTTCAAGCTTCACCATCCTCAGCTGAAACAACAACATCTTAACACCATCTTCATGAACTGCTGAGCCAAACCTGATCCATCAGTGCTGGACTGCACAGATAACTACATGCCACAAGGAGACTGCTGTTTCATGAACTGCCATACCAGTGTGTCTTCAATGGAGAAGATGACACACCCATCACCTGATCTCCTGCCTGATCTGGAGACCATCATCATGCTGCCACACTACACACCTCTGAGACCATCAATGATGACTCATACTGAGGAAACTGTATTTCCTGTCAGAGATGCTCAGTGATCCTCAGAGCAGAGAGAGGTACAATTCTTTATCTTTGATAAAAATGTCATTGCTTTTAATTAATTTAATTAATTTAAATCCTGTTTAATGCATAAAGAATTACACACTCAAACGATTATACTTGTTGACACTTTTTGAGTTTTAATTCACATTATGGATTACAAATCTATGCTTTTTCTACTTGGTCTCTCTGTGCAGGTATTCTACACAGAACAGATCTAACTTCTTCAGTCTCCCAACTGAGACATTCAAACCTCATTGCAGAGCTCAAGTCTTTCCTCACCATCATGTGAGTGTGAGATTGCTCTGGATTCTGGTTATGTGGCCTGCAGCACCTATAAGGTATTTCAACATTGTTCATTGTATAACATATTTGTAGTTTTTAGGCCTTTACACAAATAAAATGTTCCTTTTTCTGTATTTTTAGAACAAGCTCGTACAGTGTGCCTGCATTCCAGCTTCTTAGACTCTACGCAAGTGGACAGAGTGTCAGTGTTTGGCCACTCTTACAGACACCGACTTCTGTCAACTCACTGCTACTGATCAGGTACCCCACTCCAGGAACAGAGGGCTGCAAGCCTGTCATCGTTTCCAGTGTGGCTTTGAATTCTTGGGGTAGTATCAGATTTTTCCCACAAATATTCAAAGGTAACACTTATTTTACGCTTTGTTTTTAATCAAAAGTCTTCCCTTGTGTTAATTTTTTATTATTATTTTATTTATTTATTTTGTTTTCTTTTAGATTTATATGCAGTGATTGGATGTGGTGGAGCTTTGTTAACTGTGTGTAAAACATCTGTTTGTGATGATATTTACAATGAGGCTTTAAGGTGACAGTTTCCATGTAATTTCAGTCCTTTTACTAAGCAAAAACATGTTTGCAATTAACATATTTTTTTCAGTTTTGTCTTTTGGATTTATGCTTAACATTCCTCTGTGACAGCAAATACTAAACTCGTCCAAGTAACCAGCATATCGTTGGTTAAAGGCAAAAAGGACCACATGTCACACTAGCAATGAATTTTTGACTGTGTTTGTGTCACCAGATTTAACAAACAATATCAGACATATGAAACTGAACTCTGGATTAATGTCTAGATGTTTTTTGTGTTTTTTTTTTTCATTGTTGAATAATTATTTTGTAGGACAAACCCAATCTATTTACCCAAACAATGTAACTTGTTTGGGTAAATAGTGGATTAATATATCTAAGTCTATAAGTATAGCAAGCTGAATTCATACAAACACACAGCTCTAAATCTTGAATTGTAGGATGTACAAAAATGATCATGTGATTATTATGGACATTTAAATAACTATATCTATTGCACCATTACACATATTCTTTATAGAAATTACACAATCTCAAAATGTGAAAAAAGAAAATGTTTAAGAGAATAAATAATGTGTGTTTGTATGAATCCTGCCTTAGTATGGGGTGTCAGTAACTACATTAGTATAGAGTAGGTCTAACAGTGGTTTTCGACATCTGCTCTAATATATATATATAGATAATGGGTCAGACATATAAAGTCATTTTGAAAAGTTCATAAAGGTTACATCCATTTATATGTGTTCCTCTTTATTATTTTATATCAGGTCACACAGCTGACTTGAGTTTTGATCAGAGTAGAACCATAACATTCATGCTAATGGTTCTACTGTTTACAGTTACTTTATGATGGATTTCATCCTGGTCACAGCACTATGTGAAAAGCTGTTAGAGGTAAAGTTAACCCAATTAATACCTCATCATAAGTCACTCTCTAACGCAAAGCAGTGATTATTTTCACTGTAATTTATTCCACAATAATGTTCTTTATTTGATCCCTCTTTCTTTAAATATGCACATCGATTGTTCAGCTGTGTGACTCTCTACACTTCAAATATATCACAATGTGGACTTCATTTCGACAGTATTTTGTAGATTGGTACCATATTTATCATAAAATCAGGAAACTGTAAACTAACTGAAAAAATGACGCTTATGAAAATTTTAACGTGGCATTGGAACATGTTGTTTATCCTTGCCAAATGGTATTTACACAAAACTCCAGCAAATCAGAGGATATATTTTTGTCTCTTACTTGCTGTTTATATATGTGTATATTTTTGCAGTTAATAGCCTATCATGCGTCTGCGCATCTTAGGGCCATAAACATAAACATGGCAAACAAGGATATGTTCACAATTCCAACAGATGCTTCAATTGTTTGTATAGATGTTAGATCCATTTGATTTGCATTTTCTATTAATATTTTTCTGTTTATCCCAAATGTGATTTTTATTTCTGTATGCCATTATTGTAATTATTGGAAACAACTGAGTAAATATTTTGTATCATATGTTTCTAAAAATATTTGAGTGTTCTACTTTTGTATTACTGGTTTTCTACTTTCTAAACTTTCTTCCACTCTTTGGCATTTCAACAACATTATTTTGGGGTGTTTTTATCTCTGACCGCAGCATCTTGTGCATTTATTACCTAAATGTTGTTTGTGTGGGTTTTTTTTGTTTTGTTTTGTTTTTTGTTCTTTTTTTTCTTTTTTTGCCATTTTTAGATTTCACCAGCTGTGTAAACTCTGTTATTTTACCTTGGTTTTGTTCCACATCAGTTTATCTGTTGGCTGATTTTCTTCGTTTTCTAATGTTTCTGGTAATTTTTAACAGTAAAACAAGTAACTTCGAGGTTATTTCAGCCTTTTCAGCTGTTATCTGTTAACAGTTTTGCCTAATTATTACATTTCTGCAAAATTATAGCAGTTCTGATAACTTGTAATATTTCTGCCAAGTTTTTAATTTTCTACTAAATTATATTATTTTTGCTAGGTTACACTACTTTTGTTTATTATGTTATGTTATGTTAAGTTATGTTATTCTAAATTATTTCATTTCTGCTAAGTTGTAGCTTCTGGTAAGCTATAACATTTCTGCTGAATTGTTATGTTTCTTCTAAGTTATTGCATTTCTGCTAAGTTATTACATTTTTGTTAACTTGATGATGTTCTGCAACGTAATTAAATTTCAACAACTTTTTAAACATTTCTTCAGCTTCTTCAGCTATTTTCAACTATTTTCAGCAGACAGCTTCAGCGTTACAGCATCCACACTGCATTTTCGCAGGAAATGCAAATTTTTCTAGTTGTGTGGATGCCCTCAAGGGCTTCCACACTATTGAGTTCCTGTTTCTCTTTAAACTTTATTCTTCAAGTTGCTCCCCCGTTTTTTGCCGCTTAACTACTCCCTCAGTTTTCAGCCGATTTTCTCCGTTCAAACTCTAAACTGTTCTGCTATTTCTGCTAATTCCGGCTATATCTTTTGGTGTTTATTACTATTATACTTTTTAAAATATTACACTTTTTGTTTCCCATTGAAATGAATGGAAAACTTCCACAATTCTGCTAAAACTTGCTTGGTTTTGAAACTTAACTGCTTCCTCATACTTTCACCTAGAAACTCCATTCAAACTTTAAAATGTTCTCAGATTATTGGGCTATTCCTGTGTGATTCAGCTTTTTCAGATCTTCTATCGTTTTAATTTTATACCTCTTTAAGTTTTCAGTTGCAGCTTTGTGATTTTTCAGAAAATACATGCGTTGTTATGGTTGCTATGCAATTAACTCACAGTGAGCACTGGTCCTTTCTGAAACTTCTCTTCATGTCCGAACAACTTCTTGCTACTCGCTCAATTTCCACTCAACCCCCACAAATTATACATCAAAACGTAGGTATTTTTGCTGGCTTTCAGACAATGTTACTGTCTTTATTGTGAGATTTACCGTTTTTTCGCAATTTGCCTCGAAGTGACACATGGTATGGTTACTTCCCATTCAAAGTGTATAGGGAGGTTTTGAAATTCAGAGCTGAAATTCTGTAACAGGAGGCATTTTAAAATCGCCATATCTCTTGAACAAAGCAAAGTTAGGACATGAAGCTTGTGCCAATATATCTTCAGACACTGCTGACACTCACAGTGGAATCAGTTTTTACATTCATCTTACCGTTGAGCCATAAATTACGTTTGTTTGAGAGGTGGAAATCTGTCCTCCTCTCAGTTCTCAAACTCTGAAAATGAAGCCGTTTCTTCTCTCGTCATATCTCCGCGACGGAGGTACAAAGAGCTATGAAAATCGCAGTCAAAATACACCAAAGTCCGCTGATTCACCCAGTCCAAGAATTATGCTTCTAGCCCTCCTAGTTTTTGAGTTACACGACGTTTTGTAACTCCAAAAACCGGCGTTTTTCGCCTCTCACCGCGATCTAATTCTGACTGCTCAAGTCTCTGTGTCTTAGACACCCGCCCCCTTTGTGACCAGACCTCATTTGGCTCAGAGGGTTGAGCCGCTGCTGTGGGATCCGGTGGCAGAGGTTCGAGTCCTACCTGTGACAGTTGTTACACATCTTCCCTGCTTGCATGCACTCTTCTTTCTTGACACTCTTCAGTGTACCCTTACACATGAAGCCATTTCCATCAAGCGCGTCTACACCTCTTTTTTTAGCAGAAATCTCTCCTTCTCTCAGTTTTCAAACTCTGGAAATGAAGCCGTTTCTTCTCTCGTCATATCTCCGCGAAGGAGGTACAAAGAGCTATGGAAATCGCAGTCAAAATACACCAAAGTCCGCTGATTCACCTAGTACAGGAATTATGCTGCTAGCCCTCCTAGTTTTTGAGTTACACGACGTTTTGTAACTCCAGAAAACGGCGCTTTTCGCCGCTCACCGCGATCTATTTTCTGACTGCCCAAATGTCTGTCTTTCAGCCGCCCGCCCCCTTGCCAGGTGGCGCAATCAGTAATGACACGGCTCTGCACCTCGAAGGTCGTGGGTTCAATCCCACCTTGGTCAACATTTGTTTTCATTACAATTTTAAACACTATCACAGACCTGTCATTTATATTGATCATTTATTACAATTCTGCAAAGTTTTATCATTTTAGCAGCTTTTCTAATATAGGCCGAAATACATACAAGTACCCAGCCTAATGAGGCAGACAGAGGCAGTAGCTCTGATTGGTGAATTTGAGCAGAATCAGGTTGTTCTTTCATTTCATTTCTTTATTTATTTCACACATGGTTCATCGTGTTTCTTTTTCTACATACAGAACCTTCTGCCTCTTTTCAGCAGAAATTCTGCTCATTCACCTCTTTTCAGCTTAACGTTCTGCTTCTTTGCCTCTTTTCTGCAGAAATTCAGCTGATTCATCTCTTTTCTGCTCATTTCAGCCTTTTCACCTTTTTCAATGCTTTCATCTTTTTCAAATCATAGAGTTAAAATCAAAATATAGTATTTTTACCAAAGCATTGTATTTGTACGGAGTATAGTATTTCTGCCAAATCATAGAATTACTGCAATTTCATAGTATTTTGAGGAATCCCTTTTGTTATAGTATTACTTCTAAGTCATAGTATTTCTGCTTTGTCATAGTATTTGTACTGAAACATAGTATTTCTGCCAAATCATAGTATTACTGCTATTTCATAGTATTTGAGTGAAATTACAGTGTTTCTGCAAAAACATTGTATTTCTGCTACTGTATTTCCGCTGTATTACGTAGTGGCAAAGTAGGAGGCTGACTGTTACTAAGTGCATCAGTGTACATAGGTCATCTCTTGTGTTGGAGTGCCCTCTTGTGGCACCTTTTGGGTAGTGCCTTAGTAAACATGGACACTGCAAAGTAGTAGTATCAGACTGGTTTGTAGTGGAGGAATTTGTTGCCAGTTTCTTTCATCTTTAATCCGTATTCATGTTTTAATGTAATAACTTTTGTGGCACAATTAACACAATATTGCAGAAATACTATGTTTTGGCACAAATACTTTGATTTGGTAAACTTTAGCTTCCTCACCACTTTTTAGCAAAATTTTCATTTTTTTCACCCCTTTTCAGCACAAATTCCAGGTTTTTTGGGCTGTTTTCAGAAAAAAAAATTATTTTCAGCAGAAACTCTGCTGATTCACCTCTTTTCTGCAAAATTGTCAGCCTTTTCACCTTTCATCAGCACAATTCTCAGCAGCTTCTGCTAATTTCAGCAGCATTATCAGTTTCTCCACCTCTTCTTTGTGTGAATGACTTTGGCTCAGTGAGATAAGTAGCTCCCTTTGGACTAGGAGGGCCAGGTTCCAATCCTGCTCAGGGTGACTTTTTTTTTTCCACCACCATGCAACTTTTTGCAACTTTTCAGCTTTTCAGCAGACAGCTTCAGCGTTAAGGCATCCACACAGCATTTTCGCAGGAAATGCAAATTTTCTAGTTATACTTTATTCTTCAAGTTGCCACTTTCTTTGCCGCTTAACTACTCCCTCAGTTTTCAGCCTATTTTCTCCGTTCAAACTCTAAACTGTTCTGCTCTTTCTGCTAATTCCTGCTATGACTTTTGGTGTTTATTACTATTATACTTTTTAAAATATTACACTTTTTTCCTTTAATTTGTCCCATCCCATTGAAATGAATGGGAAACTTCAACAATTCTGTGCAATTAACTCAGAGTGAGTGCTGGTCTGTTCTGAATTTTCTCTTCATGTCTGAACAACTTCTTGCTACTCGCTCAATATCCACTCAACCCCCACAAATTATACATCAAAACGTAGGTATTTTTGCTGGCTTTCAGACAATGTTACTATCTTTATTGTGAGAGTTACCGTTTTTTCGCAATTTGCCTCGAAGTGACACATGGTGTGGTTACTTCCCATTCAAAGTGTATGGGGAGGTTTTGAAATTCAGAGCTGAAATTCTGTAACGGGAGGCATTTTAAAATCGCCATATCTCCTTAACAAAGCAATGTTAGGACATGAGGCTTGTGCCAATATATCTTCAGACACTCCTGACACTCACAGTGGAAGCAGTTTTTACATTCATCTTACCGTTGAGCCTGTAATTTATATTGATCATTTATTACAATTCTGCAAAGTTTTATAATTTTAGCAGCTTTTCTAATATAGGCCGAAATACATACAAGTACCCAGCCTAATGAAGCAGACAGAGGCAGTAGCTCTGATTGGTGAATTTGAGCAGAATCAGGTTGTTCTTTCATTTCATTTCTTTATTTATTTCACACATGGTTCATCGTGTTTCTTTTTCTACATACAGAACCTTCTGCCTCTTTTCAGCAGAAATTCTGCCTCTTTTCAGCAGAAATTCTGCTCATTCACCTCTTTTCAGCGCAACGTTCTGCTTCTTTGCCTCTTTTCTGCAGAAATTCTGCTGATTCATCTCTTTTCTGCTCATTTTAGCCTTTTCACCTTTTTCAATGCTTTCATCTTTTTCAAATCATAGAGTTTAAATCAAAATATAGTATTTTTACCAAAGCATTGTATTTGTACGAAGTACAGTATTTCTGCCAAATCATAGAATTACTGCAATTTCATAGTATTTTGAGGAATCCCTTTTGTTATAGTATTACTTCTAAGTCATAGTATTTCTGCTTTGTCATAGTATTTGTACTGAAACATAGTATTTCTGCCAAATCATAGTATTACTGCTATTTCATAGTATTTGAGTGAAATTACAGTGTTTCTGCAAAAACATTGTATTTCTGCTACTGTATTTCCGCTGTATTACGTAGTGGCAAAGTAGGAGGCTGACTGTTACTAAGTGCATCAGCGTACATAGGTCATTTCTTGTGTTGGAGTGCCCTCTTGTGGCGCCTTTTGGGTAGTGCCTTAGTAAACGTGAACACTGCAAAGTAGTGGTATCAGACTGGTTTGTAGTGGAGGAATTTGTTGCCAGTTTCTTTCATCTTTAATCCGTATTCATGTTTTAATGTAATAACTTTTGTGGCACAATTACCACAATATGGCAGAAATACTATGTTTTGGCACAAATACTTTGATTTGGTAAACTTTAGCTTCCTCACCACTTTTTAGCAAAATCTTCATTTTTTTCACCCCTTTTCAGCACAAATTCCAGGTTTTTTGGCTGTTTTCAGAAAAAAAAATTCTTTTCAGCAGAAACTGCTGATTCACCTCTTTTCTGCAAAATTGTCAGCCTTTTCACCTCTCATCAGCACAATTCTCAGCAGCTTTTGCTAATTTCAGCAGCATTATCAGTGTCTCCACCTCTTCTTTGTGTGAATGCGTTTGGCTCAGTGAGATCAGTAGCTGACTTTGGACTAGGAGGGCCAGGTTCAAATCCTGCTCAGGGTGACTTTGTTTTTTTCCACCACCATGCAACTTTTTGCAACTTTTCAGCTTTTCAGCAGACAGCTTCAGCGTTAAGGCATCCACACAGCATTTTCGCAGGAAATGCAAATTTTCTAGTTCTTTATCTTTATTCTTCTAGTTGCTCCGATCTTTGCCGTTTAACTACTCCCTCAGTTTTCAGCCGATTTTCTCCGTTCAAACTCTAAAAAATTCTGCTATTTCTGCTAATGTGTGCTATGACTTTTGGTGCTCATAACTTCTACACTTTTTGAGATATTGAATTTTTTATGCAATATTTTTGCCCATTGAAATGAATGGAACACATTATCAATGTGGTCACTTATTTCTGCTCGCCGGGCTGAGCTGTGTTTTAGCTCAGTAAGATGAGCTGTCGTTCTCAGACTGGGAGGCCCGGGTTCAAATCCCGCTTGTGGCAACATTTTTTTCAATTAACAATTAAACCTTTTTTAACTCTTTTCAACACAAATTTCAGCTTTTTCACCCCTTTTCAGCAAAATTTTCAGTTTTTTCTGCTGATTTCAGAAAAAAAACTCTTTTCAGCAGAAATTCTGCTCATTCACCTCTTTTCAGCGCAAAGTTCTACTTCTTTCCATCTTTTCTACAGAAATTCTGCTCATTCACCTCTTTTCAGCGGAATTTTCAGAATTTTCACCTCTTTTCAGCCCAAATTCTGCTTATTCACCTCTTCTGCAAAATGTTCACCCTTTTCACCTCTTATCAGCACAAATCTCAGCTGTTTTCAGAAAAAACCTCTTTTGAGCAGAAATTCTGCTGATTCATCGCTTTTCAGTGCAACTGTTTGCTTCTTTACCTCTTTTCAGCAGAAATTCTGTTGAGTCACCTCTTTTCTGCAAAATTTCCAGCCCTTTTACCTCTTATCAGCACAATTCTCAGCCGCTTCTGCTCATTTCAGCCAAATTGTCCGTCTCTCCACCTTTTCGTTGTGAGAGTGACTTTGGCTCAGTGAAATGAATAGCTGCCTTGAGACCAGGAGGGCCAGATTCGAATCCTGCTCAGGGTGACATTTTTTTTTTCACCACCATACAACTTTTTGCAACTTTTCATCTCTTTCAGCTTTTCAGCAGACAGCTTCAGCGTTAAGGCATCCACACAGCATTTTCGCAGGAAATGCAAATTTTTCTAGTTCTTTATCTTTATACTTTATTCTTCTAGTTGCTCCGTATTTCGCCGATTAACTACTCCCTCAGTTTTCAGCCGATTTTCTCCGTACAAACTCTAAACTGTTCTGCTCTTTCTGTTAACGACTGCTATGACTTTTGGTGTTTATTACTACTATACTTTTTGAGATATTGAATATTTTTTGCAATATTTTTGCCCATTGAAATGAATGGAACACATTATCAATGTGGTCCCTTATTTCTGCTCACCGGGCTGAGCTGTGTTTTAGCTCAGTGAGATGAGCATCCGTTCTCAGACTGGGAGGCCCGGGTTCAAATCCCGCTTGTGGCAACAATTTTTTCAGTTAACAATTAAACCTTTTTTAACTCTTTTCAACACAAATTTAAGCTTTTTCACCCCTTTTCAGCAAAATTTTCAGTTTTTTCTGCTGTTTTCAGAAAAAAACTCTTTTCAGCAGAAATTCTGCTCATTCACCTCTTTTCTGCAGAATTATCACCTCTTTTCAGCCCAAATTCTCCTTATTCACCTCTTCTGCAAAATTTCAGCCTTTTCACCTCTTATCAGCACAAATCTCAGCTGTTTTCAGAAAAAACCTCTTTTAAGCAGAAATTCTGCTGATTCATCACTTTTCAGCGCAACTTTTTGCTTCTTTACCTCTTTTCAGCAGAAATTCTGCTGAGTCACCTCTTTTCTGCAACATTTTTATCCTTTTCACCTCTTATCAGCACAATTCTCAGGAGTTTCTGCTAATTTCAGCAGAATGGTCAGTCTGTCCACCTACTCTTTGTGAGGAAAAGGTTGGCTCAGAGAGATGAGTAGCCGCCATGAGTCCAGGAGGGCCAGGTTCGAATCCTGCTCATGGTGACATCTTTTTTTTCACCACCATGCAAATTTTTGCAACTTTTCATCTTTTTCAGCTTTTCAGCAGACAGCTTCAGCATTAAGGCATCCACACAGCATTTTCGCAGGAAATGCAAATTTTTCTAGTTAGTTATTAGGAATCTCTGGCTCTTTTCACAGTGTGTCTTTTGTCCAGTCTTCCTCTCCTCACCACCAACCAGTTGCACAGATAGCAAAAAAGAGACAGCATCAGAAACTTTTCAGTAAATTGCTTTTTGTAGAAATAGTCTAAAATATACTTGCAGACAGTGAAGTTAAGATAACAAATCTTAATTTCAACATTAGGGTCTTTACCAGAGAACATAGAGCACTTTAAGACCATTGTTGCTGTGATTTTGCGCTTTTATAAATAAAACCAAATTGAATTAAACTCTGAGTGATTCTTCAATTACAATCATGTTAATCATGTTCATGTAAACCTTGTTCTGTTGGTGGTTTCTTACAGAGCCGTACACTTTTCCAGCTGAGGCCTGGGTTCTCCTGGCTGGCTTGGTTGTTGCACTTGGTGTAATTGTTTATTTATGGATATTGCTCTGCAAAGGTATGTTGTGTGTGTTTTCTCTACACCTTTTTAGCCTTATTATTTTACACTTACAATCATACCAGGGACATTTTCACTACAACATCTGGTGGTGACTTCATGATAGGGCCTTTAAAACATACAGGAAGTGAGGCAATAGGGAGTTGAAAATAAAACACAGTGATGGCTGGGAGGAGGTGTTGGCTGTCCGATTGGCCTCCCTGCTGCTGCGGAGCCTGGGGCGGTCTGCTTGCCTCCACCCCGGGGGAAGGGGTTGCATCTCTTGGGTCTGGGTGCCGTTTCCCCCTCTGGGGGCGAGGGTGCCTGGACCCGGGGCATGGAGTGTGTTTGGGGAGTGTGATTGTGTGTACATGTCTATGTGTGTCTGTCCCTACGTTGGGTGAGTGCTGGGTGTTTGTATGTGTGTGCATGGGGGTGGGAGGGCGTGTTTGTGTCTGTGTGTGCCTGTTTGTCTGTGTCCGTATGTCGGGTCGGGTCTTAGATTCCACCTCCCTGGGTACTCCCGGGCCCTCCAGGTGTGGAGGCCTGTCTCCCCTCACCACACTCCCTGCTGGTGGCTGATGCCCTCGGGGGTTGGTGCGTTGGTGGTTCTTGGTGTCTGGGGCTGGGCGCTCAGGTATGCACCGGCTCACTCCCGGTGGCTGCTTGGCGGGGCCTGGTGCCTGTCGCTCAGTCGGGCCTCTTCCGGGGCAAAGGGGGCCCTCGGGCCTCCGGCCTCGGGGCCTGCAACTCGGTTCACTCTGGCACGGCTGGCTGCCGGCGGGGCCGGCGGGCGCGCCGGTGCGGCCCCCTCTGGCTTCTGCTCCGTGGCTGCTGGGTGACCCCCTCGTCTGGGGATGTCCTCAGCCCTTCCTGGGAGGGTGGCACGGATGCCCCTCCGGTGGTACTCCTTGGGCTCTCGCGCTCTGGGGCCTCTGGATGTCTGGAGCCTGGATCTCCTCCGTGCCTGCTTCATGCCCTGGAGGACGGGGCTGTGGCCCTCCACACCCTCTAGCAGACCGTTACATGGGGAAACCTTTTGTATACAAGCGCGTTGATCCACACAGGTGTGCACACGGGTGTTCACTGTTCGTAGACATAAACTACACCTTTCTTAGCTGCTACTTCAAAGCACATTGTGCGCTGTCTGTCCTGCGTGCTGCACAATAACTTTCAATATTTAGTATTTACTGCTGTTCACACTTAGCTAGAATAACGCGATGGTGTTGTGTTTAGTATGTGGCTTTGTTTTGGGTTTTTTTGCTTGTCTTCTCTTCTTTTTCTCTCAACAGGTGATCCAGGAGATTTTTTTTTCTCTTTGTCTTTGTAAGTGCCCTTTCTCACTGTCCCTTTTCCCTTCTGTTTTTCTTTTCCTTCCTCTCTTTCTTTCTCCCTTTCCTATCCCTCAATCATGTCTGTCCCATCTGTAACAACTGAAAATAAAATAAAGAAAAAAAAAAGAAAAAAAAAAAGAAAAAAAAACATATGAGGTATACATACACACAAAGAGTACCTTGCCTGTGTGTTTTGTAAGTATGTGTGTGTGTGTGTGTCTGTGTGTGTTTGAGTGTGTGTGTGGGGGGTCAGAGTGTGACCCCATAAATGACTTCCCTAAACCTGCTGGTCTGGAAGTCCAGCAGTTCATCTAAACAAAAGGCATTTAGCCTAAAACAGACATAGATACGTTTATCCTACCACAAAACAATAAGACAAGGTACAACCTCTCCCATGCTCCCAAGATGTGGATGTGAATGCCAGAGCACTCTGGAATGCACACAGAGCCTTTGCAGACTACTAAAGATCCCACATCCTATCACTACACAATCGATTATACACTTCTAAGCATATATGGTTAAATGTTTCCGAGCATAAATGACAATCAACAACACAAATCTAACACACTGAAAATGTGTTTAGTGTTCTGCAGTCTGTACAGCTCAAGTTTTACTTTTTTGTCCTCTCAGTCCCTCAGGTAGAGGTGGATTCAGGCATGGAGACTGTCTACCTAATGTGCAAAACCACATTTCACCTGCCCAAAGATGCTAAAGTGGAGTGGAAGGACAAGGATGGTGATATACTCCATGTGTATAAGAACGGCTCTGACCAGCCTGAAGAGCAGCACCAGTTTTACAGAGATCGAACGAAGATCAATGAAGACCTGCTGAAAACTGGAGACCTCAGTCTGACCATGAAATACCCCAGAGAAAGAGACACAAACACCTACACCTACACCGTCTACAGCAGGGAGGGAAACATCCTGCTGAGGAGAAAGACGGAGCTGAAAGTCAGAGGTCAGTGCTGCAGATATAGATCGAAGGTCAGAGGTCATTTCTCTGCTTCATCAAGTCAAATCTGGTCCTCGGAGACTGAATAAAGTCCTGTCCCACTAACAGCAGCTCCAACAGTCTGTTCACTGCTTTCTTCCTGTCAGTCTTCATCTTTCTGCTGCGTCTCATCTTCACACTGACCACTTTCTATCTAACAGTGAGCTCCCAGTGAAGCAGCAGCATTCAGCCTGTTAGAGTCAACACAAATGTCTCCATCCAAGCTCATGTTGTGCTTTGTTGTCCTCTCAGTCCCCCAGGTGGAGGTGGATTCAGGGGTGGAGTCTGTCCAGCTGCCCTTCAACACCACACTTCACCTGCCTGAAGACGCTAAAGTGGAGTGGAAGGATAATTACAGGAAGGTCCACGTGTATGAGAACGGCTCTGACCAGCCTAAAGAACAGCACCAGGTTTACAGAGACCGAACGAAGATGAATGAAGACCTGCTGAAAACAGGAGACCTCAGTCTGACCCTGAAATACCACACAGATGATGACAACCGGACCTACACCTGCACCATCTACAGCAGGGAGGGAAACATCCTGCTGAAGATAAAGGTGGAGCTGAAAGTCAGAGGTCAGTGCTGTAGATACAGGTCAGAGGTCAGAGGTCATGTAGGAGTTTATTCTCTAAAAGATTTTAGTTTGAATCTATTTTCAGTTCATTCAAATAAAATAAATTCTTTGATTTTTTTATCTAAAAGCCAAAAATGTCGGGCGGAGCAACTGTGTGTTTAAATGAACAGACTAAGAAGACCATTAAAATGATCCTAACTTCAAAATAAAAGCCTCTGGTATGATTTGAGTTTGGATTAAATCAATAGTTTTGTTAGTTTAGTCCAAATCAGTGTGAATGTATAAATATCAATAGTTTTAAAGCTGCTGAGATCATTCAAACACTTTGATCCAGTCATTTGGATGTTGTCACATGTCAGGGTGGAGCAGCCATAAATATGAGGCTTTTATTGTGAAAATGATGAGTGCGACGATCCAGAGAAGCCCATGGGGTGTTTGTGGCTGGATGCAAAGGTTTGTAGCTCTCCTTGTAAAGAGAAACAGCTTGAAGCTACAGAGGAGCGTCTGCAGAAGAAGACAGGGGAAAGAGGAAGAAGCTGAGGCCGCTGGAGAAAAGACAGGAAAAGAAAATCAGCTTTATTTGTTGGAGGCCGTTTGTTCATCACACTGAAATATTCCCACTTTAGAGACATGAAACAAAGTGAAGCATGGATTGATGTCTGTCTCAATGAATTAGGCCCTGGAATCATTTCTTCATCTCCCACTCTAAGACATATTAATGTCAGCCTCACATGTCCCACAGTGGACAGATTTCTATTTCTAGATGATATTTGGAGGATTTTCATGTGTTTCTCTGCTGTCACAGCTCTTTGTGATATTTGAGCGCAGCTGTAATGGGGTGACAAAAACTCTCATTTTAGCCGGAGAACACGGGGCTGCTGTGGGACTTTGTGTTTGCAAAGATTTCTATTGGAGGCATTTTTGCCTTTATTATATAGGTGCAGAGAGTAGACAGGAAAGTGGGGAGAGAGTGAGGGACACACAGGCACCTGTAGTAAGCCCCGCCTTCAGTCCACCTGCTCAGCCAGGTGAGCTATAGCGCTGCTTTAACATGTTAGTGTGATTGAGAGTGAATGAAAGTGAGTGATGGAGGCAGCAGGAAACTAACAGGCTGTTTGTTCTGAGAGGTCACATGACTGTTTTTCTCAGCAGAGTCTGATGGATTTGATGAGACCATGAGAGCGGCTTCAGTTCCTCATCAGAAAGAGTCTGACAGAAGCTCCTCCCTCTATACCCCAGTAGACTTCTATTAGACTGCTCCAGATTCCTGAGAGTTCACACAGAAAACTTTACAAACAGCCAAAGAAAAACTATTGAAAAGGCTTCAAGATCACCAAGAGCTCTTTCACAGCACATATGAGCCATTAAGAAGTGCACATTTTTGTTTTCCATAGTCCATCATCCAATAATATCAAAGGACAAACTGTGAGGTAAAAAGCCTTCAGCTCTTTGTGAATGAAGCAAAAAGACTTTGGTCCTGAGAGATGGTTCAAAACACAATTCAGACCTACCAAAGTATTATTGGTGCCAAACACATGAAGCCTTCAACTTTGTATTTGTCCAGTCAGTGTGGCAATAGAAGTCACTGTGAGGATTTTCAATGTGCTATCAAAGAGCATCCAAACAATCAGGTGAGAATGAAGAGAATTAGTGTGGATGGACAGAAAATCCATATCCAGTGTGATTTAGGAGCAGTTCATATATAATGAGTGAAATGAAAGAAGAGCACAGACAGTAAGAACATGAGTGAGCAGACATTTTGGAGCTGCTGATCCACACAGGGCTGGATGGAAGGAGTGGGAGTCCATGATGGCTCAAAGTCTCTGATCCTAACTGTTCCTGAGCCTCTCCCCCTGCCTCCTCTTTGGATCTTCTCCTCCTCTTCTTCCTTATCTGCCTCCTCCACCACTGCTCTCTCCTCCCTCATCTCCTCCTCAGCTGAACTGAAGTCAGGGCTGTAACATGAGGAAACGTGCAGAAATGACTGAGTCAGCATGTTGTTGAAGTGAGTTGAGTGATTGTGAGCAGATTAGATGTGCGAGCCTCCCCTGTAGAGAAAAGCAAATCTTCTCCAGAGTTTCCCACCTCATGTTTTCCTGTGTCACAGCTGATTGTCAAATCCTGGCTGTCACTAAATGAGTGGTCCAAAGGTGGAAGGAGGAGCACAGTTAGATTGTTCACCTCCTAACCTGTGAAATCAATAGCAGCTCATAGGATCACTGTGATCCTATGAGCTGCTATCAGGGCTGCTCCATTCTCAGGATTCTCATCTGGATGATTGAAGCAGATTATTGATGAAGTCAGCAAACAGCTTTCAAAATGGCTCTTTTTCCAGGGGAACTCCCTGAAATGTAAATCTCATGGAAATGAAGAAGAAGTCCAAAGGCGTGGTTAGGCCCAGACTTGTGGCTGTTTTCAATGTAAAGCCCATGTTGCAGGCAGCTGCTGCTCCTTACTGGCCCACAGTCTCCACTGATGGATGTGTCAGCTCACTTGTACTGTAGCCACGGGGAGAGCGATGGAGAGATGAAGCTGACAACCAGAGGTGTAGTGCTATTTGTTGAAGTAGCCCAGCGCACCGTGTGCCATGTAAGCACAAGTTTCCAGAGATGATTGGACTCTGAAATGATCCATGTTGGACTGAATTTAAGAACAGATCATAAAGTCCTCTGTGTGCCCGTCTGTCTGAGCATCTTCATCAGTGTGCAGCTGATCTACAGCTAATGTGCTGATTGATGAGCAGCCTGTTCATGGTGATGATGAGAAACAGATTTGATTCAAAGCACAAATGAGTGAAAAAGGAGCAGCAGCCATGATAGAGCGAGTCATCTGCTGACAGAAATAGTGGAGTGAAGGATTTGTGCAGCGTTTCTCTGTGAAAACAGCTGATTCAGATCAATGAGAGGAGGATGAAGGAGAAGCAGCATGTTTCTGATAGAAGGATCACTGCTGTGCTACAAACTGCTGGGACTGTGTGTGAATGTGTGTGTGTGACGGCTCAGCTGGAGGCAGGATTGGTCCAGAGGAGAGCTGCTTTATTCCAGACTAACTCTTCTAGAAAGCTGAAATCTGTGTGGAACAGCTGACCTGTACCATGTGGAAAAGAACAGCAACATGATTCAGCGTCAGATCCCGACACATCCACGGATTCATCCCGTTACAGGAACTGTGCCACACGTGGCCTCTGTTTGTTCTGCATGTGATGCTGCAGGGATTTCTTCAAGTCACTATAATATAGTGTCAG
This sequence comes from Pelmatolapia mariae, assembly GCF_036321145.2. Lineage (NCBI taxonomy): Eukaryota > Metazoa > Chordata > Actinopteri > Cichliformes > Cichlidae > Pelmatolapia > Pelmatolapia mariae. Next base: position 18,757,018 of record NC_086229.1, on the reverse strand, counting down.
ATGGACACATGAAGCTAACACGGCACATCTTTGTGAGTCTGCAGCATGTTGACACACATGTCAGTGTTGTACAGATCTGAGAGCAGCACAAACAAACTCCATCAAAGTGATTTGTGCTGTTGCAGAGCTGTGTGACTGCATTTGTCTTCATTATGGACACATTTCTACAAATGGGACTAAACATGTGACCCTCTGCACATCCATGGGCTCAGGCTCAACAGTGCACCCATTGGCTGGATGCAGCTTGTATTGTGGCTCCTCCCCCTTGACCTCCGTGTTAGCTTCAGGTCAGTTTAGCTGTGTTTCCTCCAAATCCCAGAATTCCTGAGGAGCAGGAATATGTGGGGCTGGGCTCTAAACACTCAGGGTGAGGACTGAGTGAAGAGCTACAGGAAAGAGCCAAAGTTTCAGCACTGCGCTCACAGCTTTGAGACGTCCAATCAGCAACTGGTCCTGATAACATCTCCCCTCTCATTCCACATACATGAAGACTGCTAGAAGCAGCTATCAGCCACATCAGGCTCACATCATGCTTGGTATTAAACATGCTGCAGTCTGCAGTAAACTCCCTGCCACAAAGCTTTGAGTGCTCTGAAAGGGAATCTCCTCCAAATCCACCTGTAACAAGGTCACCTGCAGAAATAACTGTGTCCACGGGCAGAGTCACTAACACTCTGCACCAGAGCTAAACCTGCTTTGGAGCTAAAAAGCTGCTGTCAGGGTTTCCTGCAGAGCTTCACAGTAAATGTGGAGACTGAAAGCTGTGGACAGTTTCTGTGGCTGGATTATTTCAGATGTGTTTGTAGGAGTTTCACTTTCAAAGTTTGGAGTAAAGTGTTAAAATAAATCAGGTCTGTGACGCACACTTTACTGCAGATTGTTCTCAATGGAACACAAAAAGCAATCAAAATGTGATTGATCCTGATGTGGTTGTGATTGTTGCTTCTAGCAGTGTTCATGTATTTGCACAGAGAGGGGGAGATGTTATCAGAGTGTGTAACTGATCAGATCTGATGCTAAATCATGTTCATGTACAGTCAGCTGATCCTCACAGTTCACTTTGTAATCATGCAGCTCTCCTCTGATCAATCCTGAGCTCCACCTGAGTCTCAGTCCTCAGGACCTCACACAGTCCCAGCAGCTTCTATCAGCAGAGTTCTCCCTGATATCACAAACATATTGATCCTCCTTCAGCCTCCTCTCATTGATCTGAACTGTTTCCACAGAGAAACTCATCAGTGAAACCTGAGCTTACTGTGGATTATTCTGGTTGCTCCATCACTCTCTGCCTCACACTCCCTCATCTGCTGCTTTCCTCTGATTGGCTGCTCTGACAGAGTCATGATTGGCTGCATGTTTGTATAGAAAGCAGCACGTTGCTGGTAGATCAGCCATCAGCTCATGTTTGTGACTGCAGCATGGCACCAGTTTGCTCCTCGTGTTTCAGTCCCAGACTGACCTGCAGCTCTTTAGTAAATTCAGACAGCAGCTTTTGAACTGTTAGTAAATCTGACCATGAATCTCATTATGACACCTCTGACCACTCATTCTGTCTTTATTGGCTTTCATACATGAAACACGCTTAAAGTCACCATTGAATTTAAAGTGGATGAAAGCAGCTGTGAGTCACTGCAGCAGCTCTACACCTGTGCCAACAACCAACCAACACCTGGGTGGAGTCCCAGCTGAAGCTGAGAGATACTCAGCGATCAGAGACAGAAGCAGCTGTATGTAAGCGTTCTACAGGACGGCTTACACAAACCTGATGTTACTGATGTCTCCTAGATAGATCTCATGGACCAAAGGCTCTCTGTGTCATCTTGGCTCCAGCTAAACTAAACTGAGAGTGAATTTGGGCTTTTAGGGAGGGGTGAAAGCAGAGCGCTGTAAAGGAAAGGGCTGTGATTGGTTCATAACACGTCAATGAGAAGAAAGGAAAGCTTCAGAGCAACATGAATGAAACAAAGTGTTTTGATGACGACTGAAAGCCAAAACTGTGACTGAAATCAGAATCCAGTTCATCTCCAGCCTGTCAGCAGTTCCAGCTGTAGTGCTGTTACAATAATAGTCATCACTTCTAGTTTCACAGCAGGAAACTGGGAACATTCAGCGTCTCAAAGATTGACCTGTTAGCACCTGCAGACATTGTTGAGCTGGGTCTGCTGATCTTGTGGAGGTCTTCATTTCTCCACTATTTGGAGAAGCTTCAGCAGGATCCACAGTCAGAGTCAAAGTGGAGTTCTAGCATGGACGTAACGCTTCAAGAAGCTTCAGATAGACAGTGTTCTCCAAAAGTTCTGCTCTAAAAGGAAACTTTGAGCTGGCTCTGTAAATGTTGTAGTCAGAATGTTTTACTTCTGGCCTTCAGCTTTCTCTACAACTCTGAAACCTGGGGCCCGTTCTTCGTACCTCGCTTACTACATCCAAGATCAAATGACACATCCAAGATCAAATCATCGCGCTAACCTTGAGCTCGCTAATCCGGTTCTCCGAACACACCTGTTGTTGACGATTAGTATAGCTGGATGAAGTAATCTGAGATCACTGCGTGGCTTAAAAGGGGCTACGCATTGATAGTAGAAACATTGATCGGCAACCCTTTGATTGGTCGGCGAAGATGTGGAAGGAGCGCGCTCAGTATTTTACAGCAGCAGAGCAAGAACTCTTGACTGAGGGATATCAGGAGTTTCAGAGTTTTTTTTAAAACGCAAGGGAACACTGCAAAGGCTGCAAAAGCAAGGAGAGAGGGCTGGCAGAAAGTTGCTGACAAATTAAACGCGTAAATAATTTATTATATCATATTCCATTATATCCTCTTTCACATTAGAGCCACAACAGGACCCACTAGAACATGGGAACAAGTAAAAGTGAAATATAAGAATATTTCACAGAATGGTAATATTTATCACTTATATTGCTTTTAGTCTCTTGAAAAGAGACCCTGGAATAATCTGTTTGTTTGTTTATAACAGCAACCAAGAAAAGGGCAGAGCAAATAAAGACAGGTGGTGGTCCTGCACCCCCTCGTGTGTGTGTGTGTATGTGTATATATATATATATATATATATATACATACACACACACACACACACACACATATATATATATATATATATATATATATATACATCTGAAATAATCAAATACGTGTAATAGAATGATTACTTGTACATTTCCCTTTTTTTTAGGAAATGACCTGTATGTATCTGTATGCAATCAATAAAAGAATCCAATACTGCATTATCTTTAGTTACATTGATAATATTTATTTATGGAGAAACAGTGGTGAAATATCGCTGTTGCTTTCGTGTACATGCAGCGGACATACCTGAGTGGCCGCGATCTAATCCTGTTTACATAAAGTAAACCTGCTCCCGAGCAGGTTTACGCTTACGGATCTGTTGCTATGACAGCAAGTCCCGGATGGGCTTCGGAGAACCGAACAATCCAAGATCACGCGAAATCGTCAACAATCAAATCCGGCTAACTTACTTAGCGAGGTACGAAGAACGGACCCCTGCTGCTGTCTGTACAGCTCATGTTCTGTTTGTTGTCCTCTCAGACTGTAAGGTGGAGGTGGAGGAGGGGGCGGAGTCTGTCCAGCTGCCCTTCAAAACTACAGAAAACCTTCCTGATGACACCAGAGTGGAGTGGAGACGTTATGCAACATCAACAAAGGTCCACGTGTATCAGAACGGCTCTTTCCGGCCTGAAGAACAGCACCAGGTTTACAGAGACCGAACGAAGATGAATGAAGACCTGCTGAAAACTGGAGACCTCAGTCTGACCCTGAAACACCCCACACAGACAGACACCTACAAATATGCTTGTGCAATCAGTAGCGCCAAGAGCTCGAGATTCAAAACAGTGCAGCTCAAAGTCAAAGGTTTGTGTGTGTGTGTGTGTGTGTGTGTAGCATATTTCCATATCTTTGTGAGGATCAAAAAATGGAAGTTTACTATACTTGTGGGCACCAACAGCCCTTATGGGGACAAAATTCCCAATGAGGTTGAAACCATTTTTGAGCAGAGCATTATCATTCCCAATGTGTAAAATACTGATCATTTGTCCGCCCATAGAAGTCTCATTAACGCAAACGGTACCCTTCCACGTCCTTATTAGACGCTCTTGGTCTTCGGTTTACTCCAACATAAACCATAAACGGCAGTAAAATATGCTTAGAGCAGAGGCTCCAGTCGTCTATTCCAACACAAACACAATAATTATAATAATAATTCAACAATGAAATAGCTTCATGTTGTGGCCATCAGATAGTGTTTTCTAAAGAGATTCAGGATCTGAAAGTGAACAAATTAAAGTACATAATTCTTTGTTAGGTTTATTATTTTCATTTCAAACATAAAACACATTTATAGATTCATTCCAACCCACTCTCATTCAACAACACGTAAACTACAGACGACTTGTCAAAATCATCGCTATTTTGCGAATTGGGATGAGATGTGTTGGATTCAGACTTTTCTGGTTTGAGTGTGATGATTACACTTAAGTTAGGGTTAGGCATTATGTCAATTAGATGTCCTTACTTATCAAAACGTACGTGTGTGTGTGTGTGTGTGTGTGTTTGTGTCTCTGTGTGTGTGTCTGACTGTCTTGTGTCTCCTCTGCAGGGAGAGTTCAGGTCCAGGATCAAACAGGGGACATCAGGAACAGAAGCAGCTCCATTGATCCGACTCCTCTGATGGCTGATCAATCAGTTTGATCTGTGTGTTCTTTGATTATTGATCAGTGATGTCAGAGTGGAGTCAGTGTGATGTTGTTGTTGTGTGTTTGAGACTTTTAGTGTCCATGAAGGTCTCTGCTGCCGTAGATCCTCAGAACTGGGACAGAGGTCTAACTCTGGAGGAAACTCTCAGCACTTTCCAGCAGCTCCTCCATCATGGAGGACGTTCCCTCACTGTAACAGGTGGAGGAGAGAGGAGAGGAAGCACAGGTGGATCCTCTGAGGAAGAGGAGCGTTCCTACAAACTACATGATCACATGACACTGTCCCTGTCAAATAAATCCAGATACAAAGATCAGATCTACTGAGCATCATCAGCGTGTCAGCCGCTAACTGCATCTTCAAATAAATAAATGTGTGTGATCAGCGGTGATAAGAGGAGAGACGCTGAGCGAGTGAAACTTTAAAAACTGACTGAAAAAATTCTTCTTGGCTTCATTTTTCCTTCCAGTCTGAAAAAAACTTCATTTAATGATTCTGTGGAAATATGAGACATTTGAAGACCTTTGTTTATTTGAATTTCAGAGTTTTTAATGAGCCACAGCAGCCCTGAATAAACTCTTGAATTACTGTCTGAGCTGCTGCAGTTTCCTGCTGCGTGCACTGGGTGTCAGTAAAGCTGCAGGTGTCTCACCTTTGAGTCCTGCTGTGGGGAAACAGTCCAGCTGCTGGTTCTGCCTCCAGCTGAGGAAACACTTCATTCCTTTTAGTGCTGATCTCTCTTTATGAATCCACCTGAACTCGTCTGATCCTGGAAACCTTTCACTTTCCTTCCTTGCTGTCTCCGTCTGTCTCTCACTTTCACATTGGTTGGTTCCTCTCTGAATCTCTCCTCTTATCTGTGAACATTCATGAGGAAAAAGCAGAATCAGTTCAGGCTTCGCTCTCACAGGATTTTAATGTTTGTGCTCAGAGTCTTTTCAATGAGCTCCATCTTTTTCCTGGAATCATCTCCAGAAGGAGCTGAAAGGATCCGTGTTACACAACGTGGCCACTTTAAGTCCATGAAAAGGATCCAGGAAATAGTCAGAGCCCAAAAACCATCAGGGGGAGGTGAAAGATGTGTTTTATTTGATGACGTCACCAAAATGAGAGCTTTGCAAAAACAGGAGAAAGAAATGTGCCAGTTTATTAAACACGTCTCATTTCAACTTCCCGATGAAAGTGTCGCTTTGAAGTGTGAGGTTAAAGGAAAATTGCTTCATTGCTACAATATATTTCATAGCCTTGGCATAGCATTAATCATACTGCATATAGTTTTAAGATGGCCTTGAGACATTTAAACATACTGACACCATATTAATCGTTCACAGGTGCAGTCATAACCATTTTTACATTGTTATATCTTTATACACATTGCAGTTCTGTGCTCATAAGGAGTTGAAGCTTTCCCAGGTAATTAAAGGTCTCAAGCTTCATTCAGCGTGACTGTCTGGGTGACCCATTGGTTAAGAAGCCGGGAGCTTAAGAAAGATTGCACACATGCTTACAAAACACATATATATATCACATATAACCTCGAACCAGACTTAAGCATAGGCCTGAATGTATTCAGCTAACATGCTGCACTGGAGCTTTCTTGACAACAGGTGACGCGTGGAGAGGACCAGCCCCTGGAGACCACAGAGGCCTGAGTCCATTGCCTTTTTTGGAAGAAGATGCCAAAAAGAGGAACCTCTATGTTGCATTTAATTCTTAAAATACATGAATGTTCTGTACATGCAAATTATGTGCTTGTAAACGCTAGAAGGGGCGTCATAATACCCTGATGCTATAAAAGCAATCTGAAGTATAATTTTGGCAAAGACCCTTGCTGATGTGTGCAGTAATTGTCTTCCTGCGCGTGTACTTCAATAAAAGATCGCTTTGACCCAAACCTTCTGGACTGTCTTGGTTTTGTTCTCATCCTCAATTTCGGACCCTTAACATTTGGTGCATTGGCCGCGGGTTGAGCCGAGAACAGAGATTTGGTGGCGGTTTTGACGTCCGGAGGGGTCCCACGGACAGGATCCGGTGGTCAAACTGAGTGGACAAACGGGCAGCCCATCTCAAAAGGTAGGCACTACCTGTTGAATTATTCCGAAGTGTGCCGAATTGGATGTTGAAATTAATGTCTAGTCATTAGATTACTGGTGACTGTTTGTGTTGTTATAATTTCATATTTTGTGGTTTGAATATAGAACATGAATAGGCACAGGTAAAGGAAATAATATAAAGACGGGAAAGAGAAGTTAAAGTAGTTGGACTACTGAATTTAGGATGATAGGTGATTTGGAAACTGTGTATGGTAATACAGTCAAAATTGAATATAAAGCTGGGCTTGGACATCAATAAAGTCGGTTTTGTGGTTTAATAGGATGTCTTTAAAAAGTAATTAAATGTTATAGAACGGGACTCTGGGAGTCCTAGGAAGTGCATTGCTCAGAGGTAACGCTTGCCAACGGTTCGGACGCGCACCGTTGTCCTCAACGAGGGATAGTCAGTTGGTCACTGTGGAGCTTGGGGCACTCCAGAATAACTAGTGGTAGGACCACTTTGCCGTACGGGACGGTGATGTGCACTTTTTTGGGTAGCAAAGCTTGGAGTTTGGGCGTTGGACGCTTTTAAATTGACTTAGGACATTTAGGGATTAGACCAGATACAGTTTGGAACTGAGACTGTCATTGATGATAAAAAACTTGGAGTTTATCCCTTGGAGGGTTAACTTAAATTTACTAAAATTTTGTAGGTTGTACGACTTCAGGCCTTGTAAATATTGTTTGATTTATGAGACGTCTCTGTAGTATAATATGTAAGTTTTCATATACAGTGTATCTGTCACCCAGCAAGTGGAAGGCAGGTTATTTTGAGATTGTGTGTCTCTGTCTATGCAAATGACATGCCTGGGACTTTGTTAGAATGAGATTTCCTGTTTACTAATGAGTGACTGACCTGACTGGGTTTATGACGACTTAAATCGGTGTTTTAAGGGAAGAAATGCTTTTTCTGTCTACTACATTTGCATGACTGTTGTTGATTACGATGTGTAATGTATGATAACTGTACAATAGGAGTATGGTTGTTGTTTTACACATGTCTGTAATACGTCATAATTGGTGAAATTGATTGGACTGGTGTTTCACTGACGGCTTATACTGACACAGTGTTTTTCGTTAATATTTTATAATGACTTGTGGAAATACACATGTTTGATTCAGGATCGTGTGTAGTAGAATACACATGGACAGGAGATGTTGGTAACGTCACCTGTCGCTGTCACGCTGTGCTTTCTGATACTCATTATGGCTTTTTGGTAACTGCAGTGATAAGGCGATCACAAGAAGAATTATTAGACTTTGCCACTCGTAGTATTATTATATTTCGGGCCCTGGAATTATACTGTAACCCGGATAGAGATCCCACTGAGGCTGAACGCGCCTTTCCGGCCTTTTGTGCTTGTGCCTTCGAGGATTTTGATATTGACTTCGAGTGGACGGGATAGATTGAACTCTAATTCTGAACGTGGGTTATTGCATTGCAAACACAGTTATGAATTATGACCTGTTAATTTGATGGATGAACGACAACATATATTTTTGGGAGTAGATTGCAGAGATATGACTGGCTTTATTTTCAGTCTTGTGTTGACTCCAATAACGGACGGTGAGACATTGCGGGTGGAAACGGAGGTGCGTGTTTGCTGTGAAACAGGGGCCACTGACCATGACTACAGTATAACTGTGAACTTGACTGAAATAGAATTCCCCTTGTTATTGAATGACTGCTTGCGTTTGGTCACCACCCTACGTGAGATAGTGGAACAAAATAGTGAGGAGGCCGCAGAATTGTAGGGTCAGAAACAATTACTGTGTTATACGCTTGTGTGAAATTTAAGTTGACTTTTATGTGATGCCTTTGATGATTACGTCACTGAACACAGTTAACAGATATATTGATTTGGTGTTGTCATTAATAGTAAAGAAAATACACATGACTGGTTTTTAGTGAGGGGTGAAACACACTAATACAGGAAGATGCTGATTTTTGGGTCCTGTAGGATACAAATTACTCCTGTGGGAGAGGACCAGTTCAGAGCGAGTTGTGTTTACCGTGGAGAAAGGGTGGACGCACCTGATGACCCTGTGGAGATCGAGGTGGCCACAAATATTACAGAATCAGAAATAGAATGGTGGTTGACCAGGAGCTTTTCAATATTCGGTGCAATAGTAGATTTGTGTGAGGAAGTTGATAATACTGAAGGGGCATCCCAAGATGAGAGGAGTGGACAAGAAGATTAATAGGGCACAGGTTGTGTTATAATGGTTGTGTAGTTGGGGTGTGTGACAATGTCCATGTCTGATACATTGGTCTTGGAGTTTTGTATAGTTGATTTTGACTGGTAGATTGTGGTGTATTATTAGATGACATTTGCAGAAGATATGCTTGGTCCCTAGAGAGCTGGGGGCTAGTTCCTCGTTGTTAGCTGGGGCGTGACGTGCAGCTGGCCTGTTTCCGGGATAAGCACACTAAGGCCCCTTGAGGAATGTAAAGGGTTTGTACACAAGGTTGAAGATATAACTACAGACAACACAATAAAATAAAAGTTATTACGTTGATTGGTGGGGACTATTTCTAGGTTTACCTTGTTGCTTGGCTTTGGGTTGTTGGTAAGGGGTTGACTGAGGAGATAAAAATTGAATTGTGAGTCCTGAGTTCACTGTTGTGTGTGTCACCAAGCAGGAGAAAAAAGAGGAAGTGACTGTTAGAGCGGTGTGACGGGCTCTGGGACTGAACGGGGAAGTGTCTGGGGGTGACTGACAGGGAGGAGCCGACAGCAGCCATTTTGTAGAGGTAAGTGCTGTCTTACAGGAAGACACAAAATGGCGGACAGCTCGGCCAGCGGGCAGAGGCGTTACAAAACCCTGAAGGATCAGGTGGAGGAGCTGAAAAAGGCCATAAGGATGGCCTGTACAGGTACGTCTAAAGCGGCCGAAAAGGAGTGCCGAGCCATGGAAGCCGAGGTAAGCAAAATCTTTGAATTACAACACAAAGGGTCCGATGACAGGATAGCCCTGGATGTTGTGCTTAAAACAGAAGGGGAGAGATGGGAGAAGAAACTGAAAGACTTACAGGAGGAATCAGGAGGCCGCTCAGTCAACCGGAAAACAAAAAAGGAAATGACGGCCCTGAAGGCAATGCATGGCAACTGCTGCAAGTGGAAGATGATGTGCAATGCAGTGTCGTCTTGGATGAAGGACAAAGTGGAACAGCCTGAGACAGCAAAGGAAGAGGACACGGTGAGTATAATGAAATCACTGCATAAATTACAGGAAGACAACAAAAAGCTGGAGGACAAGATGACAAAACTCACTTTGAAGGACGAAGAAGCAAACAAACTTCACACACCAACAATATACCCGTGGATCCCGCAACTTCCCAGTGCCCCGCCGCAGCTTGCTGGAGCGGAAGCTCCGCCCCCTTATATGATGCCTATGATGACCTTCGAAGGAGGATGGGTGCGCGGCCCAGATGGACAGACTGGCATCGTGGTGGGAGGAGTCGCGGATGTCAAGTACACAGGTACAACTGCGCCAACCCACCCCGAGGGGCTGACGGCGGGACCACAGAACTCGGATGATGGAGGGACACACGCAGCTTCGGCCACAGGTGAAGTTGGGATGTCGTGCCGTCGTGCCTCGAACTTGCAGGACTCATTAGAAGACCGGGACTTCACCTGCACCCCTGACTGACGGCATGACCTCACCTGATGAGGAAGTGAGACGGCCAGAGTTTGCAGAATTGCCGACCCCTAACAGACAGGGACAGCGGCAGGCAGGTCAGCCAACGACAGTGAAAGAGGGCTACTGGGAAGGAAAAGTGTATGGGCACATTTACGAGGACCGAGACGCTCTAGTGGCGGCCTTAGAGACACTGACACTTGTGAAGCACAAAGCCCTGAAGGAACTGGCGCAGGAGGAAATAAAACACCGCGGGACTTCATCAGAAGAAGACACGAATGGAGAAGAGGACGAGGTTAAAGGAGGAGCTGCCTCTGACCTGGAGACAAGCCTAGACCTGCGCAGCAGAAGAGTAAGCAGAGCACTAAGCACAAAAAGGAGGCCCAGTACCAGAGGAAAACGCAAATCAGTGTTTGACGTCCCCAGGGACTCGGTGAAGACCAGGAAGAGCAAGGAAGTGAACTTTGAGGATGGAGCCACAACAACAGGCTGGACTATGCCACTGATAGTGGGCCCCAAACACGAACCAATCTACCGCGCGTACAAGGTAAGAGATCTGGAAGCATTGGTTAGACAACTGCCACCCATTACAGACGGAGGAGCAAAATGGCTGAGGAAACTGGACATGTTGACAGAAGGAGACGAAATTGTGATTGGAGATTTTCGCGCGGCCGCCGGAAGAGCGATGCTAGGAGGCGGGCTGGCCGATGTGGAAGAAATCGCAGGAACAACTTGCTACGCCAATAACATGCCATACCGCGAGGTGCAAACTGCCCTAGCAAACGCAGTGCGTGAGAAGTACCCGACCCCAAATACTGGAGCCATTCCTAAGATAACCTGGGATCCACAACACACACCTCTAGAGTTTTTAGCAAGAGCAAAAGAGCAGTGGCTGTCAGAAACAGGGATACACCCTGGCCAAGAAGGGGAATCAAGGGCGTGGTTCAGGGCTGCAGTGCTGGCAGGGCTGCCCAAGCAGGTGAGAACTGATTTAGAGAAAAATCCAGACTTTGCTGTCGCGGACTCCACCCAGTGGGAGCGGCATTTGACGCATAGGCTGACGTTGGAACAGGATGACGTGAACAAACAGAAAAGGGAGTTGGAAGAAGCGCAGGCGTGGCTGCTGAAGCTACAGCTGGCGGAAGCAAAAGATAAAGCAAGCGAAAAAAAGAAAGACATTAAGGAAGCCGCAAAGAAAATAATGGTGGCAAAGCCACAGCCTGATCCTGCGCCTGAGTGGCCAGATCTGGAGCCCAGCGTCTATCCTGATGACCGCTGGACCGTCAACGCACCAAGGCAGAGACAACCCGCGGGAAATTGGGGGGCGGTTAGACCATACAGAGGGCGTGGTGGATACGCCGGGAGAGGACAAAGGGCTCGTGGTACGGGGAATCCCAGCTACACGTCATGGAATGCCTGTCTGAGATGCGGAGCAGAGGGACATTGGGCGAGAGACTGCCCAGAACCGCCCCTGAACTATCGTGGGCGAGCCTATCAAACCCAGGCACGTGGAGCTCCCAGAGGAAGAGGTGCACACAGAGGTGGACACCAGGCTCCTAACCCAGGTGCAGCGCCAGTCGCCCAGTATCCAGTGGCAGACTGGGGCTGGGAAGGAGAGCAATACTGACGGGGCCCTGAGAAACCGGACGGTGTGGGAATGGCAGATCCCATGCTGTCAATGACTGTGGAAGGAACACAACAGATCTTCCTGGTGGACACTGGAGCGACTTACTCAACGCTTATATCCACACCGAACAGTGCAACACTCTCAAACCACACTGTGAGCGTGGTTGGTTTCTCCGGGGTTCCAATGACTCTGCCACTAACTGATCCAGCACTGACCAAGCTGGGAAAACAGACTTTGAAGCACAGATACGTGGTGTCACCGCAAGTGCCTGTAAATCTCATGGGCAGGGATCTGCTCGTGAAACTGGGAGCTACCATCATGTGTTCCGCAGATGGACTTATAGTTACTCTTCCAGGAGGAAAAGAGTTCCCGTGCCTGGGGACACATTCAAAGACTCAATATCTGATCCAAGACTCTGAACAAGCTACAGCCGACATTTACTGGGGGAGGCTGGTGGAAGACGGCATTCTCAGACAATATGAGCTGTGGAGACCCTGGATAATGAGCCTGGCCGTCTACACCCCGCCGCGTGACCCTTACCACGTCACTCTGTTTTATGATAGGGACGACGATGACACGTACCGAGAACAGTTTGAATCTGACCTCGAAGGTCAAATTTGGAACGTGCGTTGCCACAACATCTATGTTGGCCCGGAAGGAGTAGCAGCGGCTGTGAAATTAACGGACGAACAACTGCCTTGGTACGAGATGGGCTCCGATTCAGCTCCCCATGTCACTTTGGCCATCCACGTCGGTCATCAGGCCAGAGAGGTGGGTCCGATGGTCAAGCGGGCTCTGGATAACGGCTGGTGGCAAAGTACTCAGATTCCAAATGTTTGGTGTGCGCCGAAGTGCAAAACCTATCGAATCACCTGTCTGTCTAACGACGCGGTGGTTGTAGAACACAAAGAAGTTTCAAGAACACACGGCAGGGAAAAAACAGACCACCCTGATGCAGTTGCTGCGCTTTCACAGCTCCCTGACAGTTTGTGGTCAACAGGGCCCACTGATGTTGGCCTGGCTAACTGTTCACCTGTCCTGTTTCAGCTAAAGTCGGAGGTGCCAATTGAGAGACCGCAGTACAGACACAAACCGGAAGCTGAGGAAGGCATTGCAGAAACCATTGAGGGATTGTTACAAGTAGGTGTGCTCGAGCCTTCTCAGTCACTTTGGAACACACCTATTCTGCCAGTGGAGAAGCACGGGACAGGAAAGTACAGGATGGCACACGACCTGAGAGCCATTAATGCCATACTACGTACAGACACCGTGCCTGTACCAAACCCATACACGGCTTTAACAGCCATTTCATGGGACCAAAAGTGGTTTACCTGTATTGATCTTGCTAACGCTTTCTTTTGTCTCCCCCTGCATGATTCACTCAGAGACATTTTTTCATTCACATACAGAGGCCAGCAATACAGATACACACGCCTGCCCTAAGGCTTCGCCTTGTCCCCAGGCATCTTCAATCAGGTGTTGAAGGACGCACTGTCGCCATGCCATCTTCCTGAAGGTTGTAAATTAATACAGTATGTTGATGACCTTCTCATTGCAGCCCCGTCAGCATCAGCCTGTACAGCAGCCTCGCTTGTGGTACTTAACCGATTGGCAGAATGCGGGTTCAAAGTAAGTAAAGAAAAACTGCAGTTGGTCCGACCGGAAGTAACGTTTCTGGGCCGAGTCATCGCACACAGGTCAGTGGGTTTGATGAACACACACAGAGACCAGATTCTGACACACCCAAAACCAAGAACTGTGAAAGAGCTCCTTTCCTTTCTTGGGTTGACAGGTTACAGCAGACAGTTCATTCCCAACTATGCGGGCAAAACGGCCCCCTTAAGGGACCTGATAAAAAAGGTGGGCGTTCGAAACCTTAAGGCTGTACTGCCATGGACACCACCCACAGAAACAGCATTCATTACACTGAAACAAGATCTGTCAAGAGCCACAGATCTTGCTACACCCAACTATGACGAACCAGTTTACCTTGATGTTTCTGAAACAAATGGGATTGTGAATGGGGTGTTGTTTCAGAAAAAAGGAGGAGGAAGAGATGTGCTTATGTATGTTAGCATAAGACTAAATCCAACAGAGGTCAGACATCCCACATGCACACAGCACGCAGCTGGGGTAGCAAAGATCATTCAGAAAACAGCACATGTAGTGAGAAAACATCCACTTAAAGTGCTCACCACACACAGTGTAGTAGCCTATGTGAACTCACAAGCGTTCACTATGACACCGCTGAGACAACAGAGATTGAGCAAAGTCCTAGACGCTCCAAACTTGACATTTACACATAAGGGAATAAACATGGCAGACCTCATGGGGTCAGGGGAACCACACGACTGTGCCAAAAGAGCTGAAGCGGAAGAGAAAGTCAGAGAAGATCTGAAAGCAGAGCCCATCCTCGGAGCGGAGGACTGGTTCACAGACGGCTGCTGTCACCGTGACGAAGAAGGACTAAAAGCAGGCTACGCTGTCGTTTCCAGAAGAGGACAACAGTATGAGGTAAGAGAAGCTGGAAGAGTCGAGGGTCAACAGTCAGCACAGAGAGCTGAAGTAATAGCCCTGACTCGAGCCCTGAGACTGGCCAAGAACATGAAGGTGAACATTTACACTGATTCAGCTTATGCGTTTGGGGCAGCTCACGTGGAACTTGCTCAGTGGAAGAGAGCAGGCTTCAGAACAGCCACAAATGCCCCTATATGCCATAAGAAGGAAATGGAGGAACTGGAGGAAGCTTTGAATGACCCAGATGAGGTGAGTATCATAAAGTGCAAAGGGCATTCTCAGGAAAACACAATGGTGGCCAAAGGGAACCAGAAAGCAGATGAAGCCGCAAAAGAAGCTGCTGGCTACAAAGGACGGAGGCAGATGGTGGAAGTTATTGCTGAGGAAGAGCCAACCACTGATGTGTTGGAGGAAGCCAGAAAGGCGCAGGAAGAAGCCACCCAAGACGAAAAGGAGGTGTGGCAGAACCGAGGAGCCCGGAAAGAAGGAGGCCTGTGGAGAGGACCCCACGGGCGACCGGTTCTGACAGCTAAGCTGGCTGAAAAGAAGGTAAGTGAGGCGCATGGACTTGGCCATGTAGGAGTAACACAGATGGAGAGAAATCTGTGTCACTGGTGGCACCCTCAGTTGAGAAGCATGATCAAAGAGAAAGCCAGAACGTGTCTGATCTGTGGGGCACACAATCCAAAACCAGCGGTGAAGCCAGAAGCAGGTAAGTTTCTCGTGCCAGAGAGACCAGGAGAAGAAATTGTGATTGACTTCACCGACATGATCGATCCAGGACCAGGAGGAGTCAGGTATTTGTTGGTATGTGTGGATGCTCTGACCGGCTGGCCAGAGGCATGGGCGACTAAAAGAGAGGATGCAAAAAGTGTGATTAAATGTCTGATTAACCACTACATCCCAAGGCATGGGTTTCCTAAGAGAATTAGATCAGATAACGGGACCCATTTTAGGAATCAGGATTTAGCAGAGGTGGAGAGAATGTTGGGGGTTCAGCATAAATTCGGGACAGTGTACCATCCTCAGTCCCAAGGGAAAGTAGAAAGAATGAACCTAAATTTGAAGAACAAACTGGCTAAAATATGTGCACAGACAGGGTTGAATTGGCTTGCAGCCCTGCCCATTGCTTTGATGACCATAAGATGCTCTGTTAACCAATCCACAGGTTTCACGCCCTACGAGCTGCTGACAGGACGGCAGTTTCCGGCACCTTGGACGGTGGTTCCGGCGACAGAACAGCCCGGAAGAAGTAACAGGTCTCATGCTGAATATTTTAATGAGTTAAAGGCTATTGTGTCCAGTTTCACAAAACAGGTTACTGCCGGGAGGCCCACAGCAGAAGGAGAGGTCCCAGAGGCAAAAGCAGTGTGGCTGAAGGTCATCAAGCGGAAGTGGAAAGAGCCTCGCTGGACCGGTCCCTATGAGGTGACTGCCCGGACGGCCACAGCGGTCCGATTGAAAGGGAAAGGCGAAAATTGGTATCATTGGACGCAGTGTGCTGCAGCGGACGAGAGCTTGGTGGACAACGACCCAACTCCACCAAACACGGGTGCTGACGACAGTCAGAGGCAGAATAAATCCTCTCACCCGTGCAACGGGCCGAACAGTAGTCTACCTGGGAGGCCGAAGCAAGAAGAACAGCCAAGGAGGAGATCCCCGCGCCAACACAAAGGAGTGGTAACAAATTAAGGGGGGGAAAGGAAAAATTTTAGGTTAAAAGTAGAAATTTCACACGACACCATGCACACATTTGACTTACAGGCACGTAGCAAGAAGCGTGAGGAGAGGAAATTGGTAAAAATGCTTCTCACAACCACATGGCTGTTATATAAGATAGTATTAGTTTTGGCCATATGTGTTTTTGTGTATTTTTGGCAGACAGCCCGGCGCAACCCACCTGAGCACGGAGGCCAGCCCAGCCCTCCACTGACTGAAAAACCAAATACTGAAATGTGGCCATTGAAGAGACCCAAGCGTGAGGTATCAGGTAAAAGGGATGGTTGTCTCAGCGCATATAATGGCATAGAATTGGACTACGTTAAAGGGTCCACAAGCTCGTACACTTTTGATTTGTGTGAAGTGATTAATTGTGAAGGTGCAAACAGCAGCTAGAGGGGATATGATGTGTGGCTGTGTAGTCATAGAGACATTTGCACTCGGGGAGGGAATCCTCATTCCAGCCGGGGAATTCGCCCTGTGCTGGCGTCATATACAGCAGGACAGTGGTGCGCCCCTGGCTGGGGGAAAGTGGTAGCTTGGACCGGAGTAGGGTGGCAGCCACATGTACCGGGAGGACTGAGGGGAATAGCAATTCAGAGGGATTTCTCAGCTGCCCAAAACCCTATCACACTTTCTCTGGGCCCCTGGAACGCTCTGCCCAGGTCAGAGAGCCCAGGAGGCGTGTTTTACCTGGTAATTGGGGTAGATATGTCAGGGACGGACCCAATAGGGGTGATTAGGATAAATTTAGTAAATAACAAACCCAAGGCGATAACACACGGGAATGATAATGTAACACACTCTGTCACTAATGTCACAGACGGGTCGCCAACCGGCACACCAGAGGAACATGAACCAACAGGTAGGCGAGTCCTGACGGTGGATTACACTAGGTTGAAGCCTCAGGATTTAATTGAACGCGCCACCGGTTTCAGTGACAGTAACCTGTGGCTGGACTGGGTGGCTCAAAATGCCAAAGAACAAGATGTATCTAACTGTGTTGCTTGTGCTTCAGCTAGGCCGCGTTTGTTTACAGAGCCCGCTCCACTGTATCCAGAGGACAAATGGGGGTACGACTGTATGCTACGACTTACAAGAGAAGCGGTGAGTACTGGCAATTGTTCAATCTTGGCCAGCCTCTTCCCGCCAATTGACCGACATACTCAGGTAGGACCATTCAGACCTAAAAAAGATAACTATACTTGCTTTAAGTTCTCTACAGATGAAATGAGATACACGCTGGGAGATATTGACTCCAGCTGGTGCGCTACGACACTTACAGGAAGGACCACCAATGTAAAAAATCATTCAAACACATTAATTGGCACATGGGCAAGAAGTGGGTTATACTATTATTGTGGGCAGAGAACTCTCTTGGTCCGTGTTCCACTGGGAAGTGTCGGGACCTGTGCGATGGTAAGGTTGGGAGCTCCACTGATATTAATCGGCAACAGAGTGACAGTCATGCCCCAAAGAAACACACGCACACTGGCAGCCAGACGTAAGCGACACATAGTGAGCAAAAGAAGCCTTCAGGGGACACATGCATATGACCCTAGGATGGATTCACCCACCTGGATTGACTCCATAGGAGTGCCCAGGGGAGTTCCAAACGAGTATAAATTAGTAGATCAAGTAGCAGCTGGTTTTGAAAACTTACCAATAATTTCTGCTCTTTTTCCAGTGACCCCGAACAAGAACGTGGACAGAATAAACTATGTTCATTATAATCTGCTGAGACTCTCAAACCTAACCAGGGATGCCTTTGAGGGAGTAGCGGAACAGTTGGGTCCGACCTCATTAATGGGGGTCCAAAATAGGCTAGCGCTCGACATGGTTCTGGCGGAGAGGGGAGGGGTTTGTGCTATGTTTGGTGACCTGTGCTGCACCTTCATCCCCAACAACACTGCCCCAGATGGCTCAGTTACCCGAGCTCTGGAAGGTCTTAAAACGTTGTCCAGGACCATGCATGAAGACTCAGGGATTGAAAATCCCTTTGAGGGCTGGATGACATCCGTGTTCGGGCAGTGGAAAGGGTTTGTCATGTCTGCAATGCTTTCTGTATCTGCTTTTTTAGGGATTTTGGTCACCTGTGGATGCTGTCTCATTCCTTGTGCCAGAGGATTGTTGGAAAAGGTTATTACGAGGGCAGTGGAGCCCGGGGCAGTGACCCCGGTGTCTATGATGCCATTGATGGACATAGAAACAACTGAGTGGGCAAAGGAGTGACACAGCACATGGTATGGTGACCTCTTGTGGGCAAGAGGTCAAAAGAAGGATTGTGAGGTTAAAGGAAAATTGCTTCATTGCTACAATATATTTCATAGCCTTGGCATAGCATTAATCATACTGCATATAGTTTTAAGATGGCCTTGAGACATTTAAACATACTGACACCATATTAATCGTTCACAGGTGCAGTCATAACCATTTTTACATTGTTATATCTTTATACACATTGCAGTTCTGTGCTCATAAGGAGTTGAAGCTTTCCCAGGTAATTAAAGGTCTCAAGCTTCATTCAGCGTGACTGTCTGGGTGACCCATTGGTTAAGAAGCCGGGAGCTTAAGAAAGATTGCACACATGCTTACAAAACACATATATATATCACAGCTAACATGCTGCACTGGAGCTTTCTTGACAACAGGTGACGCGTGGAGAGGACCAGCCCCTGGAGACCACAGAGGCCTGAGTCCATTGCCTTTTTTGGAAGAAGATGCCAAAAAGAGGAACCTCTATGTTGCATTTAATTCTTAAAATACATGAATGTTCTGTACATGCAAATTATGTGCTTGTAAACGCTAGAAGGGGCGTCATAATACCCTGATGCTATAAAAGCAATCTGAAGTATAATTTTGGCGAAGACCCTTGCTGATGTGTGCAGTAATTGTCTTCCCGCGCGTGTACTTCAATAAAAGATCGCTTTGACCCAAACCTTCTGGACTGTCTTGGTTTTGTTCTCATCCTCAATTTCGGACCCTTAACAGAAGTCAAAATCTGAATCCAAGACTGAGCTGGGCTTTTGTTTCTGCAAAGTTCTTCCACAAACTCAGGTTTTCAAACAGCTGTGACAGCTGCCTCTGTGTGTCAGTAAGTCTTTGAGCTTCTTTATCATAATATCAGCAGCCTTAAAAATAAAGACGGACTCATGTGGACGATTATCAGTAATCAATGAGACCGATCACTGATATCTGGAGCTGACATAGATTTAGAAACAAATCAAATCCAGCAAAGAAAATGTATTTTTCTGTTGTGGCAGAAACGGTTGGTTTCAAATATCTGATGATGTTTAAGTGTTCATGCAGCTGTTACACATCTGTACTCACAGCCAGCTGTAGTGCTCAGGCCTGCTTAGTATGAGGTGCCGTAAGGGACATTATTACTGAAACGCTCTCACACACACTACTGAAACGCTCTCACACACACAACTGAAACGCTCTCACACACACTAATGAAATGTTAGCTCTCACACACACTACTGAAATTTTAGCTCTCACACACACTACTGAAACGCTCTCACACACACAACTGAAACGCTCTCACACACACTACTGAAATGTTAGCTCTCACACACACTACTGAAACGCTCTCACACACACAACTGAAACGCTCTCACACACACAACTGAAACGCTCTCACGCACACTACTGAAACGCTCTCACGCACACTACTGAAACGCTCTCACACACACTACTGAAATGTTAGCTCTCACACACACAACTGAAACACTCTCACACACACTACTGAAACGCTCTCACGCACACTACTGAAATGTTAGCTCTCACACACACTACTGAAACGCTCTCACACACACTACTGAAACGCTCTCACACACACTACTGAAACGCTCTCACACACACTACTGAAACGCTCTCACAAACACTACTGAAATGTTAGCTCTCACGCACAAAACTGAAACGCTCTCACACACACTACTGAAAAACCAAGGCATTTCAGTTAAACAGGAAAGCATTTCAGTTAAACAGGAAGGCATTTCAGTTGAACAGGAAGGCATTTCAGTTAAACAGGAAGGCATTTCAGTTGAACAGGAAGGCATTTCAGTTAAACAGGAAGGCATTTCAGTTGAACAGGAAGGCATTTCAGTTGAACAGGAAGACATTTCAGTTAAACAGGAAGGCATTTCAGTTAAACAGGAAGGCATTTCAGCTGAACAGGAAGTTGTTTCTTGACAAGGAAACTGAAGGAAAAAGTGGTAGATTTCAAACAAACCACTACACAGATATCTACTCAGCAACCTGCTAGTAGCCTAAGTGAAGCAGCTGCATTACTTAACAATATATAAGCCTCAGCATAAGTCAAAATTTAGAATAGCAGATGGGCATTATCCTGGTTAATTTTTTTGGCATATGTGCTTTTTGTCTTTTTTAGCAAAGAAAAAAATATCTTAAAATCATTAATAAAACCAGGGAGAGAAGGCTTAGCGTTCCTCCATTTAGCACAATGGATATGATATTTACTCAAAAGTATGATGATGTTAATAATGTCTGAGACACCCAATGCTAGGTGATCCATATAAAAAAATTTATGATCTAATTCAAATAGTGGCACATCATTAATATTTAGGGAAATCCAATTTTTTAAGTTGCACCAAATGCATTGTGTGATAGGGCATAGAAAAATAGATGTTCTAGGGTTTCATTTTCATCAGTACAAAAAGAACACTGATCCACCTCAAAACCAAATCTCTTTTTTAGAAATTCTGCCACAGGATTAATTTTGTTTATTACTTTAAAGTATGTTTCTTTAACTTTAGGTAGAGTAAGCTATTTCATATATTTTTAGTATGCTTTATCCAGTGTATATGAAATAACTAAATTAGAAACATGCAATGTAACCATTCTGTTGTGACTATGAAATATTTTGTCTTTGAAGAAACTACTAATAAATTTATTATTGCATTTTTATCAAACAGCTGACATTGCCCTAGCAATAAATTTGGGAGCACTGATGAGAAATTATTGTATATCATAAAATTTTTATTCAAATGAAGCAGAGGCAGTGGGACCAGTTCACAAAATTTGTTATATTCTCTTTGAGAGCAGTTTAGACAATATTTTTCTGAAAAGTCTGTGTAACTTAGAATGACACCGTTATCATCCAACAAATCTGTTATGAATATAATCTTTTTGTTTAAACCAGTCACTCTTGAAAATTGATTTTTGATTAAGTGTTATTACCCTATGATTCCATAAGGTTTAATTATGGGGAGAAGTTGTGGGTATATCTCATTATCTCAGATTTTAACCATTTAATTCTAAGGGTGCCAACCATAAATTCTAATTCTGGAGTTTTGATACCACATTTATTGTATTCCTTCACAAGCTGAGATTTTTCAATGTAATGGGTTTTATTCCTCCACAAAAATTCGAAAATAACTGTGTTAGCCTTATTAATGTTTTTAGAGGAGATATATAGAGAGTGACAAGGATAAATCAATTTGGAGATGCCTTCAGCTTTAGATAGGATGTTTCTGCCAAAAATAGTGAGGTCTCTGGTTAACCAGTGGCTAAGTGATTTCTTCATCTCCATGCTACAGTTAGAAATATTAGTGTCTTCTCTGCTAATTGGGTTTTTTAGATATTATCAGCCTTATATATTTAACTTCAGATTCAACTCTAACCAAAGCTATTGAGGAGTCAGAGCTTGTATGAATCGGGAGTAGTTCACATTTTTTGATACTGAGAGATAAACGAGAAGCTTTAGAGAAAATTTAGTTTTCTTTACCACGTATTTATCTTTCAAAAGATAGATGTATCATCTGCGAATTGACTTATTTTGAAGTCTTTATTAAAAATTGATATTCCTTGTATGTCGTTAGAATTTTTGATTAATAGTGTTAACAACTGAGTTGCCAATATAAAAAGCTTAGGGGAAACAGGACATACTTGCCAAATTCCCTGTTGCACCTTGAATCCATTCCTTGATTCAAGGAAGCTAAAATATTGTTAAGTAATGTGGCTGCTTCACTTAGGCTACAAGCACAGCCGTCCCCAACCCCCAGGTCCTGGACCAGTACTGGTCTGTGAGTCGTTTGGTACTGGGTCGCAAGAGTTGAGGCTTGAGTTTGAAATTTATGGTTTTCAGGGTATTTATCGTTTTTTTATTTTTATATCGTTTATATTGTTAACGTGGTTTCCTTGGGTCTTTTCCCATGTGTTATGAATAAATCTTCTTTTTTTGGTAGAGGTACTGGTTTTATTTTATTGTATTTATCCAAGACAACTTAAAGGCCGGTCCGTGAAATTATTGTCGGCCATAAATGGTACGTGGCGCAAAAAAGGTTGGGGACCGCTGTACTAGCAGGTTACTGAGTAGACATCCTTGTAGTGTTTTGAAATATACCACTTTTTCCATCAGTTTCCTTGTCAGAAAACAACTTCCTGTTCAGCGAAAATGCCTCTGGTTTCAGTGGAGTGCGTGAGTGCGTTTCAGTAGTGTGTGTGAGAGCGTTTCAGTAGTGTGTGTGAGAGCGTTTCAGTTGTGTGTGTGAGAGCATTTCAGTAGTGTGTGTGAGAGCTAACATTTCAGTAGTGTGTGTGAGAGCGTTTCAGTTGTGTGTGTGAGAGCTAAAATTTCAGTAGTGTGTGTGAGAGCGTTTCAGTAGTGTGTGTGAGAGCATTTCAGTTGTGTGTGTGAGAGCATTTCAGTAGTGTGCGTGAGAGCGTTTCAGTAGTGTGCGTGAGAGCGTTTCAGTTGTGTGTGTGAGAGCGTTTCAGTTGTGTGTGTGAGAGCGTTTCAGTAGTGTGTGTGAGAGCTAACATTTCAGTAGTGTGTGTGAGAGCGTTTCAGTTGTGTGTGTGAGAGCGTTTCAGTAGTGTGTGTGAGAGCTAAAATTTCAGTAGTGTGTGTGAGAGCGTTTCAGTAGTGTGTGTGAGAGCTAAAATTTCAGTAGTGTGTGTGAGAGCGTTTCAGTAGTGTGTGCGAGAGCGTTTCAGTTGTGTGTGTGAGAGCGTTTCAGTAGTGTGTGTGAGAGCGTTTCAGTTGTGTGTGTGAGAGCGTTTCAGTAGTGTGTGTGAGAGCTAACATTTCAGTAGTGTGCGTGAGAGCGTTTCAGTCGTGTGTGTGAGAGTGTTTCAGTTGTGTGTGTGAGAGCGTTTCAGTAGTGTGTGTGAGAGCTAACATTTCAGTAGTGTGCGTGAGAGCGTTTCAGTTGTGTGTGTGAGAGCGTTTCAGTTGTGTGTGTGAGAGCGTTTCAGTTGTGTGTGTGAGAGCGTTTCAGTTGTGTGTGTGAGAGCGTTTCAGTTGTGTGTGTGAGAGCTAACATTTCAGTAGTGTGTGTGAGAGCGTTTCAGTTGTGTGTGTGAGAGCGTTTCAGTAGTGTGTGTGAGAGCTAAAATTTCAGTAGTGTGTGTGAGAGCGTTTCAGTAGTGTGTGTGAGAGCGTTTCAGTTGTGTGTGTGAGAGCGTTTCAGTAGTGTGTGTGAGAGCGTTTCAGTTGTGTGTGTGAGAGCGTTTCAGTAGTGTGTGTGAGAGCTAACATTTCAGTAGTGTGTGTGAGAGCGTTTCAGTTGTGTGTGTGAGAGCGTTTCAGTAGTGTGTGTGAGAGCGTTTCAGTTGTGTGTGTGAGAGCGTTTCAGTAGTGTGTGTGAGAG
Organism: Pelmatolapia mariae; assembly: GCF_036321145.2. Classification (NCBI taxonomy): domain Eukaryota; kingdom Metazoa; phylum Chordata; class Actinopteri; order Cichliformes; family Cichlidae; genus Pelmatolapia; species Pelmatolapia mariae. The sequence continues at coordinate 18,733,078 of NC_086229.1, read as the reverse complement.
CTAACATTTCAGTAGTGTTTGTGAGAGCGTTTCAGTAGTGTGTGTGAGAGCGTTTCAGTTGTGTGTGTGAGAGCGTTTCAGTAGTGTGTGTGAGAGCTAACATTTCAGTAGTGTGTGTGAGAGCGTTTCAGTAATAATGTCCCTTACGGCACCTCATAGGGCAGCACTAACAATGAATGTGCATCAGACCAACTCACCAGAGGAGTTTGTGTGATCACAATAACTCCTGGACACAGCTTCAAAGTGACGCCTCACTCTGACAGCACATTACACTCATCAGTTTCACTCACACACATTTTTATAAACTCATCATAACTACTTTGAAACAAAGTTCCAGCACACAGAGGAAAATCCACAGCTGCAGTGTGTGGCTGCCACGCCCACATCAACATCACCGTGGCGTGTTCACTGACCATTAAACAGTAGGAAATGTCACTCAGCAATGAGACCTGGGTCACGCTGACATCATGATTGTGTTCTGTGTCCATATGAGTTTGAATCTGCTTCAGTGAGGAGAACATCACAGTCCACACTTCCTTCAAACAGTCCACAGACCCGTCAGGTCTGAGCGTCGGGGACATTTCACGCTTTTTGAAATCAGCTCTCAGGATTACAGCAGCTCATGGATGTCATCAGTTTCCTGTTCTGGTGAGTTCACAGCAAACAAAGTTCCTCCTCGTGTTACTCTGTGAATCCAGTCGTGCTGGAATATTTGACAATATTCCCACAGTAATGATGTCATTTCTACAGGAAGTGGTTTTATAGAAAAATCCTGATATCTGACAGCTCATGGGAAGGACCAAAGGGAGGAGGCCAGATATGATAGCTTAGCAAAAATGTTCTATAACAAAAGTAAAATAAGCAAACTCATGTAGCTCAGTGAAGTCAGCGGGATGTGCAGTGTCTGGATCTCAGCGCACACGCTCACACCTCTTTCCACGTCGTCCAGCTCTTCTGGGACGCTGAGGTGTTCCCCGATGAGTCGACAGACTGAATCTCTCCAACGTGCCCTGGGTCCGCCCCGGGGTCTCCTCCCAGTCGGACGCCTCACCCAGACGCCCTTCAGAGGAAGCTCACAGATGGCGTTCGTACCTTCAGCCTGATCCTTTCAGTCACAGCTCGTGCAGTCACAACACTGCTGCCAATAAAGTGACACAGAGCATCTTAAAGCCATTTCAATAAACGCACACACAGAGTTATCACAGCACTCATGAAACATGCACACTGGGCACAAACTAACTTCTAACATGTTGAACTTTGCTCCAGTTTGTTCTGATTGGCTGAAGCTTGGTAGTCACATGGCTGCCTGTGAGTGTGTTTAAACACAGAGAGAAGCTGAAGCTTCACATGTTGTGTTCTTCACACAGTCGGATCAAACGTGTAAACTTTGTGACACAGCCTGGTCTTCATGTGTGTGTGTGTGTGCACGGTCTGAGGAGCTCTCAAGCTTTTCATAGAGGACACACACACTGATGCAGGAAAAGATGGATGCACATGAAAGCTTCCACACACTCCTGATGAGTGAGGACACACACACTCACAACATGAGCAGCCAGCAGGCTTTAAATGCTCAGTGTGAAGAAGTTTCCACACTTACCTTAATATCATCAAGCAGCCTTCTTCTTCTACTGGTTCCCACAGTTCCCAGTGTTAATAAATGCACAGCCACATGTGCTCTCTGTCATCACCTACAGATCTGAGATCAGCAGCTTGTCCACTGTAGGCTTTATCTTTTCCATGTAACTGTGCTGCTTCACAGAGAGGGAGAACTGCAGCGCTTTGTTTGCTTGTGAACAATATGTGCATGTTAAATATGAACAGCTGCTCCAGCATGTGTTAGTGTGACAGACTGAAATGTTGCTCCTTTTAAAGCTTCTGCAGGAACTTCATTTGAACAGGCAGGAATTAGTTGTTCAATAAAGGCATGAATTGGACCTTAAAGGTGGCCAATCGATACCAACGCTGGTATTGGTGTCAGATCAATCGTAGTGTGATGGGACTGACACTTTGTTTCTATGCTCTAAGTTCATTATACAGACACTGGACTGTGTTACATCAATATTTTGGGGGAAAACAAAGTAGGTCAAACATGCACAATGAAAACTGTCTGAAGCTTTTGGTGTGACTATCACACCTATTTTATTTGTAGCCTGCAGCACATTGTGTTTTACTGAGACGCACATTTATATTCAAGGTGTCCAAAAAAGCTCAAAGCTGTGTTTTTATTGTGTTAACTAATTATTGCAGAATGTGAACATCACAGTGATTTAGTGTCATTAAAATGTGTTCAGAACATTGATGATGGTTCATCTCATAAATGCTGACACACTGCTCTCCCCTACATATACATACATATACTGCCATTAGAAGTGACACAGAGCAGTGTTAGTATTGATATGAGCAACACTGCTCATGGATTTACTTGGTAGTGCACAGCACTGCTGGCCTTTCATCACACAACTTGGTCCTTTGATACAGCGAGTTCAAAAAGTTGTTGAATGGACTCATTTCATGTCAGTGATTGTAAAGATTGTTTTTCTTCTTTCAGCCCTTAGAACTGCAGATATTTGTGTTGATGTTCTTTCCACACAGATGATCCTTCTGCTCAGCCCTGCTGTGTCAAATCAAACAGCTCGTCCACTTACAGAAACACAAACAGCAAAAACAAAGAGTTGATCTTTATTAACCTTGGAGCAGATTCCAGTCATGAGACATCCTGCTGAGTTCATTTGGTAAAACTCCTCCCAGCAGCTTATAGAGACCTTTTCTAGTGGAAGTTCAAGATTTGCTGTCATTGCAGTTTGTCTGATGCACATCACGTCATGGCTGCCTGCGGCTAAATCTGCACACCTTCTTTCTGCAAGTGCTGAAGACACGAGTGCATTTACAGCAATATTTGTTAGCCTGCAACAAACAGCTCCAACCACAGTAACAAATGTGTGACATCAATGATTCATTGTTCAGCTGCTCAATGTTCAACCGTTAATTTGAACTAAACGTGACGCTCCCCCCATGTTCTTCTCTAATTGTCTTCTATGTCCTCCCTCCTCATCCAAGCCGTGCCAGCCCACAGACCATAATCACCCCACACACTGAACTCACACATGAAACTCCACCTGACATGGTTTTACATCAGCATCAGCAGATTGGACGCAGCTTTGTGTTCATCTGTAAATCAGCATCTCCCTGGAATCGTTTGATTCCTGTGGATTAAAGGCAGACAGTAAACTGAGCTTCCAGGCATGTAGGCAGCTACAGTAATGCTGCACTAGACAGCACGTCCTCGCCCATTAGCAGGCATCATCTTTACATTTGATTTTATAAAAACAAATCATGAATTAAATCCAAACTGAACAACTGCAGACTCATGAAATGATTTGCAGTTTTGCAAACTCCTGTTAGAAGGGAGTTTTTCCTTCCCACTGTTGCCAAAGTGCTGCTCATGTATGTATTATTGTAGGTCTACCTTACAATATAAAGCACCTTGAGGCAACCGTTGTTGTGATTTGATGCTGTGTAAATAAAACTGAATCTTTAATAGAAGAAATGCAGTTTTTAAGAGCAGCTGTGTCATTTAGAAATATGAAAATCTTTTCAAACTGTTAAATAGTTTTAATTACAAATTCATCGACTGAAAAACCAACGGCTGTTTTTATCAAATGATATTTCAAATGTTTGTGTGAAGAGTGAAAAAAGGGGGAACTTTTCTAATGTGTTGTAAAGAGCAGCATAACTGGAGGTTGAACTGCTCAGTCAAAGCCTTTTTTCCCTTTGAGCTTCATTTCAGGTGGAGTCATTCTGGATTCTGAGTGTGTCCCAAAGGCCACAAGGATCCTCCAGGATAGAGGTACAGACTGCACTCCGGGACAGAGGAGCAAGGAAACATGTTGCTCTTCATAACTTGATGTCAGAGCTTTGAACTAGTTTGGATTAAGCTCCATCCTGTATCTCTGTGAAACCTGACCTGTGTGGCTTTTGTCCCCTCTGTGAGAAACATGCACATTATAAAGCCGACACATTCATTCAGTTTACTCTTTCATTCTAAAGTGAAAGTGACTGTGTGAGCTTTCTATACAAAGATGTGTAGTTGTGTTGACTTCAGTTTCAGTCAGAATTAAAGAGACTAATTGTGTTTAAGAGAGGAGGCAGAGACACCATCGATGTCACAGTTCCAACTACTCACACCAATCACATTCAGTCTGGAGACAGACGAGCATTGGCACATTTAGACTCAGCAAATAATCCACGCAGACGTGGGGAGAACATGCAGACTTCTCACAGAAAGGCCCGACGGTGGGTTCAAACCCGTCGGCTCACACGGAGAAAATCTTCCCTTATTACCCGCCGACTCAGCAGATTTGTGTCTCTACAGCTTTGTGTTCTTCTTCAAAATGAAATTCAAATGGAGGGTTTTGTTTGACACTAGAGATCAGAGATGCCCCACAGACCAACACATGAAGTACTTTCTATTTGTGGATTAGAAGGAGAAATATATCTGTATTATCAGTTTATTATAATCTACCTGAATCAGTGTTTGGGATCAGATTTCTGTGTGGCCTGGTTCACTCACCTTATCATCATTTTAACATCATTTTCTATTGACTTTGACTGTATAGAAATGATGCACACTTAACCTCCGTCTGTAGATTTCTTTGGTTAGTAGACACCTGCCTTTGTTCGCTCTAGAGTGGATATTATAATATGATTCCTGACTGGTCTCTACTCTGTGTGGGTCATGTCTAAACCCTGGGCTTCAGAATTGTTGTTGTGTTGCTGTTGCCAGAAGGTTGCAATAAGACGCCTACAAGCTGTTTGCTAACCAGAGTTAAAAACTAAATGAAAAGAACTGGTCAGGGTCCTGTTACTGTACTGGTCCTATACAAGGCTTCTCAGAGCTGCTGTCATCATATGTAGAAAAATATGTAGAAGAGCTTCTAAAGGAGGTGAAGCTTTTTCAAGCTTTTGCTTTTTGTTTGTCCTTAACTTCTTCCCTGCCAGGAAAAGACAGTAATCATAACAGAAAAAGAGCTTTTTGAAGTAAACAAATTCACATTTGTTCTTCTTATTCAAGCTGACGTTTCAACCAGCTGCCATTCAGCAGCACAGAGGTTACACTCTACTATCTTATTAAAGGACTGCAGGACGATCCATCTCCACAGGTTTGTGGTGCTGAACTGGCGTTTTTCTTTGTCTCATCTAACAGGTACATGAAGGGATAAAGATATAAATCCAGCTTTAGTTATGTCCCAGACACATGGGCTTAGAACATTTAGCAGATTGCTGCAGTTGCACATAGTCTGCATAGAAGTTTACCTGCAAAATCGACGACTTGAGAAAGTGCAATCCAAACGAGACACATAGAGCTTCACTTTGAAAGTAAAAGTTGGGCTTTACCTCTGCAACCAACGTGCTTCAGCTTGTCATCTTTTACTCTAAAGGCACTTTCCAAGTATTTGCTAATCCTCAGCGAGTGTTTACAGGCATGTTGGTGTCTCCCATGCAAGCTACAGCCAATCAGGACAACCTTCAGTCCATCAAAGCAGTCACATGGAGGTTTTTGGTGGATGACCCTCTTTGTGACTAATTTCACCAGCCAGCATTCAGGTTGGAGAATGCACATTTTTCACCAGCAACCAGACATGCCAGGGGGTCTGAAGTGTGTTGGTCTCAAGGTTTATGTGACAACGTGCACTGCCATGCAAACATGTGTTGTCCAGTGTGATTAGGTACTACTGTACGAATATAAGAATTATTCAAAGTATGTATTACTCATAAAACTGTCAGTAAAAAGTATTTTTAAAAAAGCGTAAAATTCTGCAACTTAAAGTTAGCATATCACAAGTTTACCATGTTTTTTTCAATCAAGAGGAGGTGGGAGAAGAGTTGGAGTTGAAGTCCTTGAGGAAATGTTCACTAGTGCCCTGAATGTTGAATAGTAGCAAACAATGTTTCTACTTTTAGCTCCACTGACATCGAACAATATTGTAAGAAAAACTATTAGAGAGCTGGAAACCGTTCACAACACCAAGTGTTACTAATAAAATACTCAGAAAATCGTTTGCTGCAAACAATATGGATTACTTTCTGACTGCCATCTTCTTTCACCTCAGTGTTTGTCATTCAGGCAGCAACGCTCTCAACTGTTGCCGCCCTTCCAAACAGCAGACTGTGATTTTATGTTTGCTGTTCAGCTGGAATGCTTAAAGTGCAGCTTTGTGTTTCTTAGTACGTTGGTGTTTCTCTAGATTAGTGTGATGTTGAACTGCACAGCACACAAGCACACAGCTGGGACTAATCACACATGACAAGACAGAGAGGAAGCAAAACAGGATGCACTAACACGGGATTGTCAAAGTAAAACAGAAAATACACAAACATCAAAGACAAGAGCTGGACGTAACACAAGGGACAGAAGAGAGGCACAGAAACAAAATCTAAAAACTAGAAAACACCAAAATAAACCAGAAACTACCTGAAACGAAGTATCACTCCCTCCAGTTAATAGATGACACCACGGTTCTTCATTCACTGATGGATGTATTCCTCCGCCACACTTCTCCTCCGAAACACCATAAAATCCACCGTCAAACTGTCATTACATAAAAGTGCAGAATGACCAAACATAAATATTACAAATAAACATTTAAACTCAAGTTAACAAATACGCGATAAACAAACACAATTAACATACCTCACTGGCTGCACGTAACCGTGAGGGAATGAGTCCGCTTCAGGAACAAAACTTAACGAAAATAATTCTCAATTTAATCTTCTTCTTTACAGCTTTCCTTTACTTTAAAACAGCGTATTTATTCCTTCTTGTGACTTAGTTAAATTATAGCTTAGCTTCTTTGCACATGCTCTTTTGACTTCCCTTTATGTCACTTAAAGGGGCCTGTGTGCAACACAGAATGAAACTTAGTTCCAACCTCAAAAGGAAAAGCAATAAATAAAGGAAATAAACAACATAAATGAACACAATAAATTAAACACGTTGAAATAATTTACATTTATGGCAGTTCAACGAAGCATACTTATAAAAACGCACAAACACGGAGCCATCATGCTCTGGACCATGACAAAGTGGCCCTTCTTGTGTGAGTTGTATTTTCATACCTTTTATGAGTTATAATTGACTTTTCTCAGCATCCTGCGCTAGTGTTTGTGTTTTATATGAGGTTGTTTGTAATCTGGACTTTCAGCATGGCATGTCTAAAATACAGTGTTGTGAAACATGAGTTTTAAAAGAAAGTCCTGTGTTTCCCACGGTCTCTGAATGCAGCAGCAGTGTTCCAGGTTGTGTCCTGTGTGATGTCACACTGAAGCTGCTGAATGTCTTTATGTGAGCACTGATGTCCACCAGCAGAGGGCATCCTCACCCTGCTACAGGGATGCATTTAAGGCCCTCCACAAAGGGGTCAAAGGAGTTTGCAAAGAAAAGTGTCTGGACTTCTTTAAGTTGCTTGAAGACGTTTCACCTCTCATCCGAGAAGCTTCTTCAGTTCTAAGGTCAAATGGCCGAGAGTCCCAGATTTAAACCAAGTGGGAGTATCCCCCCAAAGAGGGACAAAGGACCCCCTGGTGATCCTCTAATCACATGAGCCAAGGTGTGAAAGCGGGTGTGGGACCTAATCAGCCAGGGTTTCGGGTGTGCTCATTGTGAAACCTGGCCCCACCTTGTCATGTGAATTCCTGAGGTCAGATGGCCCAGGATGTGAGTGGGCATTAAGGCGTCTGGGGAGGGAACTCAAAACTGGATTATAGATGGCAGACAGTTGGTGTCGTAAACCACCGCCTCTGTTCAAAGATGGTTGCTCACAGTGGACATAGATGGCCTCTTTCACTCCTCTTTCAAACCATCTGTCCTCTCTGTCCAAAATGTGAACATTGGCATCCTCAAAAGAGTGACCTTTATCCTTAAGATGCAGATGGACTGCTGAGTCTTGTCCTGTGGAGGTGGCTCTTCTATGTTGTGCCATGCGCTTGTGAAGTGGCTGTTTGGTCTCTCCAATGTAGAGGTCTGGGCATTCCTCGCTGCACTGTACAGCATACACCACGTTGTTAAGTCTGTCTTTTGGAGTTTTGTCTTTCGGGTGAACCAGTTTCTGTCTGAGTGTGTTGCTGGGTCTGAAGTACACTGGGATGTCGTGCTTGGAGAAAACTCTCCTGAGTTTCTCTGATACACCGGCTACATAAGGGATGACAACGTTGTTGCGTCTGTCTTTCTTATCCTCCCTCGCTGGTGTCTGATCTTCTTTTCTGTGCATCTTTGTTGACTTTAAGAACACCCAATTAGGATAACCGCATGTTAAAATCTTAAAGTAAAATATGTTCCAGATATAAGGAGCATAAAACCTGAATGCAGCTTCTCCGTGTCTGGTTCTGACTCTGGGAACTGATAAAAGACCGGATCCAGATGACCTGAGAGATCTGGAAGGTTCATACTGGGTCAGGAGGTCACTGATGTATTTTGGTCCTAAACCATTCAGAGCTTTATAGACCAGCATCAGAACTTTAAAGTCTATCCTCTGACGGACGGACAGCCAGTGTAAAGACCTCAGAGCTGGACTGATGTGGTCCACTTTTTTGGTCTTAGTGAGGACTCGAGCAGCAGAGTTCTGAATGAGCTGTAGTTGTCTGACTGATTTTTTAGGTAGACCTGTAAAGATGCTGTTACAGTAATCAAGCCTGCTAAAGATGAATGCATGGACTAGTTTTTCCAGGTCCTGTTGAGACATCAGATCTTTTATCCTTGAAATATTCTTGAGGTGATAGTAAGCTGATTTAGTTATTGTCTTAATGTGTTTTTCTAAGTTTAGGTCTGCATCCATCACTACACCCAAATTTCTCGCCTGGTTTGTGGTTTTTAGGTGTATAGATTGAAGTTCTCTGGTGACCTGTAATCGTTTTTCTTTGGCTCCAAAGACTATTACTTCAGTTTTGTTTTTGTTTAGCTGGAGAAAATTGTGGCACAACCAGTCATTAATTTCCTCAATGCATTTACCAAGAGCCTGTACAGGGCCTCGATCTCCTGGTGACATTGTTATATATATTTGTGTGTCATCTGCATAGCTGTGATAGTTTATTTTGTTGTTCTTTATAATCTGTGCCAGTGGGAGCATGTAAATGTTAAACAGAAGAAGTCCCAAGATGGAACCTTGGGGAACTCTACACGTGATACTTGTCTGCTCAGATGTGAAGTTACCTATTGATACAAAGTATTTCCTGTTTTCTAAGTATGTTTTGAACCAGTTTAGTACAGTTCCTGAAAGACCTGCCCAGTTCTCCAGTCGTTTGAGTAATATGTTGTGGTCAACAGTATCAAATGCTGCACTGAGATCCAGTAAAACTAAGACTGACATTTTTCCACTGTCTGTATTCAGACGTATGTCATTAAACACTTTGGTCAGAGCGGTTTCAGTGCTGTGGTTCTGTCTAAAACCTGACTGGAAGGCATCATAGCAGTTATTTTGTGTTAAGAAGTAATTGAGCTGTTGAGAAACTGCTTTTTCAATGATCTTACTTAAAAATGGGAGATTTGAGATCAGACTGTAGTTATTCATTTGTGTCTTGTCAAGATTGTCCTTTTTCAGTATAGGTTTAATTACAGCAGTTTTTAGTGGTTCTGGAAACACACCTGATATTAAAGAAAAGTTTACGATCTGTAACAGGTCTGACTCCAAAGTCTTTGAGACCTTTTTGAAAAAACTTGTTGGCAGGACATCTAAACAGCAAGAGGAGGAGTTCAGTTGACGTCCTCCAGGTCTTTGCTGTTAAAAGGGTGAAACTGGTTCATGGTATTTAAACAGTTTTTCGGTGGACACAGTACATGTCCTGGATCTGCTGTTGATGTATTAATTGCTTGTCTAATCTTTTGGATTTTTTCTGTGAAGAATTTGGCAAAGTCATTGCAGGCCATGGTCGAATGAAGTTCAGCTGCCACTGACACAGGAGGGTTTGTTAGCCTGTCAACTGTAGAAAATAAGACCCGAGCATTATGGCTGTTTTTGGTGATGATGTCAGAGAAGTAGGACCTCCTTGCACTCCTCAGTTGTAAATTATAATTGTGAAGTTTCTCTTTATAGATGTCATAATGAACCTGGAGGTTTGTTTTTCTCCATCTGCGCTCAGCTTTCCTACACTCTCTTTTTTCATTTTTCACCAGTGTGGAGTTTCTCCATGGAGACTTCTTCCTTCCAGAGATAACCTTCACCTTAATGGGATCAATAGTGTCCATTACAGTCTAAGGAGCTTGGAAAGAAAAGCGTCTGGACTTCTTGAGTTGCTTGAAGACGTTTCACCTCTCATCCGAGAAGCTTCTTCAGTTCTAAAGGTCAAATGGTGGAGAGTCCCAGATTTAAACCTAGTGGGAGTTTCCCCCCAAAGGGGGACAAAGGACCCCCTGATGATCCTCTACCTAATCACATGAGCCAAGGTGTGAAAGCGGGTGTGGGTCCTAATCAGCCAGAGTTTCAGGTGAGCTCATTGTGAACCCTGGCCCCACCCTATCATGTGATTTCCTGAGGTCAGATGGCCCAGGGTGTGAGTGGGCGTTAAGGCGTCTGGGAAGGGATCTCAAAACTGGATTATAGATGGCAGACAGTTGGTGTCGTAAACCCCCGCCTCTGTTCAAAGATGGCCGCTCACAGTGGACGTAAATGGCTTCTTTCACTCCTCTTTCAAACCATCTGTCCTCTCTGTCCAAAATGTGAACGTTGGCATCCTCGAATGAGTGACCTTTATCCTTTAGATGCAGATGAACTGCTGAGTCTTGTCCCGTGGAGGTGGCTCTTCTATGTTGTGCCATGCGCTTGTGAAGTGGCTGTTTAGTCTCTCCAATGTAGAGGTCTGGGCATTCCTCGCTGCACTGTACCGCATACACCACATTGTTAAGTTTGTGTTTAGGAGTTTTGTCTTTAGGGTGAACCAGTTTCTGTCTGAGTGTGTTGCTGGGTCTGAAGTACACTGGGATGTCGTGTTTGGAGAAAACTCTCCTGAGTTTCTCTGATACACCGGCTACATAGGGGATGACAATGTTGTTGCGTCTGTCCTTCTTATCCTCCCTTGCTGGTGTCTGATCTTCTTTTCTGTGCATCTTTGCTGACTTTATAAACGCCCAATTAGGATAACCGCATGTTTTGAGTGCTTCCTTTACATGTGTGTGTTCCTTCTTTTTTTTTTTTTTTCTTTTTCTTATCTTAATGACCTTAAGGACCTTAAGGAACACACACATGTAAAGGAAGCACTCAAAACATGCGGTTATCCTAATTGGGCGTTTATAAAGTCAGCAAGGATGCACAGAAAAGAAGATCAGACACCAGCAAGGGAGGATAAGAAGGACAGACGCAACAACATTGTCATCCCCTATGTAGCCGGTGTATCAGAGAAACTCAGGAGAGTTTTCTCCAAACACGACATCCCAGTGTACTTCAGACCCAGCAACACACTCAGACAGAAACTGGTTCACCCTAAAGACAAAACTCCTAAACACAAACTTAACAATGTGGTGTATGCGGTACAGTGCAGCGAGGAATGCCCAGACCTCTACATTGGAGAGACTAAACAGCCACTTCACAAGCGCATGGCACAACATAGAAGAGCCACCTCCACGGGACAAGACTCAGCAGTTCATCTGCATCTAAAGGATAAAGGTCACTCATTCGAGGATGCCAACGTTCACATTTTGGACAGAGAGGACAGATGGTTTGAAAGAGGAGTGAAAGAAGCCATTTACGTCCACTGTGAGCGGCCATCTTTGAACAGAGGCGGGGGTTTACGACACCAACTGTCTGCCATCTATAATCCAGTTTTGAGATCCCTTCCCAGACGCCTTAACGCCCACTCACACCCTGGGCCATCTGACCTCAGGAAATCACATGATAGGGTGGGGCCAGGGTTCACAATGAGCTCACCTGAAACTCTGGCTGATTAGGACCCACACCCGCTTTCACACCTTGGCTCATGTGATTAGGTAGAGGATCATCAGGGGGTCCTTTGTCCCCCTTTGGGGGGAAACTCCCACTAGGTTTAAATCTGGGACTCTCCACCATTTGACCTTTAGAACTGAAGAAGCTTCTCGGATGAGAGGTGAAACGTCTTCAAGCAACTCAAGAAGTCCAGACGCTTTTCTTTCCAAGCTCCTTAGACTACGATGACCTGGATGACTGAGAACCTTCACAGACAGTGTCCATTACATTTAACATTTTAGCATTGAAGCTAGTGACGAGCTCATTGACTGAACCTCTGGACAGGTCAGGTGTTAATGGGAAGACCTGGTTAAAGATCTCACTACTGTGTTCAGTTATACACCGTTTTGTGATCACTGCTGTTGATATATTTGTGTGGGCTAAAATTTTACTTTCAAAGAAAACACAGTAATCATCAGACAGGCCCACATCAGACATAGTAACCTTTGAAATGCTCAGGCCCTTGGAGATCAGTAGGTCAAGAGTGTGTCCTCTATTATGTGTGGCCTCTGTTACATGCTGAGTCAGCCCAAAGTTGCCCAGAGTGTTACTCAGGTCTTTAGTCCCTTTGTCCTGAGGGTTGTCCACATGGATGTTAAAATCCCCAACAATAATTACACAGTCGAAATCCCGCAACCCCTCCTCCTCTCCTGCTCACCCTGGCCTCAATGATAAAACTGTAGTTAGAAGGGGTCGACTCGATGAGAACAGCTCCACTGTTACTTTGGTCCAACCAAGTTTCAGTTAGAAACATAAAATCAAGGCTGTGCTCAGTGATTAAATCATTAATTAAAAATGTTTTCCCAGCTAAAGATCTAACGTTTAATAAAGCCAACTTAAGTGTTTTAGAGGTATTATTTGCCCCCTCGTGTTTGGGAGCAGTCTGTGGCACACAAGGTATGTTTACCATATTTAAAGATCTTTTAGAGTGCAGCTCTCTGTGTTTTGACCAGGCCACATTTCTTCTTCTGTCACCTAAAAGTACAGAAATTTTAAAACCTTCTAATAAACAGGGTCCCAGCTTCTCCTGGGAAAAGTCACCACTGCCATAATCCTCACAGCCTGGACCCTCCACACATCACACATCAGACTGCGGAGACAGAGCATGAAGGTGGTAAGGAGGAACTAAGGGGGGCGAGGCTACGCAGTGTAACTTTGATTGCTCTGTTGAGGGCGGGGCTCGATGGCGAACCTTTGGCTGCTCTGGTCGGGGGTTTATGGGGGACAAAAAGGGATTGGGTCGGGGGGTAGATCTTTTAGCTTTTTTCAGTGTTTTGTTTGTTCGTGAGTAAATCGGTTTGGCTGAGATTAAAGTTATTAGATTAGATTAGATAAAATAAAACTTTATTAATCCCTCGGGTGGGTTCCTCCTTGGTTTTTACACAACTGACTAGACGTCAAACAGAAAACTGATTAAACAGAGGTATGAGACGGTCAAGAATTTACGCCAGTGTCCTGTTATATTTTACATAGCAAGGAGCAGACGGCCGACTTTATTAAACTCCACCGAGACAGCCTGTGTGTCCCAAAACATCGGCTGCATCCTCCGGAGGCTGCATTTGAAGGCCGATTATGTCACAGCCAGGCGATGAAGGCTGTCCCAATTCGTCGACTCCTTCAAATGCGGCCAACAAATGCATCCTTCATTTCCCCAAATTTGAAGGATGGGTCCGGTGTGTCCTTCGTGGCCCACCATATCCCAGAATTCATAGCGCGGCCCAGCCAAATTTCAGCTGCCAACAATGGCGGCCGCTACTAATGGTGTGTTCACACCGAACACGATAGACGCGAGCGAAAACGCCCCCGACGCCCCTAATTTGACGCGTGCACATTCGCACCTCAACGCGTGCCCAACACAAATCCATCGTGCCTCAAAATTGCATATTTTGACGTATCAGTGTTAGCAATGATAGCACGGCTGTGGTGTCTATCAGTGTATGCTCTCAGTGTTTGCTGATATCAAACTGTGGTACGAGAACCACTGAGAGTTAATCTTTGTAGTGATACTCCTTTATTTTTATTTAGACCTGGTTTAATTCTGGTATAGTTGAATATTTGTATATAATCCCTGCAGCTGTCAGACTCTATAACAGGGGTCACCAGCCTTTCTTCAAACTCAGAGTTAGATAAAATTGTGAACAGTTTGATTAATCTTTAGTTATATGGTTCTATCTAGCATATTCTATCTTGATATGCTGTCTTATCACAGGTTAATTTTTCAAAAAATATTAGCAATGATTTCAGCAAGGAAAGGGCTACATGTCAACATACAACTCTTTATTTCTATTAATGTCTTACTTTATTCCTACCTGATTGACACGTCTAGGAATTATGAGTGATTGGCACACTGTAGTGGTAAAAGTTGCTACCAATCAAATTATGATATGGTAAAGTTAAAACAAAACACAACTGACTGTTTTATATTATATCTTTTTTTTCAAATATTTTTATTGTGAAGCACAAATAACAATCACAAATTGTCCCATGAACAGACATTGTTTCCTTTTTACAGTTTTGTCATCAAGGAAAGGGGAAAAACAAAGTTAACAAAAAAAAAAAAACAACAAAAACAAACCTATAACAACAAAAACAGGAAAAAACAAAAGAAAACACACAACCAAGACAGTGGAAAATACCAAAAAGGGCAGGTAAAAACAACAACAACAAAACAAACAAACAAACAAAAAAACCCTCCTCCCTACACCCTTTCCTTATCCCAGAGTGCTATCAGCTTATTTTAAACAATGGTGAAGTCCACATAAGTCTCATTTGTTCATAATTTCCAAGTGCTCAATGAGCGGCCTCCAAATCTGATCAAAGTCATCCAGTTTGTCGTTTATAATATAGCGGATCCTTTCCAGATGAAGAGTATCTGTCAGTATTGAAATCCAGACTTTCAAGGAGGGCACTTCTTTTCCCTTCCATAGGAGGAGAATCAGCCTCTTTGCACACATCAGGCCATAGGACAGGAGGGAAATCTGTGTGCTCTTAAGTTTTTTAGATTGTCCCGATAGTCCAATAAGAATCAAAATGGGGTCAGGGTCTAACTGCACATCAAAAAGTTTGGAAAAAAAAGAAAGAACTGAAGCCCAAAAACTTTGTAATTTGATAAACACTACAAAACTGTGAAGCAAATCAGCTTCTGCACACTGACATTTATCACAGATTGGTGATGTTTCAGGAAATATCCGATGTAATCTTGTCTTCGAGTAGTGCAATCTGTGCAAAATTTTAAACTGAATTAACCTATGTCGAGCGTTGATAGAGCAGGAATTAACATAACGTAGCCCTTTAGTCCAGATATCATTATGAATTTCTGACCCTAATTCCTTTTCCCAAGCTGATTTTATGTCTGACTGTAATGTCTCAAAGCAACAGCATGTTTTTCTGTTATACAATCCACCAGGCATTGGTCAAGCTTACCTGGAGTTGCAGACTCAAATTGTTGTAGTTGGGACTTTACATAGCTCCTTATTTGAAGGTATCTAAAAAAAATCACAGGCTAATATGTTGTACTTCTTCTTAATCTGTTGAAATGAAGCAAAAAAGCCCTGAAAATACAGGTGTCCCACATTTTGCAACCCCATTTCCTTCCAGCGGTCAAATGTCCCATCTAAAACTGAGGGTTTAAATGCAGGATTAGCTGTAATAGGTGTCAAAAGCGAGAAGGCTCTGAGTCTATACTCTTTCACGATCTGTCTCCAGATTTGAATTGTATTGTGAATAACTGGATTACAGTTGTAGTATGTCTTTTTAAAACGAACAGGAGACAATGCAATTGCACCAAGAGAATAAGGCATACAGTCTTCTCGCTCCATGTCCAACCAACTTCCCATTCAGGGGCGGATCTAGAGAAATTTTCTTAGGGTGGCATGAGGGTGGCAAAGAAATCAAATGGGGTGGCAAAATCAAAGCCTTTTTTTTTTCAAACACATATGCAGGTGGTTACATATGGTTAAAATAATTCAAATGCAGTAAGTATACATGTTTTTCATATAAATATAGTCTATAACGTAATTATTGTCTGTAGCCCACATAATTACACACTTTAGTTACATAAAACATGTGAGTTTTGATCTTATGTACTGTACTGTAGCTTTTAGATACACAGGGATATTTTGAAACAGATATATGAGTTGGGGGAGACAAATCATTTTGATTGCATTCACCCTACCTATCATGGAAAGTGGGAGTGATTTCCAAAATTCAACCTTGTTTTTAAATGTATCCAGAATTCTCACAAAATTGGCTTCATATAATGACTTGTATGACCAAGTAACTTCAATTCCAAGATATGAAAATTTTTCTGACGTTATTCTAAAGGGAAGACGATTTAGTAAATCAAGATTACTGCATTTAATTGGCATCAGTTCGCTCTTCCCCCAATTTACTTTGTACCCTGAAAAAGAGCTAAATAAATCTATTGTTACTAGCACCTTAGGAATTGAGTCTAATGGTCTGGTTACAAACAACAGAATATCATCGGCGTAAAGCGAGATCTTATTGGAGGTGTATCCTGTATTGTAGCCATGTATTTCTTTATGTTTCTGAATTGTTACCGCCAACGGCTCTAATGCGAGGGCAAACAATAAAGGGCTCAGCGCACAACCTTGTCTTGTGCCACGAAATAGCTTAAATGGTTCGGAAAGGGTATTGTTTGTGAGTATTCTGGCACACGGATTACTATATAACAATTGACTCCAGGAAACAAATTTAGGTCCAACTCCGAACTTACTTAATACTGCATATAAATATGACCATTCGACACAGTCAAAGGCCTTTTCTGCATCAAGGCTCAATATCACTAGGTCTTTATCTGGATCCCTAGAGGAGTAAATAATGTCAAAAAGACGTCTCAGGTTATGAGATGCATGTCTTGCTGGGATAAACCCTGTTTGATCTGGGTGAACCAGTTTACCTATGTGAGAGCTAAGTCTCCTGGCTAAAGATTTGGCCAGTATTTTCTGATCTGTGTTCAATAAAGAGATTTGTCGGTATTATATCTAATATTATATCTAATATATATTATGTAATTATCCTCATAATTACATAATGTTTTATGTAAGATTTATGTTTTGTAATTTAAATCTGACATCACAAAAGTATTTTGGAATTTGAATAATGTATTTTGTAACTGCAGTACACATAATACTAATTTTGAACAATTCTGTCCAGGTCCCTTGCCACCGGGGACTCCTTCAGGACCATTGCGTTCAGTTTCAGAGTCGGTGTGTCCACGGTGTGCCAGATCACCCCCCAGGTAGCCTTCACCTGGAGACTGGCGGTCCATCACAGAGGGATTCCAGGAGCGCTGGAACTTCCCTCTCTGTTGTGGAGCTCTGGATGGGAAGCACGTCCAGACAAAGGCCCCCCCATATATCATATAGGAGACACACATTGATATACACTAAATATTTATTCCATTTCTTTTTTTGTGGTGCCCAAATTTATGCACCTGCTTGATTTTGTTTAAACAATTATTGCACACTTTTTGTAAATCCAGTAAACTTCTTTTCACCTCTCAAATATCACTGTGTGTGTCTCCTGTATGATATATTTAACTGACATTTTTTATTGTAACAACCAACGATTTATACAGGAAAGTAATGGCTGTTAACAATGTTGCCCAAACTTTTGCATCCCACTGTATTAGTATATTTTGTCATTAGTAAAATATGAAATAAATTCTACATGTGTCAAGTCGTGTGCCAACATTTGCTGTGTAGTAGAACTGAGACATTAGTCATTATAAAAATTTATTTGAAATAATATTGAAATTCTCAAACAGAAAAACATTAAACATAAATATATAGAATATAAGTATTTACAGAGAGACAGGAATAAAAAGGACCCAGCTGCTCTCCAGAGCAGGAACAAGGCTGAGGAGGAAATGCTCCATTGGAGACTGGTGTGGCCTCTTCAGGGACACCAGGATGGCCAGCTCCACCGCCGATGGACCGTCCTGGGACCCGTCCCTCATCTGCCTTGGAGCTGTCCTCCTCTGCTGGCCTGTAAAACACAGCACAAAACACAAAGACATGAGAAGGCTGCTACTAGATTTTCATTTTCAACGTTGAGAAAGAAAAAACAAAAAAACAAACAAAACAGGATATAAGGGGACTGGGGAGCAAGGAGAAGCAACAGTGGATGCTCTGCTGCAGAATCAGCTGGTTCTATCAAGACAATATTAAATGTTAACAGGTTTTAAACAATAGTCATAGAGAAAGTATATACAGTGGTCCCTCATTTATTGCAGCAGGGGTTCTCAGAATAACTAGCCCCTCGCCACGCACTTTATACACTTTTTTCCCCACACACATGAACATTAGTCACAGTTCTCACAAGTTGTTTCTCAAAGTGCAAACCTTTGTAGATTGCAAAACGTAAAAGTATTATTATGCCGTGTTTTGTCTTCATCTGCCTGCCACTTTCGTGCGCCTTTTTCCCTCGCGGTGCAGGTGTCTATTTCCAAATGAAGGTCATAGTTATTAGTAATGGGATTTTGATGTAATTTACAAAGCTACTTTCTCGCCTTAAAATATGTTAAAAGTTTATTTTGTGACCCAGAAAGATTAATAAGAGTAATTTTAAAACTTACGGTGTGTTCACACCGAACACGATAGAGGCGGCCAGAGCGTCAGGTTTACATGTAAAGTCAATGGAAAAGCACGATGACACGTGATTGCGTCACCAAAACGCATGAAACGCGCGTCACAGCAGCGCGTCTGGTGCGTTTGACTCGCGAAAAAACACGCGCGTCAGTTTTTGTGTTGCATTTTGTGCATACTCGCATATCGCGTCAACCGCTGGAGTTGAAAAAATCTGAACTCCAGCGTCAAATCGCGCCGCGACAACCAATCAGGAGCCTGGTGACGTGGCTGTAACCTAGGTCAAAGGGGCAGATCCAGCCAAAGCCCTTCATACTAGTGATGGGATTTCCGGCTCTTTTTAGAGAACCGGCTCTTTTGGCTCGGCTCACTAAAAAGAGCCGGCTCTTTCGGCTCCGAACCGGCTCTTCAGGTTGTTTTGTTGCTTTAATTAATTTATTATTACAATAATATAAAATTATGCACAAAAGGAATTACTAATGTAAAAAAGTGGTTTTATTTATATATGTTTATATATAAATATATACAGTCGCCCCTAGAGACACGTACAAACTCCAAAAAGCACGTACAAACTCTAAAACACATTTCTAGCATTAACTGAACTTCCAAAACAGAGCTACCTAGATCACTTAAATTGAAAGCATATGTGTATTGTTTGTGTATTTATACACAAGCACTCATATATATTCAACAGGGGGGTCAAGATGTGACCCAGGGAAGACTTCCCAATGCTGGTGCCAGGAGTCTAGCGGTACATCTGAACAAAAGGCTCTTATACTTAACCAGATATACGTGTGTTTGCTATACCATATATCAGCAAGAGAAGATACCCCTCTCCTAGGAGGAGTGTGATCTATGCCAGAACACTCTAAAGAGGAGTGGACGCACTCCCCTCTTCATGCTACACAGAGTTGTTACAGACCTCCTAGGATGAGACATTCTTTCAATATGCCATCAACTATATACTTCTAAAAACAAATGATTACATGTTTCTTAATACAAATGACAATAATAAAACATAACCCCAACATCACCACCCTGTATTGTCATTTTGTAAGGCTATATGGCGTATATATATCTCTTCAGCTCTACACCACTTGTCACCATTTTCAGTGCAGGCTTCATTCATACACACACATTAGCCTTAGCATCCATGTCACTCTGCTGCAACAGTATGTAGTTGGTAAAAGTGTTAGCAATCATTTTATTCACCATCGATCTTACACATGGCAGGATGCAACCTGTAAACAAGCAAAACAACACCACCAGTGTAAGAATGGGAGTAGAAACCTTTAAGAACATATTCCACCATGGTCCAGATGTCAACCAGGCTATCCAGCCTTGTGACGCGTCTCCTCTGGATGTGTGGTCTGCCACATATCTCTGCAGAGCAGTTAAGTTCTGCAGTGCTTCATAGATTTCTCCTCCAGTTGTGTATCCATCTGGGATAAATGTACAACATGTCTCTCCAATGAGCTTACACACTCCTCCTTGTGATGCTGTTATCAAGTCCAGGGTCAGCCTGTTCTGCAGTACCATCATTCTGATGGCCTTTTGCTCCTCCACTAAGGCTGTCCCCAGAGTCTTAGTGAGATTAATGTGTCACAGTAGGGCATACCGGTTGATCTCCACGTGATCCCGCACCTCTGCAACTCCGATGTGTGGGATCAAACTTTGGAAGAACTTAGCTCCTCCACCCCAAATGCGGAATTGCCACGGCACTACAGTGTCTACCGTCACTCCAAAAGAGTTTGGTGAGGCTATATCCACCTCACGCTTCCGTCGGTTGCTAGGGTGATGTTCAACTCTGTCCATGAAGAAGACATGATCCGATAATTTCACCAAGGCACATAATCCTCCCCATCCCTCAGGGAGTGATAGATAGGCTTTATGTCCACACATGAAATACCAATCAGCCAACACTCTTGTTCCTTTACTGCTCGGCACTGTCTTTGCACAGCCTGTCCACTTTTGGCTCTTTGCTTTTACCGGTATTCTGTAAGCCAGGTTAAACTTGCATTCCGTCCTCCTTAATGTCGAGTTCTCAGCACAATTCACATTGGTCAAGCATTTCATACACCTGCTCTCATTCTCCGGGGGGCAGTAGGTGTATATCTTTCCGCATAAGCGAAGCGGTAGCTCCCCCACTGACAGTGTTCCATTGTTCATCACACACAACGGTAGTTGAGCTGCGTTCAGCTTGTTCAGCAATATTATGTCTGGCAGTGGGTCTGACACTTGAGGCCAGGCCAATAAGTCAGTTTGTCCAGAACAATTCGTGTTCAGAAGTGGCGAATTACTCCAGGTGATGTTCAGAGGTGTACTATAGTTGGCCTTGGACATGGGGACTCTGTTGCCAGGATGAGTTGCTAAGCCTAACAGACACCAACTTCTGTCCTCTGGTATGCTGTACGGCCACAGTCCAGATGTATATGCTGACAACGGCATATGAGCACACACATAGCAGTCCGTCCTATTGTTCAAGTGAGCAGTTGTATTCATAAACTGCCACCAATAGTTTGTAGAATAGCCATGAGGGTATTGGGTGTGGTGCCCTTGGACATACAGGGTCTCCACTGCTGACCATGATGACATCAAAGCCATTACACCCAGCAGGGTAGACAACACTTTTCCAGCCATTCTGATGAGTACCTGTGGCTCAGTTGGTTTCTTCACCGGATTGAGACGAGGGACCCTGGAGGCTTTCCCCCCCCTTTGTACCCGGTCTTCCTGCCACTTACTCCGAGCTGGCCTGGATGTGTGTCACCTTTTTGCAGTGGCTTTGGTGTATCCAGGTGGGTCGCTCTGCGATCTTCACAGCTGTTGGTGTTGTCAGCAGAGCCTGATATGGTCCGTCCCACCGTGGCTTCGACCAGCATTTCCTCTTTATGACCTTTATCAGCACCCAGTGCCCTGGCTTCAGGCGTTCTTCCTGTACAGAAACAGAATCATCTGGCAGATTATTTGCACTCATAACTTCTTTGCTTTTCAGCATTTTAATCATCCAGTCTGCTAGTGTGTTTTCTTCTTCTGCTTTATCATTATCAATACAAAACACTGGAACTCTAAAGGGCCTGCCATATATTATTTCAAAAGGTGTTAGGCCATTGTCAGTTGGTGTGATTCTCATATACATTTTCACAAGCTCAATGCAGTCTACCCATGTTCTGCCTGTTTCCTCCATTGTTTTCCTGAGTCTCAGTTTTACTGTGCCATTAGTCCTTTCAACCAGCCCTGCACTTTGTGGGTGGTATGAGCAGTGGTTTTTCAGTGTTATCCCCAGATGTTGTGACATTTTCTCAATTACTTCATTCACAAAATGAGGACCATTGTCACTGTAAATAGTCTGGGGGATCCCATGCTCTGGGATCACATTTTTGCATATTGCCTTAGCCACTGAAATAGCATCTGCCTTCTTAGTGGGGACAATTTCAACCCACTTTGAGAACGGGCACACAATTACCAGGCAGTACCTGTAGGTATTACAGTTAGACTCAATGAAACTCAATGAAATCCATATGGATTACTTCAAATGGGTAGCTGGGTCTGGGAAACCTTCCTCTTCTAGGTCTGAGGTTCCCCTGAGCATTATGTTTACAACATATTAAACATGCTTTACAAAAATGTTTTGAATAAGCATTGAAACCCAGTCGAACTGCTGTTCGACTGCTGCCACCATCCCGGCTGTGGAGACATGGGAGAGCCCATGGCTCAAAATTGCAGCAGTCCTATATAAGTTCTTAGGCAATATAGGTTTATCACAAAGATAATAGACATCACCTCTCAGGCTTGCTCCTTTAGTGAGCCACAGCTGCTTCTCAGCTGGAGGTGAGTGTGACTGCATGTCTGCTAACACATCATGTGTAATGGGCATGGTTTGCTCCTGAGATGTCAGAATATGAACCCCATGTGATCCAAGGGCCGCTTCCTTTCCAATTTTATCTGCAAAGGCGTTGCCCAATGCAACAGGGTCAGTGCCACGAGTGTGTGCTGCACACTTACAAACTGCAACTTTACTGGGCAGTAAGACTGCTTTCAACAGGTCCTGTAAAAGTGTTGCATGCTCCACAGGTTTCCCTGTTGATGTTGTCATGCCTCGTCTTGACCACTGAGCGGCAAAGAAATGAAGTGTGGCATAGGCATATTGACTGTCTGTATATATAGTCACTGCCTGCCCCTCAGCTGCTTTACAGGCTTCCGTCAGAGCCACTATCTCAGCTGCTTGGGCAGACATGGAATGCGATAACTGCCCAGCATGAATGACCTGTACATCATCCACAACAGCAAAGCCCGTTTTAGTCTTTCCCTCTGCCGTTTTGAAACTTGAACCATCAACAAACCAAACCTTGCCCTCAGTGAGTGGTATGTCCGTTAAATCACTTCTAGGGTTACACTGTTTTTCCACATCCTCACGACACACATGTGGTGTACCCTCTTCCTCTGTGGGTAACAGTGTAGAGGGATTTAAAGTTGTACACCGCTTAATAGTTACGTGTGGCTGGGAGAGCAACAATGACATTAAAGATAAGTGTCTTGCCAGTGACAAGAATGTCATTTTGGTCTGTAGCAATAAAACATCCACCTCATGTGGAACTAGCAGGGTCAAAGGGTTAAACAAAACAATTTCACCTGAACACTTTACGGCTTCAGCAGCTGCACACACAGATCGCACACAGTGAGGTAAGGCACAAGCCACTGAATCCAGCCTCTTAGAATAATAAGCTACCGGCTTCATACGACCTCCACATTTTTGCGCTAACATGGATGTCATAAAATGCCCTTTACAATCAACAGTTTGAACAAAAGGCTTGTTATAATCTGGAAGCCCTAGAACTGATGCTCCTGTCAGCATCTGTTTCAGCATGCACAGAGCTTGTTTGCCCTCAGGGGTCCAAATCAAACTTTCTGACATAGCTAAAGGTTTACTGTACATCATATCTAATAATGGCTGTGCAACTTCAGCATAATGGGGCATCCACGATCGACAGAAATTTAGCAAACCTAGAAATTGCATCATGTGTTTCTTTGTCTTTGGCCTAGGTGCTGCCAAAATAGCTGTTTTCCTCTCTGAATGTATACTCTTCCCTGCAGCACTAAGCAGATGTCCTAAAAAATTCACTTCTGTCTTTACCCACTGTAACTTTGAAAGTGAGGCCTTGTTACCTGTTTCAGCTAAGTGAGTCAACAATGCCAATGATATGTCTCTACAGTTCTGCTCTGAATTGGATGCAATTAAAATGTCATCTACATATACCAACATCTGTGAATGTGATGGAACTACAAAATCAGACAGACAATTTGTAATATTCTGTGTGAAAATTGTAGGACTATCACAAAAACCTTGCGGCAATCTGGTGTATGTGTATTTTTTGCCTTGATACGTAAAACCAAACCAGCCCTGTGAATTCTCTCTTTTTTTTTATATATATATATATTTTATTTTTAATAAACAACCTATAAGAGCACAAATAACCCAAAATAATCAAATAATCAAAAATAAACAAACGGGTGTACCATCTAGTGTGTATACACACACTATACTTAGTCATACATACACATACCTACATACATATGTATTCGCCTATACACTCATACATAATGACATATACATATATACACATAACCATTCAGAAATATGGCATACATAATTACAGAGATTCAAACAAAATCGGGTCTCCTTAACAAAATGTAATGTTTCCATTTATCCCAAATATCATTAAATATGTCATATTGGAGTCTATTAATGAAAGTAATTCTTTCCATTTTAAACATCCCATAAACAATCTCATACCAGTCATTAAGTGATGGAATTTTCACACTAAGCCATTTCTTGGTAATAGTCTTACAGGCAGCCAGACTCAGAATACCATACAACAGCTTGGACGTTTTATCTACATTCACTGAGTATAAATATCCAATAAAAGTTCATCCCAATTAAAGGGAAGTTGCATACTAAAAATGATCTGTAACTCAGAATGAATCGATACCCAAAAAGTGTTGATCAATGGGCATGACCAAAACAAATGGAAATGTTTTATTCCTTGGGCCCCACATTTTCTCCAACAGCTAGAGTGAATAGAATAATGTTTACTTTGTGCAGGGGTAATAAAAAACCTACAGAGACTCTTCCAACCAAAACATCTCCATATATTAGAACTAGAAATTCTCCACTGAAAAACATACTGCTGATACCAAATATCATTTAAAATTGCTGTATTTGTTTCCCTTTCCCATTTTTTTTTTATGTAGGCAGTATTCCACTTCTTAACCTCTTGTATACCCTTATACAATCTAGAAATCACCTTGAGGCCAGGATCTGCCTGGTAAGCCTTGACAAATATATTCAAAACAGGAAGAGAGAAAAGATCTGTTCTT
The DNA here is from genome assembly GCF_036321145.2 of Pelmatolapia mariae. Lineage (NCBI taxonomy): Eukaryota > Metazoa > Chordata > Actinopteri > Cichliformes > Cichlidae > Pelmatolapia > Pelmatolapia mariae. The sequence goes on along the minus strand of NC_086229.1, from coordinate 18,708,129 downwards.
TTAGGTATAAAGTTATGTATGTGATGCCTAATTTGGAGAAACCTAAAAAAATCCGTTTTGCTTAACTGGTATTGATCTTTTAGTGATTGGAAGTCCCTAAGAATTCCCTTATCATAAAACATACAATATGCCATTAAGCCTTGTCCTGCCCATTTTTTATATCTTACATCTAACTTATTGGGTAAAAAGTCAAGATCATAAGCGCACCATCTTAAAATCATGGCCTCTTCATTCCAATCGTTCTTATTAAGAAATTGTGACCAAAGTTTTAAAGGCAAGTTAATCCATTGGTTTCCTTGATTAATTTGTTTTTTAATAAGTCTCACATCTCCTAAGCTTGCCTGAATTGGAAAATCTTTTAAGGCCTCTGTTTCTGTTTCTATTTCTTTCCATCTCGCTTGGTAGTCTACATTACACCAACACACTAATATCCTAAATTGAGCTGAAATATAATAATCTTTCAAACATGGGAACCCCAACCCCCCTTTATCTTTAGCCAACTGGATAGTTTGGTACTTAATCTGTGGTTTTTTCCCCTGCCATATGAACCTAGAGATTATTTTGTCCCATTCCTGAAATTGTTTATCAGTTATTTCAACTGGGAGTGTTTGGAACAGATAAAGCATCCTGGGCAAGATATTCATTTTAACTGTATCAATACGTGATTCAAAATTTAAAAATGGTAATAAGTTCCATCTTTTAATATCCTCATTTATTTTATAACACAAAGGATTAAAATTTGCATTATATAACTTAGAGAGATCTTTAGTAATATTTACTCCAAGATACTTCATCCACTCCGACTCCCAGTTCAAATTGACCTTAGACTTAATTTCCTGATTTGGCTTATAATTAAAAGTTAATATCTGAGTCTTCGGTATATTTAATTTATAACCTGATAGTGAGCTAAAGGTCTCCAGAAGTGATAGCAGCTTGGGGAAAGTAATGTTTGGATTTGTCAAGTAAATCAAAATATCATCAGCAAACAAGGATATCTTATGCTCTCGACCCATGATCTTGACACCAGTAATATTATTACTTTGTATAACACTTTGACTCAGGGCCTCTATAAAAAGAGCAAAGAGTGAGGGACTTAAGGGACAACCCTGACGTGTCCCTCTCTGTAAATTAAAAACATTAGAAAGTGCCCCGTTAACTTTAATTCTTGCCCTTGGTGATTTATATAGTGCTTGAATAATCCTGATAAACGATTGATGAAATCCAAACTTGCCCATGACTTTATATAAAAATTCCCAATTAACCCGATCGAAAGCCTTTTCAGCATCTAAGCTCATAAGAACCATCGGAATTTTATTTTTTCCAACATAATCAATAACATGTAATGTTCGGCGAACATTATCTTGCGTTTGTCTCTGCTTAATAAAACCAGTCTGATCCAAGCTAATTATCTGAGCAAGAATATTTTCAATTCTTTTGGCAAGGATATATGTGAATATCTTATAGTCCTGGTTAAGAACACTAATAGGGTGGTAATTTCCACAATCAAGCCTGTCCTTTCCTTCTTTAGCTATTAAGGAAATAGAAGCCTCATTCCAAGATGGGGGAATTACTCCCGTCTTTAAAATATAATTGAATGATGTTCTCATCAATGGAATCAATAACTCTTTCATTTCCTTATACCAATCTGATGGGAATCCATCCGGGCCTGGGGATTTATTAGGTTTTAATTTTGAAATAGCTTTTTTAATTTCAATTTCAGATATGTCCTTAATTAAGGTTATATTCTGGTTTTCATTCAGCTTTGGTAAGCAAAGTGAATCCAAGAAAGATATCATTCCTGTAACATCCACTCTAGGTTGTGTGTATAGTTCTTTATAAAATTTTAGAAAAGCTAACTGAATGTCTTCCAATTTATACACAATGTTATTTGTTTGAGGGTCCTTTATTTTATATATTGTATTTTCTGATTGTTGTTTTTTTTAATTTATAGGCCAGTAATTTTGCGGATTTACCTCCTACCTCATAATATCTTTGTTGTAAAAAAGCCATGTTTTTTTGTATTTCACTTGAGAAGATTTCATCAATTTCATTTTTCTTCTTTTGTATTTCTAATTTCAAATTTATATCTGCTCTTATTTTATGGGCATCTTCAAGATATTGTAGTTGTGTCTGGAGTTTTCTTATATGCTCATTTCTCTTCTTTTTTAAGTTAGTACTGTAGCCTATAAGTTTTCCTCGTATAACCGCCTTTAGGGCATCACATAAAATACTCAGAGAGACTTCTTCATTGTCATTTTCCGCTACATAATCTATTATATCTTGGCTAATTTGCTCTTTCAACGGACATAGAGTACTTGTATTTAATCTCCAAGACGTAGCTCTTCTTTCATGTCCAAGCACTACTTCCAGATACAGTGGGGCATGATCCAATAAATCCATCACTTCTATCCTGCAATTGACCACACTGTTAAAGTCTTTTTGAGACATAAAGAAATAATCCAATCTAGAATAAAATGAATGTGGGTGAGAAAAAAAGGTATAGTCCTTCTTGATGGGGTTTAATTCTCTCCATACATCTATAAGCCCTAAATCCTTTAAAATTAATTTAATATTTTTGGTTATTTTATTTAATCCCAGGGCGTGTGGGTTTGATGAGTCCAAAGACGGATTGAGTCGAACATTCCAATCCCCTCCCAAAATTAGAGTACCTTGTGCTTCTACAACTATCATTTCAAAAACCTGTTTAAAACATTTTAACTCAGATCCTGGGGGAGCATATACATTTATAAGAGTAGCCAGTGTACCCTCCAGATACCCCTTAACTAACACAAACCTCCCCTCCTTATCACCGATTTCTTGAATGCATTCAAAATTTAACCTTCTCGAAATTAAAATTACCACACCTCTTTTTGAACTCTGAAGGCAGGAAGAAGAATACTGGTTAAATTTGCATTTCTTTAGTTTTTCATGCTCAAACTTCGATAGGTGAGATTCCTGTAGAAAGGCAACTTCTATTCCTTCTCTTTTTATTTTTGACATAATTTTACTTCTTTTAATATGACTCCCCAAGCCATTTACATTAAATGACACTATTTTAGTTACCTTACAAGGCATTATTGTACGACCTTATATGATTTTTATCTCTGCACATAGCCAAAAATCAAAAAGTACACCCCGATGAAAAAAAAACAAAAAAAAAAACCCCACATTATCGAAAAAAAATATTATACAACAAAAACATACAATCATGTTGACTTCCAAAAACATAAACACTATATTAGCTGTAATTGGTGAGGGAAAAGCTCTTCTGTCCACTTGTGGAAGAGTGCCCTCTTCGGCACACAGGCCGGAAGCCCAGTGGTCTGCAGGGTCCAGCTTACTATGCATATAAATGGCCCGGCCTTAATGTACTTTTATATGCCCTCTTTATAGAGTTATCTAATTATATAACAAAAACATCTTTATCAAAGTAATGCTCGTATTCTCAGTTCATCTTAAGTCTCAATACTCTTGAGTTTACCTCTAGTATGATGCTCCGTCACATACATGCTGGTTATCCACTGTCATCTTGGTGCCTAAATACCTGGAGGCGCTCCTTGAAACCCTGCTTTAGGATCGTGTTTCCGCGTTTCTTCTTCGTACTTGTTTGCCAAGTCTGCTGTTTTATTTGATCCAAAAGTGTGTCCCTGTCTTTCACAACGTCTACTGATAATCCTCTCTTCACCATGTCGATAGTCGCTTCATGCGCCGTGTTGTACGTCGCAGTACCTTCTCTGTAGTACACTCTTAGCTTGGCCGGGAAAGGCGTCTGGAAGCGAATGTTATTCTCTTTAAGCACCTTCTTCGCTGCCGCATATTCTTTTCTTCTTTGTTGTATCTCCGGGGCATAATCATTGTCCACATATATCCTAGAATCCTTGAAGTCAAAACCCCTAGCCTGCCAGGCCTTCTTGATAATGTCTTCTTTGATACGTTAGCTTGCGAGTTTAACAACAATTGAGCGTGGAGGGGCTCCTTCCGGGGGTTTCTTAGCACCGGCTTGGTGTGCTCTTTCGATTCCCAACGTGGTGGGAGGAGAGAGACACATTGTCTTTTCAAACAAAACCTCTACAAAGTTGGCAAAGGATGGGAATCTGTCCTCTTCCCCTTCCTTCACGCCGTATATTCTAAGATTCTTGCGACGTGACCGTCACTCTAAATCCAGAAGCTTAGTTTCGCATCGCAGCTGAAGATTTGCCATTTCAATTAGCAGCTCCTCCGAAGCCTGAATTCGAGTCTCCACTACATCTAAGCGTCCCTCTGCCTCATCGAGTCTTTTACCAATGCCGTCGACATTCTCCCTTATGCCATTAAACTGATCGTTGGTGTCTTTTCTGAAAGCACGCAATTCTTTTAGTATCATATCCATCGTAGCTGGGTGATCTTTCGCAGTAGCGTTAGCATCAGATTGCTGGTCTTCTTCCATATTACTGCTAGCTAGCGACGAAGCATCTTCTTCCACTTCACTCCGTTCTCTTTCATCCTTTTTCTTAGATTTTCTGGGCATTTTTGTTCCAAACATAAAAACCCCACAGAAATAAATCCAAGCTTTTTAAGTTTCAAGTTAGATAAATTGGGGTAAAAGGTAATAAGGTCGGGAGCAGCTATCCTACACAGCCATCACTCGACCCGCCAGACCGGAAGTCACAACAAAGAGCCCTGTGAATTCTCATGCACTGGTATGGAAAAGAAAGCATTACTTAAATCTACCACAGTGAAGTGTGTCTTGTCTGATTTAACAAAGTGTGGGGGTCGGGGACGCATGGAGCTATACTCTCCACTAGAGATGGACCGATCTGATATTAGGTATTGGTATCGATCCGATACTGACGTAAATTACTGGATCGGATATCGGCGAGAAATAAAAAATGTAATCCGATCCATTAAATATCAAAAAAGCACCTCACAAAACTTGCGACACGACGTAACTCGGCTCATAACCGTAGCACATCGGAGCAGTGTGCTCACGTGATAGAGCGGCTGTGTGTATTTGTAGCCTCGCTAGCAAACCAGCATTTCATCTCCGAGGAAGTTATCCCAGAGAGAAGTAAAGCAAGTGTGTAAGTTCATCTCTGAATGTTTGTAAACCTGCGTTAAGCTTAACCACCGATATATGGAGCGTCTGCCTCTTCTCTCTCTCTCCCTCTTCTGCCGCTACTTCATGAAACTCCTTAATGATCAGCTGATAGGCTTTTCTGTCGCGAGTCCGTCTCTCTTGTTTGTTTTTGGCCCACTTTGCACCACAAGGAGGAAAACAGCAGCTGAACAACAGCAGCACGTTTAACCTTGATAAGCTGTTGTTAGAATTTATCTGATATTACTTTCTACACCAGGATCCTTTTCTACGTAGCTGACCTGGTAACTGTGCAGGGGCGGATCTAGCAAAGTTTAGCCAGGGGGGCCGATAGGGCATTAACAGGGAAAAGGGGGCACAAAGACATACTTTTCCTTTTTATTCTCATTTAAAATGTCTAGCTTTTAATAAAAAATTATCTGAATCTTACACCCAAAGTTTTAATCTGATGTAAAATGTATAGAAGTCCATTACTGTATATAGTAACTGTTAAATCTCTAATATACCCCAGTAAGCTATAGTACTTTTTCCTTTGGGAAGATACCATCTGTGCAGTCTGCAATTCTGTAGAAGAAAGATGTTGAATCTATTTAATTATTTTTGAAAAATAATTTATTTCTGTGCATTTTCTTTCACACTGCATCAAATTAAAGTTGATTATGTCGTTTAAGCATCACAAGGCAGAGGGTGGGGGGTGGTTCCCTTTTTTTTTGCTGGGAGTTTGCGACCCTATTAGTTAGGTTGCTTAATATTTCTGCTAAGTACTCTTTAAAATACCAGAATAGGGAGGATGGAGTAGGTTTAAGTTTATTAGATTGATCAGTATTGCTGAACTATGAAATATTTTGGGTGCAGTGTATTTTTTACATACAGGTTTATTTAAACTTGAGTATGAACTTATACAAAATGTAGCAAGATATTAAAAAAACAGTTTTATTGATTAAAAAACACATTATATCGGATTAATATCGGTATCGGCAGAAATCCAAATTTATAATATCGGTATTGGTATCGGATGTAAAAAAGTGGTATCGTGCCATCTCTACTCTCCACTGCCTGATTTACAGCTCTTAAGTCTTGAATCATGCGCCACGACTGTGAATCAGCCTTCCTAACTGGGAAGATGGGTGTGTTACATACTGCCCGTGGAGCTTCAACTAGTATCCCTGCTTTAATCATATCCTCTATTACTGGTTTAATGCCTTCCACTGCATCAGGCTTCAAGGGATATTGTTTCACTCTTGGCCTAAAAGACGTTTTGGGCTTTATTACTACTGGACTCGCTGTTGTCATTAACCCCACATCAGTCTTCCCAGTAGACCAGAGCTTCTCTGGGACCTGTTTAAGCTCCGGGTGATCTCTAAAATCGACAACATATCATTCTTTTTTGTCATTCTCACCCCCCTCTAAGTGTGTTTGTGGTGTAGTATGTGCCACCCATCCCAGCTTTTTACGAAAGATGCTGTGCTGCATGTCTGTCTCCCAACCCCCTCCAGCTTTCTGCCACATTCCAACACTCTCCCCCTGCCTCACCAAAGATGCTAAGTCTGTCCACTCAGCCATGCCACTCTTTGTCAATGAAATATGTGGTGTTAGCCCTGTAAAAAGTTGTTGTGCAGCTTCAGAAAGGATCACACTACATCCAGCCATGGTTTCACCATCAGTATATACTGCTTTTATGGTGATTCTCTGTGGCCCTAATTTCAGCACTTTATCTGTGTAGGCCTCATCAGGCCCAGGCGTGGTCTTAAATCTCAGTGTGACATGCAAGTCTTCTGGTGCCTGTGTGTCATGGCTGGTTGTCAACATTTCCTCAGCTGCAGCTAACAGTTTACAGTTTATTTGATCAGGTCTGGAGGCCGACAGGTCAAGTGTCCAGTAATAATGCAAATCCCCACTGTCCTGATGAACCATTGTCTCAGCAGTTTCTCCTTTTCCTGCAGCTATCATCCCAATGGATGTTGGAATTATTGAAATTCCAAGTTTCATCATCATATCTCTTCCCAAGAGGTTCACCGGACAAGTTGGGCACATTACAACTGGACCCTGAGCTGCCTCTCCTGTGGTAGGATCTCTAATCCACACAGGTTTAGAGATTCTATGCTGATTTAACTGACCATTTGCAGACTTCACATAAATTGTGCCACTTGAAGGGTCAACTCCTGACACATGATCTTTTAAAACAGTTTTATCTGCACCTGAATCACACAGAAATTGAATGGTTTTACCCTGCACGGTTAACGTGCGAACTGGTTTTACTTCTTTCCCTTACAAATATAACAATACCTCAGTTAAATCTAGTGTCTGAAACACAGGCTGTTGTGAGTTATGGCAAACTAAGGGATCATTTGTACATGTATGTGTGTTAGCAGTGTCAACAGGTGCTAGTCATTTATTATAATAAGGGTTTCTTGCATCAGGGCGTTTATACTCGTCAAGCATGCGATCAGGGCACTCTCTTGCGTGGTGTCCCTTTTCCCCACATGCATAGCATTTATCAAATCTCTTGTCCCGCTTCTCTTTAGGGCCCCAACTTCTTCTACTCCTGCCTCTATTTTGCTCTCTTCCAGCCTGTCCCTGAAAGAAAATTTCATCTGCTAAAAAGGCTGCGGCCTCAGAGCTTTGTGACTTCTTTTTTTTATTTTTAATAACTTCCTGTGCATGGCGGGCCCAGTTCATGCATTCAATGGACCCATCAGTGTTCTGATTAATATTTTGTTTTCTGATGAAAGCAGCAATGCGTGGATGGAAGCCATTCATCAGAGCATGCTTCAACTGCTGCTGATATGGGCTGGCCTTCTCCGCACTCTCTACAAGGCCGCTATGCTCTTTAAAAACTTCCTCTAATCTCGCCCTAAACTCATGGACATCCTCTCCTTCTTTCTGCACACATTGGGCAATTTTGTTGTAATCTACAGAAGCTTTAAAGGTAGTTCTAAGACGCTCATAGACCCCATCAACTTGGCCTTTTAAATTGTCATGGCCATAGGGTAGGATGGTATTACCATCCCTCCCTGTGTAGGTGCCTCGCACCCGAGGCCAGTTATATGTGAGACACTTCCGAAAGGTGGCTTCTGTTTCCTGACCGTTTAAGCAGTACGAGGAGGCCTCCTAAACCTTTACATGCCTCTGCACATTCAGATTCAGTCCATGGCCTGTAAACACAAATAACACGGCTTTGGTCACCTGCAACACCAAAATGGGGATTCGCGACCTCCACCATGGGAAAGGTATCTAGGGCAGGGTAGACAGGCATACCAGCTGCACTCGCCTCATCTCTTTTAGTTTTGGATCTAGTGTTATAAGGGCTTAAATATTGTGCTGCGGCATCCCCAAACTCCTGTCGGACTCTCTCCTCCTCCTCTCTCTCTCTCCTTTCCTGCTCCTGCTTTTCTTCCTCCTCTCTGGCCTCTCTCTCCCTCTCTAATACTGCTCTACGCTGTTGTTCTCTTAACGTCAGCACCACTGAAGTAGACTGCACCGTCTCATCTTCAGGTCTCACAGCTAATGCTTGCAAAGCTGCTCTCTTCGCATTCACTGCCTCCTGTCTTTTCTGCGCCTGCTCCAACCACAGTTTTGCAGACGCCAGTTGTAACTCTCTTTCCTGTTTCAATTTCCCTTTTGCACAAGCTGCCTTTACTGTCAACTGGTCTATTAACATTTGACATTGTCCTACAACCAATTTACCTTCAAAATCATATTTCTTGCGCCAATGTCCTAAATACTTTGTGCTTCCAGGAGCGAATTTCATCATAAACTTCTCGTCACCCTCTGACGCACCCTTGGTTGCTTGGGAACCCATAATAACAACAACAGCTGACGTCACAGACCGCGTGTTCTGCTCCGCACCCACTCACACAAACACACTCACCCAACAACACAAAATATCCTCGCACACAAACACAAAAATTAGGCCTATTGTCTCACCGCAGTCTCACACAGTGGCTGCGCGCTTTGCCGCACTCAGTAGCAAAGACTTACAAAACAGTGATCACGCGCTTTAACGCACACAGTGATGAAGACTTTCAATGCAGTCTCACACAGTGGATGCGTGCTTCGCCGCACACAGTGGCAAAGACTTTCAACGCAACCGCACACAGTGGATGCGTGCTTTGCCGCACACATTGGCAAAGACTTGAATAGTCGCACACAGTGACTACACGCTCTATCGCACACAGTGATAAAGACTTCTCAACTCAGCTAAGATTTGTTACATACTTACTTGGTGTTGCTCATTGCCTGTAGCATCAGTCCTGTCAGATCCCGTCAATCGTCATCCATCGAGGAGAAAAACAGACGGATAATCCACCGGCCCGATGACGAATTCTCACGTCTCGGGTCTTTGTTGCAGGACCTCTATAAGTCCTGGCTGACGTCAGTCTTTTGGTGTGTCCCTTTTCCCCCCGGTGAATGTTGATTCCAAGGATCCGGCTCAAGAAGGACCAATTAATGATAGGTTTGTAGCATAAACCTATTCGCTGGAACATTCAGGACAATTTGCTACACAGCAAAGAACAAGACACAAGTAGGCAACGTTCTTCGTGTTACTCATGCATGAGGAGGCCTGCCTGGAGCCAAGTGTCGTTCCACCCACTTGACCACCGTCAGACTCTCAGCCAGGTTCCCCATAGCACTCCTTTTATTGTGGTTACACGAATATGCATAGGTTCATTAACATATGACATCTTATAGGTATACATGTGAACAAAGAATACCTTGTGTGTGTGTGTGTGTGTGGGGGGGGGGGGGGGGGGGGGGGTGTCTAGATGTGACCCCAGGAAGACTCCCCAATGCTGGTGCCAGGAGTCTAGCGGTACATCTGAACAAAAGGCTCTTATACTTAACCAGATATACGTGTGTTTGCTATACCATATATCAGCAAGAGAAGATACCCCTCTCCTAGGAGGAGTGTGATCTATGCCAGAACACTCTAAAGAGGAGTGGACGCACTCCCCTCTTCATGCTACACAGAGTTGTTACAGACCTCCTAGGATGAGACATTCTTTCAATATGCCATCAACTATATACTTCTAAACACAAATGATTACATGTTTCTTAATACAAATGACAATAATAAAACATAACCCCAACAGCCACAACAGAAAAATACATTTTCTTTGCTGGATTTGATTTGTTTCTAAATGTGTGTCACCTCCAGATATCAGTGATCGGTCTCATTGATTACTGATAATCGTCCACATCAGTCCGTCTTTATTTTTAAGGCTGCTGATATTATGATAAAGAAGCTCAAAGACTTACTGACACACAGAGGCAGCTGTCACAGCTGTTTGAAAACCTGAGTTTGTGGAAGACCTTTGCAGAAACAAAAACACAGCTCAGTCTTGGATTCAGATTTTGACTTCAAAGCGACACTTTCATCGGGAAGTTGAAATGAGACGTGTTTAATAAACTGGCACATTTCTTTCTCCTGTTTTTACAAAGCTCTGATGATTCCAGGAAAAAGATGGAGCTCATTGAAAAGACTCTGAGCACAAACATTAAAATCCTGTGAGAGCGAAGCCTGAACTGATTCTGCTTTTTCCTCATGAATGTTCACAGATAAGAGGAGAGATTCAGAGAGGAACCAACCAATGTGAAAGTGAGAGACAGACGGAGACAGCAAGGAAGGAAAGTGAAAGGTTTCCAGGATCAGACGAGTTCAGGTGGATTCATAAAGAGAGATCAGCAATAAAAGGAATGAAGTGTTTCCTCAGCTGGAGGCAGAACCAGCAGCTGGACTGTTTCCCCACAGCTGGACTCACAGGTGAGACACCTGCAGCTTTACTGACACCCAGTGGACGCAGCAGGAAACTGCAGCAGCTCAGACAGTAATTCAAGTGTTTATTCAGGGCTGCTGTGGCTCATTAAAAACTCTGAAATTCAAATAAACAAAGGTCTTCAAATGTCTCATATTTCCCCATTAAATGAAGTTTTTTCAGACTGGAAGGAAAAATGAAGCCAAGAAGAATTTTTTCAGTCAGTTTTTAAAGTTTCACTCGCTCAGCGTCTCTCCTCTTATCACCGCTGATCAGACACATTTATTTATTTGAAGATGCAGTTAGCGGCTGACACGCTGATGATGCTCAGTAGATCTGATCTTTGTCTCTGGATTTATTTGACAGGGACAGTGTTCATGTTCATGGACATCAGGATAAAAACAGAAGATGGAAACCTGCCAGATTTGAGCTAAACTGCTCATTTCCATGTGTAGTCCCTGGGCAGGTCACATGACTCTATCCAACATACAAAGACACACAGACACACAAGAAAAGCCAGAGAAACAAAGACAAATCCAAACAATCCATCATACTGAGTTAAAGTGATCACAGGTCTGCTTTGTTGGAGATGAGCCTTCAAAGTGGAACATGTGGACTGTTCCTTTATTACTACCACTGAAGGCCACGCCCCTCTGGTCATGTGATCATGTGGTTTGTAGGAACACTCCTCTTCCTCAGAGGATCCACCTGTGCTTCCTCTCCTCTCTCCTCCACCTGTTACAGTGAGGGAACGTCCTCCATGATGGAGGAGCTGCTGGAAAGTGCTGAGAGTTTCCTCCAGAGTGAGACCTCTGTCACAGTTCAGAGGATCTACGGCAGCAGAGACCTTCATGGACACTAAAAGTCTCAAACACACAACAACAACATCACACTGACTCCACTCTGACATCACTGATCAATAATCAAAGAACACACAGATCAAACTGATTGATCAGCCATCAGAGGAGTCGGATCAATGGAGCTGCTTCTGTTCCTGATGTCCCCTGTTTGATCCTGGACCTGAACTCTCCCTGCAGAGGAGAGACAAGACAGTTAGACAGGGAAATACAGACGTGAACATGAAGAGAGAGACAGACAGTTACCTCTGACTTTCAGCAGCACAGTTTTCACTCTGATCCAGACCTTGCTGTTGATAACACACACATATTCTCCACTGTCTCTCTCTGTGGGGTGTTTCAGGGTCAGACTGAGGTCTCCAGTTTTCAGCAGGTCTTCATCCATCTTCGTTCGGTCTCTGTAAACCTGGTCCTGTTCTTCAGGCTGGTCAGAGCCGTTATTATACAGGTGAACCTTCCTGTATGGTTCATAGCGTTCCCATGCCACTGCAGCATCTTTAGGCAGGTTTTGTGTGGTTTTGAAGGGCAGCTGGACAGACTCCGCCCCCTCCTCCACCTCCACCTGACAGACTGAGAGGACAACAAACACAACATGAGCTGTACAAAGTGTGATTGGTGTTGACAGAGCAGCATCATGTGACTCTTGTTCTGCACTAAATGAAGCGATGGAGTGGCGCCTCCTTCAGGCAGAGAAACAGCTCATGGAGAGAAATAATTATTAGAGCAAAAACAAGAGTGGAGCTGCAAATAAGGCCGAGAGGAACGCTGCAGAAAACTGTTCATGTGTGAATTCATAACTTCATAGATTTATTTGAGCACTAAAATCAGAGCTGCTTCTATTTCTAATATGACAGCTGTACATTAGAGCTGGAACACTTTAAATGTGAGCCATAAAAACATGATACTCTACAAGTGCATTCAGCTCTGACACTGTCACATCATGAAGGAGACGTGGAAATCACTTTGTTACACAAATCAAAGTCAAATCAATTCTATTGATGGAATATTGTGTGATCAATAGACTGATCAGTTTCTAATCTGTCATCTATCAGCTGGAAATCCAATCAGTGAAAATGGGACACTTTGAGCCAATTTGAGCCTCAAACTCTGAACATAATTCCATAACCGTGGTGCTCGCTCGCTGCCCTGGATTCACAAAGACATTCACAGTCTGAAAAGACAATGCCGGAGGGCAGAAAGGAGACGGAAGAAGGTGAATCTTCAGCTCCGTCATCAAGAAATGAAAGCATGAACGACTGCTTTCAATGAACAGGTGAACGAGGCGAGGGCCGGCTATTTCTCTCCTTTAATTCATTCTAATAAGCACAGCCCAGAGCTCTTTGGAGCTCAGTGGAGCGTCTTTGAAATCCTGCAAGTTTTCATCAGATTAGGGCATCGAGTGAGGAACGTCTTCACTTTCTAAACTTTCTGAAGGATCAAATGAACGAGAGGAAATCCAAACAGCAGCTCCTGATTCTTTTCTTGATGTCCCCGACCCCAGCCACAACATCTGATCTTCTTTTCTGCCAGTCTCTGTGGAGGAGCTTTGAAGGACTGTGGCACAACTGAAACGCTCATCAAGCTGTGTAGATATGATTCCTCCAAAGTTCCTGAGTGAAGTTTGGGATGTCCCTGCCCCTCGGCTGCTTCCAATAATGAACACTTGTCTGTCCTCTGGCTGTGTCCCAGAATACTTAAAGACAGCCTGTGTGCAAGCACTCATCAAAGATCCAGCCTCCATCCTTCTGACTACAACAATTACAGAGCCAGCTCAAAGTTTCCTTTTAGAGCAGAACTTTTGGAGAACACTGTCTGTCTGAAGCTTCTTGAAGCGTTACGTCCATGCTAAAACTCCACTTTGACTCTGACTGTGGATCCTGCTGAAGCTTCTCCAAATAGTGGAGAAATGAAGACCTCCACAAGATCAGCAGACCCAGCTCAACAATGTCTGCAGGTGCTAACAGGTCAATCTTTGAGACGCTGAATGTTCCCAGTTTCCTGCTGTGAAACTAGAAGTGATGACTATTATTGTAACAGCACTACAGCTGGAACTGCTGACAGGGCTGGAGATGAACTGGATTCTGATTTCAGTCACAGTTTTGGCTTTCAGTCATCATCAAAACACTTTGTTTCATTCATGTTGCTCTGAAGCTTTCCTTTCTTCTCATTGACGTGTTATGAACCAATCACAGCCCTTTCCTTTACAGCGCTCTGCTTTCACCCCTCCCTAAAAGCCCAAATTCACTCTCAGTTTAGTTCAGCTGGAGCCAAGATGAAACAGAGAGCCTTTGGTCCATGAGATCTATCTAGGAGACATCAGTAACATCAGGTTTGTGTAAGCCGTCCTGTAGAACGCTTACATACAGCTGCTTCTGTCTCTGATCTCTGAGTATCTCTCAGCTTCAGCTGGGACTCCACCCAGGTGTTGGTTGGTTGTTGGCACAGGTGTAGAGCTGCTGCAGTGACTCACAGCTGCTTTCATCCACTTTAAATTCAATGTGACTTTAAGCGTGTTTCATGTATGAAAGCCAATAAAGACAGAATGAGTGGTCAGAGGTGTCATAATGAGATTCATGGTCAGATTTACTAACAGTTCAAAAGCTGCTGTCTGAATTTACTAAAGAGCTGCAGGTCAGTCTGGGACTGAAACACGAGGAGCAAACTGGTGCCATGCTGCAGTCACAAACATGAGCTGATGGCTGATCTACCAGCAACGTGCTGCTTTATATACAAACATGCAGCCAATCATGACTCTGTCAGAGCAGCCAATCAGAGGAAAGCAGCAGATGAGGGAGTGTGAGGCAGAGAGTGATGGAGCAACCAGAATAATCCACAGTAAGATCAGGTTTCACTGATGAGTTTCTCTGTGGAAACAGTTCAGATCAATGAGAGGAGGCTGAAGGAGGATCAATATGTTTGTGATATCAGGGAGAACTCTGCTGATAGAAGCTGCTGGGACTGTGTGAGGTCCTGAGGACTGAGACTCAGGTGGAGCTCAGGATTGATCAGAGGAGAGCTGCATGATTACAAAGTGAACTGTGAGGATCAGCTGACTGCACATGAACATGATTTAGCATCAGATCTGATCAGTTACACACTCTGATAACATCTCCCCCTCTCTGTGCAAATACATGAACACTGCTAGAAGCAACAATCACAACCACATCAGGATCAATCACATTTTGATTGCTTTTTGTGTTCCATTGAGAACAATCTGCAGTAAAGTGTGCGTCACAGACCTGATTTATTTCAACACTTTACTCCAAACTTTGAAAGTGAAACTCCTACAAACACATCTGAAATAATCCAGCCACAGAAACTGTCCACAGCTTTCAGTCTCCACATTTACTGTGAAGCTCTGCAGGAAACCCTGACAGCAGCTTTTTAGCTCCAAAGCAGGTTTAGCTCTGGTGCAGAGTGTTAGTGACTCTGCCCGTGGACACAGTTATTTCTGCAGGTGACCTTGTTACAGGTGGATTTGGAGGAGATTCCCTTTCAGAGCACTCAAAGCTTTGTGGCAGGGAGTTTACTGCAGACTGCAGCATGTTTAATACCAAGCATGATGTGAGCCTGATGTGGCTGATAGCTGCTTCTAGCAGTCTTCATGTATGTGGAATGAGAGGGGAGATGTTATCAGGACCAGTTGCTGATTGGACGTCTCAAAGCTGTGAGCGCAGTGCTGAAACTTTGGCTCTGTCCTGTAGCTCTTCACTCAGTCCTCACCCTGAGTGTTTAGAGCCCAGCCCCACATATTCCTGCTCCTCAGGAATTCTGGGATTTGGAGGAAACACAGCTAAACTGACCTGAAGCTAACACGGCGGTCAAGGGGGAGGAGCCACAATACAAGCTGCATCCAGCCAATGGGTGCACTGTTGAGCCTGAGCCCATGGATGTGCAGAGGGTCACATGTTTAGTCCCATTTGTAGAAATGTGTCCATAATGAAGACAAATGCAGTCACACAGCTCTGCAACAGCACAAATCACTTTGATGGAGTTTGTTTGTGCTGCTCTCAGATCTGTACAACACTGACATGTGTGTCAACATGCTGCAGACTCACAAAGATGTGCCGTGTTAGCTTCATGTGTCCATCGTACATCCAATCTGCTCACAATCACTCAACACACTTCAACAACATGCTGACTCAGTCATTTCTGCACGTTTGCTCATGTTACAGCCCTGACTTCAGTTCAGCTGAGGAGGAGATGAGGGAGGAGAGAGCAGTGGTGGAGGAGGCAGATAAGGAAGAAGAGGAGGAGAAGATCCAAAGAGGAGGCAGGGGGAGAGGCTCAGGAAGAGTTAGGATCAGAGACTTTGAGCCATCATGGACTCCCACTCCTTCCATCCAGCCCTGTGTGGATCAGCAGCTCCAAAATGTCTGCTCACTCATGTTCTTACTGTCTGTGCTCTTCTTTCATTTCACTCATTATATATGAACTGCTCCTAAATCACACTGGATATGGATTTTCTGTCCATCCACACTAATTCTCTTCATTCTCACCTGATTGTTTGGATGCTCTTTGATAGCACATTGAAAATCCTCACAGTGACTTCTATTGCCACACTGACTGGACAAATACAAAGTTGAAGGCTTCATGTGTTTGGCACCAATAATACTTTGGTAGGTCTGAATTGTGTTTTGAACCATCTCTCAGGACCAAAGTCTTTTTGCTTCATTCACAAAGAGCCGAAGGCTTTTTACCTCACAGTTTGTCCTTTGATATTATTGGATGATGGACTATGGGAAACACAAATGTGCACTTCTTAATGGCTCATATGTGCTGTGAAAGAGCTCTTTGTGATCTTGAAGCCTTTTCAATAGTTTTTCTTTGGCTGTTTGTAAAGTTTTCTGTGTGAACTCTCAGGAATCTGGAGCAGTCTAATAGAAGTCTACTGGGGTATAGAGGGAGGAGCTTCTGTCAGACTCTTTCTGATGAGGAACTGAAGCCGCTCTCATGGTCTCATCAAATCCATCAGACTCTGCTGAGACAAACAGTCATGTGACCTCTCAGAACAAACAACCTGTTAGTTTCCTGCTGCCTCCATTACTCACTTTCATTCACTCTCAATCACACTAACATGTTAAAGCAGCGCTATAGCTCACCTGGCTGAGCAGGTGGACTGAAGGCGGGGCTTACTACAGGTGCCTGTGTGTCCCTCACTCTCTCCCCACTTTCCTGTCTACTCTCTGCACCTATATAATAAAAGCAAAAATGCCTCCAATAGAAATTCTCCAAAAGTTGAATCTGTTCATCTGGACGTAGCGTTTTGTGGGAGAAACGTTTCGTCACTCATCCAAGTGACTTCTTCAGTCTCAGCTGACTGCAGGTTTCCCCAAACCTTATAAACAGTACATTTGCATAATGACTGAAACCAGCCCACTGAAGGAACAATGGGCTGTGAGGTCAGTTCCTTAATCACAATTATGCAAATTCTCATGACCAAAACCCACTGATCAATGGCCATGAGTACCATTCACAGAGAGTTGGGGAATGGCTGCAATCACAGCATTGTAAGATGGCGAAAGATGTACCCTTAGGCCCCCTCCTCGATTCAGAGATGGTCTTTCCCTTTTCACGTAAATGGCCTCCTTGACTCCGCGCTCAAACCAGCGTTCCTCCCTGTCCAGGATGTGTACATCCTCATCGTTGAAAGAGTGTCCACTGGCCTGTAGGTGTAAATAAACTGCAGAGTCCTGGCCTGATGAGGTTGCTCTTCTGTGCTGTGCCATCCGCTTCGCTAGAGGTTGTTTGGTTTCCCCGATGTATAAATCCTGGCAATCCTCCTGGCACTTAACAGCATACACTATGTTGCTCTGTTTGTGTCGGGGGACCCGATCCTTGGGGTGGACCAGTTTTTGGCGCAGCGTGTTTTGGGGTTTAAAAGCCACAGAGACCCGGTGTTTAGAAAAAATGCGTCTCAACTGTTCCGATACTCCTGACACATATGGGATCACTACAGGTTTTCGCCTGGGCAGCGGTTGTCCTTCTCCCCTGGATCGGCTGGAGCTTTCTTTAGGTGCCTTCCCAGCTTTGACAAAAGTCCAGCTGGGATAACCACATTTACTCAGGGCCTTCTTGATGTGATGTTCTTCTGCTTGCCTGGCCGCTGTGTCAGTGGGGATGGTGTTCGCTCTGTGTTGTAGCGTCCTGATGACACCCAGTTTGTGCTCCAGTGGATGATGAGAGTCAAACCTTAGATACTGATCCGTATGTGTAGGTTTACGGTACACGTCAGCCTTTAGATGTCCCCCATTACTGATGGAAATCTCACAGTCTAAGAAGGCTAACCTGCCACTTTTCATATACTCCCTGGTGAATTTGATGTGTCGGTCCACCGAGTTAATGTGATCCGTGAAATGTAGAACGTCCTGAGATTTGATTTTCACCCAGGTGTCATCCACATATCTGAACCAATGGCTAGGTGGTGTTCCAGGGTAGGATAGCAACGCCCTCTTTTCCACTTCTTCCATGTACAAATTGGCCACGATGGGTGAAACTGGGGACCCCATGGCACACCCATGTTTCTGCCTGTAGAACTGACCCTTGTATGTGAAGTAGGTGGAATGAAGACACAGTTCCAAAAGCAAACACACTTGGTCGATGCTGAGAGTGGTCCTGCTGCTGAGGTTGGTGTCATCCTGTAATCTCTTACGGACTACCTCCAACGCTTCCGTGACTGGGATGCACATCACTTAGTGATGACAACAACATCATCATCCTTCCGGCAGACAAGGGTAGGTGCACAGTATTGCTTAACCAATACCAACAGCGCGGAGTCAAGGAGGCCATTTACGTGAAAAGGGAAAGACCATCTCTGAATCGAGGAGGGGGCCTAAGGGTACATCTTTCGCCATCTTACAATGCTGTGATTGCAGCCATTCCCCAACTCTCTGTGAATGGTACTCATGGCCATTGATCAGTGTTCTTTGATCATTGGGTTTTGGTCAGTGGTTGTTGATCAATGGTCATGGGAATTTGCATAATTATGATTAAGGAACTGACCTCACAGCCCATTGTTCCTTCAGTGGGCTGGTTTCAGTCATTATGCAAATGTACTGTTTATAAGGTTTGGGGAAACCTGCAGTCAGCTGAGACTGAAGAAGTCACTTGGATGAGTGACGAAACGTTTCTCCCACAAAATGCTACGTCCAGATGAACAGATTCAACTTTTGGAGATTTACTTTCCTGGATGATTGAGAATGCATCAAGACCTCCAATAGAAATCTTTGCAAACACAAAGTCCCACAGCAGCCCCGTGTTCTCCGGCTAAAATTAGAGTTTTTGTCAGTGGAGTCTGGTGGCTTTAACCACACAAACATTACAGCTGCGCTCAAATATCACAAAGAGCTGTGACAGCAGAGAAACACATGAAAATCCTCCAAATATCATCTAGAAATAGAAATCTGTCCACTGTGGGACATGTGAGGCTGACATTAATATGTCTTAAAGTGGGAGATGAAGAAATGATTCCAGGGCCCAAATCATTGAGACAAACATCAATCCACACTTCACTTTGTTTCATGTCTCTAAAGTGGGAATATTTCAGTGTGATGAACAAACGGCCTCCAACAAATAAAGCTGATTTTCTTTTCCTGTCTTTTCTCCAGCGGCCTCAGCTTCTTCCTCTTTCCCCTGTCTTCTTCTGCAGACGCTCCTCTGTAGCTTCAAGCTGTTTCTCTTTACAAGGAGAGCTACAAACCTTTGCATCCAGCCAAAAACACACCATGGGCTCCTCTGGATCATCACACTCATCATTTTCACAATAAAAGCCTCATATTTATGGCTGCTCCACCCTAACATGTGACAACATCCAAATGACTGGATCAAAGTGTTTGAATGATCTCAGCAGCTTTAAAACTATTGATATTTTTACATTTTCATTGATTTGGACTAAACTAACAAAACTATTGATTTGATCCAAACTCAGATCATGTCAGAGGCTTTTATTTTGAAGTTAGGATCATTTTTAATGGTCTTCTTAGTCTGTTTATTTAAACACACAGTTGCTCCGCCTGACATTTCTGGCTTTTAGATCAAAACATCAAAGAATTTATTTTATTTGAATGAACTGAAAATAGATTCAAACTAAAAGCTTTTAGAGAATAAACTCATACATGACCTCTGACCTTTGACCTGTATCTACAGCACTGACCTCTGACTTTCAGCTGCACCTTTCTCTTCAGCAGGATGTTTCCCTCCCTGCTGTAGACGGTGCAGGTGTAGGTCCTAGTGTCCCAGTCTGTGGGGTATTTCAGGGTCAGACTGAGGTCTCCAGTTTTCAGCAGGTCTTCATTCATCTTCGTTCGGTCTCTGTAAACCTGGTGCTGTTCTTCAGGCTGGTCAGAGCCGTTATTATACACGTAGGCTTTATTATCATTGTTGTCCATCCACTCCACTTTAGCGTCTTCAGGCAGGTGAAGTTTGGTGTTGAGGGGCAGCTGGACAGACTCCACCCCTGAATCCACCTGGGGAACTGAGAGGACAACAAAGCACAACATGAGCTTGGATGGAGACATTTGTGTTGACTCTAACAGGCTGAATGCTGCTGCTTCACTGGGAGCTCACTGTTAGATAGAAAGTGGTCAGTGTGAAGAGGAGACGCAGCAGAAAGATGAAGACTGACAGGAAGAAAGCAGTGAACAGACTGTTGGAGCTGCTGTTAGTGGGACAGGACTTTATTCAGTCTCTGAGGACCAGATTTGACTTGATGAAGCAGAGAAACACAGTCTGAGTGTTTCTGTCACACTCACTTCATCACACAGCTCAGTTTGACAACATTTGGAAGAATTTGATAGAAGCCTTCCTTTAGTAAAAGCACCAATAAAACACCATGAAAACACCTCACTACACACAAAACTGCAGTACTGGCAAATTGGACATAAAGTCTGAAAAGTCAAAGTACTTATTGTGCAGAAAAATGTTCCCATCAGTGTCTATGGATCAATATTACTGCTGCACATGTTTAAGGCTGAGCTCATTTCAAATCCTTTCTATTGTGTTGAATCTGCAGTAATGCATCATATTCTATAAAATCATATGTTTGTAGTGGCTGTCCTGTGAGGACCACGTATCTCTAAATAAACAGCTGTTAATGAGCTCACAAACACAGGCCTACAGCTGGATTTGAAAAAGTCCATTCAATAGAAAATTAACAATCACAGCTGGATTCAAAGGCTTGAGCTCTGTGTGACATGGTTACCTGTCAGTATCTACAGGGGGATTCAAATATGAAGGAAACATGAAGGTGGTGCATTAGAAAAACTGCTGCTTTCAAGTGCAGAGCAACAAACTATTTGAACTGATCCAACTTTATTAACACAGACAAAGATTTGTGGATCAGCTGCTGTAACATTTGTAATGAGCATTAATATTAATAAGTGTGAGTGAACAGAGCTGCTGAAACAGTGAAACTCTCACTGACTGATGTTACGTGAGGCCTTGTTGGCTCATTGTTAGTTGGCTGCACTGAAACAGGAAAATCCAGCTGTTAGTCATAATGTTTGTGTTTGTAAAGCACTTTATAACTGAGGAAAGTGTGGAGGAGAGTCTGTGTGAGTCAGCTGCACCAGTGCTTCATGGTTTGGTGTTTTTAACATAAAGTCGTCCCTGTAGATGCTTTTAGTTTCAGTGTCCTTATTTTGCCCTCAGTTATTGGTTCTCACTGTCTCCAGATCAGGTTCAAACACAGAGGAGATCAGGGCTTTGCAGCTGCTCCTAAACTGTGGAACAAAACGCAACATTAGAGACCTTCAACACCCTCCATCCTCTTCCTCTTCTCCTTATCCCAGCAAACACAGAGAGACACTCACAGCACACAGAGAGGAGTGTCGGGGGAAAGGCCCCACTCAGGTGGTGGAAATGACCTCAGGAACTTGTTGCTGTGAGGCAACAATGATCAGCACCACCATACTGTTTGTTTCACTCATGGTTTCTCATTTTATGTTTTGTTTTTAATCTGTTGAATTATTTCAGGACTTTGACTCATTTAAATGTGCATCACTTTGGTCAGCAGCAGTTTCAGTAACACTTTATAACACGACCTGCAAATAAGGCACAAGTAGCCTGTAGTTACCTGTAAGTTTGTGTAACAAGTAGGTTTGTACAGAGAGAATAAAATAATTACACTGTAAGTACATTTAAGTACAGCGTCAGTCATTTTAAGTGCTGGGTTATTTCATGGGAAATTTCCAGAACAACAAACAATATTCCCTCTTTGGACTTTCCGGGCCGCGGCTCATATTATGGAGCGACTCAGCCTAACATCCTGGTATTTTATAGCAAAGGACGCTAAGAAAGGAAATCCAGCCACACTGTAGCCGACTGTCTGCATTGTAATCAGGCTGCAATGTAGGGAAGTGTCTACAAAGAAGCTCCAGCTGAAAGGATTCACAGCAGGTTAGTGTGATGACAGATAGAGGTGTAAATGTACTGACATGTAAAGAGTGTGTTGAGAAGGTGGAAGAGTGACGTGTGAGCAGCAGGATGGCTTCATGACAAGAACAAGCACTTCAGATGTACAGAGAAGGTCAGGAGGAGCTGCACTGTTTCTGTGTGCATGCAAACAATGGTTGGTGCAGTACATGTATGAGGACAGAGAGACAGTGGGAAGGTTTGCAGTAGCAGGGAAAGATGGGTTCCTGCTGGGGCTGGGATTACATCAGAATTCCACTCTAAGCCCCTTCTTGTTAGCAGTGCTGATGGACAGGCTGGCAGATGAGCTCAGGCAGGAGTCTCAGCAGCTCTGTTTGCTGAGGACATTGTGATCTGTAGTGAGAGCAGGAAGCAGGTGGGTGGAGGAGAGCCTGGAGAGGTGGAGGTATGCTCTGAAGAGAAGAGGAAGGAAAGACAGAATACATGTGTGTGTCCTCAGGCTGAGGAGTCTACAGGACAAAGATAGAGAGGAAGGCTGAGACTGATGGAAACGTGCAGAAGAGGGACGCTGGATATATCGATGCACCATGTTGAACCTGCAACTACCAAACATCAAGTGTTTGTATGGAAAACCTGAAACAGCCCAGGAAATGTGTTCATCCATAATATTTGTGTTATTAGTCTTTCTATAGTCACCTGAATACAACACAAATAACACACAAACCAACAATCAGCAGTGTTTGTGTTACGTTCAGTAACCATGAAGCACAACTGCAAACATTTAGTATCACAAGTAGCAGCTAAAGCATCAAATAAATGTTCCACCTCGTATATTTACACACAAATGTTGTGTTTATTTTTACCTGTGTGTGATTTTGATTTAAGCCTCATCATTGTTTTCCACAAATATACTGCACAGCATCATTTCCTGCTTCTGTTTTTCACACTAAATCTCTCAGTTTGAAAATAATTGGTTGTTATTGGTAGAAGTTATCAAATGAAATGAAAATGATGAACAGACTTAATAACAGGACTTCAAAAAGCTCAAATCTGGAACCTTTGCTTTGTTACTGGATTAAATGAAGACATTAACTGACCTGACATCTGATACTCTGTTTTAGTAAACCCATCTTTTCTCTACTCAGCAGTTTAGTTCTTTTATTGTTTGAATCAAAGCCTCAGGTGGGATGATGTCACTTCCTGCCAGCAGAGGAAGCAGTTGTTGTTGACGGTCGCTTTGCAGCCCACAAACTCTGCACGAGCAAGAATAAAGAGCGTAGAAGACTTCAAATCCTTTCTGTCTCACAGTGTTTTTATCAGCTGATGCTCTAAAATGTTTCCTGATAGTTCAGAGCTGAAGCTCCGCCCACATCGTTGCTTAGTTACAAATACACAAGCACATGATTGGACCTTAAATATAATCAGACATCACAGCACAGCTTTAACACAGCACTGTTTTTAAGCTGTTTAAAATATGACAAATAATATTGACAGCTTGAGTCCACAGATGTGTTTGATGTATTTAATCAGTCACAGCACCAGTGTCCCTCACAGCTGTGGATGTGTTCAGCTTCTCCTGCTGGCTTCACTTTATATACAAACATGTGTTTATTCTAAATATTACTTTCAGTTTGGTTTTATTAAGTTTACAGTTTAAAAAGTGAACTTTAGCCTTAATGAGCTGAAGCTGTAACATTGAATGAAACAAACATGTTTGATGTTATTTTTCTGTTGTTGAATATTAAATCACTTTATTACTGAATGACTGTTTCTGTCTGTCTGATGACATCACAGTCCACACTTCCTGTTACAAATCTGAGTCACTTTAGTATTTCCCACTCAGATGATGTCATTTTAATGAAAGCACTCTGCCGTCCTATCTAATCACAGTCCCAGTCTGAACCATATACTATCCACACAGCTGCTTACTGGCTTCATATTATGTGGAGCACTAAAAGCAGCCTTTCTGTCGAGCTACTGGGAATCTACAAAACCATTAAAGAGGACAAAACATTGAGAGAGTGGACTCTTACAGGTACCTGGGTGTTCACCTGAATAATAAACTGGACTGGAGCCACAACACTGATGCTCTTTACAGGAAGGGTCAGAGCAGACTTTACCTGCTGAGGCGGCTGTGGTCATTTGGAGTACAGGGAGCGCTTTTAATGACCTTCTATGACTCTGTGGTGGCATCTGTCATTTTTTACAGTGTGGTATGTTGGAGCAGCAGTTTATAGGCAGCTGAGAGGAAGAAGTTGGATAAACTCATCAGGAAGGCCAGCTCTGTTCTGGGATGCACCCTGGACCCAGTGCAGGTGGTGGGAGACAGAAGGACTCTGGCCAAAATAACATCTCTAATGGACAGAGTCTCCCACCCCATGCATGTAAATGTTGCTGAACTGCAGAGCTCCGTCAGTGACAGACTGCTGCATCCTAGATGCATGAAGGAGCGTTTCCGCAGGTCCTTCCTTCCTGCAGCTGTAAGACTGTACAATCACAACTGCTCCCAACAATCATAGAGGTTTACATCTTCGCAATAAGTTAATCAACCGATTCACACTACAACCTGGGTTTGCCTCTTATCTGTATATATTTTTTATTTAATTTAAAAACTGTACAATACTCTGTTTATAGTAACCATTGTCCATTGTAAATATGTAAGAAAAATTGTGTATGTTTCTCTTCTGTTCTGTGTCCTGTTCGTTTGTATATGTGTCTTTTTGGCTGCTGTTACAACCAAATTTCCCCTTGTGGGACAATTAAAGGATTATTCTATTCTATTCTATTCTATTCTATTCTATTCTATTCTATTCTATTCTATTCTAAAATGATTCTGTCTGTACTCGCAGCATCAGATTAGTGAAAGAAACTAAAGTACTAAAAGAATCAAACTGAGTAAACAGATTGAATTGAATGTTTCTTTCTTCTTTTAGTGACGAGCCCTGATCATGTGACCCACAGGTACAAGTTATTATGAAAAGATACCAGAAAGTCTGTCGCCAAGACAACCAAGTATGACAGTGTGAACACACAACCCTGTCACACAGCAGCATCACTGTGAGCTGCAGCATGTGCATTTAAAACACTATATTTATGAAGTTATGCTTCTATCTTACTGTCTGTAAAATATTCTGTGGAAATGACACGTCCACACTTTTTAATGGGCCCACAGTAACCAGAGATCATTAAAGCTGCACTAAGGAAACAAAGAGGAAAAACTTATAGTGTTATATCTAAGTTTGCTCTGTGACATTCATTTTGTAACACAGCTTGTGAAACTGTTGCAGTTTCATGTCACTTGCACATGGATCCTTGTAAGAAAGCTCATTTAAATGACTGTGAACAGGGCTCGGTTGTTCTGATGTGCTGGGATTTGACCACAGCCTCCTCCAGGGTTTACTGACAATGGTCCAAAGAAGAGAAGCTGTCCAGTGAGCAGCAGCTCTCTGTGTGGAAACACCTGGTTGGTGTGGATGTTTCTAGCAGGAGAAGCAAATCTGACATCATCTCAAAGCAGTTCTTCAAACATGAAAATCACTTCACTGGATTCAAAGCCACCAAGTCTGGATCCAATAGAGCAGCTGTGGCTGTGGTGGAAGTGGATATTTGCATCATGGATGTGGAGATGACACGTGTACAGTAACTGTGTAACACTATCATGTTAACATGGTGAAAATGTCTCCTTGTTAAAACTATACTACAAAGAATGAAACAGCTCTGAAGGAAAAAGGGCTCCAGCCCATTACTAACAAGGTGGACCTAATGAAGTGGCCAGTAAGTGTGGTAGTAATGGCTTGTTTGTAAAAGCCAAAAATCAAACACATGATTTTAGCTCTGTACATTCGACTGTTTGGGTCTCCAGATGATAATGAAACAGATGTATTTACATCTATAACTGCTTATTCAGTTCCTGGTGGTGGGAGGTGGATTTAGGCCGACGTTCATCAAACCTAAATGAATTATTTGTCCTAATAGTAAGAGGGCCAAATGTATTAATGAGTGCTGGAAACCTCCATGTGTGTCTGTACAGGTGGAGATCACTGGAGAAGCTGAAAGCTTTGGTGCTTTTCTACTAGTTGGGACGACTCTGTGAAAGTCTGCTGACAGTCTGAGGAAGTTTTTGGACTCTTGCTCACAAAGTAAAAGACATTTTACAAAGTGAACAGAAAAGAAACTTGTTCTGAGTGTAAGTGTTGTTTTGGATGCTGATGGATTGTTGAAGCTCATTTTTGAAGAGTTATGGATTTTTTCATGTTCTTCTTTTTTAAGTTTAATGAACACAGCTCAGCTCGTCTCCATGTTTATAAGATCACATAAGCTCACTAGCAGGAGAAGGCAAATCTGAAATGTAAAATCATCTCAAAGCAGATCAAGGAACGAAACATGAAGGTGGTGCATTAGAAAAACTGCTGCTTTCAAGTGCAGAGCAACAAACTATTTGAACTGATCCAACTTTATTAACACAGACAAAGATTTGTAGATCAGCTGCTGTTTGCTGCTATAGATATAATCCAGCTGATGTGGGAGAACTACATGTGACACTTTGATGCAGCCATGAATCTGACTGATTTCTTTCCATTTTCAAAGGTTGATGCATCAGTTAAAGTCCTTAAAAAGCTCAGAAATAAAGAGAAAGGTTGGTTAAAGCAAAGAGAGGCACTGGCAGCATTTAAGACACTAAACAAGAGAAACAGATCAGAGAACATCAGACTGAATAAGTGGAATAAAGTGAAACAGAGAACTAACGCTCCCTAAGAATGGAGCTGTCAGAGGAAGAGAGCAGCAAACTGAAAGTCTCTGTTAGCTGCAGAGCTCTGAAACTTCACACAGCTTTGGATGATAACATGGAGAAAGGATGTGGAGATTTTCACAGTTCTGCTAGAAATCATCTTCTAGTTATTGTGACTCAGATATGACTGATTATAGATGAGGACCAAAGAAGGTTTTTACTGAGATTTGAACCGACTTAGCTTAGCCTGTGTTTTAGCCACATGCTAAACAAACACATGTTCAGAAACTAGAAGATGTTACCTTTCAGATGAAGTCTCACACATGAACTTTGCTCCTACAGTTCATCTGCTGAAGCTTTTACATTTGGCTGGAAATCAAATAAAAACCAAAACAGCCACAAACATCAGACATGCTAACACTGTAACATTATTGGATGGAGCCCACTGAGACTGACCCACCATCATGAGTCTGACCTCTGACCTTTGACCTGTATCTACAGCACTGACCTCTGACTTTCAGCTCCACTTGTTTCTCCATCAGGATGTTTCCCTCCCTGCTGTAGACGGTGCAGGTGTAGGTGGAGTTGTCTCCATCTGTGGGGTATTTCAGGGTCAGACTGAGGTCTCCAGGTTCCAGTAAGTTTCTCTTCATCTTTGTTCGGTTCTTGTATTTATCGTCCTGTTCTTCAGGCTGATCAGAGCCATTCTCATACACGTGGACCTTCCTGTCGTTTTTGTCCTTCCACTCCACTTTAGCATCTTTAGGCAGACAAACTGTGGTTTTGCAGATCAGCTGGACAGACTCCACCCCTGAATCCACCCCCACCCAGGGGACTGAGAGGACAACAAAGCACAACATGAGCTGTAGGTTACTAATGGTCTCCTTATGACCTGTTACAGAGGACTTATTTCTGTGCTTGTCCTGTTAGACCTCAGTGTAGACACAACATTTTACTACGAACACTAGAACACACCAGAGTTATTAAAGGAAATTCACTGCAGTGCTTTGGATCATAACGTCTGCTGATAACACGCTGCTGGTCTGGATAAATTTCGTATAATGAAAAAACAGCTTGCACACATGCAGCCTCTGTGTCAGATCAATGCAGTGAAGCACACACACTGTTTAGTAAAGTCATGTTGTGGAGCTGTTTCACTGATCAATGACTGAGTCTGAAGGAGGTTTTCTGACTTCTGGAACAAACCTGGAAGTTTCTCTTCAGCTCTCTGTATCAGCTGTTTGTAACTCTCAACTCTTTCAGCTTCTGGAACAAGTTTGTGTGAGCCACAGTCAAGGAGCCACCAGAGGACACCTGCTAACCATCGGCATTATGGGTAGTGTAGTAGGAGACACTCACCTGGCATGAAATAGTTTTGGAAATAAAATAGAAGACCTCCAGAAACCACAAGAAGAACCAGGAAAACTAGGAAATCTTTGGCCCAGGATGGAAACCGTTCTGTGGAGAAAAACAAAGCATATTAACACCTTTGACCTCTGACCTAAACCAACAACACTGATCTCTGACCTGTGCCTACATGTCTGACCTTTGACCTGCAGCACTACTTTCTGTCTCAGGATGTCTTTGTCCTTGTAGATGGTGCAGATGTATTCTCCACTGTCTCTCTCTCTGGGGTATTTCAGGGTCAGACTGAGGTCTCCAGTTCTCAGCAGGTCTTCGTTCATATTTGTCCGGTCTCTGTAAAAACCGTCCTGTGTGTTAAGATGGTTGCCTGTCTTTGGATACACATGGACCATCATGAGTTCTCGGTCAGAGTGAGTCCACTCAACTCTGGTGTCCTCAGGCAGGTCAGGTTTTGTTTTGCAGGGCAGGATGACAGAGTCTGAACCTTCCACCACCTTCACCTCCACCTGCTGGTCTGAGAGGACAATAAACCATAGTATCAGCATCTAATTTCCTGACCACTGCTTGCCCTGCCAACCATGATAATATACAACAATATTTTTTGATTATATATATATATATATATATATTAATTAAACTGGACTTCATGAAATGCTTGCCAGAATAAAACACCAGTTAGTATGTTAGTATTGATTTTTGTAATGATGAGTTTTTCTGACACTGACTTCAGTAAATTCAGCACCTTCAGTATCATGTTACCTCAATATTCAACTCATTACTGCAACAGATCTACAAAACAGTGGCAGTTCTACAGTGGTTTTTCCTGCAATTTTTTAGCACTAGAGAAATAAGGTTCCTGATATGTTTTTGTGTGCATGGTCTCTATGTATCTCGACAGTGCTCTGGCTTCCTTCTACAGACCGAAGATGAGGTGTTCAATGTGTATAGAATAAAATGTTTTATTAGTTTATGGTTAAACGTTGTTCTCTAAAGCACATGAAGTAGTCAGCAAGACTAGAAGCTGTTATATTAAATTGTCAGTTTATTTCTATATCTGTGTTTTAGAAGTCTTCCTCTGATGACATTCTTAAAAATGAAGTAGTGTTCCTACAAGTCTCAGCACTAAATGTCATCTATCACCTTAAAATTGAAGAATTTGGGGGTTCAGTTCATGGTTTTGTGGGCGTTTGAATTTCATATTTCTGAGGTATTTTCTTCTCTTTTAGGTGAACAGAGGCTTTAAATAAAACCCAAACTTTTTGAACTCAACTGAAAATGGACCACTGTTAAAAAAATTGAAAGTTTGTCCAGATAAAGGTAAAAAGTAAAATTCAAAACACCAAACAGAGTGTTTTGTACGTCACACTTTTGTGGAAACATCCTAAACTTTTCCCAGCCACTATCTCTCTCCCTGGATTTTTTCTGGATTTTCACCAAGGAAGACATCAGGAATCCTTGGGTGAAAATCTTCTGTGTTTGATTTCTGCTGTTTCAGCTTCTTAAAGGTAGAGTTACACTGTACTGCTGACCTTTGACCTCTAGCTGTACATCTCCCACTCTTGCTTCATTTCTTCCATCGCTGATGGTGCAGGTGTATCTCCCACTGTCGGTCTTTGTTGGTTTTCTCAGACTGATGCTGAAGTCTCCAGTTTCCAGAGCATCAGGTCTCATTGACGTGCGTCTGCTGTAAAGCTGGTTTTGTCCTCTGAGATCGTCTCTTTCTTCTTGTCTCACATGGACAGATTTGGGATTGAGGTCAATGCGAGTCCATGTTACTGTGGGGTCCACAGGTGGTAAACCTGAGTACTGACAGGGCAGCAAGACAGATCTTGCTCCCTCATTCACCTCCACCACCATAGCCAGAGCATGATGGGAAACTGACAACACATAAACAGAAACAGGCTGTTAGTGTAGTTACACGTGCTCATAGTTATAAAGGAAATGTTATTGAGTGTTGCGATCCAATCATGTTAACGTTTTTTCTCAGTTCAAAGAGGACGGGAAGCACAAACCTGTGTGGTCTCCTCCTGCTGCACTTCAACACATTGAAGAGAGAGATGAAAGAAAAGCTGATGATGAGAGCAGAGAGAGGAAGGTGTACTTACCGTGCAGGAGGATCACAAACACCACAAACATCTTCATGTTCCTGTCAAACTCAGAGACTCTTTAAAAGCCCTTCAGGACATCAGCTCACAGCAGCTCTCACTTTCCTCTGCTGATCATCTACTGACACTCTCACACTGCTCACACTGTCACAGAGTTCAGCTTCACACTTTGTTAAAGCACATCTGTGGAATGAAGTCCTGCCGGCCACAGATCACTTCTGAGGAAAGAGGAGGACGTCGGCTTTCCTGCTAGTTTCACGCCCGAGCGCTCCGGTTGGAGGCGGCTGCTGCGGCCTCACCCTGACACGCACAAAGCTCCACCTTCAGTCCTGACACTGAAACATCCACTGTAGCTACAGTGATGCAGATGTGACCCTCAGCAGCTGGATTTGCTCTCCATAGATGTGTTTCCATGCAGATCACGGACATAAAGCAGCTCCAGGATGAAGAGTGTGAAAGAACTTCTTCCACTACAGTATTCATTACAGCACTGTGGCACTCCACAAACCCTCACACTGTCTCAATCCCTGTTTCCAGTTTGACTGAGAGAAGGCCTGAAGCTCAGCCAATCACAGCACAGGAAGTGATCAGCTGACACAGTGATTTGAAGCTGTCAGGGTGAGGCTGCTTCATGCAGGTGTGAAACTATGAGGAAGCTGAACGCCTCCTCTTTCCTTAGAAGTGATCTGTGGCAGTCTGCCATCATGTTTGGCTGCACACACTAAATGTGACTCACTGAAAGCTGACAGAGACAAACTCTGATTGTGTTTGTGCTGCTCACACTTTACTGGAACACACTCAGCTGTGAGAAAGTGTCACATGTGTTCAGTGTGACAAGCAAGCAAGCAAGCAATTTATTTATATAGCACTTTCAGATCAGCCCCCAGCTGAACACAAAGTGCTGTACACTTGACATGCCAAAGTGATACATTGAACATGTTAAAAAATAAGAAAAATAATAATATAAAAATAAATTATATATATATATAAATGATTATTAAAATGACATTAAAATAAATAAAATTAGCACAAATAGCAAAGACAATAATAAAATAGTATAAAAAATGATGATGAGAATTACATTTAAAACAATAAAATCAGCACATTAGATCAAAACAATAAAATCAATAAAATCGGGTCAGACTGTGTCATATGCCAAGGAGTAAAAATGGGTTTTAAGATGTGTTTTAAAAGTGGACAGTGAAGGGGCCTCTCTAATGTGCTGGGGCAGATTGTTCCACAGATTAGGAGCAGCAATAGAGAAGGCCCTGTCCCCTCTGAGCTTCCTCTTGGACCTGGGCACCTCCAGGAGCAGCTTGTCAGCTGACCTAAGAGACCTGGGGGGTGAGTAAGGATGCAGAAGCTCAGAGAGGTAAGTTGGGGCAAGACCGTTTAAACATTTAAAAACAAACATGAGAATTTTAAAATGAACTCTATGATATACAGGCAGCCAATGGAGTGAAGCCAGGATGGGAGTTATGTGCTCTCTTTTACGAGTTTAGGTTAAAAGTCGTGCAGCAGCATTTTGGACCAGCTGCAGACGAGAGAGAAGATGCTGACTAACTCCACAATACAGTGCATTACAGTAATCTAGACGACATGAAATAAAAGCATGGATTACCGTTTCAAGATGCGGCCTGGATAAAATAGGTCTTATCTTTGCCAAGCGCCTTAAATGATAAAAACTGGACTTGACAGTAGCCCTAATTTGACTGTCTAATTTAAAATCACTGTCCATCTTAAAACCCAGGTTTGTAACAACAGATTTAAAATACTCTGCCAGGGGTCCCAAATCAATAGCAGAGGGTTCACAAGGTCCACTAGGACCAAACAGAATCACCTCAGTTTTGCTTGAATTACACCTTAGAAAGTTTAGGGACATCCAAGATTTAATGTCTTCTAGACATGCTAGAAGTGGTTTAATAGAGAAGGCCTCTTTCTGCTTCAGAGGCAGATAAATCTGACAGTCGTCAGCGTAACAGTGGAAGGATATTCCATGCCTTCTGAGGATGGTTCCCAGGGGCTGTAAATATAATGAAAAAAGCAGAGGCCCTAAAATTGAGCCCTGCGGGACCCCAGACTGAAAAGTGGCAGAGGAAGACTCATACCCTAAAAAGTTAACACTAAAAGTTCTGTCACAAAGATAAGACCTAAACCATTTCAAAGCACTACCACGAATGCCTGTAAGATGGTGCAAGCGAGACGGTAAAATGTTGTGGTCTACTGTGTCAAAGGCAGCTGTTAGGTCAAGGAGGACAAGAACAACATGATTACCAGAGTCACAGGTAAGGAGGATATCATTAAAAACCTTTAAGAGTGCTGACTCCGTGCTATGAAAGTTTTTAAAACCTGATTGAAAGACCTCCAGGATACCATTCTCATTTAAAAAATCCATCAATTGGCAATGTACAATTTTCTCTAAGATTTTAGACATAAAGGACAACTTGGAGATAGGTCTGTAGTTAGCCAATACAATGTGGTCCAGGGCAGGTTTCTTAAGCAAAGGTTGTACTACCGCATGCTTAAAATTAGCAGGGACTACACCAGATATTAAACTGCTGTTTATAACACTAAGAACAGCCTGGCCTATGCTAGGAAAAATCTCCTTAAAAAACTGTGGTGGAACAGGATCATTTGGGGAACCAGAGGGCTTCAGGTGGCTGACCACATCCTCTAAATAAGAAGGGGACACAGGCTCAAACTGGTTAAAAACAGCAGAGCAAGGGATCAAGACAGAGGGGTCAGACTCAGGGGAAGAAATGAGAGCCCGCGTGGGTACAACCTTCTCAATGAAAAAACACATAAAATCATTAGACAGTTTATGAGAGGCCTCCAAACAGCCACTTTGTGGAGCATTTAAGACTGAGTCAATAGATTTAAATAACACACGTGGATTGTGACTGTTGGAGGAAATGATCTTAGAGAAGTATTTTCTTTAAGCCTCTTTGACAATATCCTGATAGAGGCGCCAGCAGTCCTTTAGGATTTGAAGAGACACCTGCAGTTTGTCCTTCTTCCATCTGCGTTCAGCTCTACGACACTCCCTCTTCATAGCCCGAGTGGCATCATTAAACCAAGCAGGGCCGGCCCGTGGCATAGGCCATATAGGCAAATGCTAAGGGCGCCGTCCATCAGGGGGCGCCACGCCAGTGCCACAAATGTTGAAAAAAAAAAAAAAAAGTTGGTACTATTATTTCTAAATACAAAAAATAATCCCACGTTAATTAAAATGCAAAGTAAAGCTTATTTAATAGAAATATTATTTGTTACAACATTACCCCCCCCCCCCACCCCCGCACGGTGCGCCCCCTCCCTTCCCGTATCATGGTTCCTTTTGGACATCACCACATCAAAAAATCAACACAAGATGTCAAAACGGCCAAAACTGTCAGGTGCCCAGGGAAGAAAAAAGAGAAAAGAAGAGGAGGAGAAACGAGAAAAAGACAGAGGTAGGTAACGTTAGCCTACATGGAATTATTTGTCTGAATGTGATAGTAACCTAAATTTTTAGCATTAAGCTAATGTTACATGATTCGCTAATTGCTAATCAATAAATAGCCAGTTAACTATTTTAACGTCAGTTAATATTGTGGAGGGGGCTAAATTGTTATGGAAAATAAAAATGTAACGTTAGGTAATTACAGTACTCCCACCTTTCTCACCATTCCTCATTTGTATTTATCTTTTAAGCAGGTGTTTTTTGTTTACATTGTTATTGCCTTCTGGTTAGCTAACGTTTACCCTGCAGGTAATAGTCACTTTTCCACCCCTGTATATATTATAGTTGTAAGCCTAGTTGTTAAAGTGCACATCATTAATGTTAATTAAGCAATATCACATGAGAGGGAATGCTGTTTTTTAATATGAGCACTGCTGTGATTCGGTCAAAGATAATATATGATATTATACTGTTACTTTGCATTCTGCTATTCAGCATTTCACTGTAATGATGACAATAAATTGAATCTACTCTAATTTGCATATCAGTTAACATCATACATATATCTCTTTGGTTTTTCATTTATATTATATCATTTCATTTTATTCCTGGAATCATATGTTTTTATTATTAGACTTTAATACTCAGTGGTGTCACATACTCCTCTCTTCAGATGCACTGTTGAAGTTTCTAAATCCCACCCCTGGGCCATCTACCACATCTACCGCTGCTGCCTCCACTTCAGCAGCACAACCCAGCCATGATGCAGCAGCATCAAGCGGTCTTCCTGTTGCCTCCACCTCAGCAGCACAACCCAGCCGTGATGCAGCAGCATCAAGCGGTCCTCCTGCTGCACCAATAGACCCTGCTGACTGGCCTTCTGCTTTAACTGAAAAGGTACGAACAGAGTTAGTTCACAGAGGTCCATTTGTAATTGATAGTGACTTCACATTCCCGAAACAGAAAGACGGACGAAGGTGTCAGCATGATTATTTTAACAGACTCTTAATCAATGGGGAAAAGGTGAGAAGAACCTGGCTTATGTATTCGAAAAAAGAGGATAGCTTGCACTGCTTCTGCTGCAAAATGTTTTCCAAGAGAGATTACAAACTGAGTAGGAAAGGTCTGAAGGACTGGAAAAATGCCAACCACTTGCTCAAGGTCCATGAGGATAGCCAGGAGCATAATGCTCACATGGCAACATGGAAGGACTTGGAGGTCCGTTTTGCGAAAGGACTCACAATAGATAAACAAGAGATGGCACTTGCTGAGGCTGAGAGAAAAAGGTGGCGTGAAGTTCTACATCGTTTGGTGGCAATAATTCAGTCCTTAGCTGAAAGAAACATGGCTTTCAGGGGGTCCACAGACACATTAAATAACCCAGACAATGGCAATTTTCTGAAAGAAGTGGAGCTTATGGCCAAATTTGATCCAGTGATGAAGCAGCATGTCAGTAGAGTAGAAAGTGGAGCTGGCAGTCACATACATTATCTGGGAAAAACAATCCAAAATGAACTGATTGACACCATCAGTTCAAGAATAATAAAACGCATTGTGGAAGATATCAAAACATCAAAGTATTTCTCCATCATTTTAGATTGCACACCTGATCTGAGTCATAAGGAACAGCTCTCTGTCATAGTCAGGATAGTGTCACAAGAAGACATACCACAAGTTAAAGAGCATTTCCTGGGCTTTCTTGTTGCAGAGGAATCAACAGGAGATCATTTGTCAACTCTCATCCTAAAACGGATTAGAGGAGCTTAACATTCCTTTTGAAGACTGCAGAGGACAGTCCTATGACAATGGGGCCAACATGAAGAGAAAAAATAAAGGTGTTCAGGCAAGGTTGCTTCAGCTAAACTCAAGAGCTTTTTTGGTCCCATGTGGTGCCCACACTTTAAATCTGGTAGTAGCTGATGCTGCAAAAAGCTCACCAGATGCCCTTGGCTACTTTGGGCATTTAGCAAAATTATTCAAGCTCTTCTCAGCCTCCACCCACAGGTGGGGTGTTCTCCTGAAACATGTGAAAACCACCTTGAAATCATGGGCTGAGACCAGATGGGAAAGCAGGATAAAAAGCATTGAGGCAGTCAGATATCAGGCTCGGCAAGTCAGAGAGGCTCTTCTGGAGTTGAGGGAAACAGCTACAGACCATGTGGTCAGAGTTGAAGCCCAGTCATTGGCTGAGGAGATTGGATCCTATCGTTTTTGCATTTGTACAGCCATCTGGTATGACATTCTCAGCAAGATCCAGTATGTGAGTAAACTCATGCAGTCGCCCTCCATGCAGCTAGATGTGGCTGTCGACTTGCTGAAGAAAACCAAAGATTCCCTCACCAGCTACAGAAACACTGGATTTTCTGATGCACAGACAACGGCAAAGGAGATGTGTGAAGAAATGAATGTGGAGGCTGAACTCAAACAAAAGAATAATCCTTTAATAGAATAGAATAATCCTTTAATTGTCCCACAAGGGGAAATTTAAGAAACCACCAAAAGGTACTTCGGTTATGAGTCTCCAGATGAGCCCATACAAGATGCACTTAAAAAAATGGAAACCACATTTTTTTATGTGGTAGTGGATACAGCCATCTCTTCACTTGATGAGAGATTTCAGAACCTTGGAGAGGTGAATGACAAGTTTGGAGTACTCCTCAATTTCCACAACTTACAAAAAGAAGAGCTGCTACAGCAGTGCCAAACACTGAGTACTACTCTGACCCATGACAGCCAGCCGGACATTAATGGCACAGAACTTGCAATGGAAATGCAGAATTTCCCACCATTGCCATCAAAGAACAAATGACAAACATGGAACTCTTGACCTTCCTGCATGAGAAGAAGCTGGCAGAAATTTACCCCAACATGTGGGTTGCTCTGAGAATCTTTGCCACTCTTCCTGTTACAGTGGCTGCTGCTGAAAGAAGCTTCTCTAAGCTCAAACTCATTAAAACCTACCTGAGATCTACTATGATGCAAGAACGTCTCAGTGGACTTTCCATCATAAGCATAAATCATGTGGTCTCAAATCAGTTGTCATATGGTGATGTTGTAGATGACTTTGCTGCAAGAAAGACTAGGAGAGTAAGGCTGTAGCAGGTGATGTGAGGTTGATGAGGGGGTGGTGTACAGTAATTTGTAAGTCATTCTAGTTAATGCAGTATTAAAAAGCACTACTAGAGAACTCTGTAGGATCCCCTTTTTTGTAATATAGTTGTTAAAGTCATACTGATTTATTTAATATCTTGTTTTGTGCAGTGCCTTATTTATATTGTATTTTTAATTTATTTTCTCCAACTTGTTGACATGTTTTATTGTGTTTATGTATGTAAAATTTATTGTATTTCATATATTCATTTTTTATTTTTTGTATTCATTTATTTATTCATATATTTTTTTATCTTGTTAATTATTCTGATTGTGAATTTGCTTTCTTTAAGTAAAAAAAAAAAAAGGTCAAATACAAAGTGTTAAGGGTCCGAAATTGAGGACGAGAGTAAAACAATGATGGTCCAGAAGAGGTCGATCAAACAATTGATTATAATGAATACACGCCGCATGGGGAGGTGTAAACTGCAAAATATCAGTTGTACATCTTCGTCCCAAAATACACTTCAGATTGCTTTTATAACATCAGGGTATTATAACGCCCCCTCTTGCGTTTACAGTCACATAATTTGTATCTTAAGAACATTATTTGCCTCCTCTACAGATAATGATCAATTCTAAGAGATAAATGCAGACACAGAAGTTCCCCTTTCTGGCATCCTCTTCCGAATATGGTGATGATCTCAGGCCTTTGAGGTCCCCATGGACTGGTCCTCTCCTTCCGTCACCTGTTACCAAGTAAACTCTAGTGCAACATGTTTGCTGAATACATTCAGGCCTTTGCTCAGCTACTATTTTACTGTAACAATATACTCAGCATATAAGCTTTTAAGATGATAGATTTAACTCAACGATTTAAAGTGGTTATAACTGCACCTGTAATAAACATGTTAATATGTGATTATGATAACACCTGTAATACAAATTATACCATAATGCCAACAGCTTCAATAAATGCTTTGATGAATGATAATTAATGATAATTAATGCAACGATAAAGATGATGGTTATGTAAAATAATCCCTGTAATTCTATTCGGTTTCTTGTGAGTACATACACTACACTGCCGATGTAGGGGGGCGCCACCTAAAATCTTTCCTAGGGCGCCAGATTGGTTAGGGCTGGGCCTGAAACCAAGGATCAGTTTTAGCCTTGGGCTTCCTGGTTTTTACTGGTGCCACAGAGTCCAGAATAGTAAGGCAAGAATATTGAAACCAGGAGCTGAGGTTCTCTGTGTCCAAGGGAGTACGATCGGCGGGGATAGACAGCTGGTTAAAAGCAGTTGCGAACTGGGCAGCAGTGGAAGGGTTAATAATCCGACAGCGGCGAACAGGAGCGCTGGTTTCAATTGTACTGCGTGAAAACACAGCATCGAATAATACAGCCATATGGTCAGAGAAAGCAGTGTCAGTCACTTCCACATTAGACACAGGTAGACTATGTGACAAGACCAGGTCTAGTGTGTGTCCGTGTTCATGTGTGGGACCAGGTACGGACTGGACCAGATTAAAAGAGTCAATGAGGCTTAAAAACTCCTTCACCAGAGGTTTATCAGGGCAACAGACATGGATATTAAAATCTCCCACAATAAGAACGTGATCGTAGTTGGGCATAATCCCAGCTGGAAATTCTGCAAAGTCATTTATGAAATTCTTATTGTATTTAGGGGGACGATAAATAACAGCAAAGAGCACAGAGTTAGAGCGGTTAACTTCAAAACACGTGAGCTCAAAGCTGGAAAACGAGGGCTGTAAAACACACTGTTTACATTTAAAATCCTTTTTAAAAACAACCGCCGTACCTCCTCCTCTCCCTGATGTCCTTGGTGTGTTAAAATAGGAACAACCCGCTGGTAAAAGTTCAGATAAAGTACTGGACTCACCAGTATTAAGCCAAGTCTCCGTGACACACATGAAGTCTAGTTTCCAGGAGATGAATGACTCGTTCAGAATAAAAGATTTGTTCACCAGCGATCTGGCGTTTACCAGCCCAATCCTGACAGGAGCCGGGGATGAGGTAAAAGCCCCAGCGGCACAGGGAGTCCGACACAGCGGCCTCAGGTTGCGGAGGTTTGCCCGGCGCACGTTGAGCTGAGGAGGACAGGGGTCACGGAGGAGCGGCGCGTCATCCTGGCAGACCACGGGGATGAGGCAGGAATCCACGGGGTCCACGAAACGTCGGTGCACAAAAACTCCAGGAAATAATCTCTGTATTCCTTTGACGGTAGTGGGATGGTGCGCTAAAGAGATCTTGAGTTTAACTAGCCGACCACTGCGCCTACCCCGACGTCTTCGCCGGGGAGGTAGCATGACTGCACGGCATAGGCAAGTTGGGATATGTGACAGCAGCGGACACCATGAATTCTGACCTCCGTTAGAAAATGGAGCTGTATTTTGTCCAGAACTTCGGAGGTTCAGAAGTGATTGGCGATCGTACACCAGTAATGACCCGATTTCTTGAGTGACACACGACAGGAGCAATATAAAAACAAACAAAACTGACAGCGACAGACGACAGGCAGATGCAGGTGAAACTCTGCAGGGACCTGAGCGTGTGCTGCTCTCTGGTATCTCTCTGAATAATGTTGACATGCTTGATGTTCTTGTCTGTGGTCACGAGGATCTTATCTTCCATCCCTGCTTCTGTTTCCTGCTCACAAACCTGCATCCATCTCAGCATCTAAACTCAGAGTCAGCAGCAGCTTCTTAGCTGTCTCTGCCCTCATAGCCCTGATCTCAGGGACTCTTAGATCATTTCAACATGTACATGGAAATCTGTCCTTGATGACATCGCCCCTTTGAAGGTGAATCATCAAAAATGTAATGCCCTCCATGGCTCAGTGATCACAGCAGAGATATAAAAACACAAAACAGAAGAGCTGAGAGGAACTGGGAGAAAGATGAACAACCCCAGAGTTTTATTCCAGGTAATAAGACCTCCTGGATCCTGTCTGAGCTCATTTTTATCTCAAACTTTGAAAAGTCTGCTGCTTCTTCACATGAGCAGCAGAAATATTTCTAAAAATCTCTCAGGTTTGTTTCCCACAGCACAGAAACAGCTCTGATCTCTGCTGATTCTTCTGGATCTCAGTTCTGGATCTAATGTGCTCCACCATGATATCCTTCCTTTTTTCTCTCCTTGTTATCATTCAGATCATTTTCTGTGTTAATTTGATTTGATTTGATATACCTTTATTAATCCCACAAGGGGAAATTTAATGGGAGTATCCTCCTCATCCTCAGCCTCCCTCTCATGTGGAGTTCATCAGGGCTCAGTTCTTAGCCCCATTTTATTCTGCCTCTCCTTCCATCAGCTCAGATGTAAATACTGTTGTTTCCACTGTTATTGGAATGATACACAGCTGTATGTTGCACTGATGGCGCTAAACATGTTTAAAAACCTCACTTTAAGCACTTATTTCTTAAATCCAGCTTCACAGACAGAGTTACATCTATGAGCAGGTCTCAGTGCTGTAAATGAGCCTTTATGTGTGTCAGGTTTCATGTCCCCTTTAAGAAATAAAACAAATATCACAAATTAATATTTGAGGCAGGCTTGAAAAAGTCCTCCATCATCTCATCATTTTTGGACTGTTGCACTTCTCTCTACTCGGCTCTCAGCCAAGTGTCCTCCAGCTCATCCACGGTTAATCTGACAGATTTTTAACAAACGGAAAGAGACGAGTCCTCATCAGTCCATCCTCACAGCACAGGCAGCCTGTTCGATACAGACCTGACTTTAAACTTTTATTCATCACTTTTAAAGCCTCACATCAGCTCGTTCCTCCACTTCTTCTGGACTTCCTGTCTCTTCCTTTTTTTATCTGTGAGTTGTTAAAATGTTGAATGTTTCTGTCGTTCTGTCTGCTGGTTTCTGTAAATGTGTCTAAACTTGATCTTTACCTGACAGTGACTCATGGAGTCTCTGTCTGTGTGTCCTCAGTTTCCCAGCATGCCTCAGCTGTGGAGTCGTATGAGGGGGTCGTCCTGTCAGGGTGACATTTCTAGATTGTTTGACCCCTCTGTGGTGTGGAGTCGCTCCGACCTCAATCCTCCAACCGTCCACCAGCGTCAGGTTCAAGGAGACGAACTGAAAGATCAAAACCAGCGTTACAGCGGCCGAACATCCATGAAGACTGACACTCTGCAGACTGGAGACCTCAGCCTGAACCTGACCAACCTCCAACTGTCTGACAGCGCCACCTACACCTGCTCCATCAGAGATGAGATGATAGGACAAATTCGAATGACAGACATACAGCTGCAGGTCAAAGGTCAACAACAAACACCTGTTATAGATACATCTGACATCACTCAGATAAAACTTTGTTTTTCAAACTTAACAGAGCAACCATGTCGGCTCCATAAATTAATATTTAGGCCTATTCATTAATTCTATTAATGACACTAATTCAGAGGTCAAAGGTCATGTTGTTGTTTGTGTTTCTCCACAGAACGGTTTCCATCCTGGGCCAAAGCTCTCCTGGTTCTCCTGGTTCTTCTTGTGGTTTCTGGAGGTCTTTTATTTCATTTCCGGCACTATTTCATGTCAGGTGAGTGTCTCCTACTACACTACCCATAATGCCGATGGTCAGCAGGTGTCCTCTGGTGGCTCCTTGACTGTGGCTCACACAAACTTGTTCCAGAAGCTGAAAGAGTTGAGAGTTACAAACAGCTGATACAGAGAGCTGAAGAGAAACTTCCAGGTTTGTTCCAGAAGTCAGAAAACCTCCTTCAGACTCAGTCATTGATCAGTGAAACAGCTCCACAACATGACTTTACTAAACAGTGTGTGTGCTTCACTGCATTGATCTGACACAGAGGCTGCATGTGTGCAAGCTGTTCTTCTTCTGTGGTGGTAAACAGCAGGCTGACATGGAAACATGTGCTGACAGTAAATGTTGAGGCGCAGCACAGAAATAAGTTTACTGTAAGGAGCCATCAGAGGATCATTATCAACTTTTACTACAGCTCATGTTGTGCTTTGTTGTCCTCTCAGGTTACAAGGTGGAGGTGGAGTCAGGGGTGGAGTCTGTCTTGCTGCCCTGTCAAGCCATAGTTTGCCTGCCTAAATATGCTAAAGTGGAGTGGATGGACAGAGACGACAGGAAGGTCCACGTATATGAGAACGGCTCTGACCAGCCTGAAGAACAGGACGATAAATACAAGAACCGAACAAAGATGAAGAGAAACTTACTGGAACCTGGAGACCTCAGTCTGACCCTGAAATACCCCACAGATGGAGACAACTACACCTACACCTGCACCGTCTACAGCAGGGAGGGAAACATCCTGCTGAAGAGAAAGGTGGAGCTGAAAGTCAGAGGTCAGTGCTGTAGATACAGGTCAAAGGTAATGTAGGAGTTTATTCTCTTAAAGCTTTTAGTTTGAATCTATTTTCAGTTCAAATAAAATAAATTCTTTGATGTTTTGATCTAAAAGCCAAAAATGTCAGGCGGAGCAACTGTGTGTTTAAATGAACAGACTAAGAAGACCATTAAAAATGATCCTAACTTCACATTAAAAGCCTCTGGCATGATTTGAGTTTGGATCAAATCAATAGTTTTGTTACTTTAGTCCAAATCAATGTAAATGTATAAATATCAATAGTTTTAAAGCTGCTGAGATCATTCAAACACTTTGATCCAGTCATTTGGATGTTGTCACATGTCAGGGTGGAGCCGCCATAAATATGAGGCTTTTATTGTGAAGTGAAAATGATGAGTGTGATGATCCAGA
The DNA here is from genome assembly GCF_036321145.2 of Pelmatolapia mariae. Classification (NCBI taxonomy): domain Eukaryota; kingdom Metazoa; phylum Chordata; class Actinopteri; order Cichliformes; family Cichlidae; genus Pelmatolapia; species Pelmatolapia mariae. Next base: position 18,665,584 of record NC_086229.1, on the reverse strand, counting down.
TGTTAGTGTGATTGAGAGTGAATGAAAGTGAGTGATGGAGGCAGCAGGAAACTAACAGGCTGTTTGTTCTGAGAGGTCACATGACTGTTTGTCTCAGCAGAGTCTGATGGACTTGATGAGACCATGAGAGCGGCTTCAGTTCCTCATCAGAAAGAGTCTGACAGAAGCTCCTCCCTCTATACCCCAGTAGACTTCTATTAGACTGCTCCAGATTCCTGAGAGTTCACACAGAAAACTTTACAAACAGCCAAAGAAAAACTATTGAAAAGGCTTCAAGATCACAAAGAGCTCTTTCACAGCACATATGAGCCATTAAGAAGTGCACATTTGTGTTTTCCATAGTCCATCATCCAATAATATCAAAGGACAAACTGTGAGGTAAAAAGCCTTCGGCTCTTTGTGAATGAAGCAAAAAGACTTTGGTCCTGAGAGATGGTTCAAAACACAATTCAGGCCTACCAAAGTATTATTGGTGCCAAACACATGAAGCCTTCAACTTTGTATTTGTCCAGTCAGTGTGGCAATAGAAGTCACTGTGAGGATTTTCAATGTGCTATCAAAGAGCATCCAAACAATTTTCCTTTATTGTGAAATTCCTCACCATGGTAACTGAACATATCAGCTGGTCTGCAGCAGGTTATGTTCAGAGTTTGAGGCTCAAATTGGCTCAAAGTGTCCCATTTTCACTGATTGTTTCCCGACGACATGCTTCAAGTGTGATATGGATCCTCTGCTGAAGGAATCTGCTTTCTATCCACAACCTGTTGATCCGTATCTGAGTAACAGCAGCGCAGGAAGCCCTGCAGTTATAGAAAAACTGTCTGAGTCGCATTGTTGCTGCAATTTACCTGCAACTGCTGATGAAGAAAAAGTCTCAATGTGTTTGTGTTTGGTCCTAATCTGCTGCCAAGTCTGTTTGACACTGCTGGATTTCCAGCTGATAGATGACAGATTAGAAACTGATCAGTCTATTGATCACACAATATTCCATCAATAGAATTGATTTGACTTTGATTTGTGTAACAAAGTGATTTCCACGTCTCCTTCATGATGTGACAGTGTCAGAGCTGAATGCACTTGTAGAGTATCATGTTTTTATGGCTCACATTTAAAGTGTTCCAGCTCTACATCTACACCACCCGCCCGACATCTACACCACCCGCCTGACATCTACACCACCCGCCTTACCCGCAAAGCCATCACAATTGTCAACGATGCAACCCACCCCGCGCACTGTCTGTTCAGCCTCCTGCCCTCCGGAAAAAGATACAGAAGTCTCCGCTCCCGCACTACCAGGCTCACCAACAGCTTCATCCACCAGGCTGTGAGACTGCTGAACTCTCTCCCCTCCCGGCTCCCAGCCAGCAGAACCACCAGACTGGCAGGAGTATAGGAAGACAGACTGGACCCTACCCCCCCCCCCCCCACACACACACACTCCACAACAAGGAAACACTCTCTACATTCCTGACTGGAAACGACTACCTCTGCATTACAATTGCACACACCTGATGCCTTATATTTTTTGTATTTTTAGTATTTTCTTTAGCACTATTTATATTGTTTATATTACTATTACTGCTGCTACAGTCTTATGCTGCATTAAAACAAAAACACTTACCAACCACAACCTGGGACTACGTCAAGTGAACTAGTACACTACTTTCCAGGGCGCACTGTGGAACACTTTATTATATGTTATATGTTATGTGTAGGTCCTGTCTTGTTATATTCTGTATGTTACCTAAATGTTGTGCATCTGCACTTTATTGTTGTCTATGTCTACGCATGGGACAGTGTGAAACGTAATTTCAATTCCTTTGTATGGCAAGTACATCTGAAGAAATTGACAAATAAAACTGACTTTGACTCTTTGACTTTGACTAATGTACAGCTGTCATATTAGAAATAGAAGCAGCTCTGATTTTAGTGCTCAAATAAATCTATGAAGTTATGAATTCACACATGAACAGTTTTCTGCAGCGTTCCTCTCGGCCTTATTTGCAGCTCCACTCTTGTTTTTGCTCTAATAATTATTTCTCTCCATGAGCTGTTTCTCTGCCTGAAGGAGGCGCCACTCCATCGCTTCATTTAGTGCAGAACAAGAGTCACATGATGCTGCTCTGTCAACACCAATCACACTTTGTACAGCTCATGTTGTGTTTGTTGTCCTCTCAGTCTGTCAGGTGGAGGTGGAGGAGGGGGCGGAGTCTGTCCAGCTGCCCTTCAAAACGATAGGTGACCTACCTGGAGATGCTGAAATGGAGTGGAAACGCATTAAACCAGAACCATGAATTATGGCCCACGTGTATGCAAATGGCTATGACCAGCCTTACAGGCAGCACCAGGTTTACAGAGACCGAACGAAGATGAACAAAGACCTGCTGAAAACTGGAGACCTCAGTCTGACCCTGAAACACCCCACAGATGGAGACAGTGGAGAATACGTCGGTAGAGTTGACAAAAAGGAGGGAAACGGTTGGAAGATGTACCGAAGGAAAACAGTGCTGCTCAAAGTCAAAGGTTTGTGTATCTGTGTGTTTGTTCAAGTGTGTGTGTGTGTGTGTGTGTGTGTGTGTGTGTCTGACTGTGTTGTGTCTCCTCTGCAGGGAGAGTTCAGGTCCAGGATCAAACAGGGGACATCAGGAACAGAAGCAGCTCCATTGATCCGACTCCTCTGATGGCTGATCAATCAGTTTGATCTGTGTGTTCTTTGATTATTGATCAGTGATGTCAGAGTGGAGTCAGTGTGATGTTGTTGTTGTGTGTTTGAGACTTTTAGTGTCCATGAAGGTCTCTGCTGCCGTAGATCCTCTGAACTGTGACAGAGGTCTCACTCTGGAGGAAACTCTCAGCACTTTCCAGCAGCTCCTCCATCATGGAGGACGTTCCCTCACTGTAACAGGTGGAGGAGAGAGGAGAGGAAGCACAGGTGGATCCTCCTACAAACCACATGATCACCTGACCAGAGGGTGATCGTCTGATCCTGGAAACCTTTCACTTTCCTTCCTTGCTGTCTCCGTCTGTCTCTCACTTTCACATTGGTTGGTTCCTCTCTGAATCTCTCCTCTTATCTGTGAACATTCATGAGGAAAAAGCAGAATCAGTTCAGGCTTCGCTCTCACAGGATTTTAATGTTTGTGCTCAGAGTCTTTTCAATGAGCTCCATCTTTTTCCTGGAATCATCAGAGCTTTGTAAAAACAGGAGAAAGAAATGTGCCAGTTTATTAAACACGTCTCATTTCAACTTCCCGATGAAAGTGTCGCTTTGAAGTCAAAATCTGAATCCAAGACTGAGCTGTGTTTTTGTTTCTGCAAAGTTCTTCCACAAACTCAGGTTTTCAAACAGCTGTGACAGCTGCCTCTGTGTGTCAGTAAGTCTTTGAGCTTCTTTATCATAATATCAGCAGCCTTAAAAATAAAGACGACTGATGTGGACGATTATCAGTAATCAATGAGACCGATCACTGATACCTGGAGGTGACACACATTTAGAAACAAATCAAATCCAGCAAAGAAAATGTATTTTTCTGTTGTGGCAGAAACGGTTGGTTTTAAATATCTGATGATGTTTAAGTTCATGCAGCTGTTACACATCTGTACTCACAGCCAGCTGTAGTGCTCAGGCCTGCTTAGCCTCTAATCTGCTGGCAGAGAGCTAATAATCTACTAATAATCTCACTCATACGTTACAGGATGACTGACAGTGAACATCACAGCAGTTGTGTTACTGAGATATAACAGGGCAGCACTAACCATGAATGTGCATCAGACCAACTCACCAGAGGAGTTTGTGTGATCACAATAACTCCTGGACACAGCTTCAAAGTGACTCCTCACTCTGACAGCACATTACACTCATCAGTTTCACTCACACACATTTTTATAAACTCATCATAACTACTTTGAAACAAAGTTCCAGCACACAGAGGAAAATCCACAGCTGCAGTGTGTGGCTGCCACGCCCACATCAACGTCACCGTGGCGTGTTCACTGACCATTAAACAGTAGGAAATGTCACTCAGCAATGAGACCTGGGTCACGCTGACATCATGGTTGTGTTCTGTGTCCATATGAGTTTGAATCTGCTTCAGTGAGGAGAACATCACAGTCCACGCTTCCTTCAAACAGTCCACAGACCCGTCAGGTCTGAGCGTCGGGGACATTTCACGCTTTTTGAAATCAGCTCTCAGGATTACAGCAGCTCATGGATGTCATCAGTTTCCTGTTCTGGTGAGTTCACAGCAAACAAAGTTCCTCCTCGTGTTCCTCTGTGAATCAAGTCGTGCTGGAATATTTGACAATATTCCCACAGTAATGATGTCATTTCTACAGGAATCGGTTTTATAGAAAAATCCTGATATCTGACAGCTCATGGGAAGCACCAAAGGGAGGAGGCCAGATATGATAGCTTAGCAAAAATGTTCTTTAACAAAAGTAAAATAAGCAAACTCATGTAGCTCAGTGAAGTCAGCGGGATGTGCAGTGTCTGGATCTGTGACATGGACTGAAAGAAACCATAACACAAACCAAACAGCCAAAATCAAACTCCCGGGGCCCGTTCTTCGTACCTCGCTAAGTAAGTTAGCCGGATTTGAATGTTGACGATTTCGCGTGATCTTGGATCGTTCGGTTCTCCAAAGCTCATCTGGGACTTGCTGTCATAGCAACAGATCCGTAAGCGTAAACCTGCTCGGGAGCAGGTTTACTTTATGTAAACAGGATTAGATCGCGGCCACTCAGGTATGTCCGCTGCATTTATACGACAGCAACAGCGATATTTCTCCACTGTTTTACCATAAATAAATATTATCAATGTAACTAAAGATAATGCAGTATTTGATTCTTTTATTGATTTCATACAGATACATTCAGGTCATTTCCGAAAAAAGGGAAATGTATTATTAATCATTCTATTACATGTATTTGATTATGTCAGATGTAATTCATATTTTAGAGTAGTAATAGTAAATTACTTCGTGTAATCAAGATGAGAGACCACGGCTATGAAAGCGAAGGTGGATTTGGGAAGTCTGTCGCAGCCATGTCCTGTCCATTTGTACGCGAGCAACCCATTGCTGAAGGTGCAAGATTGATAAGGAGGGTTTTCAGAATTCAGCGTATATTGCGGGATAGACAGGATCCTTTAGCTCAGCGCGACGGTGTGCTCATAGAGAGATATCGATTCTCCCGTGAGGGTATTATTTCCTTTCTTTCTCCCTATCTATCTATCTATCTATCTATATATCTATATATATATATATAGATATATATATATATACCAGGGCACCCTGACGACAAGTGGGCTACTGGAACACGAAGGCATCGGTGGGCAAGAGATGAAAACAGGGCGTTGTTGGAATGCTACTACGTAAGTAACCCTGGCGGAAGGGGTTACATGAATAGGATGAGGGACCTATGGATTCTTCGATACCCAACATCCACAATGACGGCGAAACAACTAGTAGCTCAGTGTTCCAACATTCGAAAGAAGGGACTGCTCTCACAGCTAGAGATTGACGAGGTACAACATAAATGCTACGGCAAGGAGGAGTCAGGACGCCAGGTCAGGGGGGAGATATCATCACCCCCACCCGAGATTGGGTACATAGCCCCAAGTGCGATAGGAGAAGGATCGTTGAGTGCGAGAGGAACTGACCTGAAAGATAGGATCATGGCCAAGCTTGAAACCTGCATCCCCCGTAGCCGGTTACCAAGATTACGTGAAGTACCCTCAGAAGGTCTGCTAGATGATGTTAATGCAGCACTACGGACGATACCTACAACCACGATTACCGATACTAACAAGCTGATCTACAGTACGGCAGCAGTGATCAGTGAGATGCTTGGCTACAAGTTGAACAGCCACAAGGGGCAGTACCCTCCATGGAGAAGGAGGCTAGAGGGCAAGATCAAAGTAGCACGAAGGGAGGTTATCCAACTAACGGAGTTGCAGAAAGGCGCGACAAAGAGGGTGCATAAGAAATACAGCAATCTGTCCATACCTGAGGCCTTGGAAACTGCCAAGCAAAGACTCACAGCCTTGGCCAGCCGCTTGAAGAGGTACACCAGAGAGATAGAAGGCAGGAGAATAAACCAGCTGTTCTCCACAGAACCAGCAAAGGTGTACAGTCAGTGGCAAGGGAACAATAACAGAACAGCACCACCAAGGCTGGAGACGGAGCAATACTGGAAGAGCATATGGGAGAAAGACGCAACCCATAACGGCAATGCTCAGTGGCTAGTGGATCTGAGGGCAGACCATAGCGACCTCCCTGAACAGGGTCCAGTAACCATCACAGTGGCAGACATCCAAGAAAGGGTCTCCAGTATGAAGAGTTGGACAGCACCAGGGCCCGACATGGTTCACGCCTACTGGCTGAAGAAGCTGACTGCACTCCACGAGCGTCTGGCAGCACAAATGAACCAGCTGCTAGTTAACGAGACACACCCGGAATGGCTAACCGAAGGTCGGACGGTCCTGATCCCCAAGGACCCCAAGAAAGGACCGGTCCCATCCAACTACCGACCAATAACCTGCCTCAGTACTACATGGAAGCTCCTGTCAGGCATCATATCGGCTAAGATGAACAGGCACAGGTCAATACATGAGCGGGGCACAGAAAGGGATTGGCAAGAATACCAGAGGCGCAAAACACCAGCTACTGGTAGACAGAACAGTCAGCCGAGACTGCAAGACCAGACTAACCAACCTGTGCACAGCCTGGATTGATTACAAGAAGGCCTATGACTCAATGCCCCACAGCTGGATACTGGAATGCCTAGAATTGTACAAGATCAACAGGACCCTAAGAGCCTTCATCAGGAACTCAATGGGGATGTGGCGTACAACACTAGAGGCCAACTCCAAGCCCATAGCACAAGTCACCATCAAGTGCGGGATCTACCAAGGAGATGCTCTGTCCCCACTGCTGTTCTGCATAGGCCTGAACCCCCTCAGTGAGATCATTAACAAGACTGGCTACGGATACCGACTACGGAACGGTGCAGTTGTCAGCCACCTCCTGTACATGGATGACATCAAGCTGTATGCCAAGAGTGAACGAGACATCGATTCACTGATCCACGCCACCAGGATATACAGCAATGACATTGGAATGTCATTCGGACTGGAGAAGTGTAGTCGGATGGTAACAAAGAGAGGGAAGGTAGTCAGAACTGAGGGGATTGAACTACCAGAAGGCAACATTGCAGACATAGAGGACAGTTACAAGTACCTGGGGATCCCGCAAGCGAATGGGAACCACGAAGAGGCCGCTAGGAAAGCTGCAACCACCAAGTACCTGCAGAGGGTCAGGCAAGTCCTGAGGAGTCAGCTGAATGGTAAGAACAAGATCCGGGCCATCAACACCTACGCCCTGCCCGTGATCAGGTACCCTGCTGGGGTAATAGGCTGGCCAAAGGAGGAGATAGAAGCCACTGACATAAAGACAAGAAAGCTCCTTACCATGCATGGAGGGTTTCACCCCAAGTCCAGCACCCTGAGGCTATACGCTAAGCGGAAGGAAGGGGGCCGGGGACTGGTGAGTGTCAGCACCACAGTCCAGGATGAGACAAGAAACATCCATGAATACATCACGAAGATGGCCCCAACTGACAGCGTGCTCAGTGAATACCTCAGGCAACAGAAACCCAAGAAAGAGGAGGAAGGCGAGGAACCATCATGGAAGCACAGGCCTCTGCACGGTATGTACCACCGGCAGATAGAGGCGGTGGCTGATATCCAGAAATCCTACCAGTGGCTGGACAAAGCTGGACTGAAAGACAGCACAGAGGCACTAATCATGGCAGCACAAGAACAAGCTCTGAGTACAAGATCCATAGAGGCTGGGGTCTATCACACCAGGCAAGACCCCAGGTGCAGGCTGTGTAAAGATGCCCCAGAGACAATCCAGCACATAACAGCAGGGTGCAAGATGCTAGCAGGCAAGGCATACATGGAACGCCATAACCAAGTGGCGGGCATAGTGTACAGGAACATCTGTGCCGGGTATAACCTGGAAGTCCCGAGGTCAAAATGGGAGATGCCCCCAAGGGTGATGGAGAATGACCGAGCTAAGATCCTGTGGGACTTCCAGATGCAGATGGACAAAATGGTGGTGGCTAACCAACCGGACATAGTGGTGGTAGACAAACAGAAGAAGACGGCCGTAGTGATCGATGTAGCGGTTCCGAATGACAGCAATATCAGGAAGAAGGAACACGAAAAGCTGGAGAAATACCAAGGGCTCAGAGAAGAGCTCGAGAGGATGTGGAGGGTGAAGGTAACGGTGGTCCCCGTGGTAATCGGAGCACTAGGTGCGGTGACTCCCAAGCTAGGCGAGTGGCTCCAGCAGATCCCGGGAACAACATCGGAGATCTCTGTCCAGAAGAGCGCAGTCCTGGGAACAGCTAAGATACTGCGCAGGACCCTCAAGCTCCCAGGCCTCTGGTAGAGGACCCGAGCTTGAAGGATAAACCGCCCGCAGGGGCGAGATGGGTGTTTATATATATATATATATATATATATATAGATAGATAGATGGATAGATAGATAGATATATATATATCTCCCAACTTACTGTGCATGCTTCAGTCACCCCTTGCATGGGAACAGGTAAAAGTGATGGAGTGTTATGTCAAACTACACACAAAAAACCCACAATGTCAATAAATGTCACAGTACAAAAAGGGGTGTGACGAGGGGGTGCAGGACCACCACCTGTCTTTATTTGCTCTGCCCTTTTCTTGGTTGCTGTTATAAACAAACAAACAGATTATTTCAGGGTCTCTTTTCAAGAGACTACAAGCAATATAAGTGATAAATATTACCATTCTGTAGAATATTATTATATTTCACTTTTACTTGTTCCCATGTTCTAGTGGGTCCTGTTGTGGCTCTAATGTGAAAGAGGATATGATGTAATATAATATAATGTGGTATAATATAATATCACATGATATAATGTAATACCATGGATCACTTACGAGATTAATTTAACAGCAACTTTCTGCCAGCCCTCTCTCCTTGCTTTTGCAGCCTTTGCAGTGTTCCCCTGCGTTTTAATTAAACTCTGAAACTCCTGAAATCCCTCAATCAAGATTTCTTGCTCCACTGCCGTGAAATACTGAGCGCGCTCCTTCGACATCTTCGCCGACCAATCACAGGGTTGCCGATCAATGTTTCTACTATCGATGCGTAGCCCCTTTTAAGCCACCCAGTGATCTTAGATTACTTCATCCAGCTATACTAATCGTCAACAACAGGTGTGTTCGGAGTACCAGATTAGCGAGCTCAAAGTTAGCGCGATGATTTGATCTTGGATGTAGTAAGCGAGGTACGAAGAACGGACCCCAGTGTGTTAAAGATTGTTTAAAGTACCACAATAGTTACTTCTACAAGTAATTCGATACTTTCAGAATATTGTAACTTAGTTCTTAGTTACTTTATTGAGGAAGTAATTAGTAACTACAATTAATTACTCTTTCAACGTAACTTGCCCAACACTGTTTGTCACTTTATTCTTGGTAAATATGGCATTTTCAGCGTTTGCTAACCAAACACTGTTTCCTGGGCTATTTGGCACAAGTGTAAAACTTTTACTTGAACCTTGAATGCAACAATCTGAGCTCAGCTCAGATCTGAATCTTTCACTGTGTCTATTTTTACTGATGATGGGACAGAGGAATATGACCCAGTGAAAGGCATGCAGTCCAGCCAGGCTTTTCTAACTGTGGCAGGACATTAATCCCAGCCTCAACCACATGTGACTAAAAGTAGTACCATGTGAGTATGAAGGCAGTATCCTCTTGTGTTTCTCTTCTGACTTTAACTTTGAGAGTCATTTGCAGTTAAGAGCTTTTATACTGAAGGTTAAGACAGGTCCTGTGTGAAAGTGAAAGTAAACCTGAGCCAGCTGCAGTGTAGTGATTGCTGTTTGTGGGCTGTCGGCTGGTTGGAGGAGCAGATTTAAAGAGATTGTTTCGTTCTTTTTTGCCGCAGGATGAACCTGATTCTGTCACTCCTGATCCTGGTCTTCGGTAAGGAAGCTGCTGTGATCCTCATTGAACGCACACTCAGTGACTCAGCATGTGTGTGTTCATACAACACAAACATGAGTTCCTTTTAACATGGCTCACCTTTAACAGGTGCCGATCCTTTTCAGGTGATCCTGTTAACATAAAGGAAAGGACTGAAACAACCAATCAGGTCGGGGATTTGAATCCATCCCAGCCCACACAGACTAACACTGCATGTTATTTACAGCTGCTGACATATCAGGTTTCCTCTCATCACCTTTAATGGTGCTGGGTATCTTATCCTGAATACTGACCGTGCCATCTTTAAGCTGTGGGTTTAGTCACGTATTGATTTTTGATAAATGTGTTTGCCTTGATGAAAGTTCACATTACACATACACGGAATCTGGGACTGACAGACAAGCCTGAACCATAGTTTTCCAAATGTGCAGCATGGAAACCTCATGTGGAACCACTGAGACCACAGACAGAAGCCCACTAATGAAATAACTATATAATGATTCTCCTTTGTAAGAGACAGTGAGTAACAGGCACTCTCACAGGACACAGTGCTGTTCTGCTCCACATCTCTACTTGTAGCTTGTAGCTTGTTTACAGTCTTTTACACAGTAACATGCTTTATGGAAGCACACATTCTGTTAACTCACCTTCAAACAACAGGATTCATTTATTCATCCTTCTCAGGTTCACTAGCTTAGCATAGCTATTAGATTAGCATGGTCTGTGTTTCCAATGGTTTCACTGTCAGTGTGTAACTGTTAATAAATCCAGCTTTTTACAGCTTTGGAGGGAGGGGTGTATCCAGATGGGGGTCATGTGGCGCTAAATGTGGTAACCTCCCCCAATACATCACATTCGAGAACAGATAATAAAAAGCACAGATGGTTGTTCAGTTCTCTTGAGGAGCTCTGACCTCGCTGCTTTGTTTATCCAGCTGAGCGAAGCGACTATAATACTACTTTAATACTGTAGTTCTAATTGTATTCCTATTAAAGTGGATGTTTTCTTTCCATTGTCACCAAATGCTCGCTTGTGTGGGATCATCTGATTATTTGGGTTTCTGTCATGTTCTCTTAACAGGTCTTACAGTTTAAACTACCCTGAAGCGCCTGTTGTTGTGAATTGAACGACTCTATTTAGAAACAAGCATGAAGAAAAACTTGTGCACACATTGACTGTAAATCAGTGACACTTTAAACAAAACCTTTAACAATTAAGGCACTTTAATGTTTTTTTTTAAAAAGGCTTTTTCTTGGTAAATTGAATTACATGAAATGTAGGAGTGTTATCTGAGAACCTGTGAAATATGGAAATACTAGATTACATTATTTGATGTCTGGCTGCAGTACACGTCAGGGCCTCCTGGGGGAGCTGGAGGCCTGAAGGCTTTCACATGTTTGTATAAAGGACAACATACATGTATGGGACAACATACATAAATTTGACTTACTGTATTAACACAATTGATCTAAAAGCAGACTGAAAATATAAAGTTATGTTTTTACTGCAACACAAACATGTTTAACGAATCATTTTCATAACTTGAAATGCAAATATAAATTGTAAATGTTAAAAACCTATGCACTAGTTTTACAAACAACAAAGTCATATACAAGTATTTACCTAAAAATGTAGCCCAGACATTTTTTTTATAACCATTTCAAACTATTTACAGAACAATCATGTCACGATTCAGCTGTGTGCAGGCAGGAGACTGGACCCAAAATGCAGGACTTGCAACACGGGAATGAAATCAAAAAGGCAGCTTTATTTGTAAACTCAGGGAAATGATACAACTGATGATGAATTAAACTAGACTGGGAAAATATACCTAACTCTCCACAGGGAGGCACACAAGGGATCACACAGGATGAGGGGAAAACTGATGTTAACAATGCAACCTGGAACAGAGGGAGATTCTGATATAAACAGAAGTTAATGAGGGACTTGGGAACACATGAGAAGCACAGCTGAGGACAATCACACAGAAGACAGAGAGGACACGGAACTGATAATACTGACCCAAGATACAGACCTTAAATGTAACACGGGAAGGACGCATAGAGGCAGACAGGAGGGGAGAGAGAGTGTGGTGGATTTTTGTATGATACATATACCTATGCAACCAGATACACTATATATCTATCTGCACTGAACATATATACTGTAACTTTCATGGAGGCGGTAACTTAAACTCAAAAAACCCTCGGCTTCATTGCTGGCAAAAGGTAAACAGAAATCAAAAAGCAGGAAACCATGAAACGGAACACACAGACAAGTATGAGGGACAATGTGGCACGAAACTGAGGGAGACTCTGACATAAATACACAGAAAACTAACGAGGAACGTAGGAGCACACAGGCAACACAGCTGACATGAATAATGGTGATAATGAGATGGGGGAAAGCAAATACAACATGACGGACACAGACAGAGACAGAGACTATCAAGAAAACCAGGAAGTACACAGAGACAGAGACTGGAGATGGGAGAGAGAGAACATGAGGAGCACGAAGGAGAGAGGCAGACATGACAGGCTGGGGAAACAAGATGACGCAAGAACGCAAACAACCAACGCAGACAAGTAAAGAGGCACAAGGTGAAATCCCATAAACTAAACAACCTAGGACACATAGAATTTATAATAACCTAACAGAGTACAAAAACACAAAAAAACTAACAAGGCTCGGTCAAAATGACCCACGACCATGACATGCTTCCTAAAAAACCAAATGCCACGTTGCCATATCATTTTTGATTGGTCAACATGGTACATTTTTCCACCAATAGGAAACGGGTCTTTTTTTTGTTTTTTCAAGCGGAGAATGCTTTCGAGTGCTTTCCTGAGAAAACAGTGTTTCTACAGTTTCTTCTTTCAGTAACTGTGACGATAGTATTCAGGTAAAAACATCGCATATATTTTTAACTCTAGTTTTACGTGGCCTACCAACACAATTACAAAATTGGTATACAGGTTGAAGTCCACACTTTTAACACTTGGGTGTTAACTTGGGTTGGCATAACATGTTGGTGCTATGTCATCTTAAATTGGTCATGTGATAGGTTTACTCTTCAGCCAATCAGCAGCATTGGTGCGATTGTTTCGCCACCCCTAGCTTCTGGTAAGCAGAAGAGAGCTTCAACCGTCTGAGCGTTGAAAAATAGTGCAGTGTTTGCACTTGTTAGTAATGGTAACGGCTGTCATGGCACTGGGTCGTGTGACCCAGTGTTTGAGTTTTTATGTATCTTTTGTATTCATTTGTGCTCTAGTTTAGATCATCTAGTTAATTTCTAGGTTGGTGTTTGGTTTCTTAGTTCCTTTTGTCATCTCCCCCTGTACTAGGTCTCTCTGGTCCGTGCATCTACCTGTCATGTTTCATGTCTGTGTGGTCCTTGTTGTCAAGTTTGTGTCATGTCTATGTCTCCATGTTTCCTGTTTTAATTTTGAAAGAGTCAGGTGTTCTTCGTTCATTGTATTTAGTTTCACTTCCCCTGTCCTGTCACTAGGTTCCTGTGTGTCAGCTGTTCTCCCTCATGTGTTTCCACTTCCTCTGATCATTGTTTGTGTTTTCTAACTCAGGTGTCTCAGCTGGAGAACGGCAGGGTGATTTAAAGAAATCCCGTCATTTAATGAATTCAATACATATCTGATGTTTTAGAAAGCAACTGTTGTGTGAATGGTCATATCGCATTAAATCCATCAAATTACGTCAATGACACAAGACTGACACCAATTATTAGCGCCGGAGAAGGCCATTGTTAAAACACCGTCTCTTTTTTTCTCAGTGTCCTTCTTTCTCTAATTAATTCTGTCGGTTACAACTGTGTAGAAATTGACTGCTGCAACAACACCTACTAGCTCTGTAGCCGCCATTTTTACTTCTGTAAACAGAGCATGTTGTGTGTGATTCTTCTTTTGTGCATGTGGGACGCTTTTAAGGCTGTGAACCGTTCACACTAGAGCACGATTGCTGTCACATTTTATTTGTAGTGTGAACAAGCAGACAGAAAAATTGGATTTGATGAAAAAAATCTGAATTGAGCATTAAGACCTGCAGTGTGAACAAAGCCTTAGTCTCTCTTTCATTCAGTCTGTGTTGCGTCATCTGTGCATCTTCCTCCCATGTTACGTCAGGTTTCAGGACTCTGTGCTGGTCATGGTAATATTTCATAGTTCTTTCATGTTCCAGCACAGAGTCCTTTCCATAGTTGTTTCAGTCATCCTCGTCATAGTCACCTAGTCTTAACCTCCTAGTTGTCTTAGTTAAGTCTAAGTTTCAAGTTTACCATTTTCCCAGTGCAGCTTCTAGTTTTGCCTCTGTGCTTTCTGCTTTGTTTGCCGCCTTTAATCCAACCAAACTAAAGGCTCGCTTTTCATTTCAAGTTCAGCACTGTCTCCTCGTCTGTGTCCACACCTGGGTCCTCCACACACTGTCTACACGGTCTGCCACTGCTAACCATGACAACAGCGTTTTAATGATAGAAATGGTAATAAGTTAGATTACTAGTTACTGGAAAAAAGGAAGGACGTAAGAAATGCTGTTACTTTGAACACCGTTATTCCCATCACTGGTAACAACTTTTGTAAAAGTGAAATCTTGGTTTTCCTGCTGAGCTGATGCTGATCCTTGACATAAGAGGAGACAAAGAGGAAATGTAAACAAAGGAGGCAAAAGCGTGCCTTCAGGGCGGGCCCACTAGCACGGCTAAAGAAACAGCCATTTAAGACACCGCTTCCAAGTATTTTCCTCTCCAACGTCAGGTCCATAACCAACAAAATCGACGAACTGAGATTACAGATTGCAGTGAACAAGTGTGTACGGGACAGCAGCATAATATTACTCACAGAGACTTGGCTGCAGCCATCAATTCCAGACTCGGCTACTGAGCTAGCAGGCTGCACAGTCCACTGTCAGGACAGGAACGGCCACTCTGGTAAGAACAAAGGAGGGGGTTTATGCATCTACACCAATGACAGCTGGTGCAAAAACACAGACTGTAGACAGCCATTTTTCCCCGGATTTGGAATATTTGACTGTGAAGTGCAGACCTGTCTACATACCTCGTGAGTTTTCTGTTGTCATGGTAACGGCCGTGTATGTACCACCCAATGTTAATGCTAACTCGGCCATGGAGGAGCTGCACAAGACAATAAGCAATCAGCAGAATTCCCATCCAAACGCAGTGCACATTATAGCGGGGGACTTCAACCATGCTGACTTAAGGTCAGTATTCCCCAGATTTGAAAAGCATATTAAATGTGCAACGAGGGGGAAAAACACACTGGATAAAGGATACAGCAACATCCAAAAAGGCTACAGTGCAACCCCTCTTCCACATCTAGGTTTGTCAGACCACATGTCCATGCTGCTGATCCCTGCATACACTCCCGTTAGGAGAAGAGCCCCCCCAGTCACACAAAATGTGAAAACCTGGCCAGAAGGCGCATCACATCAGCTGCAGGACTGTTTTGAAAACACGGACTGGAGTGTGTTCGAACATCAGCACCTTGAAGAGCACACAACATCAGTGCTCTCATATATTAACTTCTGTGTCAACAGTGTCACTGTGGACAAATGTCTCCGGGTGTATTCCAACCAGAAACCCTGGATGACTAAAGAGGTCCAGGTCCTGCTGAAGCAACGTGATGCCACTTTTAGATCCGGTGATGGTATGCAGTACAGTGCAGCCAGATCTGAGTTGAAAAGAGGCATCAGAGAAGCCAAGGCAGTGTACAAGAGAAGGATCGAAGACCGCTTCAGCAACAACAACTCACGACAGGTATGGCAGGGAGTTCAGTTCAACCTTGCAATACCACGTTGACTGAGGGTAACGCGGCACTTATGGAGGAGCTGAACCACTTCAGCAGAAGCAGCCCAAGCCTCAAAGTGCAGGAATATGAGGTGAGGTGCACACTGAGGGCAGTGAACCCCAGGAAGGTCGCCGGACCAGATGGGGTAACTGCAAGGGTCCTTAAAGAGTGTGCAGACCAGCACGCTGGGGTCTTTATTAAGATCTTCAACACTTCACTGTCCCAGTCCTGCATCCCACCGTGCCTAAAGTCAGCCACAATTGTCCCACTGCCAAAACATACTAACATTAGCAGCCTCAACGACTACCAATCAGTGTTGTTTGTGTTGCGTTGTGATGTGATATCTCGTATCGTGTCGTGTTGTGTTACATGTAGTGCCGACATAGGACAGTTTTCCAATTTCATTGTAGTATTGTACTATGTATGACTGTGCAATGACAATAAAGAGTTATCTTATCTTATCTTATCTTATCTTATCTTATCTTATATGTGCCTTTCCAGCATGCTGAGGATGAAAACTATTAACTATTAACAATATAATTATCAAGTGTCAGGAGAAATAAAAGAGGACACACAGCAGGATCAGTATTGAGAACTTTAAACCCAGAACAATTGTAAACTGGCATCACTTGGCTTTGGAACTTTACTTTGACTTAATTTGTGCTTAATCAAAATAACTTATTGTAACTGTACTCAACATGATCCATATGACCTTAGCTGTGGTTCACCCTCCATCTACACGTTTTACATGAGTGCTTTTATCTTTGAGCTCTGTGGCTGACTGATATGATTCAGCTAAAACTCACTAACACAGACCTCATTATTGGTCCTCCTGTCAACCCAACATGTGTAAATGGTGGTGTAAATTACTCAGTATATTTACTCATGTGATGAACTGAAGTACTATTCTGATGTATAGTACCTCGTCTGTCTATGTCACGGTTCTGGGTCAGTTTCGACCCGGTATTTTGAGTTTCTAATATTTTGGTTTATTTTGCATGTTTGAGTGTTTTGGGGTTGTCTGGGGTTTTGATTATTTGTGATATATTATATTGCTGTGATTCTGGTTTAGGGTTTTTGTTCACAGGTTTTATGTTCTCATGTTTGTGTAGGTTTAGTTCCATGTGTCTCTCAGTGTTGGGTCTGCGTCTTTGTGTAGTGTTCTTGTTTCCTGTTTTATTGTGAAGGTCTGCGTCTTGTTAATTGCTCCCAGCTGTGTCCACCACCTGTGTGTAATCTCCCTGTGTTTTTTCTGTGTGTATTTAAGTCACGTCTTCAGTCATTGTAGTTGTTGGTCCGTCTGTGTATCCACCATGTCCCTTCGTGTGTTCTCCCTGCTGTCACCGTCTGTATCGTCGTCTACCTTGCTTCATGTTTGAGTTCCGGTTGGTATTCAGTAGTTTAGTGTTATCTCTGTTTGCCGTTTTTGCACTGTGTATTACCGTGTATTCAATAAACCACCTTCAGTCCTCCACGACTGCCTGCGATTGGATCCTACTTCATTATCTCCACACGGCTCATCTCACTCGCTGTGACAGTCTACATTCTACTTTTACTCCACTGTTGGGAGCTTAACATTGTATGTTACACTCCATCACTTTATTTGACAGCTTTAGTTATTGATTATTTTTAGATCAGACTTAAGCTACCCTGCAGTGTTGATAGTAATTCAAATGAGCTTATGAACAGTGACTGGCACTTTAGATGGAAGATTGGTATTGTAAAGTAATTTTCTTAATCAGTACTTATTAAAGTCTGACTGATATATTTGTATTATTTATAATTATTAATTTTAAATTAAAGTTCCCCTAGACTGTAGGGGGAGCTAGAGAGCCAGAGGGAGTTACCTTGGAGTAGACTGTGATGGTGAAGCTTTGTTTACATGTGAACCACAGTTCGATAAAATACCTTCTCTTCAAGTAATGGTGTCATTCTCGAGAACCCACAACAACATAAAGAAACAAGACATGGTGTCAGAAGATGGACTTGAAGAAAGGTAACGGACTACAATATAGCAGTACCGACGGATCAGCTTAGCAGTGAACGTAGTGTAGCTAACTCGCCGAGGGAGAGAAAAGAGACCTAGCGACGTAAGCATGGACGGCTTACACCCACCACCGATTCGTCAGTTGACTGGAAATGTGGCTGAAAATTGGAGGAGATTTAAGCAACGTTTCACGTTGTACCTGTCAGCAATTGGACTTGACGAGGCAAGTGATAAAAAGCAATGTGCAGCAGTGTTTTTGCATATAGTGGATGATGAGGCACTGGAAGTCTATAATAACTTCGCGTTTACTGATGGTGACGGAATGAAGCTGAATAAAATAATGGAGAAGTTTGAGGCTTACTGCATACCTAAGAGAAATGTGACATTTGAGAGGCACAGATTCTTCACATGTGTACAGAAGACAGGGGAGACAATAGATCAGTATGTCACAGAGCTGAAGAACAGGAGTAAAACATGTGAATTTGGGGGACTGACAGATTCTTTGATAAAGGACAGGCTTGTGTGCGGAATTCCAGACAACGGTCTGAGAGAGAGGCTACTGAGAGATGAAAATCTTGACCTGGAAAAAGCATTAACACTGTGCAGAGCAGAGTGTGCTGCTGCTTAAATGAAACTGCAATTGAAATCGCCAGCAAGCAGGGACAGAAAAGAAAAGACTTGTGGTCGCTGCGGAATGCAACATCCTCCTAAGAAATGTCCAGTATATGGGAAAAGATGCAATAATTATAACAAAAATAACCATTATGCTAGGTGCTGCAAAGCTCAAACCCTGAAACAAAGTACAGTCCATACTGTGGATGAAGAAGACACAGAGGAGCTCTATGTAGCGGCAGTGACAGACAATAAGACAGGTGAAAAGGACTGGATAATGACACTCAAAGTGAATGACACACTCATGAAAGTCAAGCTGGATACTGGAGCTCAAGTGAATGTCATATCAGAAGCAGAGTTCAAGAAAATCAGACCTAGACCTAAAATACATGCAACAAAGGTGAAAGTGAGTGGATACTCAGGTGCAGAAATACCTGTGAAAGGAAAATGGTTAAAGTGACACACAAAGACAAGGAGCACTCGCTAACATTCATTGTGGTGCCGAAGACTGTGCAGCCTATACTAGGGTTACATGCCTTTGAGAGTCTGAACCTAGTGAAAAGAGTGCTCGTCGTGGAAACTGATGATGACATGGACTATAATGAGTTGATGAAGGAATATGGTGACCTATTTCAGGGACTTGGTTGCCTTGCTGCAGAACACACAATCAGAGTTGAAGTGTAACACCAGTCATTCATCCATGCCGCAAAGTACCATTTGCTCTACAAAAGCCACTGAAAGCCGAGTTGGACAGGATGGAAAACCTGGAAGTGATTGAAAAGATCGATGAACCAACGGAGTGGGTGAGTTCTCTTGTTATTGTGGAGAAAAAGACTGGAAAGCTCAGAGTTTGCATGGATCCTAGAGATCTGAATAGAGCAATAAAGAGAGAACATTTCAAACTACCTACAAGAGAAGAGATAATGTCACAGTTTGCAAAAGCGAAGTACTTTAGCAAGCTAGACGCTTCATTGGGATTTTGGCAACTGAAGCTGGATGAAGCAAGTTCAAAACTGTGCACGCTCAACAGCCCATTTGGCAGGTACAGATTCCGGCGACTGCCGTTTGGCATTGCTTCAGCACCTGAGGTGTATCGCAAGACAATACACATGATCTATGAACACCTGGCAGGAGTCGACACGTCAATGGATGACATCATTGTGTGGGGAAGCACAAAAGCTGAACATGACATGCGACTGAGAAATGTTCTTGAAGCAACCAGAAAAGCCAATCTGAAGCTGAACAAAGAGAAACGTCAGCTTTCGTTGGAGATATCCTGAGCAGTGAAGGCATCAGACCAGAAAACATGCCGAGGCCGCAATGCAAGAAAGATGTGCAGAGATTTAATGGCATGATAAACTATATGGGAAAATTCATACCCAATCTCTCAGAAAAAATGGCGCCACTGAGACAGCTAACTGAAAAGAGAATCAAATGGGAGTGGAACCATGAATATGAGAAAGCATGGCGTGACTTGAAAGATCTGCTTACAAAGGAACCAGTTCTGAAGTTTTATGATCCAATGAGACCTATTAAGATCTCATCAGATGCATTGCAGAGTGGGCTTGGAGCTGTTCTTCTGCAGAAGTATGATGAGTGGTAGCCTGTTGCATATGCATCGCGATCCATGATGGATGCAGAGACAAGATATGCACAGATTGGAAAAAGAACTGCTCAGCATAACATACGCCTGTGAGAGATTTCACCAGTTTGTGTCCGGGCAGGCCATCAGTGCTGAAACTGACCACAAGCCACTGATAGCACTGTTCCAAAAACCACTAAAGGACTGTCTGCTGAGAATCCAAAAAATGATCATCCGGCTGCAACGTTACACGCTTAACGTGATGTACACACCTGGCAAGCTGATGTACACAGCTGACACATTATCCAGAGCTGTTGATCCGAATGAGCCAGCAAACACCAAGATGGATGATGATGTAAAAGCATATGTGAGCATGGTCACAAGTGCACTTCCTGTTGCAGAAGGGAAGATGGAGCTCATAAGAACAGAGACAAGCAAAGATGGAACGTTACAGGCACTGCGCGAAACCATCATAGATGGATGGCCCAGCTGTAAGCAAAGCTGCTCACCTGTTATTCAAGAGCAATGTTCCTTCTAAGCTGTGCACGTGCGCAATTGCGCACTGCTGGCACGGTCTGTGTGCACAGAAAATCTGTGTTGCGCACCAAAACAAATTTAATCTTAATTGAAATTAAAATTAATACTTTAACAATTCTGTTTTGCAGTGTTAGTCAGTAAGTGACTGGCTGCTCCCGTATGGGATTAAAACGATGCCACCTTATCCCATAGTCCAGCCAATAATGCGATTTACATTCGTATATATGCAGCTAATCAACGTGGTTGACAGGCAATGACAGCGTCTTTATGTGCCCACACCGGTGTTTTAGCTGGCAAAGCGGCGTGGCTGATGTGGAGTGAAGCCACGTCAATGACAACGTGTACAACCATTGGAGATGTGAGCAGGACAGACGGAACGACTGACGGGAAAAGTGTGGACTTTATACCAGTTTCTAAATTGTGTTGATAGGCCACGTAAAACCAGAGTTATGATAAAAATATCTGTAATGTTTGGTTTCCTTGCTGAATACTATCGTTGTTTATATAAACTGCGGGAAGAAACAGTAAAAACGGCATTTTTTAAGAAAAAAGGCTTGAAAGCCTGTGAACAAAAACAAACTCCACCCCCTCTCCCTTTCCTATTCGTCCAAAAAAGTACCATGTCGACCAATCAAAAAATGATATGGCAACGTGGCATGTAGTTGTTAAGAAACGGGGGGAAGTTTTAGGAGTGACGGCGGAGTGGCACAAATAATTTGTGTTGCATCAAATTTGATGCAGAACAGCTGATTGTTCTGTAAACAGTTTGAAATGTTTATTAAAAAAACCGCCTTGGCTGCATTTAAAGACAATAGCTGCAAAAAACTTTGTTGTTTGCCAAACCCTGTTACTTTTTTGAAGAAATTAACTGCCCAGCATTGGTCATTATATACTATATTTGGCAGACAGAGAGTTACAGGACTCCCTCCCAGACCACAGACTCATACTCATAATATAAGGCAGAGCTTTATAAAAAAAAAATTTAAAAAAAGAAAGTTGTGTTTTCGAAATTGGAGTTCAAGTTATTTTTACTTCCAATAGTGTTAACATACTACACAGGTCAATGACTAGATTTTGTTTTTATTTTCATTGTAAGTGGGCTAAAGCAGTTAATTAAAAGTAGTCTAACATAAATGTAAATGCTGTAATTTGATTATTTTAATAAACCATGTAACTTGGATGGATTAAATGCTGGCGTGACCACAGTGCACACGTCTGATGTTGCTCACAGTGGTCCAAGAGATCGCTCAGAGAGTTTGTGTGTTCGCTCAGACACGTGAAAAATTAGAGGGAACATTGTTCAAGAGTATTGGAACTGCAGAGCAGAACTGTCTGTTGTGGATGATGTGGTGATCAAGGGAAGTAAAATTGTCATCCCAATGAGCCTGCGGGGAGAGATGCTCAAAAAGATACACGCAGGGCATCTAGGCATGGAAAAATGTAAAAGGAGAGCACGTGAGGTGATGTACTGGCCACGGATTAATCAGGATGTGACAAATGAAGTGTCGAACTGTTCAACATGTCTGACATATCAAGCAAGTAATCCTGCCGAGCCACTAAAGGCGCACCCAGTGCCAGACCGACCATATCAGAAAGTGGGGGCTGGCCTCTTTGTGTCTGGAGGAAAGGACTATATTGTGGTCACAGACTACTACTCTTTGTATCCGGAAGTATGTAGACTGCAAACAACAGCAGCAAAGGCTGTAATCACCTCTATGAAAGCCACATTTGCACGACACGGTGTGCCAAGTGAAGTGTTCACAGACAATGGACCACAATTCTCCAATATTAGGTTTGGACAGTTTGCCAAAGAATGGGACTTTGTTCACACAACATCAAGCCCGCACTACCCACAATCTAATGGACTAGTGGAAAAGTCCGTCCAAACAGTGAAGAGGCTGATGAGTAAGGCGAGAGACAGTAGTGCTGACTTACTACGACTACTAAAGCCTGCTAGTATACCGCACAACACTACTTGAGTGTGGTATGTCACCAGCACAGCTACTTATGGGACGACGCCTGAGATCAAACCTGCCCATTCAGGATAATCTGCTTAAAACAAAAGAGGGAAACAGCGTGAAGACGTTTAACGAGCAACAAAAAGCAAAGCAGACGTTCTATTATGACAGAGGAACAAAAACCTTACCTGAACTGCATGCTGGGGATCAAGTGAGATTCAAAGAAAAAACCAGCACATGGGCACAGAAAGCGACAGTTCTAAAGAAAGATCAACCACGATCATACATCATTCAGACAGAAGATGGAGCTATGCTGAGAAGAAATCGGCGAGATCTTCTTAAGGGACCTGTAGTAGTGGAGCAGAGGTTGGAGGGTGCTAAACAACCCCAACACACACATGAGACACTATCACCTGAAACACCTACACATACACAAGAGCAAACACTGAGAAGATCTGTAAGACAAGTGAAGCCACCTATGAGACTGATTGAACAGATGTAATGTGTTGACATGTTGTTTGGAAGATGATGTCATAGTATCTATGCAAGTTTCACTATATTTGGTTACTAGTGTTGAATGGACCATAATTGTTGAAAACTAGTCGTGTTGTTAACGTTACTTTGACAAAGCCCGGTTTAACAAGTAAAAAACAAGTAGAGACTGTTTATGTTTGTGAAAGTAGGTATGTTATTTTATTGTTGAAAAAAAGGAAGATGTAATGATAACAGCAAATCCTTATTTGCCTAAAATCATGTTTTATGTTGTTAATACTCCTAGACTGTAGAGAGGTTCCGCCTCCTTTGCCCTTGACCTCCAGCTCAACTCCCAGAGGACTCAGTCTCCACTGCTAGTCCCCTGTACTGCATTGCTCCGTGACTCCTGACTCCTACTCCTTGCTCTCATCATCAACCTTCTCCTGGGCCTCCTAAATCCCCCTGCCTGCACTGCTCACTTTGTGCTACTGCTCTGAGTGGCCTTGGCTTCACTGCTGCTTACAGACTCGGCAGTCTGCCATTTCTCCTTAACTGCCTCTCAGCTCTGTTAGGTCTCTGGCCAACTCCCTGAAATCTACCTCTTACTGAGCCCAACTTCTGAATGAGCTCCTGAATTATTTCCACTTGTCATGGTCCTTTGTATTCACCCACTATTTCATGTTTCACAGGGCAGACCAGTCTTCTCAGTCTGTTTGATTCTTATTCTCTAAATCTATTCTCCTCTCTTTTGCAGTGTACTGACACTCCTGGTTGCATTTCCTGATGCCCGTGTCCTTCCTCCTTGCCCTGAACCTAAGCTTACTAATGAATCTCGTGTAGTTCATTTGACATGTTTTTGTTCTGAATAAGTATGTGGTCCAATGTTCAGGGTCAGTAAGCTCTGAAATTAATAATCAGGTCTTCCTCTTCTTTGCCACCCTGGTTCACCAGCAGAGTAGTCTTGAGAGATTGAAAAATGTTTATGAGCTATTCAGGTCACCTGAGACAAGGTGTGAGTGGGGACTGAAACACCTGAGAGGGGATCTCAGAAATGCATGCAGGTGCCTGATAGTTGGTGTCATAAGCCCCGCCCTCTGTTCAAAGCTGGTCATTCACTGTGGACACAGGTGGTCTCCTGTCCTCCCCTCTCAAGCCGTCTGTCTTCTTGGTCCACCATGTGAACACTGGCGTCCTCAAAAGTGTGACCTTTGACCTGTAGGTGCAGGTATAAACCTGTCTTGTCCTGTCGAGATGGCTCTTCTATGCTACGTCATTTATTTGTAGAGTGTCTGATATTCATGGCGGTACGAGCTCTCCTCGCTGCACTGCAGCCACTGTGTTATTCAGCTTATGTTTGGGAGTTTTGACCTTGACAGCCAGTTTTTGTTTGAGGATGTTGTTGGTGTGAAATGGACTGGGATGTTACGCTTGGAGAAAAATCTTTTGACAAAACTTGTCTTTTGTGTGTCTTCTTGGTCGGTGTCTGATCTTCTTTCTGCAGCATCTCTGCTGATTTTACGAAGGTTCAGAATAATTAAATGTTTTAAGAGCTTCTTTACATGTGGTTGGTGGGAGTCAAAGAGTAGCCACTGGTCTATGTGTGGGGGCTTTCAGTAAACTTCATTGTTGAGGTTTCTTCCTCCTCAGTGAACGTGACGTTTTTTTGACTGAGTTGATGTGTTTGGTGAAGGCCTCCACTTCTTGGGTTCATCTACATACCTCTACTCTCACATTAGGTGGTCCATCATTTAGATTGAGTTTAAAGACACAGACTCAATCTTAACATTTCTTATATGTCTCACAGTAAATTTAGCTGTTCATTTGCTGGCTGGCTAAAAAAATGGGGAATTTTATTCCTGCAGATAAAATTGTTGTTGTTTTTTTTTCTTTTATTGTGTTTCATCAGTTTCCCAGCGTGCCTTGGCTTTGGTAGTGGAGGTGAATGAGGGAGAAGGGTCTGTCCCATTATCCTGTCAGTACTCAGGTTTTATACCTGAGGACAATCCCACGGTGCTGTGGACTCGTGATGATCTGGATCCAAAGTCTGTCCATATACGGCGAGAAGGAGGAGATGATCTTAGAGGACAAAACCAGCTTTACAGCGGACGCACATCAATAAGGCCTGATGCTCTCGACTCGTTAGACTTCAGCCTCACTCTGAGAAAACCAACAAAGACTGACAGCGGAAAATACACCTGCTCCATCAGTAATGGGAGAGAGGAACTGAGACTGAGAGACATAAAGCTGCAGGTTAAAGGTCAGCAACAAACCCAAACAACTGTTGTAATTACAGATCATTTATGTTTGTGCGATATTTTTTTAGTGTGGAAAATGTATGTTTTCAGGAGTTATATTTATCAACAATAAACATCTAAATTATGGCCTGAACAAGAAGTGTTCTAGACCGGACTTTCTGTGACGTTAGCTGTACATGCCAAAAATTATTTTCTCCTATTAGAAACACTAAGTTTGGCTAGGTTATTTGACTTATAAAGCAATTATAAAAGACTAAATAAATAGAAGATACTAGACATCTAAAGAGAATGGAAGGATATAGAAAGAATAGTCTTCAGTGGACTGGCTGTTCCTGAGAAAAATCCAGCATATGTTTAATCAAGCCATTGAGAATGACGACCAAGAGATTTTAGCTTGGATTCAGGAGACAGACATCCTCTCTACTTTTAAGATTCCACCTTAAATTTCCCTTTTCATAATGTTTATAGCTAGAGCTGGATCAGGCGACCCTGAATCATTCCAGCAACAGCTATGCTGCAATTAGCTGGTGGTCTGATTCTGCTTGTACAGTTTAGATAGCGTTACAATACAGTACAATACAATACAACTTTATTTGTATAGCACGTTTAAAAGACCAGCGGTACACCAAAGTGCTTTACAATAAAAACAGGAAAATTAAGACAATAAATAAAAGACTATTAACAAAGTACCACATATGTCGTCAGGCTAAAAGCACTAGTTATACAGCAATAGAAGGGAATATAAGGACAAAGTTACTAAGAACAGATATAGCTAGAAGATAAAATACATAAATAAGAAATAGAAACAAATATAAAACAGGGACACTAACTAGATGGAAAAGCTATGTTGAATAAGTGAGTTTTTAAACGGGATTTAAAAGATAAAATGGAGTCTGACGCAGACATGTGACCGTGAAATACTCAGTGCATCATGGGAATCCCTAAAACCTAATCTTAAAAGGAGAGATAGTGTATGTCTCCCAAATCCAAACTGGAGCCTGCAGTGCGAGAGCAAAGTGCTGTAATGGGGAGATATTATACTATAAGGTCATTAAGATAAGATGGAGGCTGATTATTTAAGACCTCGTATGTGAGGAGCAGGATTTCGAATATAATTCTGGATTTAACAGGGAGCCAGCGAAGGGAAGCCAATACAAGAGAAATATGCTATGTCTTTCTAGTCCCTTTCAGTACTCTTGCTGCAGCATTTTGGATTACCTGAATGCTTTTCATTAAGTTTTTAGAATGCAACATGCATCGTCTGTACTGCACCAGGGTGCAACCATTCGTATCCTTACATCTCTCCATTACCAGATTTTGCACAGAACTCTTCCAAGTTTGTGTGTTTTTTCCCATTTGGGGTCCTTGTACTGATCACTACACTGTATTTGTGAGGTAAAAGAAAAATAACTTAATTATAAATGCAACCAATTCTGACAATAGCTCAGTTGGTAGTACTGCAGGACAAATGTTTGTTTTGTTTTGGGGGTTTGGGGTTTTTTTTTGCTGTCTCAAGCCAAGATTACTTGGATCATCTATCAATGGAGGAAAACCGAAGATAGGAAGAGGAACTAGGATGTTTGTGAAATTATGATCATGTTCTGCAGTTTTATTTAAATCCCTGAAAAGGGTGACATTTCACCTGGAGCTCCAGTTCAGTAATATTTAGTTGTATCTTGTAGAGAATCCCTCTCCTTACACTGCTGCCAGGATGAAAGCTTTCAAATTAAGGACAACAATGTGTATTTTAGATCTGGATTTTAAATAATTATTGGTGAGGTAAAGAATAAGATATTGTTCATTATTAAAGCAAAGGCAAGTGATACATAGCTAGCTTAAATGAATTTACATATGTAAATCTTACGTTTGTTGAAATTTAAAGTGTAGGTCGAGAAAAGTTCCAGTAGTATTAATTTGTCACATTAATCTGGCATAACATCGAAGCTGACTGAGTATATTTTCAGTGTCAGGTTAATAAATCCTACAGTTTAAATGAGCCACACTGACAGTCAGTATCACTGTGTAATGCCTTTGATATCCTGCCTAGTGATGGTGGTGACACTCAAAGCCAATGAGAATCGATAAGGAATCAAAAAAGTAAATGATATTGATAATGGAATTCCCATCCTTAATTACCATTCAAACAAAAAGAGCCAGAGAACATTATTGTACTTAGTGTTGCAGGACAGAGTCAGAGGTCAGAACAGTAGGTCCTCAGCTGTGCTTCAGTTACCATCAGTGTCACTGCTGCTGCTTCTACACTTGATGTTCCGCTTTACTGTCCTCTCAGACCAGCAGGTGGAGGTGAAGGTGGAGGAAGGGTCAGAGTCTGTCATCCTGCCTGCAAAACAACACCTGACCTGCCTGAAGACACCACAGTGGAGTGGACTTGCTCTGACCGAGAACTCATGGTAGTCCATGTGTATTCAAACAGAAGTGACTACCTTAAGAAACAGGACGACCTTTACTGTGGTCGCACAAAGATGAACAAAGACCTGCTGAGAACTGGAGACCTCAGTCTGACCCTGAAATACCCCACAGAGAGAGACAGTGGAGGATACATCTGCACCATCTACAGGGACAAAGACATCCTGAGACAGAAAGTAGTGCTGCACCATGTTAAAGGTCAGAGATTTAGATAAATGTCAGAGGTCAGTGCTGTGGATATAGGTAAGAGTTATAAGATCATGTTATTATTTTTTATGTTTCTGCACAGAATTGTTTCCATCCTGGGCCACAGCTCTCCTGGTTCTCCTGGTTCTCCTGGTTCTTCTTGTGGTTTCTGGAGGTCTCATATATTATTTCCGGCACTATTTCATGTCAGGTGAGTGTCTCCTACTACACTACCCATAATGCCGATGGTTAGCAGGTGTCCTCTGGTGGCTCCTTGACTGTGGCTCACACAAACTTGTTCCAGAAGCTGAAAGAGTTGAGAGTTACAAACAGCTGATACAGAGAGCTGAAGAGAAACTTCCAGGTTTGTTCCAGAAGTCAGAAAACCTCCTTCAGACTCAGTCATTGATCATTGAAACAGCTCCACAACATGACTTTACTAAACAGTGTGTGTGCTTCACTGCATTGATCTGACACAGAGGCTGCATGTGGACAAGCTGTTCTTCTTCTGTGGTGGTAAACAGCAGGCTGACATGGAAACATGTGCTGAAAGTAGGGTTGGGCGATATGGCCTAAAAACCATATCGCGGTATAATTTGAAGCACGTGTGTTAATGATATATATCGTGATATATTCTTTTCTTCTGTACACCGTATTTTCTGCAGTATAAGGCGCACTTAATATCCCTCAATTTTCTCAAAAATTGACATTGCGCCTTATGTACGAATTCTGGTTGTGCTTACTCACCTCAAACCGATTTTATGTGGTACACTGCGCTCAAAAATCAGTCAAAAAAGGTTTTCGGACGACTTTGGTAAGTTATGAAGGCCCCCCATCTTAATTTCGGAGCATTACGGCTGCCGTGTTCAGGAGCCTCGCGGAGTGATCTGGATCCAAAACTCCATCCGGTTCAGGTCCCTAAGTCAAAACGAACACTGTGACATCACTGAGAGTTAAAAACTGTCTTTCATCTTTAATAAAATCATCAGCGTTGCTGTTTTACCAGGTGTAATAATTAAGTTTAACATCCAGGCATCCATGAAAACAGAATGTATTAAATGTAACAAGTCACAAGTTAGCAGGAAGTTGGCTACCTAGTTTCCACCTAAACATGATTTAGCATGTTTTAACCGAGAGATTTCTGAATGCTATAAATGGACCAAACTCCTGTCAGGAGAACAACTGAGATAATCCATCCACAATATGAGGTTAGTTATTAACCCACTGGGGTCCAGGGTATAATTGGCCGTTTTTGACTACTTTTGATTTTACCTCTATATTTAATCTTTAAAAACTGTTTATCTTGCCTTGTTTGTTATCATTATTTTCAGCACAACCTCAAATATCTGAAATTTGAGTTATTTTTCATTTTGGCATACTTTATTAGCACAATTAGTCTTAATTCAGACAGAAAATTCAAAATCTGAGTAGAAAACAAATTATGTTTTTTACTGTAACATGTTTAACAAATCATTTTCATAACTTGAAATGCAAATAGAAATTGTACATTTCTAAAAAATTATGCACAGATTTTGCAAACAACAAAGTTATATGGTACCATTAACCTACAAATGCAGCCAAGGCTTCAGGCGTTTTTTTTTATATAGCAATATAAATCTATTTACAGAACAATCAGATGTTCTGCATCAAATACGAAGGCACACAAATTATTTGTGCCAGTCCAAAAAATAGTTTGTGTTGAGTATAACACAGAGGAGAACACCACAGGCCTAAACCCTGCAGGTCTGACAGCAGGAGGTGTATCAGTCCTGTCTTCTATGTGGAGACAGCGTTTATACTGGAATCTGCCTTTGATGGCTTTTTTGGAGCAACTGTGACATTCAGCAATATAACTGACACACAATACAAAACAATAACTACACAACACACTAACTACAGCCTCCAAACACGCTAAACGTCACTAATGCCTCACATATGAAAACTTGCTCTCTCTCTTTCTTTCGCTCGCCCACTTTCCATCGCAGTTATCCCTCCTAAAACTGCCCCTTCTCCCTAAACAACACTCACCACATGTTGCCATATAATTTTTTTGATTGGCTGACATGGTAAACTTTACCACCAATAGGGAAGGAGTGTTTTTTTCTTTTTTTACTTGCAAGCGGAGAGTGTTTGCTAGCGCTGTCTGTAGAAAACGCCATTTTTACCATTCTTCCCGATGTAAACACCACTACTTTGTTCAGAAAAAAAAGAATCACATGTATTTTTTTTTATCATAACTCTGGTTTTACATGGCCCATCGACACAGTTCAAAAACTGGTATAGTTTGAAGTCCACACTTTTGACCCAATTTGAAATGTAGACTCTGAGTTGCTGTATCTTGTGGCTGTGTGGTCTTAAATTGGTCATGTGATTTTTGACGTGCCGGCAAGTCCGTCGACCCCAGAGGGTTAATATATTACAACAACATGGGAATAGAGCAGCTGCGAGAGAATTCTACATTAATGAGTCAATGGTACGGAAGAGGAGGAAGCTCAGTTTTTGGCTTTCCTCATATTCCAGAATGTGCTTCATCTCTTCGCTTTTACTGTCGCCTGCTTGCAGCCGCTATGATGCTTCCAACCAAAACAGGCACAGCTTGATGGCACCATCAAAATCTCTACCGTTGGCCAAAGTCATTTCGTTTCTACCTTATACCTTTTATACCACCCACCCTTAGCTGACAGTAAATGTTGTAGCAGCTTCAGTAAATGTTCCTCCTTGAGTTGTGCTCAGTCATGTGGTGGAGAGCTTCAGATGTTCAGAGCAGACACATGAGATCTTCATGGTTTCTGTGCTGATGTGTGTGAGACATGGCCGACTGTGGAGGCTCAGTCTGTCTGTTCTTCTGCTCTTCATCCAACATGTCTGCAGCACTTTACAGGACGCTGCAGACTAGTTACCAAAGAACGAGTCAGGAACACATCAGGAACAAACTGAGACACAATCTGACTGAGACCAGAAGACAAGGAGGGGACAGGGAGGTCATGTGACCATCACAGCTACTGCTGATGTCATCATGTTGTCCTTTGTTGTCCTCTCAGTTTATAAGGTGGAGATGGATTCAGAGGTGGAGTCTGTCCAGCTACCCTGTAAAGCCATAGTTTGCTTGCCAAAAGATGCTAAAGTGGAGTGGAAGGACAGTGATGGTGATATGGTCTACGTGTATGAGAACGGCTCTGACCAGCCCGAAAAACAGCACAAGAATTACAGAGGCCTAACAAAGATGAAGAGAAACATTTTGGAACCTGGAGACCTCAGTCTGACCCTAAAATACCCCACAGATGGGTACACCTACACCTGCACTGTCTACAAAAGGGAGGGCAACATCCCGGTGAAGAAAGAAGTCCTGCTCACTGTCAGAGGTCAGTGCTATAGATACAGGTCAGAGGTCAGTCTCTGTGGGCTCCATCAAATAATGTATATAATACAGTGTTAGCATGTCTAATGTTTGTGGCTGTTTTGGTTTTTATTTGATTTTCACCCAAATGTATACACTCCAGCAGATGAACTCTAGGACCAAAGTTCATGTGTTAGACGTCCATATTGTGGTGGAGGGGTTTGTGTGTCCCAAGGTTCTCAGGGCTATGTTGTCAGGGGGCTTTTGCCCCCTGGTACGGTCTCCCATGAAAACTTGGTCCTCAGTAATGGACCAGACAAAGAGCCATTCAAAGGGTCCTTATGAGCAGAAGATCGAGGGAACAGTTCACCCTGCCAGGGATAGGTTTAACCAGACCCGGTGAAGGTGCCTGAGGGTGGCCACCAAACGATGACATCTTGCGGCCCTTCTGCTCAAACAGCAAACAAATTGGCAGAACTTGGTACAAGCAGTATCACCACCCGGCAACAGAAACGACTGTATCAGGGACGCACGCCAAACTTCAGTCTTTGAAGGTCCATCCATGAACCCTACATTTGAAGATTGGAATGAAGTCGCACCATATTCGCCAGTGTCAGAGTGGAGCGCAACCCCCTCACCACCACAACTCTGGACTATGGACACCGACGATGAGGAAGCTCTTTTGTATTTCGACGACTCTCCTGACATTGATGAGGTAGACTAGGAATGGCCTCCCTTCCAAGTCCCGGAGAAATTACCCAAATCACTATGGGATAAAATGAGGACTTACCCTATGTACCCACGTAATCGGTTTCTGTACTGAAGGGTCATGAATTGTGAAGTAAGAATGCTTTCATGTAAAAAAGCATTTTTTCTTTGTTTTATATAAATAAATGTTGATCTTGTGCGACGGAGTTGTGCTTCAATTTTATTTATAATGCGGTAAATCACTACAACAGCCAGCTCAAGGCAATGCCAACCAGAGTAAGGATCTTATTAGACATCTCAACTGACAAATTTTCATCCGAGATAATACATTTTCTATTAAAAAACAGCACTCTCATATCGTATTCTGGGAGACAGGTTCAGAATAACTTCTGGGTAACCTTCAGACAACATTGTGCTAATTCTGTTTATCACCTGTGGTGTATATTTGGGTTTTTGGTGTGAATTTATACAAACTTTTATAGATTCAGGATCACATTTATTTAATGATGCTTTTTTTAGACACAGATCTGAAATATAAAGGTGTGTGTTAGAAGCAGTGATAGGTTTGTAGCTTGAACCCATTCACTGGAACGTTGAAGGCAATGTAATTACACAGCAAAGCAAGACACAAGTAGGCAACATCCTTTATGTTTCACGTGCACAGGAGAGAACTGGACAGGCGCCGTTCCTTCGCTTGACCCCAGTTGCTTTCGTCCGCTCCCCCGTAGCACTGCTCTTTTATTGTGGTTCCATGAATATGCATAGGTTCATTAACATATGACATCTTATATAGGTATACATGTGAACAAAGAATACCCTGTGTGTGTGTGTGTGTGTGTGTCTGTCCATAAAATGACTTCCTAACCCTGCTGGCCTGGAAGTCCAGCAGTTCATCTAAACAAAATGCACTTAGCGTAAAACAGACATAGATACGTTTATCCATAAAACAATAAGACAAGGTACGACCTCTTCCCATGCTCCCAGGATGTGGGTGTGAAAGCCAGAGTGCTCTGGAATGCACACAACGTGTGTCTGCAGCCTACTAAGGATCAAACCTCTATTAATCTACAACTAATTATAAAACTCTAAGCATATATGAGTAGATATTTCTAAGCATAAATGACAATCAACAATACAAAACCTAACAAGCAGCTTTGCTGGATTTGTTTCAGTTCTTTTGTGTCATTGCACATGGCCCATCACAGGCCCCCTAGTAAGCTGTACAGCAGAAATATCAATTCACTTTTATCGATATATACCAAATTACAACAATAGGCACCTGCTAGTGAGACGGTTAGTCACACATATGGTGGACAGAAAGTAATTTTTGAATTTAGTACAATCAGCAAGTGTACTTTAACATTTGAGAATCCGAACAAGTCTTGCTTAGGCAATGTGAACTATTTCATGGACGGTTTTTATTTTGTATTATGCATCAAACTTACGCAAATGAGTTGTAATTTATGTGAACAACTCTATGGAGAAACAACTCCTTTTTAGATTCTGTTTTTTAGATACTTCTCACACCTTAAACTAGATGTTAATGTTCTCAAAGTTAACATCTTGTATTTCTAAAACACAGCCTCGGCGTATGCCCTGCTCAGATGCTTAGACACTCAGATGCAAACATTAATGATCTAGATATTCACAAATTTCATCAGGCCATCTTTAACGTATGAAGTTTTGTTGTTTTTATGTTTTACATAAAAAACCTCTCATTTTTATATTTTAAAATGAAAGCAAAGTGAAATGGACTGATAGTTTTCTTTAATGATGTTGCTGCAGCTATCTCAAATACTAATTATTTTGGGATTTGTATTGTCAAATTATGTGATTTTCCAAATGTGTGTGGAGTAAAACGACCATTCTCTGATGATGCAAATGTTGTGACCAAGATTCATTCAGGATTAACAACACAAACTGTTTTGATAGCAGAAACAGGCTGTCTTATATTTCTCACACCTTACCATTAGTTTGACAAGCACATTCTTCTTCATGCCTGTTTGTGTTTTTATGAAACTGATTTTCAATATTATCAAATCAAAATCAAATCAAAATTTATTTATATAGCACATATTAAAAACAACAAAGCTGACCATAGTGCTTCACAGTCAGTAAAAGCATGAAACAATTAAAAGAAAACAATAAGTAAACAGGGCAGGGAACAGTAGGTGGCATCACAACAAGCCAGATAACAGCCAACTAGTTAGAATCAAAAGCCAAAGTAATAAGATAGGTTTTAAGATGCGATTTAAAAGACTGGATAGACTCGGCGGTACGAATATGAACAGGGAGGTTATTCTGGAGTCTAGGTGCAACGGTTGCAAAGGCCCGGTCACCTCTCGACTTCAGTCGAGACCTAGGTTGTGCTAGGAGCCTGTGATTGGAAGATCTTAGTGCTCTATTGGGATTGTACAAATGGAGGAGTTCGGAAAGATAACAGGGTGCTAAATTATTTAGAAATTTAAAAGTGAACAAAAGAATTTTAAAATCTATACGATATTTAACAGGAAGCCAATGTAAGTTGGATAAAATTGGAGTGACGTGTTCATAGATTCTAGTACCTGTTAAGAGACGCGCAGCTGCGTTCTGAACTAACTGAAGCCAGTAAAGAGAAGAGTGTTGTAGACCCAAGTAGAGGGAGTTACAGTAGTCCAGTCTGGATGTGATAAATGCGTGAATAAGCTTTTCAAGGTCCTTTAAAGGAAGGAACGGCTTGCTTTGGATATCTGGCGCAACTGGTAAAAGCTGTTTTTTACCACAGTGGAGAGCTATCCAGGAACACTCCGAGGTTTCTTACAGTGAGCGAGAGATGGCTAGCAAGAGAGCCTAGGGCACTAGCTAACTGGTCTGGTAGAATGTGACTAACAAAAACTGTGATTTCAGTCTTATAAAATTCAGTGTAAGAAAATTATGTGATAACCAAATTTTAACTTCATGCAGACAGTTGAACAGAGGTTGCAAAGAAGCAGACACATTGGATTTCAAAGGTGAATAAATCTGGATATCATTCCCATAACAGTAAAAGAAGATGTTATATTTTTTAATTAATCAAAACGGCAACATGTACAAAGAGAAAAGAGCAAGACCGAGCACCGACCCTTGAGGCACACCACAATAAATAGGGGCAGAGGCCAAGATGTTTTGCCCCATAGCAACAGCGAACGACCTCTCTGAGAGGTAGGATTTAAACCAAGTTAAAACTGTACCTTTGAGACCAACAACATGTTCAAATCTTGATAGAAGAATGTTGTGGATAACCGTGTCAAAAGCAGCAGTCAAGTCTAGTAAGACTAAAACCACGGAGAGTTGGTAAGCACACTTCTTCATCACTCATCCTTAACACAGGTACGCCCCAGGGTTGTGTGCTTAGCCCCCTCCTATATTCCCTGTTCACACATGACTGTGTTGCTAAACATGAGTCCAACATCATCATCAAGTTTGCTGATGACACAACCATCATAGGCCTCATCACAGGTAATGATGAGACGGCCTATAGAGAGGAGGTGATGGCACTGTACGAGTGGTGCCTGGAAAATAACCTGACTCTCAACATCAGCAAAACTAGAGAAATGATAGTGGACTACCGGAAACGACCAGTCAGGGAACACCAGCCCATCCACATCAACGGTGTCAAGGTCGAAAGGGTCAGCAGCTTCAAGTTCCTTGGAGTCAACATCACTGAGGACTTCTCCTGGACCCTTCACACAGACACTGCTATCAGGAAAGCTCGCCAGCGGCTTTACTTCCTGAGGAGGCTGAGGAAGTTTGGCATGAACGCCAGCATCATCTCAAATTTCTACAGGTGTGCAATTGAGAGCTTGCTGACCAGCTGCATCACAGTTTGGTACGGAAGCTGCTCTGCCAGCAGCCGTAAATCACTACAGAGGGTGGTGAAGGCAGCAGAGCACATCACTGGCACGAGGCTTCCTGCCATTCAGGACATTTATCACCAGCGATGCCTCCGTAAAGCACACAGCATCATCAAGGACCACAGCCACCCAGCACATCAGCTGTTCTGCTTGTTACCATCTGGCAGACGTTACAGGAGTCTGTCTGCTCGGACTACAAGACTTAAAAACAGTTTCTACCATCAAGCCATACGACACCTCAACCACAACACTTAAACACACACAACACAGGACTCAGAAGCTACCCTGCAGCTTCACAAGTACTCTGATTAATCTGCACTGGTCACTTCACTTTATTGTTATTGTAATTTATATTTAAAAAGTGCAATACTGTAAATTTCTGCTGCTCATTCCTGTGCAATATCCCATCTGCCCTCCCGTCATATTTCTTTTCAAGATTTTCTTATTTAATCACTAGTGTACATATATTTATATTTATAGATACATATATATTTAGTCATCTTTTCTCTTTTACCGTGTCTCTCTAATATTTTGCTCTTTACTATTTTTCTATTTTTTATTTTATTTTATTATATTATATTTTATTATATTTTTTCCTACTGTACCATGCTGCTGAGAGACCGCTGCTCGTCAAACACATTTCATTGCGATGTTGACCCTGTGCTAACTTGCATATGACAAATAAAACTGAAAACTGAAAAAAACTGAAAACTGGAATAGCCAGAGTCAACGGTTAAAAGAAGATCATTAAAAACTCTAAGTAAGGCTGTCTCTGTGCTGTGGCGAGGTTTAAAACTAGACTAAAATTTTTCATTAATACAATTTGCATCTAAAAAGGCCTGAAGTTGTTTTCCAATATTTCGGATATAAAAGGGAGTTTGGAGATTGGCCTGTAGTTAGTGAGAGCATTATGGTCAAGGTTTTTCTTTTACATAATAGGTTGCACAACAGCATGCTAAAAGACAGACGGTACACAACCTGATGACAATGATGCACTCAGTAGAATTAAGATACAAGGACCTATAGTATGTAAAGCTTCCTTAAAGAAACGAGAAGGAAGAATATCGTGCAGGGAACCAGAGATTTTAAGATGATCAATTATATCTTTTAAAGCAGAATAAGACACTGGCTTAAACTGTTGAAAAACAGTCAAGCATTCAGAGGCTGGAACTGGGTCTAAAACTGACGATGAATGAGATGGATGAGAAGCCCTTAGAGCTGAGATTGTTTTCAGAGAACTACTTTAACAATTTATCACGAAGAGCAGCTACGTGATAGTGCAAGGGTTTATCACAGAGTTAAAAATATTAAAAAGGGCTCCGGGGTTGTGGCTTTTAGTCAGAATAATGCTAAACAAAAAGGCAGATTTGGCAGCTTTAAAAGACTTTTGATACTTAGATAAACAATTATGAAGGATGTCCAGAGAGACGTGGAGATTGTCGTTCTTCCATTTTCTCGCAGCGCGACGACATGCACGCCTAAGGGCGCAAGTATCATTTAGTCAGGGTTGGCGTGAGGAGTTGGCACGTTTAATTCTCACAGGTGCCACAGAGTTAAGAATGTCAGCGGATGTAGTATAAAAGAGGTTAGCAAGCTCATCCACTGAACTCTCCCCATCATAAGTCAAGGACCAGCAGACTTAAAAAGTCCTTTGTCCCACAGGCCATGAAACTTTTTAACTCCTCGCTGGAGAGGAAATGGGGACAGAGGAGGGGGGAACAAGTAAGCTGTAGTGCCTTTTCACTGTGCAATAGTTTTTGTTAATATCCAACGGTGTAATAGACTCACAATACATAAAATGTGCTGTTCCCTTGTATTCTTATTCCTATTTATTCTATTTATCCCTTTTGTATTCTCTGCATTTATAAATGTGTATATTTGGCATATTTCTGCTCACATTCTGCAACTTCTGTGGGTGCTGTGCTACTGGAAACTGAATCTCAGTTTGAACCCACCCGAGGGATAAATAAAGTTTCAGCTAATCTAATGTAATCTATAGGGCAGTGCAGGGCTTTGTATCTACCACTCCGCTGTGATATGACGAGCGGTCATGGTCACGTGGCTTTCCGTTGCCCTGGAGCTCCACCCATTTGTAGTTTGAGCAACAGAAGATGCCTGGGACAGTTCAGCCATAACTTTAAACTTCTCCTGCTCATACATGCTTGGAACGATCTTGTCACTGAAGTGGACGCGCAACGAGATATCATAGCGTGGCTCAAGCACGTTCATCACAGTTTAAACTCCTTGTTTTGCACAACAGACGACGGCCTCCCGTCTGCAGCTAAACACCCCATTAGCTTTTGTAATAGCTTTAGCCTGGTCGGACTGGGCAGCAAAGGGCTGCTTAAATGCCGCAAACTCCTCTGCTCCTCCACTTGGACCGCTAGCGCTGACCATAACTACCGCTTGACACACTGACCGCGCACCATACACATACTTTTTTTTTCTTTTTCGAATCTTCGGATCACGTGCGTACTACTCACTTCCCTTAGCAACTGGATCCTGGACTTTCTGACAGAGAGGCCTCAGACAGTCCGGATCGGCAACAGCATCTCACCACTACACTGAGCACTGGAGCCCTCAGGGCTGTGTGCTCAGCCCACTGCTGTTCACTCTGCTGACTAACGAC
The DNA here is from genome assembly GCF_036321145.2 of Pelmatolapia mariae. Lineage (NCBI taxonomy): Eukaryota > Metazoa > Chordata > Actinopteri > Cichliformes > Cichlidae > Pelmatolapia > Pelmatolapia mariae. The sequence goes on along the minus strand of NC_086229.1, from coordinate 18,627,166 downwards.
TGTGCAGCAATGCACAGTTTGAATCACTTTGTCAGTTTTGCCGATGACACAACTGTGGTGGGTCTCATTACCAAGAACGATGAGTCAGCATAAAGAGAGGAGGTGAAAAAGCTAATGGGCTGGTGTAGAGTCAAGAACCTGTCTCTGAATGTGGACAAAACAAAAGAGATGATTGTTGACTTCAGGAGAGCACAGACAGATCACTGCCTACTTAACATTAATTGATCCTCTGTGGAGGTTGTCAAGAGGACCAAATTCCTTGGTGTCCACCTGGCAGATAACCTCTCCTGGTACCTCAACACCAGCTCCATAACCAAGATGGCAGAGCAGCGTCTCTACTTCTTGCAGAAGCTAAGGAAAGCCTCTCTCTCTCCATCACTTCTCATCACGTTCTACAGAGGGACTATCGAGAGCATCCTGAGCAGCTGCATCACTGTCTGGTATGGTAACTGCACCATATCGGATCGTAATATCCTATAACGGATAGTGAGAACAGCTGAGAAGAACATTGGAGCCCCTCTTCGCTCTATCACGGACACTTATAGCACCCGCTCCATGAGCACAGCCACCAGCATTGTGGAGGACCCCAAACATGCCTTCTGGAAAGAGGTACCAGAGCATCCAAGGCCTCATTGCCAGACTATAGAACAGTTTCTTCCCCCAAGCCGTCAGACTCAATACTCAGTGACTGGACCGACACACACGCGCGCACATCATCATACACGTCACTACCAAGCACTTATCTGCAGTATCTCACGCTCTCACACATACACCCACACACACACACACACCAGTGTTGGGTAAGTTACTTTAAAAAAGTAATTAATTACTAATTACTAATTACTAGTCAATATTGTATATAAAATACTTATCTAATTACTGTTTCAGAAAAGTAACTTAATTACTCAATAAGTAATTTAACTAAATACTTTTTAAAATCCCTATAAACCTTGAGTGGGCAAACAATAGAAATTAAACTCTTTAAATAATAAATTTTTTTTTTAAAGACTGAGACTCTACAGTATGCAGCGGTAGCATCTCTTCCACAATATAGGCTGCAATCATTTTTTAAGGTCACCTTCAGATGCTTTCTGTGCTGCTGAAGTAAAATCAGGTTTTGCCTGCTTAGCAGGAGTTGCCGCCGTGTTATCCAAGGATGATGAACAAGTATCACTCAGAAGTGTTCGTCTATGCTCTCGTGTCAGGCGCTTCAGTAGATTACTCATGCTATTAACAGCGGCTGCTAGTTTTTACATATTACTGTAATGTTCTTGTCTGCTTGTTTCAGAAAAGTGAAGAGACGGGAATGTGTCCATTTCAAAAAACAGCCACACGCTTCAGCCGAGTCTGACATCTTCCGCTTTAGAATACGACTATGCAGCAAGCTGGTGCGAAATGACGTGCAGAGCGATGTTAAAGCGGCAGAGTTTACTTTTACCTTTAGAAGGCAAATTAATCAAATTAAATAATGATATTCAGCGAGTTTAATTATTTTACAATGTAACGCAAGTACATTGGGTCTTGGAGGAACGCTGTCTCATTTCACTCTGTACTGTACCACTGTACATGGTTGAAATGACAATAAAAGCCACTTGAATTGACTTGAGTCCCTGGGTAGGGTGCTTGAGGGTGCTCAACCTGGGGACTCATTGACAGTGAGACCTGGAGGGGCGTGGTTGGGAGGAAAGGCCTCCCAGATCTGAACCTGAGTGTTGTTCTGTTACTGAGCTCCTGGACTCCACAGTTTGTCCATAATGAACACCGTATTCGAACATAAGGGTGTTCATAAGTCTACGCGTGCACCAGAACACTCTAGACTGCAGGTCGATGATTGATCTTGTAATCATATCATCAAATATGTGGCCATATGTTCTGCAAACTTGGGTAAAGACAGGTGCTAAGCTGTCAACTGATCACCACAAGTTGGATCAGGTGGTGGCAGAGAATGCTGGACAGACTTTATGATGCATGCTCAATCATCCAGGTAAATAAATCTCCAAAAGTTGATTCTGTTTATCTGGACGTAGTTTTTTCAGTGGGAGAAACATTTTGTCACTCATCCAAGTGACTTCAGTCTCAGCTGACTGCAGGTTTCCCCAACCTTATAAACAGTACATTTGCATAATGACTGAAACCAACCCACTGAAGGAACAATGGGCTGGGAGGTCAGTTTCTTCATCATGATTATGCACATTCTCATGACCATTGAGCAACAACCACTGATCAAGACCCACTGATCAACGACCACTGATCAATGGCCATGAATACCATTCACAGAGAGTTGGGGAATGGCTGCAATCACAGCATTGTAAGACAGTGAAAGATGTACCCTTAGGCCCCCTCCTCAATTCAGAGATGGTCTTTCCCTTTTCACGTAAATGTCCTCCTTCCCTCCACGCTCCCGTTCCTCCCTGTCCAGGATTTGTACATCCACCTTTGAAAGAGTGTCCACTGGCCTGTAGATGTAAATAGGCTGCAGAGTCCTGGCCTGATGAGGTAGCTGTTCTGTGTTGTGCCAGAGGTTGTTTGGTTTCCCCGATGTATAAATCCTGGCAATCCTCCTGGCACTTAACAGTCTACACTATGTTACTCTGTTTGTGTCGGGGGACCCGATCTTTGGGGTGGACCAATTTTTGGCGCAATGTTTTTTGGGGCCACTTCAGCCACTGCCGTATTTTGGACTGCCTTGAAGAGATTCTGGCAAACCGTCAGCTGACTCAGTAGGGCAAAGCGGTGTTCTACCTGCACTGTGTATAGTGTGGGTGGAGCCCTGCTAGCTTCAGCTGAAAACATTGTTTGGTGGTAGACGGAATACTTGGAGGACCTCTTTAATCCCACTTGCACCTCTTACATGAAGGAAACAGAGTCTGGGGACAAGGGGGATGACTCAACTATCTCTATGGGTGAGGTCACTGAGGCAATTAAACAAATCCTTGGTGGCAGTGCTCCTGGGGTACATGAGCTAAGCTCCCGGAGGCTGTGGATGTTGTAGTGCTGTCTTGGTTGACACGCCTCTACAATGTTGCGTGGAGATCGGGGGCGGTACGTCTGGATTTGCTAATTCCCATCTTTAATAATGGGGACTGGAGGCTGTGTTTCAACTAAAGGGTGATCACACTCCTCAGGCTCCCTGGGATAGTCCAGTGCCAGTCCATCCGTTAGTCAAAACTCAGGTACAGGAGGAACAATAAAGTTTTCGTCCTGTCCTCTCCAGGATACTTGAGGGTGCATGGGAGTTTGCCCAACCAGTCAACATGCATTTTGTGGACTTGGAGAAGGCATTCGACTGTGTTCCTCGGAGTGTCCTGTAGGAGACGCTTCGAGAGTATGGGGTGTCTGGACCATGGCTACGGGCCATTCGAACCTTATACAACTATTGCAACAGCTTGGTCTGCATGGCTGACAATAAGCCTGACTCATTTCCAGTGGGTGATGGACTCCACCAGGGCTGTCCTTTGTCTGCGATTCTGTTCATAATTGGATTTAATTAGTGGATTTAATTCCACTTAGATGGCCTTAGAATTTCATCTCTGCTTTTTGTAGATGATGTGGTTCTGTTGGCTTCCTCAAGTGATTGCTTTCAGCTCACACTGAAATGGTTCGGAGCTGAGTGTGAAGCAGTGGGAATCAGAATCAGCACCTCCAAATGTAAGGCCATGGTGCTCAGCCTGAAAAGAGTGGAGCGCCCACTCCGGGTTAGGGATGAATTCTTGCCCCAAGTGGAGGAGTTTAAGTATCTAAGGGTCTTGTTCACAAGTGATGGGAGAAGACAGACTGATTAGTATTGCGGCTGCAGTAGTGGTGCAACGGATCACGGTTCATCCGAAATCTGAACCGATCCCACTCCACGGTTCGGTACGCACGTGATCCGAAGATTCGAAAAAGAAAGGATCCCCAGACGAGAGTGACCCCCTCGTCTGTGGATCTCCTCAGCCCTTCCCAGGAGGGTGGCACGGATGCCCCTCCGGTGGTACTCCTTGGGCTCTCGCACTCTGGGGCCTCTGGATGTCTGGAGCCTGGATCTCCTCCATGCCTGCCTCATGCCCTGGGGGACGGGGCTATGGGCCTCCACACCCTCTAGCAGACCGTTACATGGGGAAACTTTTTGTATGCACACGGGTGTTCACTGCTCGTAGACATAAACTACACCTTTCTTAGCTGCAACTTCAAAGCACATTGTATGCTGTCTGTCCTGTGTGCTGCACAACAACTTTCAATATTTAGTATTTACTGCTATTCACCCTTAGCTAGATTAACGTGATGGTGTTGTGTTTAGTATGTTGCTTTGTTGTTGTTGTTTTTTTTTTTGCTTGTTTTCTCTTCTTTTTCTCTCAACAGGTGATCCAGGAGTTTTTTTTTCTTTTTCTCTTTGTCTTTGTAAGTGCCCTTTCTAACTGTCCCTTTTCCCTTCTGTTTTTCTTTTCCTTCCTCTCTTTCTTTCTCCCTTTCCTATCCCCCAGTCATGTCTTTCCCATCTGTAACAACTGAAAATAAAATAAATAATAACAACAAAGTTTGATCAAATGGACCAATACGGCAATGCCATGATGATCCATTTGGCAAAATAAATCCATTTGGTATCCTTGTTGGTCTTCAGACAACAATTCTGAAGAACCAAATGGGACAGACAAAAAAAAAAAAGAAAAAGAAGAAAAAAGTATGTGTATGGTGCGCGTGGTCAGTCTGTCAAGCGGTAGTTATGGTCAGCGCTAGTGGTCCAAGTAGCGGAGCAGAGGAGTTTGCGGCATTTAAGCAGCCCTTTGCTGCCCAGTCCGACCGGGCTAAAGCTATTACTAAAGCTAATGGGGTGTTTAGCTGCAGACGGGAGGCCGTCGTCTGTTGTGCAAAACAAGGAGTTTAAACTGTGATGAACGTGCTTGGAACACGCTCTGATATCTCGTTGCGCGTCCACTTCAGTGACAAGATCGTTTCAAGCATGTATGAGCAGGAGAAGTTTAAAGTTATGGCTGAACTGTCCCAGGCATCTTCTGTTGCTCAAACTACAAATGGGTGGAGCTCCAGGGCAACGGAAAGCCACGTGACCATGACCGCTCGTCATATCACAGCGGAGTGGTAGATACAAAGCCCTGCACTGCCCTATAGATTACATTAGATTAGCTGAAACTTTATTTATCCCTCCAGTAGCACAGCACCCACAGAAGTTGCAGAATGTGAGCAGAAATATACCATGTTTACACATTTATAAATGCAGAGAATACAAAAGGGATAAATTAAATAAATAGGAATAAGAATACAAGGGAACGGCACATTTCAAGTATTGTGAGTCTGTTACACCTTTGGATATTAACAAAATATCACTACAGCTACTTGTTCCCCCCTCTTCTGTCCTCCAGCAAGGAGTTAAACAGTTTGATGGCGTGTGGGACAAAGGACTTTTTAAGTCTGCTGGTCCTTGACTTTGGGAGAAGCAACCTGTCACTGAACAGACTCCTCTGGTTGTTTGCAGTGTGCAGAGGATGCAGAGGCTGCCCAGCATGGGCCATAATGTCCATATTGCACCTTAATTTGTTTTTATATAAGTGCGTAGAATGAGTCTTCAGTTGAATGTTTTTTAATAGGCAAAAAATACTTAAATAAGTAAACGGCGAGTAGAATTTTTCTTTTTTCTTTCTATTTTTGCTAATCCGAAAATTGATCCGATCCGTGACTTTAAAACCGTGATCCGATCCGAACCGTGAGATTTTTTATCCGTTGCACCACTAGGCTGCAGTGATGCGGATGCTGTACTGGTTAAGAGAGGTGAGTGTAAAAGCAATTTACCGGCCGATCTACGTCCCTCCAATCATCTATGGTCACGAGCTGTGGGTAGTGACAGAAAGAATGAGATCACGGATAGAAGCAGCAGAAATGAGTTTCCTACAAAGGATGACTGGCCTCTCCCTTAGAGATAGGGTGAGGAGTCTGGCCATCCAGGATGATGTCACAGTAGTGTTAATGTGGTCAGAGTAGATCTCCTGCACCTCCACATTGAAAGGAGCCAGTTGAGGAGCCAGTTGAGGTGTTTCAGCCATCTCACAAGGGTGCCCCCCTGGACCCCCTGGACACCTCCCGAGTAAGGTGATCCGGGCATGTCTCACTGGGAGGAGCTACCAGACAGACCCAAGACATGTTGGACAGAGTATATCTCTTGGCTGGCCTTGCTGTTTGCCTGGACAAGCTGGAGGAGGTGACCAGGAAGAGAGAGGTCTGGACTTCTCTGCTTAGGCTGCTGCACCACAACCTGGCCCTGGATAAGGGAAATAAGATGGATGGGTGGATGATTTCTAGCAGAACTGTGAAAATCTCCACATCCTTTCTCCATGTTATCATCTAAACCTGTGTGAAGTTTCAGAGCTCTGCAGCTAACAGAGACTTTCAGTTTGCTGCTCTCTTCCTCTGACAGCTCCATTCTTAGGGAGCGTTAGTTCTCTGTTTCACTTTATTCCACTTATTCAGTCTGATGTTCTCTGATCTGTTTCTCTTGTTTAGTGTCTTAAATGCTGCCAGTACCTCTCTTTGCTTTAACCAACCTTTCTCTTTATTTCTGAGCTTTTTAAGGACTTTAACTGATGCATCAACCTTTGAAAATGGAAAGAAATCAGTCAGATTCATGGCTGCATCAAAGTGTCACATGTAGTTCTCCCACATCAGCTGGATTATATCTATAGCAGCAAACAGCAGCTGATCCACAAATCTTTGTCTGTGTTAATAAAGTTGGATCAGTTCAAATAGTTTGTTGCTCTGCACTTGAAAGCAGCAGTTTTTCTAATGCACCACCTTCATGTTTCCTTCATATTTGAATCTCCCTGTAGATACTGACAGGTAACCATGTCACACAGAGCTCAAGCCTTTGAATCCAGCTGTGATTGTTGATTTTCTATTGAATGGACTTTTTCAAATCCAGCTGTAGGCCTGTGTTTGTGAGCTCATTAACAGCTGTTTATTTGGAGATACGTGGTACTCACAGGAGAGCCACTACAAATAAATGTTAGACTAAACACAAATGTCTCCATCCAAACTCATGTTGTGCTGTGTTGTCCTCTCAGTCTGCCAGGTGGAGGTGGAGTCAGGGATGGAGTCTGTCCAGCTGCCCCTCAAATCCACAGTTCGCCTGCCTGAAGACGCTAAAGTGGAGTGGATGGACAAAAACAAGAAGGTCCATGTGTATGAGAACTCCTCAAACTTTGACCAGTCTGAAGAACAGGATTACGGAGACCGAACAACAATAAACAAAGACCTGCTGAAAACTGGAGACCTCAGTCTTACCCTGACATACCCCACAGATCTAGACACAAACACCTACACATGCACTGTCTACAGCAAGGAAGGAAACATCCTGCTGAAGAAACAAGTGAAGCTGAAAATCAGAGGTCAGTGCTGTAGATACAGATCAAAGGTAGGAGATCATGTGATTTCATTCAGATAATATAAATCTTTTCATCTTTATATCTAAAAGCAATTTGATGCATGCTCAATCATCTAGTGTAAGTAAATCCCCAAAGGTTTATTCTGTTCGTCTGGATGTAGCATTTTCAGTGGCAGAAACATTTTGTCACTCATCCAAGTGACTTTTTCTGTCTCAGCTAACTGCCGGTTTCCACAGCCTTATAAACATTACCTTTGCACATTGACTGAAACTAGCACCAGTGATGAACAATTGGCTGTGAGGTCAGTTTCTTGATCATTCATGGAGGTAGCTCGCAAGAGATTACAGGATGACTCCAACCTCAGCAACAGGACCCCTCTCAGCACCGACCGAGTGTGTTTGCTTTAGAACTGTGTCCTAATTCCACCTATTTCACATACAAGGGTGTCACGAACCGGGCCACACGGTCATGACTTAAAAAAAAAAACCCAGATATGGTGAGGAATATATTTCAAGCTGCTTTATTCTTTTAAACAAATAAAACAGAAAAGAAACCCTACTGTCAAAAACAAACAGTGGTGACCATCAGTAGTGTGAGGGAGTGGATAGATGATGCATGTAATAGTGTCAAAAGCAAAAGCCAAACCTAACGCAGCCAAAGTCCAACATGGTGTCTCAGAGCCAGAAAAACAGCTGTGCTCTAAAGGCTTTTTAAAGCCCCCCATAAGACTGGAGTCATCCACAGGATCTCCGTTCCCTGAAAATAAAAATGTCAATAATACATAGAAAATGGAATAATACATAATCATCCCCACACTGTAAAATGTAATTCTAGATGTTTGTTATTTCAACATATTATTCTATATCAGTTTGACGATAGATGACTGAAGTTGTTGTTGTAACATAGAATTACAAGTTAAAAACGTCCCAATTACACCAAAAAAAGCTAACTTGAAAACTCATGTCCAGCTAAATCAGCAACTTATGTGAACTTGACAATGTGGGTAAGTTGAGCACAGCAGGATTCAAAACTGCCTCACGTGACTGCTACCGAGGTGCATCATGGGGAATTGGCGGTTAACGACATGCTCACTTTACTTGGACGTTTTCTAATCGTCTTCTTTGGAATATGCTTTCAAGGTGAGTAACATTGGTTATAACTATAAGGAAAGACAGCTACAAAAGTTGGAACATGTTTTGAATTTATGGCATGACGTGTGTTTTTCTCTTTTACCGAAATGTTTGCTTTAGCTAATGTAACTTTAGCCGACAAGGTCCAGCTTGTGTGTCATGACCAAACTTGACCTAATAAACTGACACATGGCCTTTTTTATGGGTTTAATGTGGCACTGACCAAATCACAAGTATTGTGCCTGTTGCGATATTAGCAAGCTAACTCAGCTAATTAATAAAGCTTATTTCATATTGTCTCTGTACTTGTAAATTTCTTTCAAGTTCACAGGCTGTTGTATTTTGGTGGAAGTTCATTTTGGCAATATTTCCAATAACTGGCTGGGTTCAAAAAGAACTTTTTGGCAGGACTCGGATGCTTGTTGTCATCTGTTTACCCCTATGTAATCACTTAAGTTGTTATTAACTGCTGCATGCTAAGCTGCAAGAGTGCACTGAGGACAGAGACAAAATATGGTCTACAAACCAGCATTATATTAGTTTTTATCAGATAGTCCTCCAGTGTGTTTATTTTTTGCTTTAATTCTATTGTGCAGTTATTTGTTACCCTGAAATGCTTTATGCTTAACAACAGCTCACTATTTTGACTTATTTTTGAACTCTTGTGATCAGTATGACTAGATTGTGTGAGTTTCCATACTAAACGAGCTGTAGTGATAAAATAATTGGCATCAGAGACACTGATTTTTGGCATGGTATACTGCAGAAGTTTTTTGTTTTTTTTGCATAATTTACCTTTTAATTGAACTGCATTCTCTGTAACAAAACTAACATTGTTTATATGTCAGAAAATTAGCAAACACGCATAAATGGCGAAAACAATATAATTATAACATATATTTTTATTTTACTTATTTTAGGTCTGTGAAGCCAAACTTGATGCTGGGGATTTATTTTTGTCAGTGGAGTCAAATGGTAAGTTACAATTTGTGCATTTTGTCATACTGGAAACACCACAGATTATATTGTAACTTAATAGCTCTGTAGAGCAAATGATATAAAGATTGTAGTGTCAGGGTACTTCTTAAGAAGTAATATGGCACTATTGATGATCACATGCAGGTGACATAAACTAAATATTCAGACGTGCTACCAACAAATGATTCATTAACAAAAGCAATGGAGCAGACTGTTTAGGTTCTTGTGGTTGTAATAACATCCATAACTGCAGGTTTGTCATTAATGTATTTTCACAGGTCTAGATGATCACATTTGACTTTGTCATTTAAATGAGGTGGACTTGCAAACTTTGCGCTCTTTTGGGTAAATTGCTGTCCACTACATATACACAGAATCTGCACAGTATTTCAGATCTAAAAAGGGAGTATGTAATGGACTTGCTGGCTTTAATGTAAAAAGCCTGTTGTGTAACTTTAATGAGGCAGTTGGACTAAAACAGTATTGCTCATCAAGGTAAACATCTGAGGAATAAGGAAACTGTTACTTGTCCTTTTACTCAGTGTTCTTTTAATCGCATGTTTACTAAAGTTTTACATCACATAAGTCATTTTCACAATCATTCTACTTTAAAAGATTTCATGACAGAGCTTATTGTTCTCTGAACTTCCTTGTTTGCTGAACGGCAGGTAAAGTGCATCTTTTTGTTTGTTTGCTTTTGTGCGTTTGTGTTTTCTCTAATGGGCCTCAGATGACTGTTTGCTTAAATTTGGGTCTCAAAGAATCTTTTTTTTATTCTGTCTGTACTCTCCACCCCTCTTCTTCTATTGCTCAGGTTGAAGCAGAATTTGCCCGTCTTACATCTGTTGACCTGAAAGGGTTCCTTTTTGCTGTGCTTGACCATTATGGAGAGGTTCGTGGAGCTGTACAAAATCAAGAGCGGCATAGGAGGGCTAACTAGGCTCATAAGATGCTTCGGAGATGATGTAAGTGTTCAACTGCGAAATCTAATCCTTTGTTTAAGTTTTAGGTTATCCAGTTCAACTGATGAACTCATTGAAAGAAAGCTGATAAGTAAAGTCTGTCATCATATTTCACAACTGGACATTTAGTGTGGTAACTTTTACAGAATCTGTGTATATTGGTGGTAGGTTGGATATCATATTCTACTTGAATGTCCTGATAAGCCTTATTCAAAATCTCCAATGATAATCATATATTGATGGAATTATGTATCAAAAAGCTGTGAATTTGGAGCTGTCTACATGCTTCATAAACACTGTTTAAAAAGTGGTTTTGTTTTCTTTTTGACTTCTTTGACCAGAGCCCTACACAAAGGAAGAGGACAGAGGACCTCATTTTCTAAAGGAAGATCCCTCACACACTTTCAAGACTGTGAAGGTTAGCATTGTTTCTTTTAGTAAATTTAATAATGACAGCACCACAGTGGATTTTAAATTAAAAAGTACATGTGTACTTTTTCCTCACCAAATGTATTATTACAAGATCTTTGACACTGGAGTTGGTCTGGGTTTCAGAGAAACTAACTGGCAAGCTAGCATTGATATTATTAGTGTCTTGTGTTTATTCATGTCTTCACCAGGGTCTTTGACATTTCGCTGCTGTACTGTTCACTTCAGCTTTACGTTTGATTTCTCACATTGTATATTGTAATGGCAGAGATATTAGGATATTTAAGGGGCTGCAGTGGCTGCTACAGCTGTGGGGGGCAATACTTTGGTGAAATGTCCTGGACCCTGGAAAAGAGACTGTGTAGACTGGGTAAGCAATTAAAGGTTACTGGCCGAGAGTCATTGGGCAGCTGGGTAAAGGTGGATGTTGATATTCAGTGCCAATTATGCAACCTGTTCAGCCATGTCTATATGCTCTTTTTTCATGCTGTTAATATAGGGGGAAAAAATTAACTTTAATCAATAAACTGATTAAAGAAACATTGTCTATGGCAGTGGTTCCCAAACTTTTTTTGCTGGGACCCCCTTGTTTTACAAGAAAAATGTTCGCGCCCCCCCACCCCCGCGCGTGCACGCACAAACACATCCTTCAACCACACACACCCATATTTTGCTCCATTGCGGTTTATTTCACACCTCAAACATTTATTAAACAATTAAGCAAATACAAATAATCTGCAATAAATTACAGGTAGTAAGAAAATAAACTACTAACTCTTTTACGCTCCGTCCGCACCTACACGGGTATTTTTGAACGCGCAGCTGTTTCGGCCACATGTAAACGGCGTATCGAATCAACGAGAACTGAGATTTTTTAAAAATTTAAAACTTTTTTTTTTGCGTTTGCAAGGAATACAGTTTGTCACGCAATGTCAAAGGTATGTGCCTTTTTTCATGTCACGCTGTGCGCCACGTTATTGTTTACATGGGATAAATTGCAGAATGGCAGATAGAGACGAAATAATGTTAATCTGACTCTGCAGGTTTTACACGCTTATATATACAGGCAGTTACTGTCCCTGCATTTAGAAAGGCAGAGGCATCATGGTGTAATTTTTTACATGTAGCTGTTTTTTTTCCTGTGTAATAATGTTCAACATTGCTATAAATACATTTTTCAAAAAATCCCTCTGCAAAATGGGTTAAAAAACATAAACAACTGTAGGATACTGTTTCTCCGTGATTTGAACAGCCCAGCGCTGCTCCCGTGCAGGGAAAACTAATTATGCAGGGAGACCTACCTCAGCACCTGTGCAGGTGAAACCAAAGGGAAGATCTGATTCACCATATTTTCTAGTCTTTGGCTTAGAATGAAGTTGGTTTGGAAACATATTCAGCGATGCTTCATCTCCTGCTTTGCGTTTGTGTGGGCGCCCCGTGCTAGCAGTGTCCAAGCGTTGTTCCCCCCCCCCCCCCTTTTTCATGCCGCGCCCCCCCTGCAATACCTCTGCGCCCCCCCTAGGGGGCGGGCCCCACACTTTGGGAATCACTGGTCTATGGAGCCACAATCTGATCCTGTAGTGTAGCTGCAGTTTGCACATTTCATGTATTCTCAGCCAGATTTGGTTTAGAGCACAGCCAATATTTAGCATAAGTAGATTTAAATTCACACACTGGTGATGGCAAGCTACATTGTAGCCACAGCCGCCCTGGGGCGCACTGACAGAGGCGAGGCTGCCGGACACTGGCACCACCGGGCCCTCTGACCACCACCAGTAGGCAACAGGTGAAGTGTCTTGCCCAAGGACACAACGACTGAAACTGTCGGAGCTGGGGCTCGAACCGGCAACCTTCCAATTATAAGACGAACTGTCAGCTCTTCAGCCACGATTCAGTGATCCACCCATGTGTGTGAATGACTGAATGTGTAAAGCGCTTTGGAGTCCTTAGGGGACTAGTAAAGCGCTATACAAATACAGGCCATTTACCATTTAAATTGAAAATTTTGTTTGAATTCTGCAATTGAAGACATGCTCAGTTATTTATGAACATGGTCTTTGTTTAAAGCAAGAAATGGATTTGTAACATGGGGGTGCATATCTCATTCTGAAAAAACCTTTAACAACTGATAAGTGTTACCCAAAGCCAATCACCATCATCCAAAGCATCAGTATGGCTCTTCTTTGGAAAGACATGAATTGTTAAGCACAAGGGATATTGTGTAATTGTAATTGTGTAATTTTTTTTTTTTTTTTTTTTTGTCTTTGAACCGTTTTATAGCCGACAGGTATTGAAGACACGTTTTCTAAGAGGATGAAAGTTGGCATTGCGATGGTGAAAGAAGAAGACATCATCGATGTGTTGGTTGTCCTTGAGGCAGCAGTAATCCTGTCTAATCTGAGCGATGTCTCAAGTGCCATTTCCATGCTGATGGGCCTTCTTTTTGCCCTCAACATACACTATCCAAAGGAACTTAAGGACATCTTTGAAGTCATTCAGAACATCCTAATGAACATTGGTGGAAGGCAGTGCATCTCACTAGTGCATGGTCTAAGAAACAGACTCTTGCAGAAAGCCATGCAGAACTGTAATTGTATGATCCTTAGTGTTAAGGACAGTTTTTATTTTACTGTTTGTTTTTTTATTCTTGCAAGTTCTCATTCTCACTTTTGTATGTCACTAAATGACTACACTTTACAAAATTCCAGATTAGACAATTACTCATTTGTTCATGGTTTAAGAAACTTATGTGAACAACAATATGCTGGACTTTGCAGATGCTTATCTCATGCAAGTCAGTAGTTTTTCCTTTGTTTTGCAATTGAGCAGACTCAAACTGATGTTTCTGAAATATTCATATTATCAAATGTTTCAGAAGCATGCACTCATTTTCAGAGATATTGGTTCTGTGGAATTTGTTGCAATTGTAAACGAAGACAAATACAAGAGTTTGATGTCTTACTTGTTATAAACTGATCTTTACTGTCACTTATCAAAGGTTTTGTACTATTTTAATATTTCAAGTTTTATGCTAACAGGTGTGACTGAGCACAATGAAGTTTAAAAATTTTGTAAATGTAAAGAATAACTTTTCTAAAATAGCAAGTGTCCCGTTGATACATTACATTAATGCAGACTTTATGTTGTTACTTCACAAGAATCACTACTGCTCCTAGAGTATTGGTCAGAATTTAATCTTCACCCAAACTGGGCTCAAGACCAAGTTCAAATTTACTGTTTCACAGGGAGCAACCTTTGAGTTTTGATGGATTGTGAGCCTGATGAGCTACGTCACTGATTTTTCTGTTTCTCAGATGACTAAGATGGCACAATAAATGGTGAATGTTGGGTGCTCATGAGTAATTGTCTTGTCATGTTCTTAAAACAAACTTTCTGTATGAAATGATCAGATAGACTTTAATGGAATCTGTGGGGTTTTATTTTTTTTCTGTAAACAACAGAAAATTAATTTAAAGGAATGTAGATATTTAAACCTGAGATCTAAGATAAACCTAACAGGTAGTTTTGCTGAAATGGATGTTAGAAAGCTAAAAAAACAAAACAAAACTTAAGATGTTTAATACACATTTTTCTTTACATCCAGTCAATCAACTCTGATAATTAAAATGAAACTGATTTACAAGTTCACTCAGCTACCTTAAGGAGCTCAGGTAATTAATAAACTTAAATCAACTTAGCTAACAGATTATGTTAGTTAAGCTAAAATAGATTCCTAAGTTAAAAGAACTACTAAAGTATTTGAATTAACTAAAAAACCCAAGTCAACTGAACTAGGACAAGAGTTTAAACAATAGATTATTTTAATTTAGCTGAAAGGGTTTTCCCAAGTAAAAATGACAATTAAAGGAGTTGAACTGACTAACAAATCTCAGTCAACTAAACTAAGATGAAAGTTTAGACAACATGTGATTTTTTATTAAGATAACAATTGGTTGTGTTATAAGAACAAACTCTATTTCTTGACTTAACTTAAAATTTTAAGGCAGCCCTTTACCTCATATTTTTAAGTTGAAACAACAAGTTATATTTTACAGTGCATGGTACACTAAACTATTCAGAAATTGGAGCTTGAGACAGTGCATCTGCAACCACATTATCACGGCCTTTAATGTGTCGGACATCCAAAACATAGGACTGCAAAAACAGTGACCACCTAATCAGTCTCTGTCACGGTGAGTGAGATGAGCCGTGTGGAGATGATAAAGGAGGATCCAATAGCAGGCAGTCATGAAGGTGTTGTTACGGGTTCGAAATTGAGGATGAGAGTAAAACAATGATAGTCCAGAGGAGGTCGTTCAAACAATTGATTTTAATGCACGCAACGTGGAGAGGTGCAAACTGCAAAACAGTTGTACATCTCTGCCCAAAATACACTCTAGATTGCTTTTATAACATCAGGGTATTGTAACGCCCCTTCTTGCGTTTACAAGCACATAATTTGCATGTACAGAACATTCATGTATTTTAAGAATTAAATGCAACATAGAGGTTCCTCCTTGTGGCATACTCTTCCGAATATGGTGATGACCTAAGGCCTTTGAGGTCACCATGGACTGGACATCCTTCCGTCACCTGTAACTAAGCAAACTCAAATACCACAAGAAGCTGAATACATTCAGGCCTTTGCTCAGCTACTATTTTACTGTAACAATATACTCAGCCTATGAGTTATGATATATATATATTAACTCAATCATTTTAAAGTAGTTATAACTGCACCTGTAATAAACATGTTAATATTTGATTATGATAACCCCTGTAATATAACTTATAACATAATGCCAGCAGCTTCAATAAACGCTTTGATGAATGATAATTCATGTAATGTTAAGGATGATGGTTATATACAGTTCAGCAGTAAACTAACTTATTTAAATCTTACAGTGTGAAGGTGATTTATTGAATACTAAGCACAGGGAGATAATGGCAAACGAAGATAAACTAAACTATACTGGAACAACTAAACTACCGAGCATGAACAAGAACACGAACATGAATGAAGGCGAGCAGAGGCAGACGACGGTTGACAGCAGGAAGAACACACAAGTGACACATGGTGGTTACACAGATGGACCAGCGACTACTACAACAGAAATATACTCAGAGAAACACAGGGAGATTACACACAGGTTAGGGACACAGCTGGGAGTAATTAACAAGACGAGACAAGGGAGGTAAAACTGAATACACATGAGACGCAGATCTTCACAATAAAACAGGAAACACGAATTCACTACACAAAGATACAGACTCAGTCAATGGGTTGTGGTCTGTTTAAACTACTATGGGCTTTACCCCAGAGTCTACATAGACAGCAAAGTGCTGCAAAGCCCAAAACAAAGACAGGACTTCTTTCTCAATCACAGAGTAGATTACCGGGTACCAATTGAACTTCTTAGAAAAGAAACTGATTGGTCTATCAACTAATGATGTGCTGGTCGCAAACGAAACGGCTCTTAGAGCACGTGAGTCTTGTGCTTGCGCTGAGCAGAGGGGGAACTATTTTCAGTTGCGGATGCTAAAGTATTCAGAAAGTTTATTCATGCAGTGAATCCTATGTATGCAATTCCAAGCAGGAAAACAGTCTCCCAAAAAAATCATCACAGGCCCATTTGACAGAGAATATGCATCTTCTATTTGTTTTGCATATTTTAATTTATGTTTTATTATGTTGTGGTTTTCAGTATTTTGTGTTGTTTCACTCTAAATTTGCTTAAAAGAAAAAGGCTATTTAAATAGTTAAAAGTTGAAATGTAAGTAGTTGGTTTTTGTATTTTATAATTTATTTATTACGTTTTATGTGGAGTGAATAAATAAAAGTATATTCACAGTGGCCCCTAGAGACAAAGCATGCACAAACTCCAAAACACGTACAAACTCCAAAACACGTAAAAACTCCAAAACACAACAGAAGTCCTCCAGGATGCTAGGGGCAGTGTTGAGCTTTTGTTACCTAGTGGCTACACAAGCCAGGAAGTACCAACGACCGGATTTAGTGTGTGTTGTTAACAGGTAAATGAACATTTTTTTTAAATTATTTGAGTGTTTGTGT
Organism: Pelmatolapia mariae; assembly: GCF_036321145.2. NCBI lineage: Eukaryota > Metazoa > Chordata > Actinopteri > Cichliformes > Cichlidae > Pelmatolapia > Pelmatolapia mariae. Next base: position 18,610,227 of record NC_086229.1, on the reverse strand, counting down.
ATAAATACAAAAACAATACGCATATGATTTCAATTGTGTAATTTAAGTGATCTAGGTAGCTCTGTTTTGGAAGTTCAGTTAACACTAGCAATGTGTTTTGGAGTTTGTACATGCTTTGAAGTTTGTACGTGCTTTTTGGAGTTTGTACGTGTTTTGTCTCTAGGGGCCACCGTATATATTTTTATATAAACATATATAAATAAAAACCAGGGTTTTTTAACATTAGTAATTCCTTTTGTGCATAATTTTACATGGTTGTTGATAATAAATTAATTAAAGTAACAAAACAACCTAAAGAGCCCGTTGGGAGCCGGTTGGGAGGTGAAAGAGCCGGCTCTTTTTAGTGACCCGAGCTGAAAGAGCTGGTTCTCTAAAGAGAGACAGAATTCACATCACTACTATCAACCCCCTGTTCACCTGCTTGCAACAGGACAGCTCCAGCCCCTTCATAGCTTGCATCCACCTGCAAAACAAAAGGGTGGTCAAATTTTGGTGCAACAGGGACTTAATACCATCGAAGGCTTCTTGGCAATCCGTTGATCACATAAACGGGACTTTGGTCTTTAACAAGTTGGTGAGTGGTACAACCACAGTCGAAACGTGTTAACAAAAAGCACGATAATACCCATCATTTCCAGAAACTGCATCAATTCCTTCTTTGTAGAAGGTTGTGGAAAATGCTGCACTGCCATCAATTAAGCCTGCACTGGAGCGACACACCCTTGTCCAACCACCCGACCCAGGTAAGTTACAGTAGCAATAAAATTGAATTGAATTGAACCCTCTTCACAACGAACACAACTGAACGTTTGCTCTTACAAAATTTTATATGCATGGTGACAAACCTGATAAATTACGGGCAAGCCTTCTAAAAGGTTTGAGGGCAAAGCAAACTATTCTTAAAATTCGACAACAAGATGGCAACATAGTCACAGATCATGTAAAATTCAATGAAGTTGTCATGGCTGTGTGAAGGCAGGCAGGAAAGGTGGACCCTAGAACAGAAAACTAGCTAAACTGAGGAAGCAAATAAACTAGCAGGCAGGCAAGCAGGTAAATGGAACACACAGTAAAGTATGAGGGACGACGAGACAGGGGAAGATGCAGACACTGTATACAAGGGGTGAACAGGACTAAGAGGACACAGCTGGGAGACACAGTTGACACTGATTACAGATAGGGAGAGACAGGGAGAGGACAAAACTGAACACACTGACATAGGACACAGAACGTCAAAGTAAAACAGGAAATGCACAGACAGGACTCAGAGACACGGTACTGACAGAGAGCAGAGGGAACACATGGGCAGACACAAAACAGAGGGAGCGCAGAACCAAAAAGTGTAAACCCAAACAGTTAATCAGAATAAACAACAACAAAGTGACACACACGAGACCACCGGCTTTGCGCCATTCTACCTGATGTTTGGGAGGGTCCCAAGGTTGCCAGTTGACCTAATGTTTCGGGATGTCCTTCATGATGACTCCATTTGTGACTATGATACCTATGTCAAGTCACTGATGAATGACCTGCGCTCTGCCATGCTCCGAGCCCAGGAACACAGCACGATGGAGCAGAGACACCAGTCTGACCAGTACAACAGAAAGGTGAAGGGTCTGCCTCTTTCACTGGGAGACCAGGTGTTGTTGGCGAACAAGGGAGTCAGAGGAAGAAGGAAGCTTTCTGACAAATGAGAACCTGTTGTGTACACGGTAGTTGACTTGGATCCTGCCCTTCACATCTGTCGTATCAGAGACAAAGAAGGACACGAGCGTGTGGTGCATCGCAACCTGCTCCTTCAAGTTAACTTTTTGCCCTTGGACACAACATTGAATGACGATGCTGCACATCCTGCTGTGAGCGTTGTCAGTGGCCCCCCTGAGTCTGACCTGGATGGGTCTGTGACATCTTTTGGGGACACAGGAGCTGTACCTCCTGCCACCCGTACTGTGGATTCTGTCTCCAGCATTGGCGAGTGTGATGACCGCACACTATCATGGATCCATCAGCAATCTGCCGCTGACCCTGTTGAAGATGGCGTTCATGAGACCCCTCCCGTAATGGATGTTCCTGATCTTGGTGGGCTGGCTGGTGATGGAGCCTCCCCAGACTCCCCTGCTGCTTTCCAATCCCACAGTTTTCATTCTATTGAACCCGAAAATGTGGACGTGGATCAGGGTTTTACTACACGTTTTGGTAGAATCATTAAACCAGTTCGTCCCTTGATTGAATCAATGGCTCAACTCAAAACACTCCTTGGTGTTGAACCTGTTCAAGCAGCGGTTATCGATGTGTGAATTTGTTTATTGCTGTATGTTGTCCATTGCTATTGTTTTTGGAAAAGTATAATACAAGCAAAGAGTTGACTGTATTTTTTTTTCAGTTTGTACAGTCTGATGGTGATGCCCATAGATATTATGGCATGTTTTGTGTGGTGTAAATGGCACCTTATATTGTCTATAGTGTGTCCTGGGATCTTGCTAGGCGCCGAGCGGGTCTCACGTCTCTTATCCTCCTTGGAGGAAGCTATGTTGCTGATCTAATTCATTGTATATGTGATGTGAATTTGTTTGAGGCCACTGTATCTGTTATTGTGGGTTTATATATTTTATTTTTTTATTTTTTGTGTGTACTCTTTAGGATTTTGTGTAATTCTTGGGGGGTGAATGTAACAGGGTCATAAATCACATTGTTATAATTACACAAAATGTGTTCTAAACCCCCAAACCGTTCCTTTTATACCTGACCTTTAGGACCTCCAAGCCTCTAGTTATGTCAGTTAGAGCCCCTCCTCATTCTTTTCTTCTTCTTTGGTGCAACCTTATAACAATCTACCTGACAATTGCCTGTGAACAGAAGAAAATTCTAATGACCTGATGCTTGATAGTATTTGTTTTAAAAATCATGTGCATGGATGTAACTACTGCTACCACAAACAAACCCGGGATAGTATGAAAAGCAAAGTTACACCTGCAATCTCTCAATTAAAGCATTATGGTAGATTGTAAAATAACAAGGAATAAATTATCAATATGGTTAAGGGACAAGGGTTAAATGACTTCTTGCCTTACCACAGTCAGAATTTTTCAAACACTTCTCTTCATTACTGTCTACACAGCTTAGTGCAACCCTCACGGACTGCATCAAACAAGGATCTCTTCTTCAGTCATTCTTTGAAGCCTCTATTACACTTATTACAAAGGAAGGAAAGGATCAGTTGGAATGTGTCTCTTATAGACCCATTTCTCTATTTAACTCAGATGCTAAAATATTAGCCAAGATACTTGTCCGTGGACTAGATATAGTTCTCCCAAAAATTATTTCAAAAGACCAGACAGGCTTCATTAAAGCTCATCATTCATATTTTAACATAAGGGTATAGGGTATATATTGAACCTCAAATGGGCGGTCTTCCCGTTAAGGAGCAAAGCTAGTATGTTAGACTTCACCAGCTTGCCCTTTATAGTTGAAAGGAAAAAAAATTACATATTTGGGAAATACAGTGACAAAAAGACATAACAACCTTTTCAAAGAGAATGTGAGTACATTGCCAAATCAAGTGAAGCGGACTGGACACATCTCTCTATTTGTCTCTAGTAGGATGTATCAACTCAATTAAAATGACAATTCTACCCAAATTTTTATACCTTTTCCAGGCCTTACCAGTTTCATTCCTAACACTTTTTTCAATGAGCTGGATTCTGTCATCTCATCTTACTTATGGCAAGGTAAACACCCAAGGCTTAATAAGATGCATCTTCAAAAATCTAAAATTGAGGGTGGGTTTGCACTTCTTAACTTCCCTATATTATTGGGCTGCTAACACACGGTGTTCGGTGTTACCGAGTAGTTGTCCTGATTGGGTGACTATGGAACTACATAGTGACAACAGTATATCCTTACCACCTGCACTTTGTTCTCCACTCTCATCCTCTTCATTTTACTCCATCCCCAACCCTGTAGTGAAACTGTCAGGTTTATATTGTGGATTGCCATTTATGCTTAGAAATATATAACCATATATTCTTAGAGGTGTATAATCAATTGCATATTGATAGGATGTGTGACCCTTAGCAGTTTGCTAAGACTGTGTGCATCCCAGAGCACTCTGGCATACACACACATCCTTGGGTCATGAGAGAGGTCTTACCTTCTCTTACTGTTTTATAGTATGGTAAACACAACTATATCTGTTTCAGTATAAGTGCCTTTTGTTTAGATAAACTGCTGGACTTCCAGGCCAGGAGATTTAGGGGAGTCGTTCACAGGGTCACATCTTGACCACACACACACACACACACACACCGACATACGGCACACACACAAGGTACTCTTTGTTTACATGTATACCTATGTAAGATGTCATATGTTAATGAATCCATGCATATGCATGTAACCACAATAAAAGGAGCGCTACAGGGAACCTGGCTGAGAGTCTGACGGAGGTCAAGTGGGCGGAACGACACTTGGCTCCAGTCGGGTCTCCCCCGTGCACGAGTAACACAAAGAACTTTGGTGACTTGTGTCTTGCTTTTGCTGTTGTAGTAGAATTGTCTCGTTCCTGCGAGGGGTCTGTGCTAGACAGACCCATCAGAAACACTCATTAAAAATATGGGGCACGATTAGGAAATGCTTTAATCTCAGTGAGTTCTCCTTTCTCAGCCCCATTGCATCTAACCATCTCTTTAAACCTTCTATCCAGGACGGTGGGTTTGTGGAATGGCACAGAAGTGGAATAACGTGCTAATAATAGCCAACAAACTAGCATCATTTGAACAACTTGCTAATAAATACAGTCTACCACCATCACATTTTTTCAGATACTTGCAAGTCAGGTACTTTCTTTGTTTCCAGACTTCATGCTCAAGCCCTCCACCAGATCCTAGAGTTGGATGTCTCGAGACCGGTCTTGGTCTCGAGACCGGTCTCGAGACCACTTTTACGTGGTCTTGGTCTCGTCTTGGTCTCGACGGACTTTTGTCTTGGTCTCGGTCTTGGTCTCGATGGACTTTTGTCTTGGTCTTGTCTTGGTCTCGACGGACTTTTGTCTTGTCTCGGTCTTGGTCTCGCTGTTTCGGTCTTCCGTTCTCAAATCGACATAGTGTCCGGGAGATTTGGAGTCAACCATTAGCGGAGCGGGGGGGTGGCTTACTGGGCTTAAGCCCGGGTCATTTTTTTCAGAAGCATGGGGCACCGTCGTAAATTCCCCCTAATTTTGGTATGATCCGAGCTCAGGCACTGGGCGACTGAGCACAGCACGCATGTGAGCGAGGGGGGAGAAGCTGCTGCCTGCGAGTTTGCTGCAGACAGAGGACAGCTTAAGTTTGACCAGGTACCAAAGCAAATCATTCGTACTGAACTAATAATGTAAATATGACGGTGTATCACAAAAGAGTGATATCAAACTGATCAGTTGGTTGCGTTACTTGCTCTTCGAGTGAATCAACAAATGGATAAATAAAAAGCCGAACAACAATGCTGATTTTTTAGAGAGTCTTAGCTTACATTTCATATTTTCAGTTGTTACCCTCCACGGCTAAACAAACTCTCTAAATTGGTTTCAATTGTGTACTGATGAACACAACAATGGACATAAGGAGCTTCTTTCAAAGAAAAAACTCAGGTAGATGTTATTTTATATATTATGCTTTGTATGTTGTTCAGTATATCTATGCAAAACAAGAGGAATTTCAATACACAGCAGTATATTCACAGATGAAACAAGATATTTACATACACTTTAGGTAGAAAACATAAAAACTATTTTTTACTGTTAAACATTAATTTAGAGTAAACTTTTGTTTTAGATAAATAAACTAATCTTTTGAATTAGTTTAATGACAGAATAAAGAGAGACAGAGCTGTCTATTCTCATCCCTTTCATCAAATTTAGGAGAACATATACACTAAGTTTATTGTTAATTAATAAGAAAAACTCCAGACGATTCCATTCTGAGCTGAAGAAGCTTCTGATTGGTTAGTAGAGTCCATGTGAGTAAATTGGTGGCACAGCTGTGGAAGCATATAAGGCAAAACACAGAGCCTGTTTCTGTGACATGTGAAAATCAAGAGATGTCAACCAAAACACCAGGAACAGAATTGTGGAGCTACATAAGTGTGGCTCAATTTTGAATACAATTTGGTGCCATTTGCAATTAAGAAATACATATAGTTTTTCTCTTTACTCTTAAAGTTAACAAATATGTTTTTTATATTTATCAATCTAAAAAAAATAAACATTTAGTCTCATTTGATGTTACAATTAAAAAAGTGTTTGTGTTTTTATCTGAAGAGTGTGTAAATATCTGGTTTCAACTGTATATTTGATGATGTTGGTGTTTGGCTTGATTGTCAGCACAAAGAGGGAGAGAGAGGAGCAGAGAGGGAGATGGAGAATGAGGACAGAACAGAGATGGAACAAGAGCAGGTGAGACACACATGTTAGTCAAATGGTTGTTTGCCAAAACTCATCAGAACATGTATCTAGTACCTGTTTCTTTTTAGATACCATTTGTTACTTTTCAAATTCTATATTTATTAAGTTATGCAGGCTTGTTTGCACAACAAGGCTAAATAATTATATAAACTTTTCAGAATCTAAATAGCGTACTTTGGTAGAATTAAAAAAATAAGTGTAGTGCAGGTCTATGATGATTTTCAGTGCTACTATCATCTAGTTCTGATTCTGGTTCCGTCTTGGTTAAGTCCTAAGTAGTCCTGATTTTGAACTGTTGTAGTCCTGTTTTAATTCCAGATCAGTTCTGGGTCTGGTTGAATTGGGGTTTAGTCCCTGTGTCTTGATACAGGCCCAACTTTGTTCTGCCTTGCTGCTTAATTAAAAAACTAGTTTAAGGTGTCCTGCATATGTGATATTTATTTTTTTTCCTATATGAAGTCATTCTTTTTTGAACAAAACTCAAAACAGAGCCTAATAATCTTTCAGTCATTTCTACCCTCACTTAATTTCCTTTCGCTGCTCAGCTCTCACACAGTGGCTCAGTTATGCTCCAATCCCTCCATATTGTGGCCAATCACATGCGAGGATATAGGATAATATCATTATGTGAAAAACAGAGAGGGTGAGAGACGCGACAGTCAAGTGGAGCGTGCGTCTGTCCTCTCAGTGAGTGAGTGAGACAGTAGACAGCGGTGAGGAGGGCTGTGCGAAAGCAAAAACACATAAATATGCCTGACACCCGTAAACGAAGCAGCATCTGGCTGCAGTTTAAAGACTTTTTTTGTCTCGGTCTTGGTTTTGGTCTTGGTCTCGTCTCTACTCGGTCTCGGTCTTGGTCTCGTCTCAACTTGGTCTTGGTCTTGGTCTTGTCTTGGTCTCGATACCCTCTGGTCTTGGTCTTTGTCTTGGTCTTGATACCCTCTGGTCTTGGTCTTCTCTTGGTCTCGGATTAGGCGGTCTTGACTACAAGTCTACCAGATCCTACACTATTAGAAACTATCGTACAACTCAATTCAACCAATAGATGGCTGATCTCCCTGCTTTACAATAACATGTTAAACTTGCCACATACCTCTTAATCCAAAACCAAGACACTGTGAAAAGAAGACTTAGACATGACAATCTCTGACGAAACATGGGCCTCCATACTCAAACATGTCAACACAAAATCATTATGTGCCTGCTACTGTTTAATCCAGATCAAAGTGCTGCATTGGCCCACTTCTTGAAATTCAGATTATCTCGTATCTATGCTGAAATCACTCCATATTGTGACAGGAATGAAGATTATTTTGCAGGGATTATGTTACCTGGGGAAATGTTATAGCCAATTTTATACATCTCTCTTTCTCTTTATTTCACTTTTTTCTTTTTCTTTTTTTTTCCTCTTTTACTTTCACAGCCTTAAGTGTACGGGCTAATTACCCCGAATGTACAGATCATCTGTAATCCTTTTCTTCTCTTTTTGTTTATATGTATATACAGATCAGTATTTAAGGTTTGACTCTCATGATCCACTGGAACATAAACTGGGTGTCATCAGGACACAACAACACAGAGCCAACACCATCCCCACTGACACAATGGCCAGGAAAGCAGAAGAACTTCACATCAAGAAGGCCCTGAGTAAATGTGGTTATCCCAGCTGGACATTTGTTAAAGCTGGGAAGGCACCTAAAGAAAGCTCCAGCCGATCCAGGAGAGAAGGACAACTGCTGCCTAAGTGAAAACCCATAGTGATCCCGTATGTGTCAGGAGAATCGGAAACAGTTGAGACGCATTTTTTTTCTAAACACTGCATCTCTGTGGCTTGTGGAAATTTTTAAATACACCTGCAAACACCTCTGTGAGCATTATTTGAAGTCAGTTTAATAATATCCCACATAGCAAAATTGGTACGTTCCAGATCTGGCCCACACAATGTCCTTAGACATGGCCCACATACCGCAAAGAATGACGGTATGACCTTTGGTGGCCCAGATCTGGTTTGCCACAGGTGGCACACACATGGGCCAGCACAAGGCCAATTGCAGACACACTGGTGGTCCTGTGCTGGCCCATGTGTGGATGGGCCAGATGTCAGCCTAATCAAGCCATGTAATAACAATGTGTGCCGGAACATAATAGTGCAAAAGTATGATGACAAAACTCTGCTCAGACAGTGAATGGACTGATTCTTATATAGTGCTCTTCTACTCTCCTGGATTACTCAAAGCACTCTTTACACTCGCTTCTGTCAGTCTGCCCCAGGGCAGCTGTGGCTACAACCATAGCTTGCCTCCACCAGTGTGTGAATGTGAGTGTGAATGAATAATGTCATTGTAAAGCGCTTTGGGAGCCTTGAAAAGCGCTATATAAATCCAATGCACTATTATTATTATTATTATATACGTTCACACTTTTTACATGCAGAATGGAGGAGTCAGGGTTTGAACCACTAACCTTCTGATCAATAGGTGACCTGCTCTCCCTCCTGAGCTACAGCAACCCAGTGGTAAATATGAGTAAACCCTCACTAGGTTTTGGATAAAGTGTACACTGACAAACCTGTCAAACCTGCATTTGAAGAGTTGGCTACCATAGCAGTATAGTATTGCAACATCACATTTGGGTCTTGTAATTAAAGGAAAATAAGAACATAAATAGTGGCATCATTACCAGACCTGGCCCACATCTGGTTGACATGCACCCTGCCATGACACCAGTCAGTCAGAAGTGCCAGCTTGATGCCTGATCTGGGCCAGACCTGTTTTCTATGAGCCTGGGCCACATAAACCAAACCGCAGTCGGGCCAGATGTGGGATACCATCACATAAACAGTGCCATCTACGCCAGGCCTGGCCCATATCTGGATGACATATCACTTACTATGCCAGAAGTCAGCCAGCAGTGCCGGCTTCACACCAGATGCAGACCAGACCCATCTGCTATGTTGGACATTGCATTATGGAGAGACTCCGGTCAAACACCAATGCAGTCTCTGAAAATGGGCCACTGCCCTGATCCTTCTATACCTTGACCAAACTCACAGACAAAGGAAATTCCTCAACTCTTACATGCTGGCCCACGTGTTTTTCCCCAAGTGTTTTGATGACGACTGAAAGCCAAAACTGTGACTGAAATCAGAATCCAGTTCATCTCCAGCCCTGTCAGCAGTTCCAGCTGTAGTGCTGTTACAATAATAGTCATCACTTCTAGTTTCACAGCAGGAAACTGGGAACATTCAGCGTCTCAAAGATTGACCTGTTAGCACCTGCAGACATTGTTGAGCTGGGTCTGCTGATCTTGTGGAGGTCTTCATTTCTGGAGAAGCCTCAGCAGGATCCAGGTTCTAAAACCTCAGAGTGGGCTGGTGGAGCAGCTAAATAAGGCTTGAAGGTTCGTGATTTGCAAGTTCATTTATGAGAATGAACGTAATTGGAATGGCTGGTTAGACCCTCTGCCTGGCAGTTCCAATCTCATAGAGCACCATTTTGAGACACTCCCCAGTGCATTCACGGGCCTACAGATTACCTTAACACAAGCGCCAATTTGTGCAAAAAGAATTGGAATGTGGCACAACTGAAACTCTGTGTAGATATGATTCCTCCAAAGTTCCTGAGTGAAGTTTGGGATGTATCTGGAATAAATTTAATACCTAGTAATTTGTACAGTTCGTTTAGTGTGCGAGACAAAAACAACGTGCCCCAGTCATTCAGTATCTCTTGGAAGATGACCCTGAACACGGCCTGCACCACACTCTTTCCAGAAATGGTCTGCAGCGGCACTGCTTTAGGATATTCCATTGCATAATCTACCACAACTAAAGCGTGTGTGCACTCCAGTGAAATGGCTCAAATGGGACCTCTATTAATCGGAGCGGGTGTAAAGGCACTTATGGAATGGCCGCCTGGTTAACCAGCTGACACTTCAGGTACAACATGCACAGTAGGAGCACATTATTAAAAGTGGGCCATTAACTCCACAATTTTGTCTTATTCCATGTGACAAGCCATTGGGATGTATTGAGCTGCCTGAAAAATCATGGTTGTTGGTGGCTTTTGGGCACTTGATAAAATCTGTCCCTAATCATACGAAACACGGAAATGTCAGCACTGCTTCAGGGCACACCAACTGCATTTTTAATCACTTGGTCAAAGGCCGAGTGTAGCGAGTCATCACAAGACTGCTGTAGTATAAGATCTCCCATTGAGTGAATCACTGGAGGCCTCATGAGAAGATCTTCCGCTGTGGTTGCCTACTTCTCCAGCTCCCCTGCGCCAATACCTGTACTGTCCCCAGGGAGCTGAGTGTGGTGTCTGTAGCTGCAGGGACTGGTAGAAAAAAAACAAAGAAGGGGTTAGTGGCCAGAAGTGATAGTCATCAGGAGAGATACCCTGCCGGTCTAGGATGGTTCACTATACATCACGGAGGGAAACCCTCACTGTCCCACCTAGGCCTCCCCTGACAGTAACTGGAGCAGCCGGCGAGCCTGCTGTTCCGCTGGCCACTGGCATGCCTCCGACAACCTCCAGGAAAGCTGGAGGGGTCATCCCCCCACCAAGACCACCACCACCATAGCCGATGAAGCATCATGGCAGTGCTGGCAAAGAGCCAGGCTAAGCTAGGTTTTCCTGCTTCTAATCAACCGCCACCTGCAACAGGTGCATTACTGCCAGCTCGGACACCACCTGGGCTAGTACTTCCACTGGCTGTGTCGGTCAGGGGTCCAACATGCCGGCCCTGGGTTTCAGCACCATTGTAGACAAAGGACCGGGCACGACCCAGATGTGTTTTTTTTTTTTTTCAATTTTGTTGAGCTGCATTTTCACACTTTTCAGCACCACGGCATTGCATTTCACTTCTATGCTGATGACTGTCTGATCTACATCCCTCTAAATTAAAAAGGCACATATTCCATACAGCCTTTACTCCAGTGTCTTGATGAAATTAAGGCTCTCTTAACTTTTTAAATTTCAATGACAAAAAGACTGAGGTGATGGTTTTGGTACCCCCACTGAGACCCCCAATGTTTATTTAGATACATTGTCCAGTATAATAATCCAGCTGTCACAAACCTGGGGACACGGCAAATCTCCGTTAACAAGTTACTGTGTATCGTCCCGTGCATGGGGCTGGACGGCGTCAACGTGTTAACGAGCTAGCCACGCTAACGCCTAACTGCACGGCCTGAAACCCTTTCATTTTCTCAAAAGTTGACAGCGCGCCTTTTGTATGAATTCTGGTTGTGCTTGATGACCGCGAACCGATTTTATGAGGTACACGGCGCTCAGCAATCTCTCAAAAAATGTTTTAGTTCAACTTTGGTAAGCTAGGGAGCTGCACTGCTTGACGGATTGTCGGAGCATTACGGCTACCGAGGAGCCTCGCGGAGTGATACGTACTGTGCTTCAACGTAATATTACGGTGTGTATAAGGACCATAAATGGCACCTGTTCAGAGACATGGTTACAAAGCGGATTTCAAACTCCAGGCTGTCAGTCACGCAGTAGAAGTTGGGAACAGAGCAGCTGTGAAATCTGTCTGTTATTATGCTCAGCATCTTTTAGTTTACATTTTGACTGCACAATTGTTAGCTCTTTGTTATGCACAAAACAACTAGAGATGGCACGATACCACTTTTTTATGTCCGATACTAGAGGTGCAACGGATCACGGTTGATCCGAAATCCGAACCAATCCCACGCCACAGTTCGGTAGGCACGTGATCCGAAGATTCGAAAAACACAAAAAAAGTATGTGCATGGTGTGCGTGGTCAGTCTATCAAGCGGTAGTTGTGGTCAGCGCTAGCGGTCCAAGTAGCGGAGCAGAGGAGTTTGCGGCAATTAAGCAGCCTTTTGCTGCCCAATCCGACCGGGCTAAAGCTATTAAAAAAGCTAATGGGGTGTTTAGCTGCAGACGGGAGGCCATATTACGTTGTGCACAACAAGGGGTTTAAACTGTGATGAACGTGTTTGAGTCACGCTATGATATCTCGTTGCGCGTCCACTTCAGTGTGACAAGATCCTTCCAAGCATATATGAGCAGGAGAAGTTTAAAGTTATGGCTGAACTGTCCCAGGCATCTTCTGTTGCTCTAACTACAAATGGGCGGAGCTCCAGGAAAATGGAAAGCCACGTGACCGTGACCGCTCGTCATATCACAGCGGAGTGGTAGATACAAAGCCCTGTACTGCCCTATAGATTACATTAGATTAGCTGAACTTCACTTATCCCATGGGTGGATTCCTCCGCGAAATTCAGTTTCCAGTAGCACAGCACCCACAGAAGTTGCAGAATGTGAGCAGAAATATACCATGTTTACACATTTATAAATACAGAGAATACAAAAGGGATACATAGAATAAATAGGAATAAGAATACAAGGGAACGGCACATTTCAAGAATTGTGAGTCTATTACACCGTTGGATATTAACAAAAACTATTGCACAGTGAAGGACTTTTTAAGTCTGCTGGTCCTTGACTTTGGGAGAAGCAACCTGTCACTGAACAGACTCCTCTGGTTGTTCATGGCTGTGTGCAGAAGATGCAGAGGCTGCCCAGCATGGTCCATAATGCCCATATTGCACCTTAATTTGTTTTTATATAAGTGCATGGAATGAGTCTTCAGTTGAATGTTTTAATAGGCAAAAAATACTTAAATAAGTAAATGGTGAGTCAAATTTTTGTCTTTTTCTTTTTTTATTGTATTTTTGCTGATCCGAAAATTGATCCGAATTGACTTTAAAACCGTGATCCGATCCGAACATGTGAGATTTTTGATCCGTTGCACCACTATCCGATACCGATATCATAAATTTGGATATCTGCCGATACCGATATTAATCCGATATAGTGTGTTTTTTAATCAATGAAACTGTTTTATTTAATATCTTGCTGCATTTTGTATAAGGTCATACTCAAGTTTAAATAAACAACAACACTAAAGCTATTATGTTATACCTGTATGTAAAAAATTCACTGAACCCAAAATATTTCATAGTTCAGCAACACTGATCAATCTAATAAACTTAAACCTTCCTATTCTGGTATTTTAAAAAGTACTTAGCAGGAAAATAAAACAACCTAACTAATAGGGTTGCAAACTCCCAGCAAAAAAAATAGGGAACCACCCCCCACCCTCCACCTCAGGATGCTTAATCGACGTAATCAACTTTAATTTGATGCAGTGTGAAAAAAAATTGCACAGAAATAAATCATTTTTCAAGAATAATTAAATAGATTCAACATCTTTCTTCTACAGAATTGCAGACTGCACAGATGGTATCTTCCCAAAGGAAAAGGTAATATAGCTTACTAGGGTATATTAGAATTAACAGTTACTATAGACAGTAATGGACTTCTATATATTTTACATCAGATTAAAACTTTGGGTGTAAGATTCAGATAATTATTTATTAAAAGCTAGATATTTTAAATGAGAATAACAAAGAAAAGTATGTCTTTGTGCCCCCTTTTTCCTGTTAATGCCCTATCGGCCCCCCTGGCTAAACTTTGCTAGATCCGCCCCTGCACAGTTACCAGCCGTCAGCTACGTAGAAAAGGATCCTGGTCTAGGAAGTAATATTAAATAAATTCTAACAACAGCTTATCAAGGTTAAACGTGCTGCTGTTGTTCAGCCGCTGGTTTCCTCTTTCCGGTGCAAAGTGGGCGAAAAACAAAGAGAGACAGACTCGCGACAGAAAAGCCGATCAGCTGATCATTAAGCAGTTTCATGAAGTAGCGGCAGGAGAGGGAGGGAGAGAGAAGAGGCGGACGCTCCATATATCGTTTGTTAAGCTTAACGTGGGAATGCTTTACAAACATTCAGAGATGAACTTAAACATTTGCTTTACTTCTCTCTGGGATAACTTCCTCGGAGAAGAAATGCTGGTTTGCAAGCTAGGCTACAAATACACACAGCCGCTCTATCACGTGATGCACACTGCTCCGATGTGCTACGGTTACGAGCCGAGTTACACCGTGTCGCAAGTTTTGTGAGGTGCTTTTCTTGATATTTAATGGATCGGATTACTTTTTTTATTTCTCGCCGATATCCGATCCAGTAATTTACGTCAGTATAGGACCGATACCGATACGTAATATCGGATCGGTCCAACTCTAAAAACAACATAGTTTTATTTTATTTATAGAGCATCATTATTTAATAAATGCTCATAATTTATTTTTGAGTAGTTTTTATCATGTACATCTATGCCACCCGCTCTCTCAGGTCGGCTGATCAGCTGTTCCTGAATGTACCCAGGACTCAGCGTAAACTTAGAGAAGATTGTGCTTTTGCTTTCAGTTTTTTTAGCTGATTCTATGCTGTTTTATCTTCCTTTTTATTAGAGGGCTGTTTTGATGTTTATGTATCATGTGTTTTATTTTTTGCTGTTTTGTTTTATTCTTTTGTTTTTAACTTATTTACTGTACACCACTTTGGTCCTGTGCTGGGTATTTTAAAGTACTTTATAAATAAAGTTGGATTGAATTGAGCTGTTTCTCTGCCTGAAGGAGGCGCCGCTCCATCGCTTCATTTAGTGCAGAACAAGAGTCACATGATGCTGCTCTGAACACCAATCACACTTTGTACAGCTCATGTTGTGTTTGTTGTCCTCTCAGTCTGTCAGGTGGACATGGAGGAAGGGGCGGAGTCTGTCCAGCTGCCCTTCAAAACCACACAAAACCTGCCTGAAGATGCTACAGTGGTGTGGTGGCGTGATGACACCCAACCAGTAATGATGGTCCACATGTATGAAAATGGCTCTGACCGACATAACAAACCAAACCTGGTTTACAGAGACCGAACGAAGATGAATGAAGACCTGCTGAAAACTGGAGACCTCAGTCTGACCCTGAAACACCCCACAGAGAGAGACAGTGGAGAATACAGATGTGACGTCTGGAGGAACGGTTTGCTTAGAAGAAAAACAGTACAGCTCAAAGTCAAAGGTTTGTGTCTGACTATCTGTGTGTGTGTGTGTGTGTGTGTGTGTGTGTGTGTGTGTGTGTGTGTGTGTGTGTGCCTGTTTAGACATCTTTGTGGGGATCAACAGTCACTTGAGGAAAAAAGTGCCGGTCCCCACGAGTTTGAAGGCATTTTTGAGACTCAAAATTTGGTTTTACTGTCACGGTTGCAATTAAGTTATGGTTAGGTTTTGGAGTGTGTGTTTGTATGTTCCTGACTGTACGTCTGTGTGTGTCTCTGACTGTGTTGTGTCTCCTCTGCAGGGAGAGTTCAGGTCCAGGATCAAACGGGGGACGTCAGGAAAAGAAGCAGCTCCATTGATCCGACTCCTCTGATGGACAAACATGTAGAAACGCATTAAAGTCAGCCTGTAAACACGTTTGTGTAAATTCCAGTCATGTTTTTCTGTTACATTCAAATAAAAGCAGAGAAAGCAGACTCACATGTGAGAAAGACAACTGAAGCTGAACAAATGCTGAAGCTGTCTGTGTGAAACAAAGAAGTTAAAGTACTCTCTCTGTCACACACACACACACACACACACACACACACACACACACACACACACACACATCTTTTCTAGCACATAGAAATGTTTAGTTAATATTTGCAGACAGACACATTTTCCCTGTAACTGTGTTTTTACTCCAACGTTTGTTGAAAATGTAACTTATGAAATGCTGAGCAGCATTTCTAGTATGTGGAATATTTTTGTCACTGCACTGTGCTAATGTGATTAAATACTAATAATTATTACTAAAAAATTCAATAATAACTATATCTTGATTGAATTATATTGTAAGCGCAGTGCTGGTGTGCAGGAGCTTTATATGCCTTGTGGGGGATGCTGACATACTGTTATGTCTATATCAAGCTTTTAGCCAAATATAAGCAGAGATATTGGTATCTTTCTTAAAAATTCAGATCCTTACAGATTATTTGAGAAATGGATCAACAGCTATTACTACTTGAAGCACTCTAAATCCTGCAGTGGAAAAATATCCCTTATTTCACCTTTGATCACACACTTTGGTTTTCCAGTGCAGAGCAATGGCCAAGCAAAGGAAAGACTTCCCTGAGTGAAAAAGAAGATGAAGATACAAGCTGGTGATGATCCAGAGCAGCTGGTCTCAGGAAATGAAGAAAAACCCTGATCACCTTTTCCACAGAAACAAGGTGAGTTTAATGTTGTGGTTGATTTAGTTTTTCAAGGTATGTACTGTATGTTACTTAAATTATAAACTGCTTTTGTTGCAACAGAATGTTGTTATGTGTATGCAACTCTACGTGAATTATAATCCTTTGTAGGGCTGTGTGATATGACCAAAATCTCGCATCCCAATATAAGACATATCTCTCCTGATAACGATATATGTAACAAAATAGTGCATTTTCTGTAAATTCTGTGATTCTCGGGCAACTCGACTTATGTGAAGTGTTTTCAGTTGGGCGTCGTGTACCTGGAGACGAGTGTTTTGACCGATGCATGAAACTATACATTTTTAGACATGAGTTTAAACGGCCGCCATTTTCTTTCTGAGTATTTGTTACACGGCGTCCTGCAAGGAAAAGCCTGTTCTAACGTTTGAGTCTAAGGATTATTTTGAGCACCTGACGGCTCTTTTTTGCTTTTCATTCTCAAACTCTCTCGGAACTCTTTCATGTGATTCTTGTGTGGGTGGTTAAAGAGGTTTGTCGTGTTTGAGTGGTGGTGGGGACCAGTTTGTGGCATAATTTGCATAGTACAGTTTTCTGGTCCATGTCAGATTTTTTATAACCAAACCATGTCCATGCTACAGAGGTAGCCCCTCGTTTAACAATAAGGTCCTCGATTTGTTTTGACTGGTCCATCTGCTTGGAGCTAGCTGGTTCTGCCTCATCCTTGCTAGCCATGCTGGTATTCTCTGTACCTTCATCTGCGTGGTGACTGTAAGCGCCATTTATAGTTACTTGATGTTTTTATTTGAGGTCATTTGTTTGATGCATATTCTGAAATTTTATGTTTGAGAATAATGTATATCATTTCAGTTCATTTTGAAAAGTCTCAACAGAAACTTGAGCTTTATTGTGAAAGGTTTATGTGGAAAATAAACAAGCGGATGGCAGAGCCACACGATGGTTTTACCGTCACTGTTGGTAACAAAAGTACGTGTAAAAACAGTCGCTTGTCCGTCCATAGTGTGGTTATTGTAAGTATAAGAGAAGGAGAGAACTATAAGAAATAATATAGCCACTACAGTGACCATCAAAACCATGAAAAAAATATTGCCGTAAACAGTTTATTTTGCAACACCACAAAACAAATGATAGCGTATAATATGAAACGATACATTTTTATATCGTCATCTGATATATATCGTCACATCACACAGCCCTAATCCTTTTTTTATTTCTGTTGTTTATGTTCAAGGTAAAAAAAATTATAAAAATACAAAATTTTTAAAAATGTCTTGTTGTTTCTCTTTTTTTCCTCAGAAAAAATTACGACTAGTCTCAAAGGCTGAGATGGAGGAGCAACACAGCGACACGTTAACCCGACTGCTGAAGTTCCCGTATGAACTGAGCAACTCTAAAAATCCAAGGAAAAGCTGAGTGTATTTTATTTAAAGCTCAGATGGACCTTGATGGACTAACATGTAGGCTGCATTCAGGACTTTGTCACACTGGTATATGAAGAGTGGTAACAAGAGAAATTGTGCACACACAATGTGTCACTTTATGCTTGCTCTTCTCCAGGTTCTGGTGTCACTTTGTAGTAATTAGTCTTACTATTGTCTTATGTGTTGTGATTTAGGGTATGTGCACACAAGCAGAGGTTTTTGTTTGTAACCGTAACCTCATTTTCAGAGCCTTGTCTAACATTTAATGGTCGTGAAATATGTCAGACTTTTTCCTCTACTTAAACAGCTAAGAGCATTTGAACACAGTGGAGTAAAAGGTGTGCATTAAGGATTTTGAACTATGATGTTTAAGTGTTGTCACTGCTGAGGATCCTTATTCACTACGCTGCTGTTTACAATTTAACTTTTCATCAGAACAAGCACTTCTAGTTGTACTTTGCTCCTCACTGACAAAACAAGTCCAGTAAATGCACTTTTATCTTCAAGTTTGGGGCAACCTGATTTCAAGGAAATAAAAATGCTTAAATTTGAAAGCTTGTGAGTTATTTTGTTCATGTATCAGCTGTTTAGTCGTTTTATGACAAGATGGATGCTGTTGTTATATTTTAGTATAGTGTTTGAGTTAAGGAGAATAAAATAATATTTAACATTAATTGTACCAATGTTGTTGTGTACGAAGCACAAATTAATTTAAAAAGTTTTAATTTATGAATTTTTGAGCATATGGTGTACTAGGTTGTAATTGCATAGAAATGTACATTTAAGGATATAAAGAACTATATTTAATGAGTTACAGTGAAAAGAAATGCTTGGAAATAGTAATATAAACAGAAATTTAAATTTTTCTATTAACGGAAAATATCAGTTAATGATACAGAAAATATACTGTGAATAAACGGAATTTTCCGTTTTATAGCTGAAGGAAATGTCCGTAAATAGTACAGAGAGTATACTGTAAATCTACAGAATTTTCCGTTTTATCATTTACAGAAAAGTCCGTCAAACTTCCGTAAAAAAAGGGAAAATGTACTGGCAGAAAATTACCAGGACATTTTCTGTTTTTCTACGGAATCTTTTCTTACAGTGCAACACACTGTGAGACAAACTGCACACAAACAGTTTGTGTGTTTGCTGATGTTTGTTGAGCTGATAGAAACGCTGCATTTGAAATTAGCTGACACTTCAAAAACGTTCCTCCCTTTATGCTCGCTCCTCTTCAGCAGGGCTAGCTAGATGCTAAAGTAGCGCTAACACAACTTACAGACACCTGCAGCCGTTCAGGTGTTGTCCCAAAAACATATCAAATAAAAACATGGCCCACTTTAAGCCCTGACTGTGACTCACAGTTTGACTCTTTGGTCTCTTTTTATGTGATTAATAAATGAACAGGATTTCCTTTCATGTGTTTCTGTTTAGGCTCAAATCGCTTTGATGTTTGAAGACTCGCAGTCAGTGTTGGTCAAGTTACTTGAAAAAAGTAATCAGTTACTAATTACTGATTACTTCCCCCAAAAAGTAATCCCCCTACTTTACTGATTACTTATTTGCAAAAGTAATTAATTACTTAGTTACTTTTTAAAAACACAATTTACAACTTGAATAGGTGATAAAGCGATAGATCTTTCGGCCCAATTCTACTTTTTCTGCATAATCCATCATACAAAATGTAATCAAATGGAAACGTCTCTTTTTAAAACTGTAAACTTTAAATCTGTTAACTTTATGCATCAAGCAAAAACTTAATTATATGCAACATTCTCTGACTGGAAGAAATTTTTTTAACATTTAAACCTATTTTCTGCACATTCCAGCATATAAAATCAAAATAGTTTTTTTGTGTTTACTCTTTCAAATAGATCCAAGTAAAACACAGCAGAAAATAAATAAAATCAAAGACTAGCAGTCCTGTTGCTCTATTTTCACCTGTATAGCAGGAGTGGGGTAGGCGGAGGTTTACCCTGGTGGAGGTGTGCTGCAGCGGTCAGTTGAAGAATCTGCGAGTTTCTCTGTGAATTTCACATTACATCGTAGCGCACTCGGTGCTTGCTTGGAAGTTTAGGGGGTTTTTTTCGCTGTAAAAAGAAGTTATCTTCCCACGCACAATGGACACTAATGTTTTTGTCACTTTTTATGGAATCAAACTCAAAGTAAGGTCAGTACTTCCACGCTTTAAACGCTGCACGCTCATACTCTCTCCCGCACTCGATATATTATCCATTGTTGATCTGCAAACAGCTGTTTGCACGAACGTCGCACTCGCTTACGTCACTGTCATGAGACATTCTCGGAAAAAGTCACGGTTTTAGTAACGCAGAGTTCCTACGTGAAAGTAACGGTAATCTAATTACCGTTTTTGCAATAGTAATCCCTTGCATTACTCGTTACTTGAAATAAGTAATCAGATTACAGTAACGCGTTACAAGTAATGCGTCACTGCCCATCTCTGCTCGCAGTGATGAAATAATAACTCCCCTCAAATGTGTAAAGCCTAAAGTAACCAGCCTGTTTAAACATGTAAGGAGTAGAAAGTACAGATACCTGTAAATTCTACTTAAGTACAGTAACAGAGTATTTGTACTTTGTTACTTCCACCTCTGGCCCTACTGTTTTATCCCATATGACAAAAGCCAGGTAGGGGCTGGCTGGATTCAGCAGAGCAAACATCTAATGTAGTCGTGGGCTCACAAGTTTCTCTCTGAATGCTGTCATGTTGTAGTTGCCATGGTTACACAAGGTTTGGCCCTGACCAAAGCGCTCGGCACAGACATGGTAGAGTGTCTACCAACCAAATATGGTTGGATCACGCTGAGACTGAAGGGACTCTGACTGTCAGCTCACTCTTGAACACACTGAGTTTCTGGGAGTCTGGCAGATATAAGACCCTCTTCAGGAACTGACTCAAAGAAGAAAAAGTGTGGATTTTTTCATTTGATTGTCATTTTTCACTGGACGTGGGTAAAACTCCTGGATATCAAGGACATTCTGAGGATCACTGAAGTTAAATGGCTGTTGCTGAAAGTTTAAAGAGAATTGTAAAATGATAAGATAATGATTGACTAAGAGATTATCTGACAGGTCCTTAAAGTGGCCCTTGGTGGAGCTCAGCAGGACGACAGGTGGCTGTGAGCTCATTTTAATATAATCATAGAATAAACAGAAACATTAGCAGATGACATTTGAAGGCTTTACATGTGTTGGATATGAATGTTTGGAGCCCAGATCATCATTTGTCTTGTTTCAGTGTGAATATTTTTCTCCATGTTGGCCTGAGGGTGGTGCTGTTTAGCCTGTACTGAGTATTTGTCACTATGCTGAGTTGTGGGTGGAGTCAGTGATTGGACGAAGGTGCCTTCTTTAAAGCGGGAACACTGGCTCAGCTTTCCTACCTCCTTACTCCCAGCTGGACCACGCTGCATCAACAAGTGATTGTCTGTGTGTGGAAGAGTGATGCCATTGTACACACTGTAAATATCTTCTTCTTCTTCAGCTGTGTGGGTGGAGAAGTGTCAATGGAAAATTGTACTTAGTAGTCAGTATAAGCTTTTAACGATATAAGTTTGCATATGATAGGATACTGCATGTTGACCTTTTGATGACTTAGACTGTTGTCCACTACAAGATTTGTTTCTGTTTTATAAATTCTCTCCCACAGCGATATCAGACCAGATATAAATATGTAAATAAATAAATATGTAATAATAAATATGTAAAATATATAAATAAATATATGTTTTTAAAAAAGCATTTTTATCTTTGTAGATAAATAAATGTTGATGTTGTGCGACGGGATTGTGTGCTTCAATTTTACTTATAATGTGTCAAATCACTACAACAGACAGCTCAAGGCAATGCCGTCCAGAGTAAGGATCTTGTTAGCCACAGTGTTTCTAAGATTTTTACGCCATGTTACAACAACCTCAGTTTTATCTGAAATTAGAAGCAGAAAATTAAAGCTCGTTATGTGTCTAAGACACCCTGGCAGTTTAACCCTTTAAGACCTACCATAGAACCAAGTCCGCCAGACCTTATATTATATATTTACATGCTGTAGTGCCATTTTTTGGAGCATTTCAAGTTGCTATACATCAATACAACCATTATAGCCCAAATTTTAATAATATGTATGCATTAAGTGCATAGTGATTACATAAATTGCAAAAAAGTGCAATAAACTACAAAAAAACTTGAAAATCGTTTTTGTTTTTTTAACATATATTTCTAGTTAGAGAAATGTAAGAGGCTTATCCCTCAAAACTGCAAGTACAAAAAAGTTGCACAAACTAGTTTCCCACCACAGGAAATTTATTTTAAGTGCCTTCATATTTTTTCTTTTTGAAATACACCAATTTTCATATACTGCAGGAAAAACAAAAATAAATATTATTTGCAAATTTGCAAAAAAAAACAGCATATGCATCAAAATAAACTATTTCCAGCAGTGCAATATGAGTCCTAAGCATCCCAGGAACGACACAGAAAGTCATAAAGTCAAACATAACTTTTAAAAACACCAGTATAGGGTCATAAGGCCACGATTGTAAAAAAACTACGTTTCCACAAAATGACATCACTTCCGGTTTCGGGAAGGTCATGGCGCACATGCGACAGTTCACGCTGATGGACGTAGGAAGTGTTTTGAACAGCTGATCGGCTCGGCAAAGCGTATTTCTGGAATATTATGTTTCTGTTGCTGCAAGCGCATTTTTTGCAGTTTTTGCAAAGCTATATGTAGAAGGAAACTGTGACCTAGGACAAGCTGATGGCATAAGATGTAAGTACAACTCCTCTAGTTTCATATGCCAAAAAAATTATTGCGCTACCTTATGTGGTTGCAGAGCTACAGGGATTTAAAAATAGTTACGCAAAACGGAGCGTGTCAGCTCCGACCGGTTTTAAAGGGTTAACCGATAAAAGTGGGTATCATCTGCATAGCAGTAAAAATGTATGCTATGGCTTCTAAAGCATGTATAATGTAAACAGAACTAGTCTTTTCACAGACTCCGTGGAGCTTCATAATTGACTTCAGTGTGTGAAGAGGACTCTCCATTTAATAATAGCTGTAATAAAATGTTATGGCCAACGGTGTTAAACGCTGCACTTCGGTCTAGCAGGGAAGATTTCAACATTTCAATATGAATGAAGGCTGAAAACTGATTAGATTAATGTCTGATGATCTTGTCTGTGCTTCTTCAAGTTTGTAACACCGAACATACTAAAGGATGATTTAAGGTTCACAGGAACAGTTTAATTAGACACACGTTTAGCATTTTTCTTTATATTCTTGTTTCCATCACTGACATGTTTAATATGATTACTATCAAAGGAGAAAATAAACCCTGTGTAATTTAAAAAAAAAAGCAACTTTAATTTAATCGAACTGAAATGTTGCTGAAGTCTGACGGACGTGTCTTTTAATCTTGTCAACAAAATCCGTAATCATCTAAATCTGACATTTATCATCTTGTAAAATGTTCCCTCTGCTTCAGTTGCACATCTCCCTCGACACTCTCTTCTTCACCTGTCATGTGCAGCTGGTCCAACCCCTGCATGCCTCCTTAAACTGGTGTGTTTAAATCTCTTTACCTCTGTTGTGAACTTTACACAAAGTTTGTGGTAACAAAATCAAACTGATGAAGATCTCCTTTGAAAAACACACACACTCATGAGACAAAATAAAACCAGACTGCTCAAAGTAAAAGCAGAGCCCTCACAGTTGGTAGTACAAAACACAGTGACAACGTGCGTATTAGATACCCTCACTCCAAAAGCATAAATATATATATAAAAAATGAATCTCCAAGAATATCATCCTAAAAAATGGCACTATGGGGGGTGTTACAGTGAAAAAAAGCAGCTAAATTTTCATCAGAAAATGCTGAAGTTTAGTAAAAACAATGCTCTGCAGTTTGATGCTGTCGTTATTGACAAAGCGGATGTTTAAAGCATTTGGACGTGCATTTAAAATGCCGTAAGTCTCCTTATCAGCTGGAAATATTAAAGCCTTAAAATGACTTTTGAGAGTGGATAAAAACTATTGAACAACAGCAATGTTGAGCCTGTTCCAAAATTTGAATGTACATGTGTTGAAGGTGCGGGTCTTGTTGAATTATTAAATATATTTTTTTTCAATCTTTCAATCCACAAAAACAACAACTTTCAATTTTCTTCTGCTTGAGTCTCGACCTCGAGTAACTCTACTTATCATTGCTGAGTCAGTTGTCTGTTTGTGCTACTTTTTTCAAGGAGCAATGGATTATTGGTGAGGGTGACTTTATGTGTTTAGTTACTTAAGTGGAAGTACTGTGGAAAGTTTAACCTTACATACATAGATCTGACAGTACAGCTTCTGAGGTAACTGTAACACAACTTCTTTGCAATTTTACATTGATAAACATTATACTTAACATATTTGGCCCACATAAAGTACTATGGCCGTCACACTGTCATTTAGAATTGTTTAAATAACTTGTGTCTTAAGTCATCCCATCACACAGAAAATAAAAAAGCTGCGTGGTTCACTTTTACATCACAAAATGTTAGAAATATAAGCCGTTCATAGCAACCTGAAAGGTTGGGAGTTTAAAATGCAAACGAATGGAAGCAGAAGTAGAAGACTATAATGTCACAGAGCACACGGTGTCTATTATTGTGTAGACATGTATAAATAAGAGCTTAATAAAGACGCTTCATTTCTTAAGAAATATGCATGTGGAGTGATCTTTATCAAAAGTAGAAGTCACATCTGTGGCTATACCATTGTACACCACAGCTTTAAAAATCTATAGTGTGCAAGTCTGTGCAAATAAAGGGGGCCTTGTCCTTCTTGAACCTGCTGTTGTGTTGCTTTTTGAGTGTTTGAGCCCAGTGTGTGACAAACCATCTGTTGGGGGTTGTGGATTTGACACCTGAGCATCGTGAAAGTGGGGAAACACACTTATGGCTGAGCATAAGATTTCTGCTTACAACATAGAATATCAGTTCTAAATGAAATTCAAAAGGTTTTTTGTAAGTGTGGCTAATGTATACTTTGACTTCTAAAGCATACACACACACACACAAGAACAACAACACAGAGAAAAAGAAGAGGGGGTAGTTTTACTACGCATCATAAAAACACAATCATTCATCTTCCAACTGTATCTTTCTGTTCTGACTTCAGAGTCCTTGTTTGTTTACTGCTCCGTACTTTGGGAGTCATACTGTTGTGATACTGGGAGAAAAGGGTAAGGTGTGAGAGACTAAACCATTACACACAAAACTTCAGAAATCTAGAGAGTGTGTGAGACTGCTAGCTGTGTTGTCCAGCAATAAACTTATCTATAATGTGTTAGGAAAGAGTGACTTGTACTGCTGTCCCATTAAGCAACGGTTTAACAAATTTTACTGCAAAACTTTAGAAGGAATCTGGATTTAAATAGAACATAGTAGTGGTGGATTAAATGTAGGAAACACTTGTATAATGTGTCTGTGGAACAAATGCCCTTCAACATTCACAATGACCAGGACTACAGGACTACAGGCATTTCTCTCAGTCAACTGATTGTGTTTAGGGAAAAAGCAGCTAAATACACTGAGATTGCTCCACGATGTTAGTGAGCTGTGGGTTTTGTCAAACTTGGAGGGAACAGAAGCAGAAAAACAGCAAAAGATGCAGACAGTGAAATTCTGGTTTATTTCATGAATACAATGAAACATTTTACAGTTTACAGAGCAAAGCATACATGATAAATAGATATACATAACACAGACAATGAGGAGTAAAATTCATTGTCATACCAGATGTTATATGCTGTAAACTTAAAATAAACCCCTGAAATTAGAGTTTAGGGTTTTAAGTCTTCTATTTTTTTTCCTTTATTTTTTTTTGTCTGTCCCATTTGGTTCTTTAGCCGTCAGAATTGTTGTCTGACGACCAACAAGGATACCCAATGAATTTATTTTGCCAAATTGATCATCATGGCATTCACTCATTGGTCCATTTGATCGACCTTTGTTTTTATTATTTATTTTATTTTATTTTCAGTTGTTACAGACGGGACAGACATGAGTGGGGGATAGGAAAAGGAGAAAGAAAGAGAGGAAGGAAAAGAAAAACAGAAGGGAAGAGGGACAGTGAGAAAGGGAAAAAAATCTCCTGGATCACCTGTTGAGAGAGAAAGAATAGAAAACAAGCAAAAAAACAAAGCAACATACTAAACACAACACCATCGCATTAATCTAGCTAAGTGTAAACAGCAGTAAATACTAAATATTGAATGTTGTTGTGCAGCACGCAGGACAGACAGCGCACAATGTGCTTTGAAGTAGCAGCCAAGAAAGGTGTAGTTTATGTCTACGAACAGTAAACACCGTGTGCACACCTGTGTGGATCAGCGCGCTTGTAGTCAAATGGTTTCCCCATGTAATGGTCTGCTAGAGGGTGTAGAGGGCCATAGCCCCGCCCCCAAGGGCATGAAGCAGGCATGGAGGAGATCCAGGCTCCAGACATCCAGAGGCCCCAGAGTGCGAGAGCCCAAAGAGTACCACCGGAGGGGCATCCGTGCCACCCTCATGGGAAGGGCTGAGGAGATCCCCAGACGAGGGGTCACCCAGTAGCCACAGAGCAGAAGCCAGAGGGGCTGCACTGGCGTGGAAAAGAAGTCAACACTTCTTTCTCCCGGCAGCATTGCTGAAGTGACACCTTAACGACGCTTAACTTTGCAGTCGTTATGATGATAAACATGTTCTCTCATTAGCAGATGTCTGCGCTGTCACTTGTCATGAAAATCTCCAGAGCCAGGGTTCAAGCTTCCTCTTCAATCACCACTGATCATTATTAGAGCCCACAAAAATTTTTTCACATTATCCCCATAAACATGCGTTTATAGAAATCATTGTGACAGAAAGATTTAGATTCTTGTTTCACAATGTGCATGAACTTAAAATCTTTAGTTTCATACTTATAAAGTATAGAAAAGATTACATTTATTCCAATGTATGAAATACACTTGTTGTAAAACAAAAAAAGTTGATTCAAAATGGAATTTAAAAAAAAAGCTCCTGCCATCACCTTTCTCCTGTACACACACATGCAGCATTACACACACCCACACACTCACACACACACACAGCGAGAGAGAGAGAGAGAGAGAGGGAGAGAGAGAGAGAGAGAGAGAGAGAGAGAGAGATCATTAATACAAAAGATTGCAGCAGATTTTGCGTTTCACTCCTTAAATGAACATAAAATTCATTCCAATTTTTTGCCTTTGCTTCAATGAAGATGTGTCTTTAAATCTACGATACCTTTCCTGTTCAGAAAGTTTGCTGACATAGTAAAGAAGTGGTTAGGGAACTCAGTAAGTATGAACAACGATAGCTTAGGGACACTTTCTCAAATAAAGACGATTTCATCATCTGCAGTTCGTGAAAAAAAAAGTGCCACATTAAAAACAAATCAGCAGATCCACAAATTATGGATGCAGACTCTTTTCAGCTATAGAGGTAATTAATGGCATGCATTAGAGTGCATAGGTGGACACTTGGGCATTTTTTATTTAACATGGTTATACCATTGTGAATTTCGCTGTATAAATATGCTCAAGAGTCAAGAGTGTGACATCCAGTTAAAATCGAAAATATATATTTTTAAATGAGTAACTTTGCAAATTTAGAGGAAATGTTTTGGAACAACAAATGAGTCGCCTTTTAAACAGGGTTTGAATAATTAGCGCTGGCAGACAGACATACATACATACTGTAGAGGCTAAGCCTACGCTTGAAGCCACTGAGGTGGTCGTTAACGGGGGGGTGACGCGATGTCACTGGTATGTATGAATTAAGTAAAACAGTCCACTAACTCCAGCTGTACTTATCTTGTCCTTTTTGTCCTTTATTCCAATATCCTCTTGACATAACAGCGCAGCGGTCACAAACTGTTTGCCTTCTGACACGTAAAGACACACCTGACGCCGATTACGTGCGTCTACCTTAAATACCTTTACATCAACAAAACAGAAAGGTGACCTCTATCAGCCACATAAGGTATTAACCCAAAAATGGCTCCTACACCCCGGCCCCTAATTCCAATGGCTATCAGACATGGCAATTTTAATCATAAAGAAAATAAGGAGCCACTAATACAGTCAACTTTAGACATATACATTCACATAAATAAACATAAGTAATAGAGCACTTAAACACTTTTAGATTACAGTCTCATGTACCAAGCAAAGTTTAGTTACAGGTCTTTCCAGAATATTAGTCCTTGTTTTTAAACGTGCAGATCTTACAAGGCCATTTTTGTCATGAATGGTGTCCAGAACCCTCCCAAGTGGCCAGGAACCACGTGGTGCAGAGGAATCCATTATAATGACTATATCTCCAGATTTTAGATTCTTCTTCTTTAGGTTCCATTTTTGTCTCTCCTGTAACAAAGGCAGGTATTCGCGTATCCATCGTTTCCAAAAAAGATCTGAGATGTACTGAGCCTGTTTCCATCTTCTCTTCAGATACATATCCAGAGCTCTTTCCGCCAGAAGTTTGTCTCTGTCAAGATTTAATTCGTTCAAGTCTTTAGCCCTTTGCTCCTCTGAGATACTTTGCAACAGGGTGCGATTGTTACTAACCCACTTGGTCAGTGTAAATCCTCCCCTTTGACAAAGTGCTGAAAGCTCTTGGACCAAATCAACAGCATCTGAGGTGGAGACCACACTCTTTAAACAGTCGTCCACATAGAAGTTCTCCTTTATTGTTTCACATACCTTGTCTAGGAATTCAGTTTGATTGTCCTCAGCCGTTTTTCTCAAAGCGAAACTGGCGCAGCTCGGGGAAGATACTGCACCGAACAGATGAACAGTCATTCGAAACTCAGTTATGGCCTTGCCCGGATCTCCATCTGGCCACCACAAAAAACGCAGACAGTCTCTGTCCTCTTTGGCAACTTTAACTTGATAAAACATTGCCTTTATGTCACCCATAAATGCGACTCGATCCTGTCGAAATCTAAGCAAAACCCCAAGCAATGTACTTGTGAGATTAGGACCCTGTAAGAGCTGCTTGTTTAATGATGTCCCCTGGAATGATGCCCCACAGTCAAATACAATTCTTATAGATCGTTTTCTGGGATGGTAGACTGCGTGATGAGGAATGTACCACTTCTGACCATTTTCGCAAGCCAGCTGCTGTGAAGGTATTTGCTCTGCATATCCATTACTTATCATCTCGTCCATAAAGCTTTTATATTCTTTATGCAACTGTTCATTGTTGAGGAGTTTTCGTTTTAGACTTTGCAGTCTTTGTTTAACTATGGAGAAATTGTTTGGCATCTTTATGTTATCCCTTTTAAAAGGTAACTTCAAACAGTAGTGTCCATCTTCCATTGTTGCAGATTTTTCCATGATCTTCATGAACTTAAGGTCCTCCCTTGACAAACCCTTTTCCTCTGTAACCTTTTCATTAAAGTCATAGTTATATTGACTTTTCAACATTTCCTCCAGCTTACAAACAGATATCCTATTTACAACTGTTGGTGGGTGCTCGCTGTCCAAGTTGCTTTTACCATCTTCCATGGGCCCATTTATGACCCAACCCAATGCTGTTCTTATAGCATATGGGCCATTCCCCTGGCTATGAATGACCTCCCATGGTTCCAATAACTTGGGAGCATTGCATCCAATCAACAGGTCCACGTTAGCCATTATGTGGGGAATTTGAACCTTTGACAGATATGGCCACCTGACCAGATCTTCTTCCTTTACCAGGTTATCTGTGGTGACAGGCATCCTTTCCTGTGTTAGGATTTCTGGAAGTTCATAGAAGGCACTGCTGCCTAAACCAGAAACTTCAAGACCAGTAAGTGAGTGGGCAGAGACGACCTTTTCTTGACCCATCGTTTGTAATAGGAAGTGAGTTCTTTTGCCCACAAGATTTAGCCTTTGCATGAGGTGCCCTGAACAGAAGCTAGCTGAACTGCCAGGATCTAAAAAAGCATATGTCTGTATGACATGACTACCTTTAACAGACTTTATTTGAACTGGCAGAATGGAAAGCAAACCACTGGCTCTTCCGGCCCCTGTATGACCACAAGTTTTCATAGGAGTTACATTCTTTGGAGAGGAAGGCTCTCCAGAGGTTTCTGGACTTAAACCATTGTTATTAATATGGAGGACAGTGGGATGACCTTTACCACACGTCCTACATGTCAAACGCTTAGCACAGCCTTTACTTATGTGCCCAGCACCTAAGCAACCAAAACACAGCCCTTTCTCCTTTAGAAAAAGTATTTTGTCTCTGTGCTTCTTCCGCTGAAACTGTTGACACTCCTCCAATGTGTGTCGTTGAGTACAGCAGACACAAGATGGCTTTACTGTAAAGTCATGGTTTGTTGTGGTAATCAGCCTTTCCGTGCTGTAGGTTTTATTCATGTTCATGGGCGTGACTGTAGCAGCAAAGCTGTTCCCTTTAGTTTGTTTGATAGGTTGTGACTTCAGCCTGCTGTCAGCCTTTGAGACAGGGATTGTTGATGATAGATTCTGAATGTCTCCAAATAAAGGATCCGAAAGAATTTTCACCTGCTTTTCAATAAATGCAACCAAATCTTGAAACCGAGCTCTGTGTTTAGAAGTTTCTAATATATCATATGCAAAGGCTCTCCAGTTCTCTCTCATTTTATATGGCAACTTGCATAAAATGATTTTCACGTTCACTGGCATGTCCAGTTCCTGCATATACTGCAATGTTTTCATGACATTACAACTCCCACGTAAGAAAAGAGAATATGCTTGCAATGATTTCACATCTTCATTTTTAATTGCAGACCAAGATAATGCCTTTTCAATGTAGGCAGTTGCAATTTTATATTCATTTCTGAAGTGTTCTTTGAGCAGTTGCTTTGCTTGTGTATAGACTTGTCCTGCAGCCATATGTAGACAACTGCGTACCAGCTCTCTCGGCTGTCCTGTTGTAAACTGCTCCAAATAATACAAGCAGTCCTTCACATTGGCCTTTTCTTCCACTCCTTGTTCAAACGCATTAATGAAAGACATGTACTGAAGAGGATCCCCATCAAATACAGGTATTTTCCTGGATGGTAATGACGATGCACGCTGATGCTGAACAAGGGTTGCAGTTATTTCATTTTGTCTTTGTAAGATGGTATAAATGTCCTCCGACTGTCTTTCTCCCGCTGTAGAAATCAGCCTGGGCGGTGGAGGATCCACATTGTGAAATCGTGTTGTGATGACCGTTTGAGCTTGTGGCTCACTCATTTCTGTTTCTGGCAGGATCCTTGCAGATATGTTGCTTTCAGTCTGTAATATTTGCTTTGCAGGCTTATCTTCATTGACTGGTGTACTGGGCTTGACTGCGCCTGAAGCAGCCGTTTTCCAGATTTCCCTTTCATAATATGAATTCATAGCATTGGACGATATGTGAGATACACTTTGAATTTCAGCAGCTTGGAGAACAGCTAACTTTGCAGAAGAGGCAGAAAGCAAAGCTTCAAGCTCGAGCTGTTCACGTTTCCTCCTTAGTTTTAGTTCTTGCTCCTCCAAAGCATACTTCTCTTTTAGGACTGCCATACGAGCAAGTAATGCTGCCTTTTCTGCTTTTGCTTTTATTTTGGCAGAAGTTGTGCTCACTTTACCACTAGATGAGCTTTTAGTGACTGAAGATTTACCAACAACATTTGAAACACTGTCCTCTGGCTTAACATCATCATAAACACCATGTTCACCCTTTAAATGTAAATGTTCGCAACCCGATAACCATTCTTTCACTTCATAAGCAAACTCATCATAATGCATTGTTTTTGCTTTAAACCATGTTTCATGCTTTTCTTTTTCATCATCTGGTAACAAACACATCAATGAACCATGAACTGTTTTTGCTTCATTACACAAACCAACAAAATCATTGAATGATGCTTGAACCATAGAAGTTTCATTTTTTTCCATTGAGACCCTTATACTCTCTTTTAAATTATTAGCTTTATTTAATTTAGCTTTTCTATCACGTTGCAGTCTGTCCAGTTTCTCTGCAAGTGCCTTAGCAGTCAATTTCACCACTCGTTTTTCCTTTTCTGAATACCTCCCCGCCTTGCTTGTGTGGCTACTTTCCACAGCTGATTCTGCAGCAGGCTCAGGGGGCCTGTCAGCAGCTTCGTTTGTGTCCATAGTTCAAATGTTCCAAAACTCAAATATTTACCAAGTATTGAGAGTTTATGCGCACATGCGAAAGTTTGTTTATAAATCTGATTTATTATGTTTGACCACCAATGCATTGGAATTACGTCTTCTTAAACAAGTGTGCACACTTTGTATAAATGGCCATTTATTAGTAGCGCTACTCATACCTTGCGTTGGGTGCCGTGCTAATTCCGGTGAATATTCCGAGTCCTCTGCAACATCCACTGAACAAACGCCAGAAATCCCACGTCGTCAGCTGACAGACCGATACTCCAGCTGTCCGCTGCTCGTGAACCCTCCACGCTAACGTCTCCAAACGGCATTCAGCTCTCCACGGTGATTGGTCACTCAGAAGTTAATTGTCCTGTTTGCGCCGAGCCCCCAAAACACCGCGGCGCAGTTGGCACAAACTCTTCCCCCAAAGAAAAGCGAGTTTGTGACTCTAATTGTAGAGGCTAAGCCTACGCTTGAAGCCACTGAGGTGGTCGTTAACGGGGGGGTGACGCGATGTCACTGGTATGTATGAATTAAGTAAAACAGTCCAATAACTCCAGCTGTACTTATCTTGTCCTTTTTGTCCTTTATTCCAATATCCTCTTGACATAACAGCGCAGCGGTCACAAACTGTTTGCCTTCTGACACGTAACGACACACCTGACGCCGATTACGTGCGTCTACCTTAAATACCTTTACATCAATAAAACAGAAAGGTGACCTCTATCGGCCACATAAGGTATTAACCCAAAAATGGCTCCTACACATACCGTGTGAAAGGATGTCTTGGAGCAGAGAAGTCCCGCTGTATTGTTGCTTTTCTCTTATGCATAAGCAACGCCAGCATGTCAGAAACGCTCTGTGCGGGCAAAGCCGGTTCCAACACCTGTCGAGGCATCAACTGGCCTTTCTGTCGGCTGGCTGGACCCTCAGCTTTCATGCTGGGATCTGCAGCACAACTTCGCACTGGCCACTGGGGCAAAATGGATTCAAAACTTTGAAGTACTAGTTTGGTTCTTCACTGCTCGCAGAGAAGTAACAATTAAAGAAAGTGATCCAGCACGAAACACAATTCAAACAGCACAGTCGGAATTGTCCGCAACCACGCTCAGTTTCACAAACAAAAAGCTTGCACCAGCCATAGACACAGGAGGGAAAACTGAAAACTTCCCAGAAACTGACATTGTAAAAAATTAATCATGCTAAAGTCGCCTCTACGCCTTTTTGGAAAGGTCCAGAGCCTTTATACATAGCATATGCCAAGCAGACTTAGTGCGAGATAAATAATAACTAGAAAAAATTGCATTTCCTGCGAAAATGCTGTGTGGATGCCTTAACGCTGAAGCTGTCTGCTGAAAAGCTGAAAAAGATGAAAAGTAGCAAAAGTTGTATGGTGGTGAAAAAAAAATGTTGTCCTATGCAGGATTTGAACCTGGCCCTCCTGGGCTCAAGACAGCAACTCATCTCACTGTGCCAAACTCACTCTGACAAAGATAGAGATGGAGAGACTGACAATTATGGTGGAATGAGCAGAAGCTGCTGAGAATTGTCCTGGTAACACGTAAAAGGGCTGAAAATTTCGCAGAAAAGAGGTAAATCAGCAGAATTTCTGCAGAAAAGAGGCAAAGAAGCAGAAACTTGCGCTGAAAAGAGATGAATCAGCAGAGTTTCTGCTGAAAAGAGGGTTTTTTTCTGAAAACAGCCAAAAAAGCTGGAATTTGTACTGAAAAGGGGTGAAAAAAAAATGAAAATTTTGCTGAAAAGGGGTGAAGAAGCTAAAGTATACCAAATCAAAGTATTTGTGCCAAAACATAGTATTTCTGCCATATTGTGGTATCTGTGCCACAAAAGTTACTACATTACAACATGAATATGGATTAAAGATGAAAGAAACTGGCAACAAATTCCTCCACTACAAAGCAGTCTGTGATAGTGTATAAATTTGTAGTGAAAAAACAAATGTTGAAGCAAGGTGGGATTGAACCCACGACCTTTGAGGTGCAGAGCCGTGTCATTACTGATTGCGCCACCTGGCAAGGGGGCGGGCGGCTGAAAGACAGAGATTTGAGCAGTCAGAAAATAGATCGCGGTGAGCGGCGAAAAGCGCCGGTTTTTTGGAGTTACAAAACGTTGTGTAACTCAA
The DNA here is from genome assembly GCF_036321145.2 of Pelmatolapia mariae. Lineage (NCBI taxonomy): Eukaryota > Metazoa > Chordata > Actinopteri > Cichliformes > Cichlidae > Pelmatolapia > Pelmatolapia mariae. Next base: position 18,575,899 of record NC_086229.1, on the reverse strand, counting down.
AAACTAGGAGCTCTTTGTACCTCCGTCGCGGAGATATGACGAGAGAAGAAACGGCTTCATTTCCAGAGTTTGAAGACTGAGAGAAGGACAGATTTCCACCCCTCAAACAAACGTAATTCATTGCTCAACGGTAAGATGAATGTAAAAACTGATTCCACTGTGAGTGTCAGCAGTGTCTGAAGATATATTGGCACAAGCCTCATGTCCTAACTTTTCTTTGTTCAAGAGATATGGCGATTTTAAAATGCCTCCTGGTACAGAATTTCAGCTCTGAATTTCAAAACCTCCCTATAGACTTGAATGGGGAGTAACGTGACCATGTGTCACTTCGAGGTGAATTGCGAAAAAACGGTAAATCTCACAATAAAGACAGTAACATTGTGTGAAAGCCAGCAAAAAATACCTACGTTTTAATGTATAATTTGTGGGGGTTGAGTGGAAATTGAGCGAGTAGCAAGAAGTTGTTCGGACATGAAGCGAAAATTCAGAACAGACCAGCACTCACTCTGAGTTAATTGCATAGCAACCATAGCAACGCATGTATTTTCTGAAAAATCACAATTTTGGAACTAAAAACTTAAAGAGGTATAAAATTAAAACGGTAGAAGATCTGAAAAAGCTGAATCACACAGGAATAGCCCAATAATCTGAGAACATTTTAAAGTTTGAATGGAGTTTCTAGGTGAAAGTATGAGGAAGCAGTTAAGTTTTAAAACCAAGCAAGTTTTAGCAGAATTGTGGAAGTTTTCCATTCATTTCAATGGGACAAATTAAAGGAAAAAAGTGTAATATTTTAAAAAGTATAATAGTAATAAACACCAAAAGATATAGCCGGCATTAGCAGAAAGAGCAGAACAGTTTAGAGTTTGAACGGAGAAAATCGGCTGAAAACTGAGGGAGTAGTTAAGTGCCAAAAAGTGTACGGAAGCAACTGGAATATAGTGGAATAAAGAACTAGAAAAATTTGCATTTCCTGCGAAAATGCTGTGTGGATGCCTTAACGCTGAAGCTGTCTGCTGAAAGGCTGAAAAGTTGCAAAAAGTTGCATGGTGGTGGAAAAAAAAAAAGTGACTCTGAGCAGGATTTGAACCTGGCCCTCCTAGTCCAAAGGTGGCTACTCATCTCACTGAGCCAAACGCATTCACACAAAGAAGAGGTGGAGACACTGATATGCTGCTGAAATTAGCAGAAGCTGCTGAGAATTGTGCTGATGAGAGGTGAAAAGGCTGACAATTTTGCAGAAAAGAGGTGAATCAGCAGAGTTTCTGCTGAAAATAATTTTTTTTTCTGAAAACAGCCAAAAAAACCTGGAATTTGTGCTGAAAAGGGGTGAAAAAAATGAAAATTTTGCTGAAAAGGGGTGAAGAAGCTAAAGTATACCAAATCAAAGTATTTGTGCCAAAACTTCCATATTACAACATGAATACGGATTAAAGATGAAAGAAACTGGCAACAAATTCCTCCACTACAAACCAGTCTGATACCACTACTTTGCAGTGTTCACGTTTACTAAGGCACTACCCAAAAGGCGCCACAAGAGGGCACTCCAACACAAGAGATGACCTATGTACACTGATGCACTTAGTAACAGTCAGCCTCCTACTTTGCCACTACGTAATACAGCGGAAATACAGTAGCAGAAATACAATGTTTTTGCAGAAACACTGTAATTTCACTCAAATACTATGAAATAGCAGTAATACTATGATTTGGCAGAAATACTATGTTTCAGTACAAATACTATGACAAAGCAGAAATACTATGACTTAGAAGTAATACTATAACAAAAGGGATTCCTCAAAATACTATGAAATTGCAGTAATTCTATGATTTGGCAGAAATACTTAGCTTTGGTAAAAATACTATATTTTGATTTTAACTCTATGATTTGAAAAAGATGAAAGCATTGAAAATGGTGAAAAGGCTGTAATGAGCAGAAAAGAGATGAATCAGCAGAATTTCTGCAGAAAAGAGGCAAAGAAGCAGAACGTTGCGCTGAAAAGAGGTGAATGAGCAGAATTTCTGCTGAAAAGAGGCAGAAGGTTCTGTATGTAGAAAAAGAAACACTGTTCAACCATGTGTGAAATAAATAAATAAATGAAATGAAAGAACAACCTGGTTCTGCTCAATTTCACCAATCAGAGGTACTGCCTCTGTCTGCTTCATCAGGCTGTGTACTTGTTTCTGCCATGGAGCGTTAACAATTGTGCTGATAAGAGGTGAAAAGGCTGTAAATTTTGCAGAAAAGAGGTGAATCAGCAGAATTTCTGCAGAAAAGAGGCAAAGAAGCAGATACTTGCACTGAAAAGAGATGAATCAGCAGAGTTTCTGCTGAAAAGATTTTTTTTTATGAAAACAGCCAAAAAAGCTGGAATTTGTGCTGAAAAGGGGTGAAAAAAATGAAAATTTTGCTGAAAAGGGGTGAAGAAGCTAAAGTATACCAAATCAAAGTATTTGTGCCAAAACTTCCATATTACAACATGAATACGGATTAAAGATGAAAGAAACTGGCAACAAATTCCTCCACTACAAACCAGTGTGATACCACTACTTTGCAGTCTTCACGTTTACTAAGGCACTACCCAAAAGGCGCCACAAGAGGGCACTCCAACACAAGAGATGACCTATGCACACTGATGCACTTAGTAACAGTCAGCCTCCTACTTTGCCACTACGTAATACAGCGGAAATACAGTAGCAGAAATACAATGTTTTTGCAGAAACACTGTAATTTCACTCAAATACTATGAAATAGCAGTAATACTATGATTTGGCAGAAATACTATGTTTCAGTACAAATACTATGACAAAGCAGAAATACTATGACTTAGAAGTAATACTATAACAAAAGGGATTCCTCAAAATACTATGAAATTGCAGTAATTTTAACTCTATGATTTGAAAAAGATGAAAGCATTGAAAAACATGAAAAGGCTGAAATGAGCAGAAAAGAGATGAATCAGCAGAATTTCTGCAGAAAAGAGGCAAAGAAGCAGAACGTTGCGCTGAAAAGAGGTGAATGAGCAGAATTTCTGCTGAAAAGAGGCAGAAGGTTCTGTATGTAGAAAAAGAAACACTGTTCAACCATGTGTGAAATAAATAAATAAATGAAATGAAAGAACAACCTGGTTCTGCTCAATCTCACCAATCAGAGGTACTGCCTCTGTCTGCTTCATCTCTGAAAAGAGGTGAATGAGCAGAATTTCTGCTGAAAAGAGGCAGAATTTCTGCTGAAAAGAGGCAGAAGCATCTGTATGTAGAAAAAGAAACACGATGAACCATGTGTGGAATAAATAAAGAAATGAAATGAAAGAACAACCTGATTCTGCTCAAATTCACCAATCAGAGTTACTGCCTCTGTCTGCTGTCTGGGTACTTGTATGTATTTCGGTCCATATTAGAAAAGCTGCTAAAATTATAAAACTTTGCAAAATTGTAATAAATGATCAATATAAATCACAGGTCTGTGATAGTGTATCAATTTGTAGTGAAAAAATTTTTTTTGACCAAGGTGGGATTGAACCCGCGACCTTTGAGTTGCAGAGCCGTGTCATTACTGATTGCGCCACCTGGCAAAGGGGCAAGCGGCTGAAAAACATAGAGATGAGCAGTCAGAAAATAGATCGCGGTGAGCGGCGAAAAGCGCCGTTTTTTGGAGTTACAAAACGTCGTGTAACTCAAAAACTAGGAGGGCTAGCAGCATAATTCTTGTACTGGGTGAATCAGCGGACTTTGTACCTCCGTCGCGGAGATATGACGAGAGAAGAAACGGCTTCATTTCCAGAGTTTGAAAACTGAGAGGAGGACAGATTTCTGCTAAAAAAAGAGGTGTAGACGCGCTTGATGGAAATGGCTTCATGTGTAAGGGTACACTGAAGAGTGTCAAGAAAGAAGAGTGCATGCAAGTAGGGAAGATGTGTAACAACTGTCACAGGCAGGACTCGAACCTCTGCCACCGGGTCCCACAGCAGCGGCTCAACCCTCTGAGCCAAATGAGGTCTGGTCACAAAGGGGGCGGGTGTCTAAGACACAGAGACTTGAGCAGTCAGAATTAGATCGCGGTGAGAGGCGAAAAACGCCGGTTTTTGGAGTTACAAAACGTCATGTAACTCAAAAACTAGGAGGGCTAGCAGAATAATTCTTGTACTGGGTGAATCAGCGGACTTTGTACCTCCGTCGCGGAGATATGACGAGAGAAGAAACGGCTTCATTTCCAGAGTTTGAAGACTGAGAGAAGGACAGATTTCCACCCCTCAAACAAACGTAATTCATTGCTCAACGGTAAGATAATTGTAAAAACTGATTCCACTGTGAGTGTCAGCAGTGTCTGAAGATATATTGGCACAAGCCTCATGTCCTAACTTTGCTTTGTTCAAGAGATATGGCGATTTTAAAATGCCTCCTGTTACAGAATTTCAGCTCTGAATTTCAAAACCTCCCTATAGCCTTTGAATGGGAAGTAACCTGACCATGTGTCACTTCGAGGTGAATTGCGAAAAAACGGTAAATCTCACAATAAAAATTTGTGGGGGTTGAGTGGAAATTGAGCGAGTAGCAAGAAGTTGTTCGGACATGAAGCGAAAATTCAGAACAGACCAGCACTCACTCTGAGTTAATTGCATAGCAACCATAGCAACGCATGTATTTTCTGAAAAATCACAATTTTGCAACTGAAAACTTAAAGAGGTATAAAATTAAAACGGTAGAAGATCTGAAAAAGCTGAATCACACAGGAATAGCCCAATAATCTGAGAACATTTTAAAGTTTGAATGGAGTTTCTAGGTGAAAGTATGAGGAAGCAGTTAAGTTTCAAAACCAAGCAAGTTTTAGCAGAATTGTGGAAGTTTTCCATTCATTTCAATGGGACACAAAAAGTGTAATATTTTAAAAAGTATAATAGTAATAAACACCAAAAGATATAGCCGGAATTAGCAGAAATAGCAGAACAGTTTAGAGTTTGAACGGAGAAAATCGGCTGAAAACTGAGGGAGTAGTTACACGGCAAAAAACGGGGGAGCAACTTGAAGAATAAAGTTTAAAGAGAAACAGGATCTCAATAGTGTGGATGCTTCCAGCATCCACACAATAAAAATAAAGAGAAACAGGAACTCAATAGTGTGGAAGCCTTTGAGGGCATCCACACAATAATGCTTACCTCCCCCATGATGTGGACATCGGGTCAGTTGGCGGCGCACTTGCAGCGGCTCAGATCAGATGTGCACACTGTTGATTGTGTTATGATATCCCCTACCCAACACTGTGGCTTGTCATGTCTTTCAAAATGTTGTGCTGTGGTTATTCATGTGCTTTTTTTGTGCAGAGGAGTTTTTTTTGTTTCCTGCTCCCGTGCTGTCCTGCCATGGAAGCACAGCATGAGAGGAGGTCTCTTTTTTTCCTCTTGTACTTTCCCGTTGTTGTGTACATTTCTTTTCTGTAACGCTACCAATCTCCGACTTGTAACCCCAAGTGATGTCTGTGTAATATGTGTAAGGTCGGGGGGGTCCCATCTCACTGCAGGGCAACCTGCTTGTGACAAATAAAAGCTATTCTGATTCTGATTCTGAATATGTAGCCTTAAAATTTAACCCAATCAGTTTTATCAAGAGAGGACCCATGACAGTTCACAAGTTTCACAAGTGGACCTACATTTTCCAGAAAGACAGAAAGACCACACAGTTAAAACCTGTAAAAATACTGAATTAAGAGTTTTGCACTATGTTTCACCAAGTTAAAAACAAATCCAGCAAAGCTGCTTCTACCAAAAGCATTTATCTTTCAGATCAGTGTCTACAAAGCACCATTAAAAATGTGATCCTGCATTTACAAAAGTAACTTCTGTTTGTATATATTCACAGTGAAAACCAAAACGCACACAGCGTTTGATAAACAACTTAAAATAATGTATTGCACATCTATATTTTAATAATGGCATCAAAATTCAATGCGTATTTTCTCTAAAAATTTAAAATTTAAACCGTCGAATACACAAACTAACTTGCGGGTGTCAGGCTCAAGGAAAGAGTTCGCTGGCTTTTATAAACCTTTATGCCTCTTCCCCCACCCCAAAGTGCAGTTGTTAAAAACACACACACACACAATTTGCAGTTTCAGCAGTAAATCAAAGTTACTCCTGTTTGTATATATTCATACTGAAAAAACTAAAACGCGCACCGCGGTTGATAAACACAAATTAAATAATGTGTTGCACATCTGTGTTTTAAAGAAGGTCTGGGAAAACCCTCACATACTTTTGTTATAATTATTTTAAATTTTAACAGAAAATTTATGCGAACTGACGGCGCTGTTCTTAGGTGAAAGGTTTTTTGTGGGGATGCAATCATTTAATGATATCATAATATCATAAAGTTTGGTCTCTATCACTCCATCTCCTTATTCAACATTTCTTGAGATAAACAGCGTCTTAAAGTCTGAAACAGCCAACAATGCTCAGTTGTTAGAAACAATGTAACAATGCAACACACACACAATTTGCCGTTTCAGCTCAATTGTCTGACAACAAAAGTCTTTCTATAGGATAAAAAGACAAAGTAATTCCTGTTTGTATAAATTTACCATGAAAAGCCAAAATGCCTACAGCGGCTGATTAACCTAATTAAAACACACCCTGCTAGGAGAAGACAGAGCGTGCGCAGTGGGACCGCATGGCCACAGGAAGTGCCCCTTTTCGGATGAGTGAAAGCGTGTGCATGAGAGTGCATGTGCGCATGCTCGTACGTGCACAAGATGCCCTTTCTGGCAGTCATTGATGGGGGTGTGGGGGGGCAACCCCCCCCAGACCGTGTACAGAGAGTTAGAGTGGGGCCTCATCTTTCCTCAGCCCTCAGCCTCAACACAAGGCTCTCCACAAGGCTGTGTACTGAGTCCCCTACTGTAGACTCAGTACACACATGACTGTGTTAGTACCCACCCAGACAACGCAGTCATCAAGTTTGCAGATCATACCACTGTGGTGGGGCTCATCTCTGGGGGAGATGAGACGGCGTACAGAGCTGAAGTTCAGAGGCTGTCAGATTGGTGTGTAGATAACAACCTGGACCTCAATACCACCAAGACAAAAGAACTGGTAGTCGACTTCAGAAGGAGGAAGTCTGAACTGCAGCCTGTCAGCATCAACGGGGAGTGTGTGGAAAGGGTCTCCAAGTTTTAAGTTTCTGGGTGTGCACATAGACACAGACCTCCAATGGAGCTCTAACACCTCTGTGGTTTTAAAGAAGGCCCAACAGCGTCTCCACTTTCTGAGAATCATCAGAAAAATGGACCTGAAGACGGAGCTACTGACCGTCTTCTGCCGCTGCTCCATTGAAAGTGTGCTGACATATTGCATCAGTGTGTGGTTCTCCAGCTGCACCGCAGCACAGAGAAAGGCACTCCAGAGGGTCATCAATATGGCCCAAAAAATCATTGGACATCCTCTTCCCTCCCTGAAGGACCTGTACAGCACTCGCTGTCTCAAGAGAGCACGCAGCATCCTACGGGACTGTACACACCCAGGATGTTAAAACACCGGGTGCTTAAGCTGCTGCCATCTGGCAGGAGGTTCAGGCTGCTGAGGTCCCGGACAAATAGACTCAAGGACAGCTTTTACAACAGGGCAATAGCCCTAATCAATGCTAACAGCTGACCTGATTGGCTACCACCCTGGACTTTTTTTTTTTTGGGGGGGGGGGGGGGGGTAACAACAATATTTATATTTATATTTATAACAAGGTGCAATAATAATTAATGTGCAATAATAACACATACACTTATTCTTCATTTTTTTATTACTAAGTTAAGTTACTGTGTCGTATCATGTCGTGTAGTATTCGGTTGTATGTAGTGCCAACGTAGGACAGTTTTCCAATTTCATTTTACTATTGTATTATGTACGACTGTGCAATGACAATAAAGAGTTATTTCTTTTCTTGATTGTAATCTAGAAATAGACAGTTGTGCATCTGTGGTGGTTGCTGGGATTGGTTGTTGTGTTTCTGAGGTGGATTATGACTGAAAGGTGTTTCTGTTTTATTGCTCCTTCACTTTTTGGACTTTTTCTTTGTGCTCCTGTCTCGGTTTATTTCCTGTGACTCGTTTCAGTTTGTGTTGTCAGTTTATTGTGGTTGCTGCCTCCTCAGTGTGCATCTGGATCGTGTTTAGTTATATCTCGTCTTTTTCGGTCAGTGCTGTTTTGTTGTTTAATATTTTACTTTTGTTTGGTTTCTCTGACTGTCATAAAACCTTCATCTTTTTAATCTGAAGTCCAGAGTTCAGAGTTCACAGTGTTTGATTTCATGTGTAGTTAATCATTTCTTCTTCCTGCTGGGATCCTTTGTCATTTATTTATTTATTTATTTATTTATTTAGAAGAACGTGTCTGCATGAGTTTCTGAGTGAAGTGTGCAGTCATAGAAACAGCCTGGTTTACATGTGAACACTTAAATGACAGATGTAGCTCAGTGCATGAATCTGAAATAATAACACACATGTGCATTTCAGCCTTTGTGCAGTTTTGTTGGTCTTTGACACAATAATGGTCTCTCAGATTAATCACATCCATGTATTTCAGATGCTGTTTGGTTTCTTAGTGCAGCTGTTTGTGCTGGTGGAGGTCAAAGGTGTGTTTAGTGTCTCCACAAAGAGTCTTAAATCACAGGAGTGTGTGACGTGTCATTAAAAGGTTCTGGCTCAGGCTGAAATCACCACATTAATCACATAAACACTGATGTACAGCACAGAGTGGTGCTTCTTGTTGGTGTGAGTGTGTAGCATCCATGCTAACATAAACTCACTGAGGCACCAAAGCTTCATGTTTCAGTTTTATTGTGTTTGACTCATAAAGTCGCTCCGAGCTGGTTGTAAATGACGGTCATGTGACAGGACTTTGAGCTTTCTGTGTGTCGCTGTAAACCTGGAGCAGTTACACTACGAGGAGACTGAACGTCCTCCTCTATCCTCAGAAGTGATCTGTGGCCGGCCGGACTTCATTCCACAGATGTGCTTTAACAAAGTGTGAAGCTGAACTCTGTGACAGTGTGAGCAGTGTGAGAGTGTCAATAGATGATCAGCAGAGGAAAGTGAGGCTGCTGTGAGCTGATGTCCTGAAGGGCTTTTAAAGAGTCTCTGAGTTTGACAGGAACATGAAGATGTTTGTGGTGTTTGTGATCCTCCTGCACGGTAAGTACACCTTCCTCTCTCTGCTCTCATCATCATCTCTCTCTCTTTAATGTGCAGCAGGAGGAGATTTCCATCAAACACTGGATTCTGATTCAGATCAAACTAACAATCCAAAGCAGCAACTTTCAAATCACTGGATTCTTCTTGGTGGCTTTCAGATGAGCTCATGTTACAATCAGCTGCTGTGTGTGTGTTGTTGTGTAGCTGAAGCTCTGACTCACATTTCATATGTGACCAAAGGAAACTTGGTGCTGTGTGACACACTTTAGATTCTCTGCTGCTGCTTTGAACTCTTCGAACTAAAGAGCCAAACTGATGATTGACTGTGCAGCTCTGACATGGCACCAAATGTCCCTGTTATCAGCTGCTGGATGGACGTTATCAGAGCTTTTTAGTCCCACACGGATCACCAGGAAGCATTTGTGTCCTAGTGTAGCTGGTGAGTCGAGCAGCTGAAAGGCTGCTGCAGGGGCTCAGGTTCAATTCTGCAACAAAAGGTCCAATCAGACTGAAGTTTGTCTCTGTTTCTTTGGATATTCCACATTTTACGGAAATATGAGAATTCCCTGAAGACCAAACATCAGCCCCGAGTTTGCTGAACAGTCCAACATGTGACGAGTCAGACTGACACTGTTCACACAGAGAACGAAGGCTCTCAGCAGGTCTGCAAAGATACGCAGTTGGAGTGAACAGCTGTATTAAGAAAAATATTTTTAACACACCAAATATTTGCATGAATTTTATTTCAATTTTAGCTCTAATAAGAACTAAGATCTGAGGATCTCATTGTGAACTGAGGGCAGCATTTAGCTAATATTTTATAACTGCAGAGATTTATGTGGACCCTGACAGGTCTCTGAGTGAACTGAAGCAGAGTTCATGTTTAGACTCACAGCTGATTCATGTTTCTGTCTCTGTGTCCTCAGTTTCCCAGCATGCTTCGGCTCTGGAGGTGTATGAGGGGGTGGAGTCTGTCCTGCTGCTCTGCAAGGAAACTTCTGTTCCTATGAACCCCACTCTGGTGTGGACTCGCCATGACCTCAATCTTCCAATCGTCCACGAGCGTAACCTGGCAGGAGATGAACTGAGAAACCAAAACCAGCGTTACAGGAGAAGAACGTCGATGAAGACGGACTCTCTGAGGACCGGAGACTTCAGCCTCACTCTGTGGAACCCCATCATCTCTGACAGCGGCACCTACACCTGCACCATCACTGCATTTGGAAATGAACGGATACTGACAGAAGTGCAACTGCAGGTCAAAGGTCAGCAACTCACCCTAAAAGCTGCTGTAGATACAGGTCAAAGGTCATTTTTATAGTTAGAAACAAGAAGGAAGACTGTTAACTGTTTCATATATGTTGTAGCTGTTTACACAGATGTTCAGACTCAGCTGTCATCAGACTGTGAACAGCTTCAGTCTTCATAGAGGACAAACCTCCACTCTGCTGTTTATCTACAGAGCTGAGTTCAGCCTCACTGTTCATAAATGTACTCACACATTCATAAGAACTAAGGCAGGAGGTCTAAACAGCTTCAGGTGTGAGCAGCACAGAAAGGTCTGACTTACAGAGACTCCAAAGACAGCAACAGGAAACAGACGATTATCAGACGTTAGAGACTTTAAACCAACATCCAAACTCCCTCTGCTAACATTAGGATCTGACACTGTATCCATCAAAAATCATCATAATGAATCTCTACTCTACTTGAATCTACTCTACACTATTCTCTTCCAGTCTATTCCATTCTGTTCTATTCTATTCTATTCTAAAGAGAAAGGAGAGACAATGAAAATGGATAAGGGGTACCATGTATAAGAACTCTTCTGCTTACAACTTTGTGTGGTGTTGCGTTGAATGGTGTTGTAAACTTGTCCACTTTGTCTTGTCGAACCAGCACTGTGTCTCCCGTGTCAACTTTCGAACACTCAGCTCCCCTTTGTTCATCAGCGGAAATCTTTGATTTTTCTTTCTGTTCAGCGTCTCTGTCACGCACGTCCAACTCCGTTGTTTTTGCCTCACTGATGTTCGGTAACTTTCCTCTCATTTTGCCGTTGAACAGGAGTTCTGCTGGACCTTTGCCCGTGGTTGAATGTTCAAATGCTGTGATACACTGTTACATATTTTCTTAGCTCTCACTTCCAGTCAAGTTCTTCGGCTTGTGCGATCCTGATTCTTTTCATCAATGATCATCATTTTGACATTCCACTTCTCCATTTGCTTGGGCCCATCTTGGTGTAGTTCCTATATGTTTGATTCTATTAGTTTTACAATATTCTCTGAACAGCTCAGATTTGAACTGTGGGCCGTTATCAGATTTGATGGTAACTGGTAGCCCATGTCTGCTAAATATACAGTCAATAGAGTCAATGACTTTTTCAGCAGTTGTAGATGACATTACATCATACTCATAGTACCGACTGTAGTAATCTATCAGTACAAGTATTGAGTGGTTCGAAGGTAGCAGTCCCAGTAAGTCTACCACCACGTCTCGCCATGGTCCATCCGGTAAAAGTGTGTTTCTCAGTGGTTCAGGTGGATCTGGTCAGGCTACTATTTGACATCCGTGGCAAGCTTTAACAAAAATTTTTGTGCAGCTTTGTCCATCCCTGGCCACCAAATTTTTGTTCTGAGATGCTGTTTGGTTCCAACAATTCCTAAATGTCCTTCATGAGCTAGTGACAGTGCTTGTGCTCTGAGGTTTTCTGGCAATACAATGCGAGTTCCCCGCAAAACTATGTAGCCGATGACACACAGTTCATTTGCAATGGGTGCATATGTTTTGCATTTTTCAAAGTGTCGGTTTTCAATAGCTCTTCGCACTTCTGTTAATTCTGAGTCTGTAGCAGAGGCTTCTTTAACCTCTCTTGTTGTGAGTGCTTTTGGAGTAGCATTAACTGCAACAAATCTCACATATTCTTCAGATTCATGCTTATGTATCTCTTTTGACATGGTGTCAGACAGCAGTCTTGACATTGAATCCGCAATGTGTTGTTTTCCCGCAATGTGCACTACTTTAAAGTCATATGGTTGCAGTCTCAGAACCCATCTTTCTGTCCGTGCACAAGGTCTAGATCTCTGGCTGTGTATGACTTCTAATGGCTTGTGGTCTGTCATGAGGTCAAACTTCCTGCCATACACATATGGATGTAGTCTCTCACATGCCCATACCAGTGCTAGGGCTTCTCTTTCTGTCCATGTTATAATGTCCATGTCGATTAGTTCACTGATTTTTTTCTCCACTGCATCCACTGCATCAAATGATAAGGTATGTGTCTCAGTGGCTGTGCTACTGGTTTCACATTTGGGTCAATGTACAGGCTGATCTGTTTGGTGTTTAGCTTTCCTACTCCTTTGAACACTTTTGGATACTTTTCTTTAAGAGTGTTCTACTCAAGCAGAACTGGAAACCAAGTCATTATTGAATCACATATCAGGAGCTCGCTATCACCAGAATACGACACATGTGAAGAAATATGAGACAAATGAGACCAGAGAAGGACACTACGAACAAAACACAATACCTGAAAGGGAGGAAGGTGAAACACCCACAAAGACTGACACCTTGACTCCAACACCACAAGAGGGCTCCCAGGGGCCAGATAGATCAAGTAGATCACAGAGGGCTAAAAAGATACTTGAGAGGTTTTGTGATTTTGTGGTGAAATAAACTATAATATGTTAAGGTGAAGAGGTAACTGGCAAATTTCAAGTTGCAAGTTCATATGTTCATATGTATGTCGACATGTATATATTGAAAAGAAAAAAGGGTACATGTGGTGAGACAGAAAATATAATTGTTAGAAAGTAAGAGAAGAAAGAATGTTCAATGTTGAGAAAAAAACGACATCAAAGTTATTAAAACTAAAGTTTGAATCTAAGGAAAAGGGGGATGTCATGTACTGATATATGGCTATGTCTTAATGTGATGACTTTTGAACCGGATGTTGTTGCCCAAAGGAGGCCCCGTTAAGTGGCTAGTTGTCAGATCGACAGTGTTCAATAAAGCAAGATAAAGACTGTGCTTTAATGTCCTGATTTAATTCAGAGTGCTCTGCCTAATTTAGTAATAAGGTGGGCACACAACATCACACACTATATTTGAACACAATCACTGCCCATCATTTGAAAACACTGCAAAAGTTTTAACATAAACATGTTGGATATCACTGAAACCATACTGACCGAAGTTTTTTTTGACATTGATGGAATTTTATGTTATAGACGCACACATTAATCAATAACAGATTAGATGAATTAATCTGAATACACACACATCAGATTAAGGTGTTTTTACTTCTAGGCAGGGATTATTCGTTATAAGAAACAAGAAGAGATCTTTTGATGGCTTAAACAATTAAGGTATTGACCAGAAAGGTGCTTGTCCACACACGAAGCCTCGAGAAATTAAGCATTTTTTGAACCAAAAGAATGTAAAGCTTCAAGGATCCATGAGGCTTCGTTTTGCCATCACTACCTAACCTGTTACCATTGCTGCTGTAATAACAGTAACGCTCAGGCTGCTGCTTAAATACACCGCCCTGATGAAGGAGATCAGTCACAGCTGTGCGAAACAAACCCCGGCCACTGTAGCTCCGCCCACAGGTACACCTGCTAACCAAGGGGAAATTAAAAAAAGGAAAACAAACAGAAACCCAGCCACACCCTCCCATTATAGTGTGACTAGAACATGAGTTATTCAGACTGAAGTGTTCAGTGTGCTCTGATGTTTGGGTGGAGGGATTTTCAGATTTTATTCTTTAACCAGTGAAACTCTTTAATGAGCTGCAGACCTGATACAGCTCAGACTGGTTCACAATAATCGTCTCCATGTAAACCTCGTTCTGTTCTTGTTCTCACAGAGCCGTACACTTTCCCAGCCGAGGCCTCGGTGATCCTGGCTGTCCTGGCCGTCGCTGCCATTGTGGGTCTTGGAGTATATTTATGGAAACTCTTCTACAGAGGTAGTGTGTGTGTGTGTGTGTGTGTGTGTGTGTGTGTGTGTGTGTGTGTGTGTCGTAAAATAATTAAAGTCTCTGACAGTGTTCTACTTTATTTCTGAAGTTATTCCAGTGACTTCTGTGATAATAATCAGGTAGTTTAGGTTGATGTGTTCAGTGAAGGTTTCAGCCTTTCAGCCTCATAACATCAAAATAATTGTATAATTCTCCTGCTTGTAAGTCAAAGTTACCATATGGTAATGTGACATAGTATTTACAATAGAACAATAACAAAATAAGCGGCCTTTTGTTTAAAATGTTGTTTTCATGGTAAGAGTTCCTGCCTGGAAGCTCTTGGTGTCATTTGCTCATTTATAAACTCCCTGTCTAAGCTCATAGTGCAACTTCAGTCCATCCATCTGTCCATCCATTTCTGCTACTTATCCACGACTCTTGTGGGGACAGCAGTATAAGCAGAGAAGCCCAGACCTCCCCACAGCCACCTCCACCTGTTCATCCAGGTTTAAGCTGAGGTGTTTGCAGCCCAGCTGAGAGATATCATTTCTCCAGGACCTCCTCCTGGTAGGACATCCCCAGAACACTTCACCCAGCAGGCATCCACCTCATCAGCTCCAACATCTTTGTTTTAATGGTTAGCTCTCTCATCATCATGATGGAACAACTCCAAATTATTGCCAGGAATGTGGACCAAACTCTCACTGTGGTGGTATGGGGACTGAGTGGTTTGCAGAACTGGACAATATTCCCAAAGCACCCACACAGGATCCCTACAGGAAAACCCCCAAGTTGGTGAGATACAAGAACACCCACCCCTGCCCACTGCCTCTCGCTGAGGGCAACTCCAGTTTTGATTAGAACCCCTCCCCATTAACTGGTTCCACAGCCCAAGGTGTGTGTTGAGGTGAGACTGATTATATCTAGTTGGCATCTCCCAACCTCATGCATTAGTTCAGGCTCTTTCCCCACCAGAGAGGTGACGTTCATGCCACAAGAGTCGGCCTGAGTAGGCAGTTAATGGATTGGGACCCGATCCCTATGGTGCTTCTGACGGGTGGTGAGCCCACAGGAGTACACGCTCATATTGTCTCTTGGTGTCACCAGGTGTTCTCCCTTTAGGTCCTTCTCCAGGCTTGGGTCCAGGGTGCTGCCCTGGTGAACGTATTCCAGGCAGGGTAAACTGATCCCTTGGTTCTCTGTCCTTCTTAGCGGTCTAGCACATTTGGATAAACTTACATTTTCACAAACACTAAAATCCCAGTTAGAGATTAGTTTGTTATTTTCAGTACTTCAGTCAGTTGTAAATGATAAAGCAGAATCACAGTTAGAAAGATGTAGGGTACAGATGGATGAGTAGGTTTTTAAAAAAAATTTAAAATTAGAATTCCAGCTTCATGTAATAAAAATTCAAACGGCTTTCCAGTAAGAAATAACAAAGACATCATGGTGCACATTGGTGAAAATACCCAAATTCAGAATTTGATGACTGCTACATACTCAACAAAGGTGGGGGCAGAGGCACATTTACCATTGTGTTAGATCACCTTTGCTTTTAATGACAGTTTCTAATCACTTGATGATGATGCAGCCCAACCGTGGATATACCTACATACCATCAAAGCTCTTGCTCATTTATAACAATCTGGATGTTTCTTTCAATCAGAGAACCAGGCTTAAATGTGGACTCATCTGACCACACACATGGTTTAACAATCATTTGGTCCATTTGAGATGAGCTTGGGTCCAGCTTTTCTTCTTAGAGTCGATGTATGGGATCCTCTTTATGTCACTTTATACAATTAAGGAGAGAAAATTGTTCCATTTCATTTCAATTCAGTATTCTCATTACATTGTGAACTCTGCTTCTGCTGTCTTTACAGCTCATCTTGTGCTTTGTTGTCCTCTCAGTCCCCCCAGTGGAGGTGGATTCAGGGGTGGAGTCTGTCCAGCTGCCCTGCAAAACCACACTTCACCTGCCTGAAGATGCTAAAGTGGAGTGGAAGGACGGTGATTATAAAAAGGTCCACGTGTATAAGAACGGCTCTGACCAGCCTGAAGAACAGCACCAGGTTTACAGAGATCGAACGAAGATGAATGAAGACCTGCTGAAAACTGGAGACCTCAGTCTGACCCTGAAACACCCCACAGATGGAGAAAGAGGCATCTACACCTGCAGCGTTTACAGCAGAGAGAGAAAGATTCTGCTGAAGAAGGAAGTGGTGCTACAGGTCAGAGGTCAGTGATTAACAACTAAGTGGAAACATTCATCAGCTTAAAAAAGATATTTACATTTTTAAATGTAAGACACATTTCTAGAAACTTCCAGCATTTTTTAAGAACTCAGCCCAACTCAAAACATACAAACTGAACCTGCTGAATAGAGCAAAAGTTGTTCAATTACAATAGATTTATATTGAGTACCAAAACTAAATACAGTCATAGTGTAGAATGGTACTTTTTGCAGTCATATCCATTATGTGATTGGATAATTACAGCTGTTAAGAATTTTAAATACAGTGGAACCCCAACTTACGAAATAAATTCGTTCCCGAGGGTCTTTCGTAAGTTGAAAATTTTCAGAAGTCGAAGCACCCATCGCGCCTTTTGAGTGAACGATAGCTATAGGCTAATTGCTAATGGTAAATGGCCTGTATTTATATAGCGCTTTACTAGTCCCTAAGGACCCCAAAGCGCTTTACATATCCAGACATCCACCCATTCACACACACACATTCACACACTGGTGATGGCAAGCTACATAGTAGCCACAGCCACCCTGGGGCGCACTGACAGAGGCGAGGCTGCCGGACACTGGCGCCACCGGGCCCTCTGACCACCACCAGTAGGCAACGGGTGAAGTGTCTTGCCCAAGGACACAACGACCGAGACTGTCCAAGCCGGGGCTCGAACCGGCAACCTTCCGATTACAAGGCGAACTCCCAACTCTTGAGCCACAATCGCCCCAACTCCAACAACAATACGTCTTTTAAAGTGGAACAGTAAAGCGCAAGTACGGAAGCCAAGGAGTTGTCACATGATTCGTAAGGCATTATGGGCATTGTAGGCTCAGCCAATCAGAGACAGCAGATTTCGTTACACAGACATTCTGCTGTAACACGGGCGGAAATATTTTCGTTAAGTGCCTTTGTAACTTGACTTTTTCGTTAAATGAGGTATTCGTAAGTCGGGCTTCCACTGTACTTATATAATTTTAAAATACTGGTATGAAGTAGGGTAGAGTAGAAATGCTAAATCGACTGGTTCTTATATCGCGCTTCGCTTAACTAACCATACACACACATTTATACTCCGATGGATGCATCGCAGAATAACATTGGGTTAGTACCGTGCCCAAGGATAGTAGGTATGCATACTGGAGCAGACTGGGATCAAACCACCAACCTTCCAGTTAGTAGGTGACCTGCTCTACCACCTGTGCTACAGCCACCTCCGCATTAAAGTTATTAAAGTATGAATAGATTAAATATGTACTCAATTACATTTACTCCTTGTGGTCCCTTACATGATGTCGTCCAGTGGTGTTGATGGGAATGGTAAGATTAACAGAACTGTGGTCCAGTCACATAGGTGGTGTTGGGTGGGGGCACCACAAAGGGTTTTGTTTTTTAATATATTCTCCTCCTGCACAAACTCTTCCTCTCTGACTCTCAGTCCATCAGGTGGAGGTGGATTCAGGGGTGGAGTCTGTCCAACTGCCCTTCACCAAAGTTCACCTGCCTAAAGATGCTAAAGTGGAGTGGACAGCTGATTCCAAAAAAGTCCACGTTTATCAGAACGACTCTGACTGGCCTGAAGAACAGCACGAGGATTACAGAGGTCGAACAACAATGAAGCAAAACCTGCTGAAAACTGGAGACCTCAGTCTGACCCTGAAACACCCCACAGATGGAGACAACTACAGCTACACCTGCACCGTCTACAATAAGAGGAAGAAGATCCTGATGAAGAAACAAGTGATGCTGAAAGTCAGAGGTCAGTGCTGTAGATACTGCTGTTTTGTTATGTTGCTGTTTTCCAACCAAATTGACAAGAACTCCTCTCTTCTTCATGTGAAGGTGTGGGCTATTCTTTTTCATTATGTCATGATCAGTTAACCAGATAAAGGCCTGGAGTTGATTTGAAGTGTGGTGCTTGCATTTGGAAGATTTTGCTATGAACAGACAACATGCGTTAAAGAAGCTCTTCATGCAGGTGAAGCGAGCCATACTTAAACTGTGAAAACAGAAAAACATTCCAGAAATTGCTACAATATTACGAGGGGCACAATTTACAGTTTGGTCCATACTGAGAGAGAAATAAAGCACTGATGAACGCACGCAAAAAGACCTGAACAGCTATGGAAGACAACAGTGGTTGATGATCTCAGAATTATTTCCAGAGTGAAGAGAAATCCCTTCACAACAGCCAACCAAGTAACCAACACTCTCCAGGAAGAAGGTGTATAGATATCCAAGTCTACAATAAATACAAGACTGCATGAAAGTAAAGTGAAGTACTTTGTGACATGGAGTCACACAACCACCTGCAACTCAACACCTCAAAGACCCCTAAAATGAAGGGATTGTGTAAAAAATACTTTAGTTCTTCACATTTTTAGGCAATCTTTTTGTTCAACTCACTGAATTGAAGCTAAAAGTCTACTCTTTAAGTCGGCACTGAGTTGTTGCATTTAAAATTCATTGTGGTAATGTACAGAACCACAATTGGAAAGTGAGATTATGGCTATGTCCACACGTACCCGGGTATTTTTGAAAACGCAGATTTTTCTATGCGTTTGCACCTTTCGTCCACACGTAAACGGCGTTTTCGGTCACTGAAAACCGAGATTTCTAAAAACTCCGGGCAGGGTGGATATTTTCTAAAACTCCGTTTTTGCATTTACGTGTGGACGAGAAAAACTGAGAAAACGCAGCGTCAAAGGTGTGCGCCTTTTTTGACGTCACACTGTGCGCCACGTTGTTGTTTCGGTTAAATGAATTTCTACAATACTGTTACTGTTAATTGTACTCTCTTCAGTGTTTAAATGCTTACATATACACACACAGTTACTGTCCCTCCACACATACGACTCGGTTCTGCTTCTATGCCCCAGCTTTGTTTACTATTTCCCAC
The DNA here is from genome assembly GCF_036321145.2 of Pelmatolapia mariae. Lineage (NCBI taxonomy): Eukaryota > Metazoa > Chordata > Actinopteri > Cichliformes > Cichlidae > Pelmatolapia > Pelmatolapia mariae. Next base: position 18,556,631 of record NC_086229.1, on the reverse strand, counting down.
CGAGGCTTCTAGACTTCTGATTGGCCAACATTTCTACACGGTTAGGAATATAGCGCCACCTGCTGCTTTGGCATGCTCCTAGCAGCGTTTTCCTTCATTTCTGCCTTTACGTGTGGACGGGATTATTTTTTAAAACGAAAACGGAAAATCTCCGTTTTCAAAAATACCCGTGTACGTGTGGACGTAGCCTATGTCTCCTTCCATACTTGAATCAATACTCTTTAACTTGTTAAGCAAATATCTAAACCACTACAGTTTGGAGCCACCCACACTCAAAGGGGAAAATGAAAATGCAACAAGTCTCTCTACAATATTCACAAGTCCCTTTGTGGCGTTTGCGTCCTGTGGTGGGAACACACATGTAACTGTCACTGATAGTTCCTGTGGGTAAAATGGCCGGGTGAGACCTGGACCTGATGTAACATCAGTGACTCCAACAGGAACTGATCCTTTATCCCAGTGTTCAGAGACACTGTCCTTTCCCACTAACGACAGCTCCAACAGTCTGTTCACTGCCTTCTTCCTGTCAGTCTTCATCTTTCTGCTGCGTCTCCTCTTCACACTGACCACTTTCTATCTAACAGTGAGCTCCCAGTGAAGCAGCAGCATTCAGCCTGTTAGAGTCAACACAAATGTCTCCATCCAAGCTCATGTTGTGCTTTGTTGTCCTCTCAGTCCCCCAGGTGGAGGTGGATTCAGGGGTGGAGTCTGTCCAGCTGCCCTTCAATACCACACTTCACCTGCCTGAAGATGCTAAAGTGGAGTGGAAGGACAGAGGCAACAGGAAGGTCCACGTGCATAAGAACAGCTATGACCACCCTGAGGAACAGGACCAGGTTTACAGAGACCGAACGAAGATGAAGAGAAACTTACATAAACCTGGAGACCTCAGTCTGATCCTGAAACACCCCACAGATGGAGACACCTACACCTGCACCGTCTACAGCAGGGAGGGAAACATCCTAATGAAGAGAAAGGTGGAGCTGAAAGTCAGAGGTCAGTGCTGTAGACATAGCTTTTTGTTTGTATTTTCTCTTAAACTTACCCAAATGGAAAAAGTCTGATAGAGTTACTGAATCATCAAGGTGCACGTACGAGATTCAATTTGAAAGGTAACATGCTGTAGTGTAGAAATATTTGTGTGGACGGTCCAAATGTGAAGGGACAAAAACCTTTCTGAACAGGTGAAGGAAGTCACAGAGTCAAACTTTTAAGAGACTACATAAATCACACCTCTGTCCAGGAGGTAAAAACATTAAAAAAAATGTGAACAACAAAATATAAAAATAGTATCTAAAAATCCAGCTTTTAGTAAAGAAGTTCAAACCCGCACAGTTCATTAAAAGCTTTCCATGTCTGCTCCGTCATCACTGATTCCTGCTGTACATGTCTGACTCCGTCACCATGAATCACTGTTGGTGGCCAACAGGCTCACGCTGATAGTTCAGTGGTGGGACATGAACTCTGGCAGGTGAAGATAATTAGTAATCAGGCTGCTGTCCTAATAATAAAAATATGAAATAGAATAAAATAAAAAATAAAATAAAACCCCTAACTCAAAGGATTAAAAGCAAAATAAAGATTAGAACATAACTGTAAAAGATTTATGTAAAAGTTTTTTTAACACATCTTATCTGAAACCAAACATCAAATAAAGCACCCTTCCCCTGGGTGATACAAGGAAGTGAAAAAAACTAAGCTAACACAGCTCAGATACCACTAATACCTCGTCTCTCTGTTTCCTATCCTACTTTCTTTGACCTCAATGAAAGATTCAGTGAGGTTAAGGAACAGTAGGTAGGAGAGTTGCTAAGGACTGAGGAAAAGAGAAGTCCTGTTGTGAGAATTAGAACAATGTCACTCTCGTGTCTCCTTAACGATGTGGCGCTGTGTTAAAACTACAATGTGCAGAAGATGGAGTACGAAACGCACATCTTACTTCACCACAGTGTGTTCTAACTGCAGTTTTATGCAGGTCATATTAACAGGAAGAGCCGCTGAAAAAATCTCCTTTTATTACAAAGTATGAAAATTTAAAGAAGAAGCATTTAGAGCCAGATTTACTGACATCTGCAGCAGCACAAAGTCCCACATCAGCATCTTACACCATCTGGAGACGGGTGATGGAGGAACCACTAACCCCCACGTAAAGAGCGTCACAGTGATCCAAGTGAGTGACCAAAGTGTGGACTACTGTCTCAAAGTGCTGCCTGAAAGAACCACTTTAGTTTGACAGGCTGCCTTAATTAGAATAAACGATGTAACAACGGACCTGATCTGACTGTAAAGCTTCAGATCAGTCTCCACTTTAACCTCGAGGTTTGTGATAGTTGGTTTGATCTACTGGACCAAGAAACCCAGATCCACAGAGGCTGCTGCCAAAACCATCACTGCTGCCTTTGTGAGAGTCGTCCAGACCTTTGTCATTAATCAATCAATCAATCTTTATTTATAAAGCACTTTTCATACAAAGATGTAGCAGAAAGTGCTTTACATGGTTAAAAGCGGCCCACCCCACCTCGCCCTCCAACTCAGTCCCCACACTCTCATTAACATAAAAGATCATGGATACATAGATACAGAACGGCAGCACGCGCGGGATGTCCGAGAACTCAACAGCGGGGAGCACGAGCACTGATGTCGGAGGGGAGAACACACACACGGGAGTCAAGGGAGCAACGGGGATTTATTGTGTTTACAGCCTTCACTGTAAATAAAGTGCACTGTTTGCATTGCAGAGTCTGCATTTTGGGTCCTCATTCCCCCATATCCCCATGGTCTGCCACACAGACCGTAACAGATCCATGTGCAAGTGACAGGAAACTGCAACAGTTTTACAAGCTGTGTTACAAAATGAATGTCACAGAGCAAACTTAGATATAACACTATAAGTCTTTCCTCTTTGTTTCCTTAGTGCAGCTTTAATGATCTCTGGTTACTGTGGGCCCATTAAAAAGTGTGGACGTATTTTACAGACAGTAAGATAGAAGCATAACTTCATAAATATAGTGTTTTAATTGCACATGCTGCAGCTCACAGTGATGCTGCTGTGTGACAGGGTTGTGTTGTTCACACTGTCATACTTGGTTGTCTTGGCGACAGACTTTCTGGTATCTTTTCATAATAACTTGTACCTGTGGGTCACATGATCAGGGCTCGTCACTAAAAGAAGAAAGAAACATTCAATTCAATCTGTTTACTCAGTTTGATTCTTTTAGTACTTTAGTTTCTTTCACTAATCTGATGCTGCGACTACAGACAGAATCATTTTGTCCTCTTTAATGGTTTTGTAGATTCCCAGTAGCTGGACAGAAAGGCTGCTTTTAGTGCTCCACATAATATGAAGCCAGTAAGCAGCTGTGTGGATAGTATATGGTTCCGACACAAACCAAAGGATTTTCAAGCTGAGAGATTTAGTGTGAAAAACAGAAGCAGGAAATGATGCTGTGCAGTATATTTGTGGAAAACAGTGATGAGGCTAAAATCAAAATCACACACAGGTAAAAATAAACACAACATTTGTGTGTAAATATACGAGGTGGAACATTTATTTGATGCTTTAGCTGCTACTTGTGATACTAAATGTTTGCAGTTGTGCTTCATGGTTACTGAACGTAACACAAACACTGCTGATTGTTGGTTTGTGTGTTATTTGTGTTGTATTCAGGTGACTATAGAAAGACTAATAACACAAATATTATGGATGAACACATTTCCTGGGCTGTTTCAGGTTTTCCACACAAACACTTGATGTTTGGTAGTTGCAGGTTCAACATGGTGCATGGATATATCCAGCGTCCCTCTTCTGCACGTTTCCATCAGTCTCAGCCTTCCTCTCTATCTTTGTCCTGTAGACTCCTCAGCCTGAGCTGTCCCTGTCACCCACTCATTTCCATCCTTTCTGCTCACTTGTTCAAATCTTCTGCCACCTCCAGGTCGCCTCCTGTCTTTGTGTCATGTCTCCATCATCACAGCCTCACTAGGCTGTAAAGCTTCATATTGACTTTAGCTGCTGTCCTCCTGTCACAGATCACACCTGATACATGTGTGCACCCACTCCATCCTACCTATACCGTCACTTCGGTCATGAGGCGGCTGTGTGCAGGCAGGAGAAGGACCCAAACGCAAAAAGGACCCAGGAGACTGAACTAGTGGTAGTAATGGTGGTAGGGGAGAAGGTTGAATGACTGACTGACTATCCTGAGCGTGTAGTGATGGTTGTAGGAGCGGATGTTGAATGGGTGGAGGTGTAGGTTCCCCTGAGCCTGCAATGCGGATGAAGGGTGCAGGCACCTGCTGGACACCAGTCGCTCCCACCTGTGGAGTAGGTGCAGGTGCAGAGATCGACTGGGTCCTGGCGGGCCTCACTGCAGGGGTTAGCACAGGTTTCCGCAGCGACTGGGCAGCTGCTGTCCCCACCCGAGGAGCCGATACGGGTGCAGGGACCAGTAGAGCCCTCAGCTGGCCCAGAAACTGGAGCCGGAACCAACTGAGCCCCAGCCACCCCCACCTGGGAAGCTGAGACAGGTGCAGTGGAGTGCTGGACCGCAGCTGTCCTGCGAACTCAGGCACAAGGAGTCTGAGGGGCAGGCTCAGAGAAAACAGTCTAAACAAGGTTAATTCGCTGCTCGGAGTGGACAGGCGAAAAATAGTCATACAAATCCACCAGCTGAACAGAAACAGTTCCAGTACTTGTCCCTCCTAGCTTGAAAGAAGCAAAATCAGCATCTTTTATGTTCACTGAACTAGGCTTGATGCCCCTAGAGAGCACAGTCCTTCCAGAAAATGTTCCTGTATTTAACCGAATGTCCTGAGAAATACAAAACAAGCCATCATGCAAAGTCTTAGAGTGAGTCACCAGAGGAACACAAAACGCAGCTTCGAAGAGCTGAGAATCACACAATTTAGCTGCATTGGTGACACAAACAGAAAACTCTGTGTTTTCGCATCTTGTTTCAACGTTTGAGGGAGAAACAACTGTCCTGGTCACAGTTGTACTAGATTTAGGAGGCATAGAACAAAGGGAGTCCTTATTATCCATAAGACTGGAAGATGTGACCGCTGAAAAAGCGGTCCCCGGATGTTTAGTTTCTAGGTTTACAGAGCCCGAGGCACTGAGTACACGGTTCATCGGCACAGGAGATGCAAACTCGGGCTTAACACATTCACAGTTTACCAGATCGGAAGAAACAATCACGGAGCCAGAATTACTAAACTCAGGGGGAACTTTCTCAGTTAAGGTTTTTTTCCATCTCTACACAAAGCCCCGGCCCAAAGTACACAGAACTGACTGTAGGAAGAACAGCAAAAGTGTCTTTATCGCTCACAGCCGGTCACTTTGATGTTCCAATATCCGACTGTGGAGGAGGGCGTCGGCGGCGTGAACGCCGTTTCCTCCTTGACGAGAGAGTGGAGGTGATGGGGAAATCCGGTGATGAGGCGGGGATGACGGTCTACTCTTCATCCTCCGACCACATCGCTGCTAGGAAAGCAGCGGGAGAGTGATGGTCAGAGCAGAAAGGGGATGAAGAGGGGCTCCGCGGCAGCGGCGTCGAAAAACCCTCTCGTTGTAGCAGCCGCTGTTGCGCTACAGCGAGCCCCGCTGCGGTACCGTCGCCTGGCGGAGATCTCCGTCTGCTGTCGCTGTGGTGTGGAGTCCCGGGAACAGACGCGGTCTGCCAGCTCGCGAGCTTGTAATGCCTCCTTGGCTCGGCTCAGTTCATCAACAAAGCCCTCATAGCAGGTGAGCTGGCGAAAAGGGTTTCCCTCGACTATTGCCCTTATGGCATTAAGTCCGACAGAAATTGTGTGTGAGTCCGAGGTGTGGGTTATTCGTTTCACCAGACTCTGTACATGGAGAATATCATCCTCACGGGTGGAGCCTGCTGGGTCCATTTCGTGGTTGCGTCGTTCTGTCATGAGGCAGCTGTGTGCAGGCAGGAGAAGGACCCAAACGCAAAACTCACCACGCAGGAATTAAACTCAAAAAGCTGCTTTATTGCAGAATGGCACAAAAGTTCATACAGCGTTATACTGGGAGAGACTAAAGCTGAAGCACTGGGGAGACACGAGGAAATGCACACAACTAGAGGGAACAAAGGGATACTCTGACATAAATATGGTAAAAATGGCCTGTATTTATATAGCGCTTTTACTAGTCCCTAAGGACCCCAAAGCGCTTTACATATCCAGACATCCACCCATTCACACACACATTCACACACTGGTGATGGCAAGCTACGTTGTAGCCACAGCCACCCTGGGGCGCACTGACAGAGGCGACCTTAAACACAACACAGAGTACACAGAGATGAGCACAGAGAGAGGCAGAGAACAAAAATGAATACACGAGGGGATTAGGAGAACACAGAACACAAAGGATGTGAACACGGTACTAGAACAAACACCACAATATAAGCATGGACACAGGGGGAATCCAAATACCAAACCAAACAATCCAAACAAAATGATGCAGGACCATGACAACTTCACCTCTTTTGGACTTTGTTGCTTTGTATGGAGGACTTCATGTATTTAAACTGATCTACCATCACCACCTCGACTCCTTCATCTTCACTGTCATATCTGCAGCTTCTTCACACACATGTATTCTGTCTTTCCTTCCTCTTCTCTTCAGAGCATACCTCCACCTCTCCAGGCTCTCTTCCACCCACCTGCTTCCTGCTCTCACTACAGATCACAATGTCCTCAGCAAACAGAGCTGCTGAGACTCCTGCCTGAGCTCATCTGCCAGCCTGTCCATCAGCACTGCTAACAAGAAGGGCTTAGAGTGGATTTGTGATGTAATCCCAGCCCCAGCAGGAACCCATCTTTCCCTGCTACTGCAAACCTTCCCACTGTCTCTCTGTCCTCATACATGTACTGCACCAACCATTGTTTGCATGCACACAGAAACAGTGCAGCTCCTCCTGACCTTCTCTGTACATCTGAAGTGCTTGTTCTTGTCATGAAGCCATCCTGCTGCTCACACGTCACTCTTCCACCTTCTCAACACACTCTTTACATGTCAGTACATTTACACCTCTATCTGTCATCACACTAACCTGCTGTAAATCCTTTCAGCTGGAGCTTCTTTGTAGACACTTCCCTACATTGCAGCCTGATTACAATGCAGACAGTCGGCTACAGTGTGGCTGGATTTCCTTTCTTAGCGTCCTTTGCTATAAAATACCAGGATGTTAGGCTGAGTCGCTCCATAATATGAGCCGCGGCCCGGAAAGTACAAAGATGGAATATTGTTTGTTGTTCTGGAAATTTCCCATGAAATAACCCGGCACATAAAATGACTGACGCTGTACTTAAATGTAGTTACAGTGTAATTATTTTATTCTTTCTTTACAAACCTACTTGTTACACAAACTTACAGGTAACTACAGGCTACTTGTGCCTTATTTGCAGGTCGTGTTATAAAGTGTTACTGAAACAGCTGCTGACCAAAGTGATGCACATTTAAATGAGTCAAAGTCCTGAAATAATTCAACAGATTAAAACCAAAACATAAAATGAGAAACCATGAGTGAAGCAAACAGTATGGTGGTGCTGATCATTGTTGCCTCACAGCAACAAGTTCCTGAGTTCATTTCCACCACCTGAGTGGGGCCTTTCCCCCGACACTCCTCTCTGTGTGCTGTGAGTGTCTCTCTGTGTTAGCTGGGATAAGGAGAAGAGGAAGAGGATGGAGGGTGTTGAAGGTCTCTAATGTTGCGTTTTGTTCCACAGTTTAGGAGCAGCTGCAAAGCCCTGATCTCCTCTGTGTTTGAACCTGATCTGGAGACAGTGAGAACCAATAACTGAGGGCAAAATAAGGACACTGAAACTAAAAGCATCTACAGGGACGACTTTATGTTAAAAACACCAAACCATGAAGCACTGGTGCAGCTGACTCACACAGACTCTCCTCCACACTGTCCTCAGTTATAAAGTGCTTTACAAACCCAAACATTATGACTAACAGCTGGATTTTCCTGTTTCAGTGCAGCGAACTAACAATGAGCCAACAAGGCCTCACGTAACATCAGTCAGTGAGAGTTTCACTGTTTCAGCAGCTCTGTTCACTCACACTTATTAATATTAATGCTCATTACAAATGTTACAGCAGCTGATCCACAAATCTTTGTCTGTGTTAATAAAGTTGGATCAGTTCAAATGGTTTGTTGCTCTGCACTTGAAAGCAGCAGTTTTTCTAATGCACCACCTTCATGTTTCCTTCATATTTGAATCCCCCTGTAGATACTGACAGGTAACCATGTCACACAGAGCTCAAGCCTTTGAATCCAGCTGTGATTGTTGATTTTCTATTGAATGGACTTTTTCAAATCCAGCTGTAGGCCTGTGTTTGTGAGCTCATTAACAGCTGTTTATTTGGAGATACGTGGTCCTCACAGGACAGCCACTACAAACATATAATTTTATAGAATATGATGCATTACTGCAGATTCAGCACAATAGAAAGGATTTGAAATGAGCTCAGCCTTAAACATGTGCAGCAGTAATATTGATCCATAGACACTGATGGGAACATTTTTCTGCACAATAAGTACTTTGACTTTTCAGACTTTATGTACAATTTGCCAGTACTGCAGTTTTGTGTGTAGTGAGGTGTCTGTGAAGGTTCTCAGTCATCCAGGTCATCGTAGACTAAGGAGCTTGGAAAGAAAAGCGTCTGGACTTCTCGAGTTGCTTGAAGATGTTTCACCTCTCATCCGAGAAGCTTCTTCAGTTCTAAGGTTTAATGGTGGAGAGTCCCAGATTTAAACCTAGTGGGAGTTTCCCCCCCTTTGGGGTTTGGAGGTTTACGACACCAACTGTCTGCCATCTATAATCCAGTTTTGAGATCCCTTCCCAGACCCCTTAACGCCCACTCACACCCTGGGCCATCTGACCTCAGGAAATCACATGATAGGGTGGGGCCAGGTTTCACAATGAGCTCACCCGAAACTCTGGCTGATTAGGACCCACACACGCTTTCACACCTTGGCTCATGTGATTAGGTAGAGGATCATCAGGGGGTCCTTTTTCCCCCTTTGGGGGGGAAACTCCCACTAGGTTTAAATCTGGGACTCTCCACCACTGATCCTTAGAACTGAAGAAGCTTCTCGGATGAGAGGTGAAATGTCTTCAAGCAACTCAAGAAGTCCAGACGCTTTTCTTTCCAAGCGCCTTAGTCTACGATGACCTGGATGACTGAGAACCCTCACAGACATATTGCCGTACATTTTGGGAGGAACACCCTTCAACTGGTGCGGGAGTATGAAAAGGAATCAAGAAAACTAGCGGATTATAGGAACCATCTCCATTTTCAACCTGAGATGCAGACAAAGCAGAGTTGTTCCCAAGAGCCTGCGCCTTGGATCCACTGTCAGGGGACACAGAGCGGACTTGATTCTACAGAGAGCACAAAATCAGCTTCTAAGTGAAAGGATAAGACAGGTCCATTTCACTATAGATGCCCTCCAGAGCAAGATTAGCCAGACGCCGCAGGAACTGGAAACCCTTCTACCCTCTCCTATTCTAGAAGAGGTTTACAAGTTTGTGGACAACGCTCAGCGGGCACAACACTCCAAAGGAAAAGAAAGACAACGCAGGAAATTTCACACCTTACTTTCGAAAACCCTCACCCCTCAGTCTGAATCTACACAACTCAGCGAAGAACACACACCTGAGGACAGTCAGGAATAATGGGTGAAGAACTTTTCAGACCGGAATCTCACTGAACCTGAAAAGAGGGTTTTAGCCAAAGGACTCAATTTTGCCATTTCTCCGCAACAGTTGCCCATAGTGGACCTCATCACAGCCACAGAAACTGCCATACGGATTAACAAATTATCCCAGACAGAAGCAGAACAGATCAGGATGAAAGTCTCAGCCACCCTCTCCAGTGCCAAAGTCCCCCCGTCTAATCTCACATTACAAGAAAAGAAGGCCGTCGCTTCCCTGAGTAAAGACCACAACATCACTATATTACCAGCAGATAAGGGAAGGTGCACCGTGGTCCTAAACACTACGGATTACCACACAAAGATCACTACTCTCATCAGTGACAACAATACCTACGAAGCCTTAATGCGAGACCCCACAAGCAGCTACAAAAAGAAAGTTATAGCTTGCCTTCAAGACCTTGAAAGGGACAAAGTCATTGACCGCCTCACATATCACCACCTTTACCCAGGGGATGCCATACCCTGCATTTACGGACTTCCTAAGATCCACAAGGAAGGTGTCCCACTCAGACCCATTGTCAGCAGCATAAACTCAGCCACTTACAACATCGCGAAACACCTTGCAACCATCCTAGCACCTCTTGTGGGGAACACCCCACATCACATCAAGAACTCCACCGACTTCACAGACAAGGTCCAGAAACTTACCCTGGATCCAGATGAAACCATGGTGTCCTTTGATGTAGTCTCCCTCTTCACTTGCATACCCACCACGGAGGCAGTGGAGACTGTCAGAAAACGACTACAAGAAGACAGCTCCGTGGAAGACAGGACCAACTTCACACCCGATCAGATTTGCACACTGTTAGACCTCTGCCTCACCACTACATATTTCAAATTCAACGAGGGTTTCTACAGACAGAAACATGGCTGCGCAATGGGCTCCCCCGTGTCACCTATTGTAGCCAACCTTTACATGGAGGAAGTGGAAAGAAAGGCTCTTGGCTCTTTTAAAGGGAGAGTACCCAGCCACTGGTACAGATATGTAGACGACACCTGGGTCAAAATCAAAAGACAAGAAGTGGAATCCTTCACTGCTCACATTAACGCCGTGGATAAAAACATCAAGTTCACCAGGGAAGACACAAAGGACAACTGTTTGCCTTTCCTGGACTGCGCCGTGCACATTGAAGAGAACAGCAACCTCAACATTGAAGTTTACCGGAAGCCCACACACATGGACCAGTACCTCCTCTTTGACTCCCATCACCCTCTGGAACATAAACTTGGAGTAATCAGGACCCTACACCACTGGGCAGAACATGTTCCCTCTAAGCCTGAGGGAAAAAAGAAGGAACACACACACGTAAAGGAAGCACTTAAAACATGCGGTTATCCTAATTGGGCGTTTATAAAGTCAGCAAAGATGCACAGAAAAGAAGATCAGACACCAGCGAGGGAGGATAAGAAGGACAAACGCAACAACATTGTCATCCCCTATGTAGCCGGTGTATCAGAGAAACTCAGGAGAGTTTTCTCCAAACACGACATCCCTGTGTACTTCAGACCCACCAACACACTCAGACAGAAACTGGTTCACCCTAAAGACAAAACTCCTAAACACAAACTGAACAATGTGGTGTATGCTGTACAGTGCAGCGAGGAATGCCCAGACCTCTACATCGGAGAGACCAAACAGCTACTTCACAAGCGCATGGCACAACATAGAAGAGCCACCTCCACGGAACAAGACTCAGCTGTTCATCTGCATCTAAAGGATAAAGGTCACTCTTTCAAGGATGCCAACGTCCACATTTTGGACAGAGAGGACAGATGGTTTGAAAGAGGAGTGAAAGAAGCCATTTACGTCCACTGTGAGCGACCATCTTTGAACAGAGGCGGTGGTTTACGACACCAACTGTCTGCCATCTATAATCCAGTTTTGAGATCCCTTCCCAGACGCCTTAACGCCCACTCACATCCTGGGCCATCTGACCTCAGGAAATCACATGATAGGGTGGGGCCAGGTTTCACAATGAGCTCACCCGAAACTCTGGCTGATTAGGACCCACACACGCTTTCACACCTTGGCTCATGTGATTAGGTAGAGGATCATCAGGGGGTCCTTTATCCCCCTTTGGGGGGGAAACTCCCACTAGGTTTAAATCTGGGACTCTCCACCACTGATCCTTAGAACTGAAGAAGCTTCTCGGATGAGAGGTGAAACGTCTTCAAGCAACTCAAGAAGTCCAGACGCTTTTCTTTCCAAGCTCCTTAGTCTGTGTAGTAAGGTGGTTTCATGGTGTTTTATTGGTGCTTTTACTAAAGGAAGGCTTCTATCAAATTCTTCCAAATGTTGTCAAACTGAGCTGTGTGATGAAGTGAGTGTGACAGAAACACTCAGACTGTGTTTCTCTGCTTCATCAAGTCAAATCTGGTCCTCAGGGACTGAATAAAGTCCTGTCCCACTAACAGCAGCTCCAACAGTCTGTTCACTGCTTTCTTCCTGTCAGTCTTCATCTTTCTGCTGCGTCTCCTCTTCACACTGACCACTTTCTATCTAACAGTGAGCTCCCAGTGAAGCAGCAGCATTCAGCCTGTTAGAGTCAACACAAATGTCTCCATCCAAGCTCATGTTGTGCTTTGTTGTTCTCTCAGTCCCCCAGGTGGAGTTGGATTCAGGGGTGGAGTCTGTCCAGCTGCCCTTCAACACCACACTTCACCTGCCTGAAGATGCTAAAGTGGAGTGGAAGAATATATATGGGAAGGTCCACGTGTATGAGAACGGCTCTGACCAGCCTGAAGAACAGCACCAGGGTTACAGAGACAGAACGAAGATGAATGAAGACCTGCTGAAAACTGGAGACCTCAGTCTGACCCTGAAATACCCCACAGATGCACACACCAAGACCCACACCTGCACCGTCTACAGCAAGGAGGGAAACATCCTGCTGCAGAGAAAGGTGGAGCTGAAAGTCAAAGGTCAGTGCTGTAGATACAGGTCAAAGGTCAGAGGTCATGTAGTGAGTGATGGAGGCAGCAGGAAACTAACAGGCTGTTTGTTCTGAGAGGTCACATGACTGTTTTTCTCAGCAGAGTCTGATGGATTTGATGAGACCATGAGAGCGGCTTCAGTTCCTCATCAGAAAGAGTCTGACAGAAGCTCCTCCCTCTATACCCCAGTAGACTTCTATTAGACTGCTCCAGATTCCTGAGAGTTCACACAGAAAACTTTACAAACAGCCAAAGAAAAACTATTGAAAAGGCTTCAAGATCACAAAGAGCTCTTTCACAGCACATATGAGCCATTAAGAAGTGCACATTTGTGTTTTCCATAGTCCATCATCCAATAATATCAAAGGACAAACTGTGAGGTAAAAAGCCTTCAGCTCTTTGTGAATGAAGCAAAAAGACTTTGGTCCTGAGAGATGGTTCAAAACACAATTCAGACCTACCAAAGTATTATTGGTGCCAAACACATGAAGCCTTCAACTTTGTATTTGTCCAGTCAGTGTGGCAATAGAAGTCACTGTGAGGATTTTCAATGTGCTATCAAAGAGCATCCAAACAATCAGGTGAGAATGAAGAGAATTAGTGTGGATGGACAGAAAATCCATATCCAGTGTGATTTAGGAGCCGTTCATATATAATGAGTGAAATGAAAGAAGAGCACAGACAGTAAGAACATGAGTGAGCAGACATTTTGGAGCTGCTGATCCACACAGGGCTGGATGGAAGGAGTGGGAGTCCATGATGGCTCAAAGTCTCTGATCCTAACTCTTCCTGAGCCTCTCCCCCTGCCTCCTCTTTGGATCTTCTCCTCCTCTTCTTCCTCATCTGCCTCCTCCACCACTGCTCTCTCCTCCCTCATCTCCTCCTCAGCTGAACTGAAGTCAGGGCTGTAACATGAGGAAACGTGCAGAAATGACTGAGTCAGCATGTTGAAGTGAGTTGAGTGATTGTGAGCAGATTAGGTGTGCGAGCCTCCCCTGTAGAGAAAAGAAAATCTCACAAAGACACACAAAGTCCAGTTTGAGGAAGTGGGAGCACTGTTTGGAATCCGGTTTGTGCCCATGTGGATAAGGATGGTGTCGGCCTCCGGACGGGATCATATTCTGCCAGGAAACTTGTCTAAAATGTCCCAGAGCGTCGGGCCGGGAAAAGACAGAGCGTACGCCTCCTTTATTGTGAAATTCCTCACCATGGTAACTGAACACATCAGCTGGTCTGCAGCAGGTTATGTTCAGAGTTTGAGGCTCAAATTGGCTCAAAGTGTCCCATTTTCACTGATTATTTTCCCGACGACATGCTTCAAGTGTGATATGGATCCTCTGCTGAAGGAATCTGCTTTCTATCCACAACCTGTTGATCCGTATCTGACTAACAGCAGCGCAGGAAGCCCTGCAGTTATAGAGAAACTGTCTGAGTCGCATTGTTGCTGCAATTTACCTGCAACTGCTGATGAAGAAAAAGTCTCAATGTGTTTGTGTTTGGTCCTAATCTGCTGCCAAGTCTGTTTGACACTGCTGGATTTCCAGCTGATAGATGACAGATTAGAAACTGATCAGTCTATTGATCACACAATATTCCATCAGTAGAATTGATTTGACTTTATTTGTGTAACAAAGTGATTTCCACGTCTCCTTCATGATGTGACAGTGTCAGAGCTGAATACACTTGTAGAGTATCATGTTTTTATGGCTCACATTTAAAGTGTTCCAGCTCTAATGTACAGCTGTCATATTAGAAATAGAAGGGGTTTGAAAACGATGTGCCGGGAGTCCGCTGTTGAGTTTTGGACGAAATGCATTCTGGGATATATAGCTGTCCCAAGTCCACACCGATGCATGCTCGATAAAACGGGCGGATCGAGAACACATCCGGGACTTTTTCGCATTCTCGGCGTGATGCGTACTTCGAATTGGAACAGTACTTGGTCTCCGACTGATGACGTATCACGAGTACACGAGAACGCAAGTACGCACAAGTATGCATATTGATAAACGCCCGTTGTGTTTGTTGTCCTCTCAGTCTGTCAGGTGGAGGTGGAGGAGGGGGAAGAGTCTGTCCAGCTGCCCTTCAAAACCACACAAAACCTGCCTGAAGATTCTGAAGTGAAGTGGATGGACAATTCATACCACAATGTCCACCTGTATAAGAATGGCTCTGACCAGCTTGAAGAACAGCACCATCTTTACAGAGACCGAACGAAGATGAATGAAGACCTGCTGAAAACTGGAGACCTCAGTCTGACCCTGAAATACCCCACAGATGGAGACAGTGGGAGATACAAATGTGGAGTCGTCAGCAAGAACGTCTGGATTAGATACAAATCAGTGCAGCTAAAAGTTAAAGGTTTGTATTTGATTATCACCTCTGAGAAGGAGGTTATGTTTTTTTCTTATTATACTGTAAACTCGAGCTGAAAACGTTTTTAATGAATTTTGGTAACATTAGAGTGAGGTCAATAACAATAACAATCTATGAAAATTCAGCTCACATAAGTTCAAACTTACGTAAAATGTCATCTTTTGAAACTGGTTGAAATTCTCCTGAAATTCTAAGTATCACATCCAAATATGTCGCATTTCACCTCTGACATCTGTCTTGTGTCTCCTCTGCAGGGAGAGTTCAGGTCCAGGATCAAACAGGGGACATCAGGAACAGAAGCAGCTCCATTGATCCGACTCCTCTGATGGCTGATCAATCAGTTTGATCTGTGTGTTCTTTGATTATTGATCAGTGATGTCAGAGTGGAGTCAGTGTGATGTTGTTGTTGTGTGTTTGAGACTTTTAGTGTCCATGAAGGTCTCTGCTGCCGTAGATCCTCTGAACTGTGACAGAGGTCTCACTCTGGAGGAAACTCTCAGCACTTTCCAGCAGCTCCTCCATCATGGAGGACGTTCCCTCACTGTAACAGGTGGAGGAGAGAGGTGAGGAAGCACAGGTGGATCCTCTGAGGAAGAGGAGCGTTCCTACAAACCACATGATCACATGACCAGAGGACAAGCATGTGTAGAAACACATTAAAGTCAGCCTGTAAACACGTTTGTGTAAATTCTAGTCGTGTTTTTCTGTTACGTTCAAATAAAAGCAGAGAAAGCAGAACAAATGCTGAAGCTGTCTGTGTGGAATAAAGGAGTTAAAGTACTCACACACACTCACACACACACACTCTCTCTCTCTCTCTCTCTCTCTCTCTCTCTCTCTCTCTCTCTCCCCCTCTCTCTCTCTCTCTCTCTCTCTCTCTCTCTCTCTCTCTCTCACACACACACACATCTGTCTCCAGCAGCTGTCTGAGCTGCAGTCTGTATTGTGTGTGTAATATCTTCATATGTTTCTAATATTACAGTTTTATCTTCAGGTGTAAAATCAGCTGCTCTGCTGTCTTATCCCCTGATCCTGTGTGATTGATTAGATCCTGCAAACGCCACAAATTTCATTTCAGCTTTTATTTGAAAGCCAGCGAGTAAAAGGATCAGCGATAGTTTTCAGAGCGATGCCAAAGCTTGGATTCCTCTCCTACAGCTGTAGGTATTACAGGTACTGCACTGCAGTGGTTTGTATCATATCTATTTAATAGACTCCAATTTGTTCATGCAAATGGAGAGTCCTCTTCACCCACTAAGGTCAATTATGGTGTTCCACAGGGTTCAGTGCTAGGACCAATTCTATTTACATTATACATGCTTCCCTTAGGCAGCATCATTAGAAGACATAGCATAAATTTTCACTGCTATGCAGATGACACGCAACTCTATCTATCCATGAAGCCAGGTAACACACACCAATTAGTTAAACTGCAGGAATGTCTTAAAGATATAAAGTCCTGGATGGCCGCTAACTTCCTGCTTCTTAATTCAGATAAAACTGAGGTTATTGTACTCGGCCCTGAAAATCTTAGAAATATGGTATCTAAGCAGATTCTTACTCTGGATGGCATTACCTTGGCCTCCAGTAATACTGTGAGGAACCTTGGAGTCATTTTTGACCAGGACATGTCCTTCAATGCACATATTAAACAAATATGTAAGACTGCTTTCTTCCATTTGCGCAACATCTCTAAAATTAGAAATATCCTGTCTCAGAGTGATGCTGAATAACTAGTTCATGCCTTCATTACTTCCAGGCTGGACTACTGTAACTCATTATTATCAGGATGTCCTAAAACTTCACTGAAAAGTCTTCAGCTGATCCAAAATGCTGCAGCAAGAGTACTGACAGGGACTAGAAAGAGAGAGCATATTTCTCCTGTTTTGGCTTCCCTTCATTGGCTTCCTGTTAAATCCAGAATTGAATTCAAAATCCTGCTCGTCACATACAAGGTCTTAAATAATCAGGCCCCATCTTATCTTAATGACCGTGTAGTGCCATACCAACCTATTAGAGCACTTCGCTCTCGCTCTGCAGGCCTACTTGTTGTTCCTAGAGTATTTAAAAGTAGAATGGGAGGGAAAGCCTTCAGTTTTCAGGCCCCTCTTCTGTGGAACCAGCTACCAGTTTGGATTTTTTATCCTGTTTTCCTTCTTTCACCCCAACCGGTCGCAGCAGATGGCCGCCCCTCCCTGAGCCTGGTTCTGCTGGAGGTTTCTTCCTGTTAAAAGGAAGTTTTTCCTTCCCACTGTCGCCAAAGTGCTTGCTCATAGGGAGTCATATGATTGTTGGGTTTTTCTCTGTATTTATTTTTGTGCGATCTACTGTACAATATAAAGCGCCTTGAGGCGACTTTTGTTGTGATTTGGCGCTAAATAAATAAAATTGAATTGAATTGAACACATGTGACACTTTCTCACAGCTGAGTGTGTTCCAGTAAAGTATGAGGGGCCGTACAAGCCAAAATTCATTCTTTCACTCTCACACACATACATTCTTCTTTCACATACATATACTTTCACTCTCATATAATTTTATTTTAATTTTTCTATTTAGATATTTTTATTCTCATGTTTACACATATTTAACACACACATTGCAATATTGTGCTCTCTTATACATGTATTCAGTATGCATTTAATCTCACAAATAATATATGTATGTAAGAAGAGAATGCATACATGTCAGAAGAAAATATATGTATGCAAGAGAATAATGTATGTGAATGAAAGAGTTTAGTGGAAACGGAAGGCAGGGGGTCTGTACCGCTGTGATTGGCTGAGAAGCACGCGCGGGTCACTTTCAAGTGTCTGACAGTATGGAGGGGGGAGAAGAAACTTGAGCTCTTCAGCAAGCTATCAGGGTGTTAAGAAATATTTTATCATCTCCTGAAACGGTCATGTCGTTGTCCTCGTCACTTGATCGAGATGGGACGGGCTCAACTTTTGTTTTACGTGCGCTCAGAAGAGTGGTACAAAAATAACGCCATAGTGACCCAGAAAGAGTAATATTTCAAACTATGCCACTCTGTGCTCCTCTGCCACTGCCTCGTTTGAGTTTTGGACGAAATGGAATCTGGGATTCGTCATTTCGAGCTGATTGGAGACCAGAACAGCCAATGAGATATTTTTTGCATCCAAGTCTGTGATTGGCTGGTTTTGTGGCACACAAGACATGTATCTCTTCTTACATACATATATTATTTGTCAGATTAAATGCATATTGAATGCATGTAAATGAGAGCAAAATGTAGGAATGCATAAATGAAAATGTATGTATGTGAGAGTGAAAATATATGTATGTGAAAGAAGAATGTATGTGTGTGAGAGTGAAAGAATGAATTTTGGCTTGTACGGCCCCTCATAGTAAAGTGTGAGCAGCACAAACATAATCAGAGTTTGTCTCTGTCAGCTTTCAGCCAAACATGATGGCAGACTGCCACAGATCACTTCTGAGGAAAGACGAGGCATTCAGCTTCCTCATAGTTTCACACCTGTTGATCTACTTTATGTCAGCATGAAGCAGAATCACACTTTTACATTAACCTTCAATTAATTGAACGTCCTCCTCTTTCCTCAGAAGTGATCTGTTTGCGGCCGGACTTCATTCCACAGATGTGCTTTAACAAAGTGTGAAGCTGAACTCTGTGACAGTGTGAGCAGTGTGAGAGTGTCAGTAGATGATCAGCAGAGGAAAGTGAGAGCTGCTGTGAGCTGATGTCCTGAAGGGCTTTTAAAGAGTCTCTGAGTTTGACAGGAACATGAAGATGTTTGTGGTGTTTGTGATCCTCCTGCACGGTAAGTACACCTTCCTCTCTCTGCTCTCATCATCATCTCTCTCTCTTTAATGTGTTGAAGTGCAGCAGGAGGAGATTTCCATCAAACACTGGATTCTGATTCAGATCAAACTCACAATTCAGTCCATCAGGATGAGCCTCTTGGCCTCTAAAGGACAGTAAGAGGGTCTGGCGAGATGGATGAGTGAAGAGTCATGGGGTGCTGAATGTAATAGACTGGACTATTCCCTCTGATGTTTAATTAGTGCCCACAGCTCCAGAGATCTCATGTTACTGTGATGGCTGACAAAATGGAGGGTTCTTATTTCCTTCTCCTTGCTTTTAATCTCACTCTGGCGTGGCACCCACAGTGTCTCCTCTGGAGTTTGTATGGATTCCAAACTCTGAAAGGTCTCACACTGATATGAAACAGAGTTCAGGTTTAGACTCACAGGTGATTTATGTTTCTGTCTCTGTGTACTCAGTTTCCCAGCATACCTCAGCTGTGGAGGTGTATGAGGGGATGGAGTCTGTCCTGTTGACCTGTCAGCACACTTCTGTACCTCAAACCCCCACTCTGGTGTGGACACGCCTTGACCTCAATCCTCCAATGGTCCACCAGCGTAACCTGGCAGTTTTTTCTTCCAAGGAGCTGTCTTCTTGTAGTCGTTAACGACTACAAGAAGACAGCTCCTTGGAAGACAGGACCAACTTCACACCCGATCAGATCTGCACACTGTTAGACCTCTGCCTCACCACTACATACTTCAAATACAACAAAGGCTTCTACAGACAAAAACATGGCTGTGCCATGGGCTCCCCTGTGTCACCTATTGTAGCCAACCTTTACATGGAGGAAGTGGAAAGGAAGGCTCTTGGCTCTTTCAAAGGGAGAGCACCCAGCCACTGGTACAGATATGTAGACGACACCTGGGTCAAAATCAAAAGACAAGAAGTGGAATCCTTCACTGCGCACATTAACGCCGTGGATAAGAACATCAAGTTCACCAGGGAAGACACAAAGGACAACTGTTTGCCTTTCCTGGACTGCGCTGTGCACATTGAAGAGAATGGCAACCTCAACATCGAAGTTTACCGGAAGCCCACACACACGGACCAGTACCTCCTCTTTGACTCCCATCACCCTCTGGAACACAAACTGGGAGTAATCAGGACCCTACACCACTGGGCAGAACATGTTCCCTCTAAGCCTGAGGGAAAAAAGAAGGAACACACACACGTAAAGGAAGCACTCAAAACATGCGGTTATCCTAATTGGGCGTTCTTAAAGTCAACAAAGAGGCACAGAAAAGAAGATCAGACACCAGCGAGGGAGGATAAGAAGGACAAACGCAACAACATTGTCATCCCCTATGTAGCCGGTGTATCAGAGAAACTCAGGAGAGTTTTCTCCAAACACGACATCCCTGTGTACTTCAGACCCAGCAACACACTCAGACACAAACTGGTTCACCCTAAAGACAAAACTCCAAAACACAAACTGAACAATGTGGTGTATGCTGTACAGTGCAGCGAGGAATGCCCAGACCTCTACATTGGAGAGACCAAACAGCTACTTCACAAGCGCATGGCACAACATAGAAGAGCCACCTCCACAGGACAAGACTCAGCAGTCCATCTGCATCTTAAGGATAAAGGTCACTCATTTGAGGATGCCAACGTCCACATTTTGGACAGAGAGGACAGATGGTTTGAAAGAGGAGTGAAAGAGGCCATCTATGTCCATTGTGAGCGACCATCTTTGAACAGAGGCGGTGGTTTACGACACCAACTGTCTGCCATCTATAATCCAGTTTTGAGATCCCTTCCCAGATGCCTTAATGCCCACTCACATCCTGGGCCATCTGTCCTCAGGAATTCACAGGACAAGGTGGGGCCAGGTTTCACAATGAGCACACCCAAAACTCTGGCTGATTAGGTCCCACACCCGCTTTCACACCTTGGCTCATGTGATTAGAGGATCACCAGGGGGTCCTTTGTCCCTCTTTGGGGGGATACTCCCACTTGGTTTAAATCTGGGACTCTCCACCATTTGACCTTAGAACTGAAGAAGCTTCTCGGATGAGAGGTGAAACGTCTTCAAGCAACTCAAGAAGTCCAGACGCTTTTCTTTGCAAACTCCTTTGACAACTTTTATTTAATCATCACTGATGATCATAACACATTAACAACACTTATTGTTAACAAGGATTTTTATGTCACTGCTGCGGCAGCATACGTATGGAGTGGTTTGAGAAAGAACCTAAGTGTAGGCACTGAGGAATGAATTATTGAGGGTGAGCTTTATTTACATTGGGGGAAAATTAAATACAAACAAAAGCAGAACATGGCGGAGATAAAACTAAAACAAAGCCTAAACTGGGTGAAAGATACAAAGAAACAAAAGCCTGGATGTAGAAACCCAGGGCATGAAACATAAAAATCTGAGAAGGGGAAATGCCACAGATAAAAACACAGGGCAAGATAAACAGACAAACCAGCAATGAACAAAGAAGATGACGCAAGGCTTAAATAAAGAAGTAGGACAACAAGAGGATGGGGGACAGGTGGGAACACAGATGATCAAATATGACATAACGAGACATGGGGAAGCAAAGCTCAATACACTTAGAATATTAAAAGGGACTATCACAATAAAACAGGTGTCGTGGCCATTTTTGTTGAAGGTTTATAAATCACAATTTTTATTCATTTTTGTTTTTGTTTTTAAAGTTGTGACAATATGCTGACCCAGTTTTGTTATGTAAATTCTTAATTATTTTACTTTTGAAAAAGTTTTTGGAAAATGATTGGTTTGTTAGCTTTTGGACCCCCTCCCATTAATCACGGGATTAAGACCACCCTGGAGGAGTGTGTTAAAGAGGTTTTTTGTTTGCCAAATGTCAGATGGGATGACAGGAGGGTTTAAAAATGATTTTTTGACCACTTTTGAAGTTGTTAAGGCAAATTAAGTTAACTTTTGCTTAATTTTAAGTTGTAAGAAGTTATCGACTGAAAAAATGTAGCAAAGTTCATGAGTAAATGCGAATTTTTTTTTGGATGAGCCGAGACGCTGAGAAGCAACATGAAACATTTGTATTAAACAATTATCTTTTTGACCTTGTGCAACAAATTTTGTGGTTAAAATGGAGGAAGAAGATTGAGAGGTTTTTAATTTGATTAAAAAAGGCAGAGCGAATCTTAGCATTCTGACAAATAAACGAAATGACATTAATGCTCTCATTGATGCTGGAGAATCAAAAGCCTCCATAGATGAACACATGGAAACATTTAATGATTATTTGGGAGAGTTTATGGACTTACAGACTTCAGTTCAAAAATTGCTGATTGATGATGAAGAGGAAACAGATCACAGCGATTTGTATGAACCTAAGCTGATCAGCTTTAAAGACTTTCTGCATGAAATCGACTCTTGGATAAATGCAGACCCAGATCCACAAAAGGATGAAGTTGCAGCCTCTAACACTGAATCAAAGATAGCATCTCATGATAGTGACATTGCGCCGCATGATAGTGTCTCTCAAGTAGCGCAAGAAACGAGCGTCATGATTTCTGAACGAGTTGCTAAACCTGTCAGCAATGTCAGTAATGTTACTGCAGCCTTAGGTTTAAGGAGTAAAAGCTCGCGTGCAGCTTCAATGGCGCTGATGGAAGCTGAGTTGAAAAGAGCCCCTTGGAAAGCAGAGGTGGATGCATTGCAAGAATAACATTTGCTCGAACTGGACGAAGTATAATTAAAAGCAAGAAAAGAAGCATTGGCTCTAGGAACAAAGTTGGTTATGGCAGATGCAAAAATGCTCATTTTCACCTCTGCTCAGAATCAGCAGAGCCTTGATTCCAGGGCTGAGGTTGAACCAGAAGGCACGATTACAGCTCCTTCTGGAACATCCACTGAGTTCATACCTGTGCTACAGCTCACAAGGCTCCAAGAACCTTTGCCAATAACCCTAGAGACACATACACCTGCTAAGGTTAAACCAGAAGGGGAAAGCCCAAGGCCAATCTCTTCTCAGGTTGATGTCCACAGCAACAGAGATCATGAGAAAGCAAAATGAGATTACTGAGACGCTTATAAAACAACAGATCACTATTTCAGTCTATATGCAGATTCGGAGGTCTCTACAAGATTACGAGAATTGTTCATGATTGTCTCAGAAAAAATGTCTCTAGACTGTTGCTTGGTTAACAGTTCATTACTAGCCTTACATCCTAAGTC
The DNA here is from genome assembly GCF_036321145.2 of Pelmatolapia mariae. Classification (NCBI taxonomy): domain Eukaryota; kingdom Metazoa; phylum Chordata; class Actinopteri; order Cichliformes; family Cichlidae; genus Pelmatolapia; species Pelmatolapia mariae. Next base: position 18,533,566 of record NC_086229.1, on the reverse strand, counting down.
TGTATTTACTTCACACTCAGTCTTCTCAGTGGAAACTTGGGGTGAAGGGACACATTCACTCACCTCCGAGTGTTGTGCGACGTGACGGCGACGCGAACACTGTTTCTTCTTGGCTGTGGGCCCCGACGAAGCAGACAGCGGAGCCTGAATTTCTGTGGTGACTGGCTCCTCGTCCTCCGACCACATCAGTGCCAGATAAGAAGCAGGAGCAGGTAGTCCGAGGTGGGGCGACAGGTGAGAGCTCCTCCTCGGAAATGAGCCATGGCTTCCAATGGAGCTCTTCCTCCCGAAAGGCTCGTAACACCTGCTGCCGCTCATCATTGCCAAAATCTGTGGCCTCCACCGTCTCCGTGCGCTGGTCTGTGCAGCTTGACTGTGGCAGAGGCGAGGGCGCCGATGAACGGAGAAACACTGGGTCACATGACATGTACAATGTGTTCGTGTTTTTCTCCGAAACAATAAGTTCTGTTGGAGCAGCCTTTCAAAGCCTCTCTCTGTCTCTCGCTAGCAAAGTTGACCCAGACAACAAAGTAAAGCCAGTTTTCGGCTATGAGCCCGACACGGAACCCGACATATTAGCTCGAGGTCCCTTTACTACGGTTCGGAGCTGTGGACCTGTTTTATATACACACTGAATTGTTTTCTATATGAGATCGCTGCAAAAAGTGCAGCCTTACCTAGTGTCCACCCTGCTGTTACTCATTGTATATTAAGATTTAAAACTCTAGTTGGTATTGGTATGGCGAGTGTGATGGACCGAACAGTGAAGGAAACTTAGGCACAGGTTAAAGTCCAAAAAAATGATTTTTTATTTAACCCAAAAACATAAGTGGTTAAATCATGCAAAAAGAATCAAAATCTTGGGCCCTTAAAAGAGGTCAGAATAACAGAACTCTACTCAAAGTTGACAAGACTGCTGATAACTCAAACAAACTGACCTAACTAACAAGACCAAGGGGAAACTTAAATAGTGGCTGATCAGCCCACAAAAACAGGAGAAGGGGTAAAACACACAAAACCTAACTAAACCTTACATAATGAACTCCAATTCCCCCCCATGGTCCAGAGTTATGGAATGAACCAATTAGCAGTCTTCTTTTAAAGCTCGCTCCGCCCCTTTTCCACCTCTTGGCTCCTTAATCAAGGGACTGGAACAGGTGCAACTAAGGTAACTTAGAAAACAAAAGATTAATCATACATAACAGTGTAAACTAAAATGTGCGCACTTATTTTAGAATGCAGTGTTATGTGGATATGTGAATAACTCTAAACCAAAACCAGTTATTTATTGTCCTGTAAATTAATTCCTATATTTAAAGAAAGACAAATGTGAATACAGTGTTACTTATAAGCCTCTACACCAACATGGTGGGTATTACCACTGTGTGGCTGTAAGTGCAGCCATCACAGCAAGTAACCTTAAGTAATAGCAATAAATGACACAGCAATAGTACATTTATGTAGTTTTTAAAAGCATAACAGTAGATTAAGTAATCCAAAGTATTCAGAATACGTTACTCTCACTGAGTAGCGTAACGGAATACGTTACAAAATACATTTTGGAGCATATATTCTGTAATCTGTAGTAGAATACATTTTAAAAGTAACCTTCCCAACACTTGTCATATGGCTGGGCAGGGGGAGAACACATTCACAAAACGCTGTTGCAACATCTGCTCTCTGGGCCTGTGTGAGGAAGGTCATCAACATGGAGGGAGGTGGGAATGGTGAAATCTGGCATCTTCAGATCCAGCTCATCTCTCTCCTTTACCAGACTCACCAGAGAAGAGGTTAAAGGTGATCTCCATGCTTGAAGGTGTGTGACTGTGCTCCTGTCCGAACGTACCACCTCATAGTCACTCACTGTGTGAACAGGTGAAACCTCAGCAGCACTTTAATATTAACATCTCTGACAAAACACTTAAATGGATAGATAGAATTTTATTAATACCTCTGGTTGGTTCCTCCAGAAAATTCAGTTTCCAGTAGAAGAACACTGACAGAAATTTGCATAGTACAGAATTAGAATCTAAAATTAAGGGGAATAAGAGGAGATAAAGATAGGCTTAAATATGGGATATATACACATTTATAGATACAATGCTAGGTTGGCTAAATGTACAAAGTTGAAGCAGCAGTTTTTCTAATGCACCACCTTCATGTTTCCTTCATATTTGAATCCCCCTGTAGATACTGACAGGTAACCATGTCACACAGAGCTCAAGCCTTTGAATCCAGCTGTGATTGTTGATTTTCTATTGAATGGACTTTTTCAAATCCAGCTGTAGGCCTGTGTTTGTGAGCTCATTAACAGCTGTTTATTTAGAGATACGTGGTCCTCACAGGACAGCCACTACAAACATATGATTTTATAGAATATGATGCATTACTGCAGATTCAACACAATAGAAAGGATTTGAAATGAGCTCAGCCTTAAACATGTGCAGCAGTAATATTGATCCATAGACACTGATGGGAACATTTTTCTGCACAATAAGTACTTTGACTTTTCATACTTTATGTCCAATTTGCCAGTACTGCAGTTTTGTGTGTAGTGAGGTGTTTTATTGGTGTTTTATTGGTGCTTTTACTAAAGGAAGGCTTCTATCAAATTCTTCCAAATGTTGTCAAACTGAGCTGTGTGATGAAGTGAGTGTGACAGAAACACTCACAAGACTGTGTTTCTCTGCTTCATCAAGTCAAATCTGGTCCTCAGAGACTGAATAAAGTCCTGTCCCACTAACAGCAGCTCCAACAGTCTGTTCACTGCTTTCTTCCTGTCAGTCTTCATCTTTCTGCTGCGTCTCCTCTTCACACTGACCACTTTCTATCTAACAGTGAGCTCCCTGTGAAGCAGCAGCATTCAGCCTGTTAGAGTCAACACAAATGTCTCCATCCAAGCTCATGTTGTGCTTTGTTGTCCTCTCAGTCCCCCAGGTGGAGGTGGATTCAGGGGTGGAGTCTGTCCAGCTGCCCTTCAATACCACACTTCACCTGCCTGAAGATGCTAAAGTGGAGTGGAAGGACAAAGGCAGCAGGAAGGTCCATGTGTATGAAAATGGCTCCGACCAGCCTGAAGAACAGCACCAGGCTTACAAAGACCGAACGAAGATGAATGAAGACCTGCTGAAAACTGGAGACCTCAGTCTGACCCTGAAATACCCCACAGATGGAGACAACTACACCTACACCTGCACCGTCTACAGCAGGGAGGGAAACATCCTGAAGAAACAAGTGGAACTGAAAGTCAGAGGTCAGTGCTGTAAATACAGGTCAAAGGTCATGCAGGATTTTATTCTCTAAAAGCTTTTAGTTTGAATGTATTTTCAGTTCACTCAAATAATTCAACTTCTCTTGGAGTCGTACTCCGGTTCACCCCTGGGGTGTCTGTATCCAGTAAGGTTCCTGGCCTATACCCCCCGTGCAAACCAAACCTACCACAGACATGATTCCGAGACAGAGATATGAATGCATACCAGCGCGGACGTCACCCGGGTCAACAAGGTCTGTGTTAGGTGTTGAGGAACTAGGGTACCCTGACGAGAAGTGGGCTACTGGAACAAGAAGGCATCGGTGGTGTTACATAAAGCAGTTTCACCCCGGTTCTTTTTTATTCCTCAGGCCTCCAGAGACGGCACCGGACTGAGTAGTCATTTCACAAAACCTTTATTCATCTTCAGTCACGCATGCACCTTCCAGAAAGAGAGATGTATAGTCCCTCTGCAAATCTCAACTTCTTTGTTTGTTCCCACCCCCCATCGTAAGACCCACATGGTCTGTTGTAAACCCAAAACTCTGTGTTTCTGTATGTATGTTTGAGCACGTGAGTGCCTGCGTGTGCACGTATCTGTCTGTGTGTGTGCACGTGAGTGAGTGTGTGTATCTCTGTATATGTGACTTCCTGCCTGTCATAAAGAGGGCCATCTCCCCTCACGCAAGCTACACCAATTTCCTATCTGTTCCATACAGTCCTAGCATCCCACAACTGTAGCTTCCTGTCTCCTTTTTATGACAGGCAGACCCCAGTGTCAATAAATTCCTCTCCCTTTAGACAATTACACACACTCTCAGGCCTATAGCTAAACCAAACTAAAACACACAGACATTCACAAATCCTTCCCTTTTCCGCTGATCTACAGCTGGACCCTCTCATCTAAGCAAATTTAAGCACATTATATTCTAATAATTGTTTTCTTGTACTCACAGTGGGCAAGAGATGAATACAGGTTGCTCTTAGAATGCTACTTCGCCAGTAACCCCAGTGGAAGGAGTTAAACGAATAATATGAGAGACCTATAGAATCTTCGATGCCGAACATCCACACTGACAGAGAAACAAGCCAAGTGCTATAGAAGAAGGAACAACAGTAGGGACAGAGCATCTTCTTGGTGGACCCCACACTTGATGTTGATTTGAAGTTGGCATCTAGTGTTGTACGTCACATCCGCAGGCCTTCTTGTTGTCAATCCAGCCAGTGCACAGGTTGGTCAGTCTTAACTTGCAGTCTCGGCTCATTATTCAGTCTTGGCAAGTGGATCTGAGGACAGACCACAGTAACCTCCCTCCTGGGTGAGGTATTCTGGGCATGTCCCACTGGGAGGAGGCACCGGGGCAGACCCAGGACACGGCTGGCCTGGGAACGCCTTGGTGTTCCCCCGGATAAGCTGCTGGAGGTGTCTGGGGAGAGGGAGGTCTGGGCTTCTCTGCTTAGGCTGCTGCCCCCGTGACTCAGCCTCAGATAAAGTGGATGAAGATGGATGGATGAATGGATGAATATTACATATTTTAACTGTCATAAACAGGATGTGACAAGTGATAATAATAACATCTATATTGCATTAAAACATTCACAGCAGGTGGGACGTCCAATCTTTAAGTGATGACCTGATGAAGGCCTTGAGTTGGACATCTCTGGCCCTAATGTATGGATCCCTAAAGTCTAAGCAGCATAAGAACAGAACATCTGGTAGTATTAGCAATTCTTGAAATATTTATAGTTACCCTAATGAGCACAGCCTCAGTGAAGTCATGTTCAATAATCCAGGTAAAGAAATCCCCAAAAGTTCACTCTGTTCATGTGGACGTAGCGTTTTCAGTGGGAGAAACTAGGGGTGAGATTTTATAATCGATTTATCGATTAAAATCGATTCTGGCTTGGATAACGTGAAATTGATTCATTAAAATCCTGAATCGCTGTTTTTAATATAAATATATTTTGCCCCAAATGCCAGAATCTCTGGTGAAATCTCACAAAACTTCAACAACCACCAAACAGCTAAGACAGTAAATGAGAGCAGGAACACGGATTTTGCACAAAGACGTAAACACACAGTGTGGACCCGCGGATCAGAATCAGATGTCACCTTTCTCACAAGCCGACAGCTCACTGATTCTGATCTGTCGGCGGGTCCACGCTTTGTGTTCACGCCCTTTTTTGTGCTGATTCTAAAACTGTTAGTTTGATCTCGCTCCAAACAATACTGACTGAACCAGCAGCAAAAGAAGATCCAAACTACGCTTCACATAAACATCGTCATGAATTCCCTCTGACCTTTACTGTTTTGCTTCCACCACGATGCACAGCTCTCTCTCTCTCTCTCTGTACTTCAAGAACAGTTTCCCGTCTAAAAATCTGTTTTCTGCATTATTCGCTTGCTTTTTCCTTACAAGTCTACTGTTGTTTACAGTGCTGTCGTCCGCTGTTCTTTTTTCCTTTTACATACTTCCGAAAAGAAAACCTAATATCTGCCGTTCAATACTGAACAAATTTAAAATTTTTAAATTACGCAAAATGCAAAACGCTTAGCCGTGTCTCTAAGAAAACCGCTGTAATGTCAGAGGTAACATTCATATGTTGATTAATGGTTTTCTTTCATTGTTGATGTACTGCAGAATATTTTTATAAAATCCCAGGCCAGGAAAATCGCCCTCATGTTTTTCTGTGTTTTATCTTGAGCTACTTTGACACGAAGGCATCTGCTGTGATGCTCACACCTTTGATAAAGACTTGTGTGTGTCAGCTTCCTTTTTATAGATACAAAAATATGTAAATGTACTGATCTGAATTATAATATTTCTGACTGTCAAAATGTCCCAGATTCAAATCCAATTGAATCACATCAAATCGTGGATCGAATCGATTCTAGAAATCAGTGACGATACCCAGCCCTAGGAGTCTAATATAGACATAGTTAGGAGAAATAATTTATTTCTAATTAAATAAAAAATGTTTTATTATTGATATGGATCCTCTGCTGAAGGAATCTGCTTTCTATCCACAACCTGTTGATCCGTATCTGACTAACAGCAGCGCAGGAAGCCCTGCAGTTATAGAGAAACTGTCTGAGTCGCATTGTTGCTGCAATTTACCTGCAACTGCTGATGAAGAAAAAGTCTCAATGTGTTTGTGTTTGGTCCTAATCTGCTGCCAAGTCTGTTTGACACTGCTGGATTTCCAGCTGATAGATGACAGATTAGAAACTGATCAGTCTATTGATCACACAATATTCCATCAATAGAATTGATTTGACTTTGATTTGTGTAACAAAGTGATTTCCACGTCTCCTTCATGATGTGACAGTGTCAGAGCTGAATGCACTTGTAGAGTATCATGTTTTTATGGCTCACATTTAAAGTGTTCCAGCTCTAATGTACAGCTGTCATATTAGAAATAGAAGCAGCTCTGATTTTACTGCTCAAATAAATCTATGAAGTTATGAATTCACACATGAACAGTTTTCTGCAGCGTTCCTCTCGGCCTTATTTGCAGCTCCACTCTTGTTTTTGCTCTAATAATTATTTCTCTCCATGAGCTGTTTCTCTGCCTGAAGGAGGCGCCACTCCATCGCTTCATTTAGTGCAGAACAAGAGTCACATGATGCTGCTCTGTCAACACCAATCACACTTTGTACAGCTCATGTTGTGTTTGTTGTCCTCTCAGTCTGTCAGGTGGAGGTGGAGGAGGGGGCGGAGTCTGTCCAGCTGCCCTTCAAAACCACACAAAACCTACCTGAAGACACTATGGTGGTGTGGAGGGAAAATAAAGTATTTGGAAAAATTATCCACGTGTAACGTGTCGAAACGGCTCTGATTAGTGTCACAAACAGCATCAGGTTTACAGAGACAGAACAAAAATGAATGAAGACCTGCTGAAAACTGGAGACCTCAGTTTGACCCTGAAACACCCCACAGAGAGAGACAGTGGGAGATATGACTGTGGAGTCGAGACCAAGGACCAATGGATCAGAGTGAAAACCGTGCAGCTCAAAGTCAAAGGTGTGTGTGTGTGTGTGTGTAGGTGTGCGAGTGTTTACAGCTCTCCTGAGGACCAGTGTAAGTTTTTGGCCTTCAAAGTGAGAAAAGGTGACGACATTTAGTGCAGTCCTCACTTTTTCTTCCACTGTAATGGCTTCTTGAACCCATTTCTATGCTTCTCTCAAAGTCAGACAGCTAGACAGGAAAATTTCATGTCAAAATAATAATAATGGATTGGATTTTTATAGCATTTTTCAAGGCACCCAAAGTGCTTTACAATTCCATTATTCATTCACGCTCACATTTACACACTGGTGGAGGCAAGCTACAGTTGTAGCCAGTGATGTGAAGAGCTTTAAAACCAGATTGAAACCTCCAAAGAAGATTGTGTTCATTTACAAAAGATTGCAGCTGAACAAATACAATCTTTTCAAAAAATTTCGATCTTTTACTCAAAAGAAAGTTTGCTAAGCATGGAAATACTGAATGTACTTTTTTTTCTTTTAAAGCTCAAGTTGAAGAAAGGTTCAATCGGTGCCATGCAAAGGCCAGAAATATCATAAAGCGTGCCTTTGGCATCTTCAAAATGTGCTGGCACTCCATCTTCTTTCGAGCTCTTGAGATTCGCCCTCTGTTTGCTCCCAAAGTTCTGGGGGCCCACTGCATCCTCCACAATATCTGTGTGGCAACAGATGATGTGTACCAAGAAGAAGGAGAGGAGGAAGAGGAGGCACAAGCAGGACCAGAAGCCGAAACAGAAAAAGGCACAAGCGCAGACAGAGAGCGTTCATTAACCTGTATCTGAGCCATGCTTGCTGCACAAGTGTCTGCTCCTGAACAGCTGCCTGCATGTCTGTTTGAACATGACTACATCTAGATAAGGTTTCATCTGTAAGATGTATTCATGCTCAAACAGATATGTAGACAGGAAAGGCCTAGGCTGCAAAAAATAGCCTCCTGTTGGTTAAAAAAAGTTACATTCAAATCTTTTTTTTTTAGTTTTGCTGCATGTGTAGTTAAACTCCATCTTTATTTGTTCAAATTATAAATAGAGGGCATTAGTGTTCTTTTTTTATATTTTGGGGTATTTCTTTATAAACATCTTATGTGTTCAATGTTTTTATAGGTTGAATCCAATGTTAAACGTTATTGCAAATGTTACACTTGTTTAAATGGTTTGTTTTACTTTCACTAAATAGATATACCCTGTTGCACACGGAGAAAAAAAACTCACTTCATGTTTGATTTATTTAAAATTTGTCAACAAGTTTGTCAAACAGTGACAGATATCACTCTGGCCTTTGAGTAGCTGCCCTCTCTCTCTCTTCCTCCCTAGCCAGAGCCTATCTCTCTCTGTCTTCTTCTCTTTCCGCCTGGTCTTTGAAAAACTGTAGGATAGCCTGGCTGTCCCTGGGCCTCTTCTTCTGGCTCTTCCTCAACTCTTCTGTAGAAGGGAACAAGGCAGAGTCCTTACTGCACCACCTGTAGTGGATGTCAGGTTTACTGCAACTACCACGGGAGGACTTATTGAGTACTGTCCCTGGAACGCAGCAACCATCATACTGTACCACTGTACCACTTCCCTCTAGGTGGGTCCCTAAGCTCCTGAAATTATGTATTAATTGCTCAATTTTCACAGTTACACTGACTGTATTATTAATGTATCTCTCTGTATAATTAATTGCAAAGTGCATTTTATTAAAAACAAAATAAAAAAGAGGGACTTCCATTTAAACAAGTATTTTTTTAAACCTATCTAAGGAAACAGATAGAAACAAGTACATTACCTTGCTATGGTCTGAAGAGCTGACAAAGTCGCTGAGAGAAAGAATGTGACACAGTCACTTCAATAGCTAGTTATCACAATAGATGTGTTGCTCTAATGCTTCCCTAGGCACACAGGGAGCAGCACAAGCACTCAGAGCTGTACTTACTCCCATCTGGTCTTGCAGGAATTTTTCTTTCCAGGAAAAAGGCTCTCATTTGCAGCTTGCCACTCAGTGAGAGCCCACATTTTCTCACTTATCTCTTGGCTAAAATGTAAAACGCTATATACTGCATAAATATAATAATAATTCAAGCAAAGCATAGCCTTTACAGTAGGGAATAATAACACCAAAACAATCAGGTGCTCTATTAAAACTTAATGTTCACATAAATGTAAAAATAATTTAAGGCTTTTAAACATTGTATGGGACGGGTGGGCTGATTTATATCAGAGCCTTTAGAGATGGCAGCAAATTTCCAAAAATGCAGAGATAAGGCTGTTTTCTTTGGGCAGAGTCAGCCAATGGCCTGGGAACTGGCCGGCAACAGTGACATGCAGGCCGAACAGGACATGGACGTTATTAAATCCAGTTCTTTGTATTCTTTACGGCCAAGAAAGACACGGCTCAAAGTGGTCTAACTTAAAAATGATCTTTAATTTTACATATCCGGATGGATATGTAAAATTAAAATATGGAGATTGAGCAGGCTCTGTAGAGTATAGGGATATTTTGCTGCTATTATTTGCTGCTATTTTCTATAATCATCATTGCCATTCCAGTAATTATTAATATTGATATTGCATTCAGATGTTTAAACATACTGGTATCATATCAGCCTTTATTACAGGTCCAGTAAGAACCACTTTAAACTGTTGAGTTGAATCTATAATCCTAAAGGCTTTTGAATGTTTTTATGCTCTTACACTGAAGTCCAGACTTCAGACTAGACTGAGTTGCAGGCTGACAGGAAACACAGACTTTTGCAGAGCATGCTTTGCAGGAAATAAAACCGAAAGCAGAGTCTCAGGAGACTCTCACTAGTTTATTCTGTATTATCTTTTATTCATTTATATCTTTGGATTAAGCTTATAGTAGAGGTTCTTGATAAAAACATTTATTCGAAATATTACATATATAGTTCCAGTTAGGCTATTACATGTAAGGATGAGCCTCTATTCTGGTGAAAGGTCAGAAGTGCAACGGGTGAGATGAGAGAGCATTTAAGGACGAGACACGCATCCAGTTAGTGGGTTCATTTATAGGTGAACGTTTATTCATGTTTTGCTTGCAACTGCAAAATTGTGTTTGCATATGTATGTGACAGTTTGTTCCAGAGATAAGTGACAGTGAAGGCGAGTTGTGGGGAAGTACCTGCCATGGAGACGACACGATCTTTTCAAACTGTGTTATAAGTCATTGTGATTTTGAGTTGACGTATCCATGTAATTTATGCAAGAGGGGGCGTTCTAGTACCCCGATGCATAAAACTGTGTTCTGATGTTTTGGAGATGAGATCTGATGCTGCCTGCGTACAGATTACATCTCCACACGCTGCGTGTGTTTCATTAAAATCTTCGTTTGACTCCACCTGACAGGGTCAGTGTGTTATTCCGATCTCTTCCATCTATCTCTCCTTAACTTCTGAATCTTAACAGCTCCCACAGACATGCCAGCTCAAATGTCAACCCCAAAACAGGAAGCCAGTTTATTTATATACTTCTAGACATCACACGCGTTTTAAGTTTCGATCAAACACTCTACTTAGTTTCGCTTTCTGCTCCTTTGCTCTGCAAAAGCATGCAGTTTCCTGTCAGTATCTTTAGCTCAAACTCAAAGCTGGCCCTCTCTTATACATAAAACAATATAATCAGTAAATAAGCATTTAATATATATATTTAAATCTCAACAACGTGTAGGCCAAACAGGAACAGAAGATTGCTGGAGCAGCTCCTTGGACTCTCCAACGGAGGCAGACAGCTGGATGGGCCCCTCGGACCTTCCAGTGGAGACAGAAGATGGCTGGGGCGACTCCTTGGACCCTCCAGCGGAAACAGGCACAGGGCCAGCAGGTGCAGAGACCCCTGGCTGAACCGGTAGCTTAGCAGGTGGCTGAGCTGGTAACTGAGCTGATAACTCAGTTGGTGTGGAGGACCAGTGCAGGGACCCGCAGAGCCTCCGCCTCCCTGGAAACCGGAGTAGGGACCAACCGGGCCCCAGCCCCCCTCACGAGAATATCCAGTCTTATTAAGTGATAATGGTGATGTTGTATGGTCGGGCATAGTTTGAGAAAACACTGAGTTGACAGGCTGAGGAGTTTCTCTTGAAAGCAAAATGGTTATACTCACACTGGGCTTAATACTGGGGGCAACAGCCACAGCAAGTGTAGGCTGGGAAACAGTCTCAGGCGGAGGATGAAGATGAAGGGTGTTAAGGAGGAAATCCGAGATCAGCGGATAGAGTGAGTGCAACAGCCAGGGGAGACCGGAAATCAGTCCCTGTAGCCAGTAAACCACGGCATGACAATATTCCCTACCAGAATTCTCCAACCACTGCTCACACAAAACATCTGCTTCTTTTTTTCATGTACTGTGTGCAGGCAGGAAATGTAGACCCAAAAGTGCAGACTCATGGCAGCTTATGTCATCTCTGTCTATGGATGACATGGATAACATGGAAACGGATAACAAAAACTAATGGGGGGCGATCGTGGCTCAAGAGTTGGGAGTTCGCCTTGTAATTGGAAGGTTGCTGGTTCGAGCCCCAGCTTGGACAGTCTCGGTCGTTGTGTCCTTGGGCAAGACACTTCACCCATTGCCTACTGGTGGTGGTCAGAGGGCCCGGTGGCGCCAGTCTCGCCTCTGTCAGTGCGCCCCAGGGTGGCTGTGGCTACTCTGTAGCTTGCCTTCACCAGTGTGTGAATGTGAGTGTGAATGGGTGGATGTCTGGATATGTAAAATGATTTGGGGTCCTTAGGGACTAGTAAAGCGCTATATAAATACAGGCCATTTACCACTTACCATAATGAGTGCTGAATCATCCAAAAATACAGACTATTAACCCTTTAAGACCTACCATAGAACCAAGTCCGCCAGAGCTTATATTATATTGTTACATGCTGTAGTGCCATTTTTGGGAGCATTTTAAGTTGATATACAGTACATCAATACAACCATTATAGCCCAAATTTAAAAAAAATGTAAGCATTAAGTGCATAGTAATTGCATAAATTGCAAAAAAGTGCAAAAAACTACAAAAAAATTGAAAATCGTTTTTCTTTTGTTAACATATATTTCTAGTTAGATAGATTTAACCCTTTAAGGGTTTTTACAGACTGGCAGTCACAAAGCGCTGTACACAAATCCCCTATGTGACTCATAATATTGCTTTGGTTCTGACTATTTTCCTCTACAAAATTTAATTGAGTAATTATTTTCCCAACAATATAATATAATACCATAATCTAAACCCAGTCAATAAAACAGAATTTTCTCAAAGCAAACATCAGCAACCCAAAATTACCAGCCCCAGGATTAAGTCTTTAGCTCCTACTGCTCATGGCAAAGCAAAACAAAGCAAAGCATCCCCTTTCTCTTGCTGACATGGTGAATTGTTTGTCAACATTTACCCATCCTAACCTTGCTCCAGTCGTTGTCTCAGTGTCAAGTCAGTCCACACTTTAGTCCCCATTATCAGTCCAGTCACACACATTCACTCAGATGCATTCACACGAGATATTGCTGATAGTGGAGACTCCCGTACAAATAATCAGATTCTCCACCCTCGGCAACATTTTTTGTTTTTTAGAAAAAGAGTTCTTTATGATCTTTAACTGGATTGACTCGCTGCAATCCTTTTAGACAAGAAACGCTGATCGGTTCCCACAGGTAGCCTTTTCCTCAGCCCATTGTGATCTGGAAAAGCTCACCTTATATTTGTTCTCCCGAAAATGTTTTACAGCGCTGTTAATTCAATCGTGCAGGCCTGCTTAGAACAAAAATGAGAAAAAAAGAGAGCTGATTATTAGCTCATCAAAGCACAAACCACAATCATCTGACTGGTTTTCTCTACATGCACTGTTACAAAAATAATGGGCCCCGTCCAAGACATGTCCATGATTAGTAAAACTCCCTCTATTGAAATAAGAAAACAACTCAAACCTAACTGCCAGAATTAACCCATCACTAAAACAACAACCCCAAAAATCTTAATCACAGAAAAGTTTTGCTTACTAATCTAACCATATGTTGTGGGAATTATAACTTTCTGGGCCATAAAGTTTTGCCCTACTCTTGCTTAACTAATACTTACATGGTCTGAAATCAGACTTAAAAATCACTCCTGTTCATTTTCCCCACATCATATTTCCGTGGTTGCCCCCAGGTGCTTCAGCGTCCCGAGAGTCTGAAGTCAACTGACATAATTTCACCTGCTAAATACACAGAAAATCTTGTTAAAACCAGCAGTTTGCACAACAGTACTATTGCCCATTAAGCACCTCCTACACAAGTTATAAGATTGTGTCATCACTAAATTATAAGTTTCTTCTCCAGAGCTGAACTACTGCACAGACCTGACCAGTTTATTTAATTATCCTGTATTTTACCATTATATATCTTACCAAGTAATTCTTCTCAGTCACAGACATGTTTCTTTCAGTGCAAACTTCACTCATACAGCCAGACTTCTTTTTCTTGTCCTGTCACCACTCATTCAACTGATTTGCATACTGAGTCATATCTCAACAAGTTGCCTTGACAAGAGAAATGCATATTTAAAACATTACCACATGACTAAATTATTTTTTATTTTCTTTCTACATTAATCACTTTTGCTCAATCAGCATGAGAGCACTTCCAATTCACTATTTTAAAACTACTTCAAGCTTTTAATCACTGGTTTGTCTCTTTCCTTTCTTTCCTTTTTTGCAACATGTCTCAAAAGCTCACAAGCTATATTCAGACTTCCTGGTTCATTTCCTGCCAGCCACACACACATGGCAGTTTTCACACACACACACTCCATTGGATTTTCATCTATTTCTACAGCCTAACCGAACTCTTATTTTGTGTTCACTGTTTATATACCCTCTGTAACTCTACTAGTTCTAATATAAAAAGAATGCAGCCTCAGCACACACACACAAATATACTCAGCTCTTTGCATTTGCAAGCATTCACATCAAAATCCTCAACATGGTTTGCAGATCCCTTTTGACAGAAATCTTCAGCACAATTAACAGTTTTTCCACAGACATCACCATCTTTTTAGGTCAGCTCTGTAGCACAATTCACACAGTACTTTCATCCGCATTTTTGCACACTTCCCTCAACTTCCTTAAAAAAACTAATTCTCTCTCTCTCACACACACACACACACACACACACACACACACACACACACACACACACACACACACACACACACGCGTGCGTCACACCCTTTTCTCTCAGACTTTCAAAACAATGTGCACCTTTTGATAATTCATTCAAAAAACAATTTTACGCTTCATTTATACATTCATACATTTATAAGGATAACAAAAGATACCAAATGTCAAGACATACTTTTACACAAACATCTGCTGGTACCAGACTTTTTGACTTTTGGAAAAGTCCAATGCTAATGTCCAACCTTTTTCTGACCAATTAACCAGTATCAGCCCCGAGCTGTGGCCCAATTTCTAAAACTCTAAGTCAATTTAAAAGCGTTAGCCAATCCAACCTTATTGGCTAGAGCTTCGGGTCAACCTTACCCGAAGCTCTACTGCAGGCGTTTCACACCCAAGGCTTTACCCGAAGTTTTAAGTTAAGACTTAAAAAAAACCCGGCTCAAAAACCCGGTTTCTGCTGGCCAAAAATTGCATGAAATCGTCCTGGACGAAAAAGTGGTCCTTACCACTGGCTATTAACCAAGGTCACAAGTCTTGGCAGCGCCACCTGGGATAATCCTGATCCTGCAGGGTCCTTTTACATGTCTGTAATAGGGCGGGGGTTCCCACCCCTGAACTTGTGCAGTCTTAGAAGTCCTACTTCCATTCTAAAGTAATTTTAAAATCTGAAAACACCACACAAAACCCCACAAGTGGTTTTATTGATGTCCAAGCCCGGCTTTGTATCCAATGGGGAGTTTAATCCCACAAACAAATTACCAATTAATTATTATCCTATATTCTCTTAAACACACATTAGTTCTTTTGCTCTTTCACCATGAAATACCATATTACCTTTAACTCAGTACTGTCATTCTCAAAATTTCATTATTATTACTTCAAAGCTTTACTTTATTGTCAAGAATTTAGTTTCACCACTACTGAGCCAATTTAATAGTGCAAGTCCAAAGCTAGGAAGATTTTGATGGACCTCTCCCATCCCAACAATGGACTTTTCTCACTGTTGAGGTCTGGGAAGTGCTTCCGCTCCCTTAAGGCCAAAACAGAGAGAATGAGGAGGAGCTTCTTCCCCCCAGGCTATTCGGGCCAAAAAGGACTTAATGAACACCATGAGTCTTTCAGAAGGATGCAGAACTCTTCAAAATGCTAAGCTAATGAGGCGCGATCACTGAACAATTACATTATTTGTTGCAAATGCTCAATCTAATCTCTTTTGTGGACAGATGAATGAGACTGACTCTGCATGGACCAGATGGTCAATAATAACAGCAGATTCACAGATTAGAAAAACATCCTTGGTTCTATATTTTCTTACCATATAAATGTTCTAACCCACAAACAAAAATGCCAAAATAACATTGCATTACTTTATTATGACAACTAAATTTGCTTCATTATTCATCTGATGTTAATAATCTTATGGAGTGTGTGGTGAGAATAAGGCACGGCGGGACCACAGATCAGCATTCAGAGCCATCTTTAATTACACTCACCACAACACATCCCCCGAGTCCCTGTGTTTTAACTTGGCGGGCGTGATTACGGATGCCGTGCAGGTGCGTCCGCCCTCCCTGCACGGCACCGCAGACCACGCCCCACCACAGAGTGACACGAATAGGTCAATGTAACTAATAAGGTGACATCAACATAAACTAATTAAACCTTTTCTGCTAAGTTTTTTTATTCCACAAACAATATTAGACTGTTTTTTTTATCAGATAAACACCTCCTCCTGTTTGTTCTTCAGTCTTATTTTCATTTTTACCAGCTAACAGCAGTGGAGGCGTAACCTTATGGCTCTTATTGGAATGAGGCTCTGCGTTCCCACTGAGCTTTTGTCATCTGTCCTGTACATTTATCAGTGTTACAATTCACTTCCACAGAAGTTAGTCAAACACAGTCTGACTGAGTCACACATACTTTACACATGCAGTCAGAAAGTCCATACATTTCCCAGATGAAACTCATCGACTAATAATTGTTTTCACAGAGGAGGGAACGCTGCTCTCAGTTGGAGCCATTGCTGGAATCGCCATCGCTGTCATCATTATTGTGGCCACAGTTATTTGTGGTGTTTGGTATTACTGCCGACAGAAAGTCCCGTAAGTACTCCTGCTTCCTGATATCTAAAAGGGGCATAGTGGTGGGCACCTCAGTCAGCCAATGGGATGAGACGATGGAGCAGCTGAGTTAGAGAGTTAATTTGATTTCATGAGTGAGCCTGAATCAACCAAACCAACAAAACCTGTCTCACTGTGGCGGAAAATGATAGTAAAGTTGGAGCTGCAGTAACTTTCTGTTTGAGCGGGTTAGTGAACCAGGCAGTTTATCCGAATGTAGTTTCCTGATTTTAACTGGCTGACGTGATGTGACTCAGAGACTGTGCTTCCTCGACAAAAATAGTTTCTGTGGAACTGGAAATTCCATACAGGCTGAAATAGAAAGATTATCTGTAAGATCCACACCCGTGGACCCAAAATGCTAAATGCAGGAGGATAGGTGTCCATATACCTAAAGCATGAAACAGAGGAAGGCTTTGATGTCTTTGGGTCTTTTTGTGTTTGTGTCATGGTGAGAATATATCACTGAGATGTTCTATAAGTTGGTTTGCAATACAGAGAGTGAGCTGCCTTGTGAAAGGACTCCTCCTGTAGTTTCTTTATGTCTCTTTTTTGGGCCATCCACTGAGCCAGAAGGTTGCTCTAATGTGCTGTACTGTGAGAGAAAATCTTCATCATGTTGTGGAGAAACTCTGTAATCACACCAAATCAGTGGCAGCAGACTGATTTTCTCTGTCGTATCCACCAATTTATGACCTTCGTAGAAAGGTTATTTATTCCTGTCATGCCTCCAAATATTGAAACATGCACATTACTCCACATTCTGTCACAGTTTCGACACACCGCCGGAAGCTGCACTGCTGAAACAATGAACATGTTGACCTGGTTAATGGGGGATTGTGCTTCTGTACTGACAGCTGATGGCCTTTTCACACTTTAAAGCCTCTCCAAAAGCTCAATGGACACAACCACAAACTGATAGAAACACTGGGCCATTAAGGGCCGGTTGGAGCACGAACAAAGCTGCAGTTGAGACTATAGCGGTCAGTCACAGTGGAAAACAAAAAGGACAGGACCTAACTGTACATTCAGACAAAGAGAGCTATCACACACCGGCTAACTTGTGACTAACTCACAAACATGCTGCTGTTTGTGTGCTGCAGATAATATTTTAGATTCTTTTCTACATCTTTTATGATTGGAGCGTTTATTGTGGAGATTCCTTGAAGTGGACATGTACTCTTATAGTAATGTTACACTACAGTACAGGTGTGAAACACAAGCTCAGGCTTCAAGCTCCTCCAAACACTCTGCTCCCCAGTTTTTCCTGGTCTTGGCTCTGTATGATGTCATGGAGAGCTGATATGCCAAATATGGTAACGTCAGGCAAACAGCTCTGAGTCTGGACACAGAAGCCCCACAGCCCCCCTCTCACCTTCAGAACAATATTCGTCTGAGCTGTGAATCCAGGAATAAACACACAGAAATGAGCAAAAATGGGTTGACTGTCAGCTCGTGTCATATTCAACACATTTAGAGTTTCTTCCAGGAGGAGGGATTTAATACGTCAGATGTTTTTTAAAATGCATCTCTGCTCACATATCTGCACATCTCAGCCCGACCCGCAGCACTGTTCTCTCAGACTCACAGTGATGAGTGCTTTAATTTTGAAAGGCTCTGTGGTTTAACCTGCTGAACTTCAGCAACCGATGAACCCACATTTGATGCTCCAGTTAACTTTTTGAAATGGCAGCTGTGTTTGTGTGTGTGTTTTGGTGGTAATAACGGACGATGTGTGTTAGTGCATCTGTGGGTTTTCTTTTTTGGACATCACTGGAGTTTTATGAATGAACCTGAACTGATCACATTTATAGAGTAAAGCTGTTTGTCACACTGGGAGTGAAGCTAGATGCACCTTTCACTGAACATGGGCTCACTGCACAACAATGACTGCAGATGCGCGCGCGCGCACACACACACACACACACACACACACACACACACACACACACACACACACACACACAGGCTCAAGGTGAACAACAGACTTTTAATTTGCTCCTTAGAAATAAAAATGCTTCCCAAACATTTCATATAAATAAAAATGTAGAAACCTGAAACATTTGGAGCACAGATGTATAAAGATCTCATGCTGTGATAGTCAAATCAGAGTCAAAATGAGGAAAGAGGAACAGACGGTTTTCAGATCAGCACACATGAAGCCCCTGCTTAAAAACAAGCTCACATCTGAAAAAGCACCGTTCACATGTGGAAAGGATTTAAGTGATAAAATTAGCAATGACCTGATTTCTCACACTTGTACTTAAGACGGAAGAGTATCACAAGCTGAGCTGTTTTCCTGTAGGTGAACCTCTGATAAACAGATTTAATTCAAGGCCACTGATCTGACAGATCATTCTGCAGCAGTTACAAACATACAGTCGTTTGTTCTTTCAGTTCTTGTCACAGTCTGCGGACTACATTACCCACACTGCAACTATGGTGTTGCAGGTATGACATTCTAGCATAGCCTGTATATAAAGATGGAAGCAGTTCAAAGGCATCTGCATGGTGCTCACTTCCTTTCTGTTTAGCGCTGAGCTGTATGTGTTCAGCTTCTTTTCTAAGGCGAGCAGTGCTTAGAGCCTGAAGGAGGAACAAGGAAGAGGGTTAAACAGCACAGGAGAAGGAACATGTCTGTAGATCATAAGGATGAGCACAGACAGACTGACGTGTGAATAACCCACGCTTCCTTTCACAAACTAGAACCTCGTTTCATTTCATATTGCTGCTCGAATGCTTCTACTATGATCTAACTCAGATTTTAGTCAGAGCTGCAGTTCCATGTGTTCACTGGTAAAACTGATAACTGTAGTAATAATAACAATAATAGTAATAATAATAGTTTTTGCATGAATGGACTCATCACAGTTCAGTGAAATATTTCAGAATCAGCAGACTAACATCTCCAAAAATGCGAGTGAATCATTTCACCTGCAGGTCTGTCTGCACTCACAGCTAAATACACATAAAAGTATCTTCCTGGTGGACATCACTGAAGTCTTCCTTTATAAATATAAATAAATACTTAAAAAATAATAAACATTGAATAAAAGTGATATGACAACAGCAGACGTGTGCACTGTGGTCACGCCAGCATCGAGTCCATCCAAGGTACATGGTTTATTAAAATAATCAAATTACAGCATTTACATTTATGTTAGAATACATTTAATTAACTTTTTGAATCTGTGGTCTGGGAAAGATTCCTGTAACTATGTCTGCAAAATACAGTATATATCTATCTATCTATCTATCTATCTATCTATATATATATATATATATATATATATATATATATAGATATATATATGTATATATCTATATATCTATATATATATATATATATATATATATATATATATATATATATATATATATATATATGTATATATATATATAGAGAGAGAGAGATAGATAGAGAGAGAGAGAGCGAGAGATAGATAGATAGATATAGATATATATAGATATATAGATATATTTATAATCAAAACAAAACCACTGAGTCCAGAGACTCAGGACCATGACACCTGTGGTTAACATCACAGTGCTATAAACTGTGGGTGATGCCTTCATACAAAGTCTGTAGATGTACAGACTCACAGAATTTCAAGAGAAATTTTGTGAGACGTCGTGCTCCTCCAGTTTCACTCTGGGACGGCGTTCAGCCACGTCTGAGCAGAGACATTGGGATTGGACCTTTTACTGTCACTGATTGAAAGCTATATATTAAAAACAATTCTACTATAAACCATAAGTGCAACATATAACATAATTCCCAACACCAGTTGTCCTGGTATTTATGTTTAAAAAGACATTCTTCAGGCTGAATAAAGACACTCAAACAGTTAGAATGTAATAACATGAACGTGCATGGGTGAGGACTCTGACGAGACTCACCCCGAGTGCAGGCGATAGCTCTTTATTTATAGTTTACATCGTGTATGCAAATACGTCACATTTCCTCTTTTACAATTCCTTTAAACCAACAGTTGTATATGTGTGTTTGTGTCTGCTTCTTTCTAAGAGACGTGACGCTGGCTTAATCTTTTGTGGTTAGGGAGTCGCGCATCTGTTTTCCTGTTGTGGCTTAGGTGGCTCGTCCTTTCCTGTTGTGGTTCGCGGTGACCCGCATCTTTTCCCTGCTTAAACTATTTGTGTTGCAGAGTTCACTGTCGGGTTACATGACAATGGAGCAATACATCGAATCTTGTGAAATGGGAAAGTACAGCAAATTCTGTGAAATATATAAACACTTTACAATATGCTTGAAAATTAAAAGATAATAAAACAAAGAATAAAACACATAAAAACATTGAATCTCATAACACCAGTTTAACTAAACATATATAAGTTTCTCTGGAGTTTTCAATCAGCTCTCTTTTCTCAACCTTCCTGTTTCCACTACACCTGCTATTTTTTAATCACATTCAGACCTTTTACATTTGAATACCTCTGATTTTAACATGGACCTCAAACTTACTCAGAGAGGTAGCTACACCACACCTTAAGTTCAAAAGAAACAAAAACTGAAATTATCAGGGCTCCAATCCTTATTTTCATGATCCCCACCCAGTTCACTCCTGCTAAGCTATATTTTACTGTATACTTTTTCTTTATACCTACCATGAAGACAACATTAACAAAAACCCTTTAAAATATAACATGAAGAAAGATAAAAAAAAAAACAGTATTGAAAGATGTAAAGGATGAGACAGCTCAGCACAGCATGTTATTAACTTCACACATGAATGGTTCAGTCCAGTCAGACTTCAGTTTTGCAGCCACCGTCCACATCCTGCTTCTTCAACTAGTCGTCATGGTAACTCTGGACTTTCCTCCAACGAATCTTGAAGTCTGTCAGTCCTTCTGACAGCATGAGGCCTGACAGCTGGACAAAATGTGCAGATGATGAAAAACGTGAAGCATAATTTGAACTTGTGTCAAGTTTGTGTTGGTGACTGAACTGCTGACCTGCTGTGAAACCTGCTGCTGGATCTCTGTGCTGTGCATGTCTGCCTCTGACTGAAGCTTCATTTTCACCACTGTTTGCTTTGTCACTGCTAAAAATGAACCACATATAAAACACAAACATTAGTGTTTTACATGATGACAGGATCTTACAGTGTTTGCATTCTGGACCTCACCTGTGAAACAGAAAAAAAAGTGTCTGCTGGTAGACGGGCCATCAGCCCATTCCCCTGACTTTAAATTAAATGCTCCATAGGGCTCAATTGAATTGAGGTTATCAGGCTGACCAGAGATCCAGTTAGTGAATGTGGAGGTTGTGTTGTCAGACCAGGGGGCCCAGGGATCCCTGTAGAGACCAATCCACAGATACTGAGCCCCTGATCCATTCAACGTGAGCGTGATGTTGGATTTCTCCTCTTTGCTTCTTATACTGGTCAGGTCTGTGTGGTATGTCCTGCAGTACGACTGAGCCGCTGACCAGGTTTGGTTCTCCATCACTAAGATGTAACTTGTACTGCTGGCTGTGAAAGGTTAAAAAAAGGATGAATTTTGAAACACACATTATGAATCTCATAAAATTGTAGGATAACTGGGGCAACAAATCTTTTTTTCCTACCATTGTAACACAGGAAAGGGTAAGAATTTCTACAGGGTCTATCATTCATCTGTGTTTGTCCCTGAAGAGCCACACAGTATTCATTTGCTTTTACACAGTCTGGTTGGCCGTTAGCCCAGATCAAAAATTTATGTGTACTGCTAACATAAAACAGTTTTCCCTCCATGGACCACTTCCAGCTGTAACGATCATCATAGAGCCCTATCCAAGCCCAATCATCGATCCTTGTTCCCATTGAGAAAAGCAGTTGGTTGATGTTGCTGTTGTAGATGGTGACCAAGTCAGTGAAGTGTTCTCTGCAGTAACTCTGAGCTTCAGTCCAGGTCATTTTCTGGTTCACAAAGTGGTATTTTCTGGAGTGGGGAGGAAGAGTGGAAAGTCCTCCTGAGAAAAATAAAACAGGTTTTATTGTGGAAACTGGGCTGTTAGACGGATCACTGAAAAAGACTGAAAAATTAAAAACTTTCAAATAGTCATACTAAATGGAGGTTTACCAGAGACAGGAAGTAACAAAGTATAAATAATGTGTTATAGTACTCAAGTAGATTCACATATTTTATTCTTACTTCTTACATTTTTACACAGATTTCTGTCCTATTATTTTTTGTAACTTTTGGTTTATCACTTTTCTTGGTTCAAACTATTTGGGGACGTTTATATTTTTCATCACTGCGCGACTTTAAACTTGAAACTTATTTGAGTCTAAATAGAAGGAATGATAACACATAAAAGAAAGTTCTGTAGGTGACTCCATTACCTGAAATCTTCCCATACGAAGAGATGAAAGAGACAAAAACATAGTGACATGGTCCTGAGTCCGTGACCCAGTGTTTTGTGTATTATCATCGTTATTCTTTGATTTCTTTGTTGTATATGACTTCTGGTGTTCTAAATTTCTGTTTTTGTATTCTAGTTCATAGGTTTTGTTCCAGTGCCCTTATGTTAGTATAGGTTTAGCTCTGCGCTCAGTCTGTTTCCACTTTTAGTCTGAATGTCAGTGTATTCGGTTTTTATTCTTCCCAATCTCATCTTTTTAATTAGTGTCAGCCGTGTCTCCCAGGTGTTTGCTCTTTGCCCTGTTCCTCTTCTGTATTTAGTGTCTGCATGTGTTCCTGTTTGTTGTCGCGTCGTCCCTCATACTTGCCCATGTGTTCTGCTTCCAGCTCAGTTTGTAGCCTTCCCAGTTTAGTTTCTGTTTTGTCTTATGCTGCAATAAAGCTGAAGTCTTTGAGTTTAAGTTCTGCCTCCACAAGTTTGCATTTGTGTCCTACTTTCCTGTCTGCCACACACAGACCTTGACACATACAGGTTGTGTTTAAATATATGTCACAAATATTTAAGACAACAGAAAAATTGAACTATAGATTGAATTGTATTTATTTTTCTTTCCAGGCTGAGGACATTAATTAGATTTTAATTGAAATACAGTTTGTATTTCTATGTACTAACAGTATTATATTACTATACTAATGTAGCACAAGGTTCAGTTATCTTTGCCCAAAAAGAGCTAGCATGTCCTCCAAACAGCTAATTTCTTTGAGTGCATTTCAATTTTTTAACACGGGTATCTGCACTTCTACATAAGTGCACAATATCTGTACTTCTGAGGCTAAACCACAACATTTGTAAAACTACAACAACTTCTGTCGCACAACCATGCACAACTAATATTGTGCAACATACAGAGATGTCAGTGAAGATGCTGTAGTCTAAGGAGCTTGGAAAGAAAAGCATCTGGCCTTCTTTAAGTTGCTTGAAGACGTTTCACCTCTCACCCGAGAAGCTTCTTCAGTTCTAAGGTCAAATGGCAGAGAGTCCCAGATTAAAGCCCTGTGGGAGTGTCCCACCCACTAAGAGGGACAAAGGACCCCCTGATGATCCTCTACCTAATCACATGAGCCAAGGTGTGAAAGCGGGTGTGGGTCACAATCAGCCAGGGTTTTGGGTGAGCTCATTGTGAAACCTATCCCCACCCTATCATGTGATTTCCTGAGGTCAGATGGCCCAGAGTGTGCGTGGGCGTTAAGGCGTCTGGGAAGGGAACTCAAAACTGGATTATAGATGGCAGACAGTTGGTGTCGTTCAAAGATGGTCGCTCACAGTGGACGTAAATGGCTTCTTTCACTCCTCTTTCTAACCATCTGTCCTCTCTGTCCAAAATGTGAACATTGGCATCCTCGAAAGAGTGACCTTTGACCTTTAGATGCAGATGAACTGCTGAGTCTTGTCCCGTGGAGGTGGCTCTTCTATGTTGTGCCATGTGCTTGTGAAGTGGCTGTTTGGTCTCTCCGATGTAGAGGTCTGGGCATTCCTCGCTGCACTGTACAGCATACACCACATTGTTAAGTCTGTGTTTAGGAGTTTTGTCTTTCGGGTGAACCAGTTTCTGTCTGAGTGTGTTGCTGGGTCTGAAGTACACTGGGATGTCATATTTCGAGAAAACTCTCCTGAGTTTCTCTGATACACCGGCTACATAGGGGATGACAACGTTGTTGCGTCTGTCTTTTTTATCCTCCCTCGCTGGTGTCTGATCTTCTTTTCTGTGCATCTTTGCTGACTTTATAAACGCCCAATTAGGATAACCACATGTTTTAATTGCTTCCTTTACATGTGTGTGTTCCTTCTTTTTCCCTCAGGCTTAGAGGGAACATGTTCTGCCCGGTGGTGTAGGGTCCTGATTACTCCAAGTTTGTGTTCCAGAGGGTGATGGGAGTCAAAGAGGAGGTACTGGTCTGTGTGTGTGGGCTTCCGGTAAACTTCAATGTTGAGGTTGCCATTCTCTTCAATGTGCACAGCGCAGTCCAGGAAAGGCAAGCAGTTGTCCTTTGTGTCTTCCCTGGTGAATTTGATGTTTTTATCCACAGCGTTAATGTGCGCAGTGAAGGATTCCACTTCTTGTCTTTTGATTTTGACCCAGGTGTCGTCTACATATCTGTACCAGTGGCTGGGTACTCTCCCTTTAAAAGAGCCAAGAGCCTTTCTTTCCACTTCCTCCATGTAAAGGTTGGCTACAATAGGTGACACAGGGGAGCCCATGGCACAGCCATGTTTTCGTCTGTAGAAACCCTTGTTTTATTTGAAATATGTAGTGGTGAGGCAGAGGTCTAACAGTGTGCAAATCTGATCGGGTGTGAAGTTGGTCCTGTCTTCCAAGGAGCTGTCTTCTTGTAGTCGTTTTCTGACAGTCTCCACTGCCTTCGTGTTAGGTATGCAAGGGAAGAGGGAGACTACATCATTTGATGAAGTTTTCTTTCCAAGCTCCTTATGACAACATTTTTGGAGCAAAACCTGCAAATAATGAGTCACACACACGCAAAAGAAAACTGTGTCTCATGTGACATTTAGATCTTTTTAAAAAAACAATTTTGCATCCTCCACTGTCACAAATCAGCTTGTCCTCCTTCAATGCATCCATGAAGCTTCTCTCAGGTCTTCCTCTTTTCCTCCTGCCTCGCAGCTCCATCTTCATCGACCTTTGTTGAGTATATCTACTCCTCCTCCTCTGCACATGTCCAAATCACCCACTATACCCTACCTGCACTCTCTTCTTCACCTCTTTTTTGCCACAGTTCGTTGCTTCGGTTAACCTCAGGTATTTACATGCTCTGTTACAGTTTCACACTCTTGCAGGCAGCCCTCTGCGCTGGGAGTGAAATCCTGTAAACTTTCTTTTAAGTGTTTGAAGGCTGAGCCTAAAAGATGATGGTCAGTGACCGAAAAACTGTTTTTCTTTACAATTCAAAAAGTAAAGTTTGCCAGATTAATTATTAAGTTAGCTGTGCACCAGTGGAAATACTGACAACTGTCCCTGTATTATTTATTGTTGGAGAAATGTTTTAAACCACAGGATCTTAAGGCACGTCCTGAAGCCTCTGCATTGCTCTCCCTTTAATCTGTTGTAGTATTACAATACTACTTAGGTATTATCATTAAAAAAACAAACAAAAACAAAAAAACTCACAACAAGAATCAGGAAAGGAAGTGTGAATTTGAATCTTGCAATTATAAGTTGGCCAAAATACAGACATTTACATCAGCGAACAAAAAGTTGCTCAGTCTGCAGCAAACACATGTAACTGCACACACGACTGGATTAGAGTGATTCAAAACTTGCCCTAGAAGCATATAAAACAGACACTCTCGCGGGCACAATGGCGTTTTTGTGCTTGCGGCTGCTGAGTTAGACACATTTGAAATTTAATTTTGCACATTACTTTTACTTTTTGGCCTTTTTCTGGTTTTGCTAGATAGGTAAATTGAAGACTGACAGGAAACCAAAGGGAGAGAGAGAGAGAGGGGAAGACATGCAGCAAAAGGTTGCGGGATGGAGTCAAACTGAGCCTGATGGTCTCAGCCATACGGCATTAAGTCACCTGCTCATCCCGATGAGCTAAACCAGCGCCTGGTTCGCATATATGTTACAGTCCCAATTAAAGGTTTAAAACATCTTGAAAATGGCAAATGTGGTCCTAAACTTTTCATCAGCTGTAATTGCCTGTTTCAGTGTAAGCATTGTTTTCAATAAATTGAAAAAAGCCCTTTTCCCCTATTCTCCTCTGTGGTTTGGCTTGAACTCATTTACCACTTTTCCCTTAACCATATTGTTAATTTATTCCTTGTTTTTTTACAGTTGGTCATAATGTATGGGCAGAACTTTGTGCCATCAGAAACTGAATAAGTTAAATTCGAATTTGAATTGCTCAGATTCAATCTGAATTGAAACTTGAATAAATGCTTTTTAAAACTGAATTTAAAATTAGCCTAATCATACGGTGGCCCTGAAGTGCAAACCACAAAAACAAATCACAAAACGCACAACAAATTGAAAAGCGCAAAAACAAATTGAAAAGCGCAAAAACAAATCTCTTAACGCAAAAACAAATTGAAAAGCGCAAAAACAAATCACAAAATGCACAACAAATTGAAAAGCGCAAAAACAAATTCACTTAACGCAAAACAAATTGAAAAGCGCAAAAACAAATCACAAAATGCACAACAAATTGAAAAGCGCAAAAACAAATTGAAAAGCGCAAAAACAAATTGAAATGCACAAAAACAAATCTCTTAACGCAAAAACAAATTGAAAAGCGCAACAACAAATCACATAACGCAAAAACAAATTGAAAAGCGCAAAAACAAATTCACTTAACGCAAAAACAAATTCACTTAACGCAAAAACAAATTGAAAAGCGCAAAAACAAATCACAAAACGCACAACAAATTGAAAAGCGCAAAAACAAAAACCAAACCGGAAGAGGTAGGTACCAATGCTGCAACAACAGGCATCACTGATTGGATGATGGATCCGGTAGCCTTTTGAACCGGAAGTTGTTCTGTTCGGAAGTTTGGTGACTGCTCTACCAACTTTTTTCCACAACTTGGACAAAACATGTTGGCTGTATCCCAATTCAGGGTCTGCAGCCTTAAAGTACGCAGCCTCAACGATCCTCAAGGGCCACGTACTCAAAGACCGCTAAGGCCAGAAGTGCGAGGCTTGTGAAATGGGACGATCTAGCCTCCGTCGCGCTGCCCAGGTTGCCTAGCAACCATAACACCAACCCCTGGAAACGTTTCATACAGCTTTGACGGAAATGAAGGAGAACATATTTTGTTCTTGTGTTTGTTTCTACACGAGCTTTGTGTGATTTAATAAGTATCTGAGGCTGAGACCACAGGACTGTAAAACATGATTGTTGGCCTTCATATCTGTACTGAACAGTCATTTAAGATTAGCTAGTAAATAACAATTAGCTAATGTTGTTCATGAGACTAAAGTCAGTGTAAATATGATATGGCCAATATTATAGTCATTATATTAATCATAAGTTCTTACAGCAGTGAGTTTGAACTCTCAAATCAAATCACTTCTATTGTCACATCACATGTGCAGGTACACTGGTACAGCACATGTGAGTGAAATTCATGTGAGTGAACTCTGTGTCTAATACTGAGCTTCAGTAAAGATTCAAGTTGCAGTTATTTATATGTCCTATCACCTTAAATCTTCACTCAAAGACAAGTATCTTTGACAGTGTATATGTAGATGTATTATATATAAGAGACAAATATTGTCCGTGTAATATGTTGGCATTACTAAATTTGGCTCAATGCTTACATATATGTGTAAAAAGAAAATGTACGAGCTGTGATAACTGTTTCTGATAGAATCAAGAGTAGACTGATATATGAAATATTCCTTTATTGGGTGAGAAAATCAGACCATGTCATAACTGCTTTCAGTCATACAGAATAGATATCAGAGCCTTAAACAGGCTGACTTCTGCTAAATGGGTCAAACTGGGCAGAAAGTACACAAACACATAACATCCTTATAGAATATGGTGTAACACTATAGATCAACTTACCTCAGAATATATCATAACAATATGATGCAACAAACACAGCAGTACTATTAATCCAAAATACTCAAAGCTTCATAGAAGTGAAACAAACATTTATTTTTAGCTCCATTCTGCTGCTAATACATACTTTAGGTTTCTGAATATTAAACTTGTTGCTGCCTTTCATAGTGTGTAACTTGAAGGCCCTGAGTACTTTCTCCCACACTGAAAACCCTGGAATGATCAAATTATCTGAACATTACCTAATAATGATTCAGGACAGATAATTAGTTTTTTTTTTTTTAAATTTTCCTAGCAGTCCTTCACAAACAGGGAACAGTCTGTCTATTCTCTCCATCTGTCAGCTGCTGCTGGCTCTTCCTCCTCCTCTTCCTCACACACTGCTGAGTTTGTCCTGGTGGATCATCAGGGGTGCAAAGCCTCACAGATGATGTGCAGCAGTGGGTCCCTCAGTCTGTCCTCACTCTGGACACTTGCAGTTGTCACACATGGAAATCAAATGTGTGATAAGCTGCAGGATTCAAACACAACTGTAACTTATAAACACATGTTCATACTTTTATTCCACAATCAGAGAGAAAGAAACAGAGAGAGAGTGCAGGACAGACAGACAGGTGACAGTCTCAGGTGTACACACTGCTACAAACAGTAGGATTTAGTGTTAGTGTTGTTACGAGTGCTAAACAAGAAGAGTTCCCAGATGGTCCAGTGGACACATGTGTGACTCCTGTGATTAAAGCATCTTTCTTTCAGCTTAACGAGTGAACCGTCAGCTCGTTCAAACACACGTTAAAGTCCGTTTGGCTCGACACCACCGAACAGAGGCAGCAATATAACATAGCTAACATTAACAGTGCAGTGAATCCTGCTTGTGCCGTCATATTCAGGACTGCAAACCGAGCAGCATCACTGACTTTCAGCTTGTTGTGTTTATGGATATATGACTGACTTTAATTATCCATAAAATCATCACATTCTCTGTAAGATTAAGGTCAACTATTGTATTATTATATTTTAAATGCTTTAAAACAAAGTAAACGCTGAAAGTACAAACATCGCTAATGGCAAATAACTTTGTCGACATGTGGCCAACAGTAATGTTTTAATGTTCCTCATTATTAAACATTTGCACATAAAAAGTGACATCATATTCAGTACTTACATTTAACAGTTTACTCTTCGGCCGCTATGCTTCTGCCGTCTGCGGCAAAATTATCCACAGTGACTGCTGCGCCACAGCCTTAAAATTCATGGAAATGAAGGCCGAATTTGAGGGCCGCGTTTCGAGCAGCCTTTGAATTGGGACAGCCTTCGGCGCGCCGCTGTGACGTAACCGGCCTTAAAATGCAGCCTTTAAAAGTGACATCATATTCAGTACTTACATTTAACAGTTTACTCTTCGGCCGCTATGCTTCTGCCGTCTGCGGCAAAATTATCCACAGTGACTGCTGCGCCACAGCCTTAAAATTCATGGAAATGAAGGCCGAATTTGAGGGCCGCGTTTCGAGCAGCCTTTGAATTGGGACAGCCTTCGGCGCGCCGCTGTGACGTAACCGGCCTTAAAATGCAGCCTTTAATGCTGCAGACCCTGAGTTGGGATACAGCCAACATGTTTTGTCCAAGTTGTGGAAAAAAGTTGGTAGAGCAGTCACCAAACTTCCGAACAGAACAACTTCCGGTTCAAAAGGCTACCGGATCCATCATCCAATCAGTGATGCCTGTTGTTGCAGCATTGATACCTACCTCTTCCGGTTTGGTTTTTGTTTTTGCGCTTTTCAATTTGTTGTGCGTTTTGTGATTTGTTTTTGCGCTTTTCAATTTGTTTTTGCGTTAAGTGAATTTGTTTTTGCGTTAAGTGAATTTGTTTTTGCGCTTTTCAATTTGTTTTTGCGTTATGTGATTTGTTTTTGCGCTTTTCAATTTGTTTTTGCGTTAAGAGATTTGTTTTTGCGCTTTTCAATTTGTTTTTGCGCTTTTCAATTTGTTGTGCATTTTGTGATTTGTTTTTGCGCTTTTCAATTTGTTTTTGCGCTTTTCAATTTGTTTTTGCGCTTTTCAATTTGTTGTGCATTTTGTGATTTGTTTTTGCGCTTTTCAATTTGTTTTTGCGCTTTTCAATTTGTTGTGCGTTAAGAGATTTGTTTTTGCGCTTTTCAATTTGTTTTTGCGCTTTTCAATTTGTTGTGCGTTTTGTGATTTGTTTTTGTGGTTTGCACTTCAGGGCCACCGTATAATCAGGGCTCTAGAGTGTGAACAATTTGGTCGCAAATACGACTTAATTTCATAGTGGTGCAACTAAAAAAATTCCTAGGTCGCACCAGTGCGACCAGCCGTTCAAGTAAAAGAAACAGTCTCCACAACTCTGAAAGTCTCCTTGTGGTCAACAACAAACACACAATATGCCCATATCGTGGTCTAAACCAATCAGAGATAGCCAGGGGCTGGACCTCTCTGATTGGCCGTGGTCCAGATATTCCTGTTGGCCTGCGTGTGTGTACATTTGAAAGTGCAGGCATATAGACAAAGGTGAGTAGTAGGGATGGGTTTCAATAATTTCAATAACTTTCAATAAAGTTCTGCCCATAATAATGCTTTAATTTAGAGAATGCTGATGTAACTTTGCTTTACATAGTATCCCGGGTTTCTTTGTGGTAGCATTAGTCCAGAGGTGGGTAGTAACGAGTTACATTTACTTGAGTAAGTTTTTGAAAAAAATGTACTTCTAAAAATACCTTTGTTGCGCCGTACTTTTTACTTTTACTTGAGTACATTTGTGAAGAAGAAACGCTTCTTTTACTCCGCTATATTTGGCAATATTCGACTCGTTACTTTTTTAAAAAAATAATTGATTTCACGCATTAGATGATACTACTAATAATGGCACAATGCAGCCACTGTAGTTTCCTGTAACTCTTTTTTACAATCAGATGTTGCCATTCAGTCACATGACCAGTTATGAACTGGTATAGAAATTTCATCCATAGACACATATTTGATTTAGCAAAGATTTGATGTCAGTTTTTGTTCCTGATGCAACTCTCTTTTGTCTGTGCTCAGGACCGGCACTAGAAATACACTGACTTGTTGATAACAACAGTAATATGCTGTTTTTACTATTACTATTAATATAACATGAGTATTTTACAATAATACTGTTTTTATAGTATCTTTAGTATCTATATATTGAATATTATTTCTTTTAAATCTAAATTTAAAATGGAACTTAAATCTAAAATGAAAGCAGGTATTGTGGTACGAAGAAGTAAAGATAAATACATTGTTTAAAAACTTTGCATGTAATCTGATTACCCAAATGACATCAGTCTGTCTCAGTATGTTTATAAAATATATTTCAAATTTTTAAGATATTAATATCACTGACCTGAGAGCAGCAGGATGAGAAGTAAACAGGTTTCTTCCATACTTAATATCTGTATAACAAATATATTCATCATGATTATTATTGTACCATAATTATCATCCCCCATTTTTATCATTTAGGATTTCTGATTGGAGTATAATAAATTCTTTAGTATACAGTCTAGTGTGCATATAAGAAATAATTATATCAAACACATGTTGAATCTTTAAATTCTACATTGTCTTTAAGATAATGGTTTAAATCAGATTGATAAAAAATTGATGATGGATAACTTACCTGACAACGTGTCCTTTCAACTCTTCAGTGAAGCAGACTTTTTATTGAGGTCTATAGTTGATCCTTTCATATATTTTACTGTCAAATCAGGACATGTGAAGGGCGTGACCTTTCTGTAGAAAGTGGACACGTGGAGTTACAGTAAAAAAAGTTGTTTTAATGAATGTTAATTATATTATTGTTACATTCAGCAAACACTGTTAACCCTTTAAGACCTACCGTAGAACCAAGTCCGCCAGGGCTTATTATATTTATTATATTTTTACATGCTGTAGTTCCATTTTTGGGAGCATTTCAAGTTGCTATACATCAATACAAACATTATAGACCAAGTTTTAATAATATGTATGGATTAAGTGCATAGTATTTACATAAATTGCAAAAAAGTGCAATAAACTACAAAAAAAATTGAAAATCGTTTTTGTTTTCTTAACATATATTTCTAGTTAGAGAAATATAAGAGGCTTATCCCTCAAAACTGTAAATACAAAAAAGTTGCACAAAATAGTTTCCCACCACAGGAAATTTATTTTGAGTGTCTTCATAGTTTTATTTTTCAGATACACCAATTTTTATATAATGCAAGAAAAACGAAAATAAATATTATAGTGCAAATTTGCAAAACAGCAGCATATGCATCAAAATAAACTATTTCCAGCAGTGCAATATAAGTCCAAAGCATCCCAGAAACGACACAGAAAGTCATAAAGTCAAAGATAACTTTTAAAAACACCAGTACAGGCTCATGAGCCCCTAATGGTAAAAAAACAAAAAAAACAAATACATTTCTGCGAAAATGACGTCACTTCCGGTTTCGGGCAGGTCATGGCGGTCATGTGAAAGTTCGCGCTGACGTCTATTCCAACCTAGGAAGTGTTATGAACAGCTGATCTGATCGGTGAAGCGTGTTTCTGGAATATTATGTTTTTGTTTCTGCAAGCGCTTTTTATGGAGTTTTTGCAAAGTTATATGTGTAAGGAAACTGTGACCTAGGACAAACTGATGGCATGAGATGTAAGTACAACTCCTCCGGTTTCATATGCAAAAAAAAAAATATTGCGCTAGCTTACGTGGTTGCAGAGCTACCGGGATGTAAAAATAGTTACGCAAAACAGAGCGTGCCCACGCCGACCAGTTTTAAAGGGTTAACAGACTTCAACAACCGAATTTTGTTCAGTGATGAGGCAAACTTTTATGTGAATGGTGAAGTTAACAAACAAAACCACTGCTATTGGTCTGACACTAACCCACATTGGATGGATCCCTCCAAGACTGTTGGAACAACAAAAGTGATGGTTTGGTGTGGTATATGGGGTACAACAATAGTGGGTCCATTCTTCATCAATGGAAACCTCAAGGACACTGGATATTTGAAATTGCTACATGATGATGTGTTTCCCTCTTTATGCACTGAAGCTGGCATGTTCCCTGAGTTTTTCCAGCGAGATGGTGCACCAACACATCATAGTGGTCCACCGAGCATTCCTAGATGAACATTTTCCTGGAAAGTGGATTGGTCGTCGTAGGCCAGTTGAATGGCCCCCAAGGTCTCCCGATCTGACCCCCTTAGACTTTTATCTTTGGGGTCATCTGAAGGCAATTGTCTATGGTGTGAAGATGCGAGATGTGCAGCACCTGAAACTACGGATACTGTGCTGGCATTTCTCCTGCGGTGTTGCTATCAGTGTGTGAAGAGTGGGAGAAGAGGGTTGCATTGACAATCCAACACAATGGGCAGCACATTGAACACGTTTTATAAGTGGTCAGAAACTTGTAAATAACTCATGAAAGAATAAAGTTACGTTGAAACCAAGCACACCACTGTAGTTTCACTTTAATGCTAAATACTGAATAGTGTACATACAAAGTTTGATATTCCAAAGAAGAGATAGTTTTCTTCTACTTCACCAGCATGCAAATCACTGGGAGATGAAGTTTGTAAACAGAAAACAAATGCAAAAAAGCAGTGCAGAGTTATAGGAATAGAAAACAGAGGTGAAAAGATACACAAGCAAATAAGTTCACTCATGGTTCTAGGGACAGACAGCATTGATATTAGTTGCAACAAGTGAGAAAGGATAATGGGATCTGGGGTGGTGATTTCTCTTTATGATTGAGGGCACTATACAGTTTGTTAGGAGGCAATTCATTTTATCAACTTTCTTTATTGTCTGAAAAGGAAATATAATTTTAATGTTTCATATGTCAAAAAAGACAATTTAAAAAGTTTTTAAAATCCAATTATTCAAAGTCCTGGATGAATAGTTGCAGCCCTAGCATGTATGCATTTCTATTTTACGAAACCTCATATGGGCAATTGATACATCATTACGGTTATATAACCACTGGTATGTTACCACGTTTGCCATGGTTTTGTGTTTGTGAGTTTAATTTATATTCTTTGATTGTTGTTATTCAATTTTTTTTGGTTCTCTTTATGGTTTTCTGCTTATGTTATATTCTTATTTCTTATTTCTAGTCCTTAGGTTTCTGTTATCTTTCCTTCCCTGTGTTCCACGTTTATGTCAAGTAACTCTTGTCTCAGAGCTCAATGTTCACTCGGTCAACGCTATCGCTACATTCGTCTGTTTCCTGTTTTACTTTGATAGTCCTGTGTCCCTTGTTAATGTTTTCAGTTTTGTTCTCCTCCCGGCCTCGTCACTTCTGATTAGTCCCAGCTGCGGTTCTCATTCCCGGTTTCAGGTTTTTTGTATTACTAGTTTCTGTATGTTTTTTCTTTGCATTTTGCACCATTTAATTTATCTTTCCCATTTTAGGCTTTTGTTAGTTAGTCGCAGTCTCCTGTTGTTTTGTTTATAGTGTTTTTGTGCATCCCAAATAAAGACTCGCTTTTTGTTAACCATTCATCTCCGTCGTTTGTGTCTGCATTTGGGTCCTCCTCGTCCCTCCACACGGTCTGCCAGACTGTGACAATTTTATCAAAGCAGAGCTGCTTTACATCCTTACCAGCAGTAGTTCCAAAATAAGTCAAAACCAGTTTATTGATTCTTTACCTTACCTTCTTTAATATGCTGAAGAGGAAAAGGTTTCAATTTAATGCTGAATAAATGCGATACTTGGAAAAACAAGCCAGAGTTTTGACATCGAGGCCGCTTTAACACAGATAGTAGCAGACTAGGGTTGGATATCTCTCTCATTACTGTCTACGCATTCACACACAAATGCATATTCTGATGGATGGTTAATTTTCCACACATCATATTTACTGGCTGCCCGAAATACTCAGACATGCCACGCAATTCTGGAGAATTGCGAAATGTTTTTGTTAGAAGCCATACAGTTTATTTGTGTATCTAGGTGCATGTGACAAGCTTCATCACTTCATCAGAAACAGGAAACTCAGCAGTCTGTCAGTCTCCACTCATTTAACCATCTGCAACATGATGTTCACTTTTGTTATCAAAATGTTATCAAATTATCTTTCCATGACATGAGGGTAGTTTTCATGTAAATTTTTAACCCACCAAGTTAACAGGACAGCATGATGACAACATAAATGCATGTTTAAAAGATTATAAAAGATATTTTGCTTCATATTGTAAATTTGTTGTGTTGTTCAGTCATTAGAAAGCATCTTAAAATTTTAATATACCCTAAGTTTACACCTAGGTTTTCTGACTGAAGCATGTTAGTAGCACCAGAGTCTAATAAAAAAAATCAACCTGTTGTCCTGCAAGCTGGAGAGTTAACTTTTGCAGGCTTCTGTAAGTTTCGTAGCAAGTGTGTTTGTTAAGTTTTCCAGTTTTAACACTGATGAGAGATATGACCAATAAACCGGTCTTCATTGCGCGTGTGTGTGTGTGTGTGTGTTTGTGTGTACGCGTTTGTGTGTCTGTAATTTTTTCATCTTTTACATTTTTGTTGTGATGTTCAAGACCCTTTCTCATCTCTCTTTATCACACAGACGTATATCTAAATCATAATAGCCTATGTAGTGTATGGCTAGCCCATTAGCAGCACTCAACTTCAACCAATTGCACGACTGAAGCCTATCCATGCCCCAAGGTTTGAAATGCTCTCAAAAAAAGCTCTGTTATTTTAGACACCATGGATCCTGTGTCCACCAGACAAGGGACCCATACTCTGCCCATTAGTACCTTCATATAGGGGCATGCTGAGACCAAACTTTCAGGGTTAGGTACTACAGACTCTGAGCCTGAGGTGCCCCCACCTGAACCTTGGCCCAATGGTTCATGGGGTAGAAGTTTCCCTGATTAGAGGAACAAGCAGTATTATTTGAACTGGATTGTGCTGTCATACTAGCTGGCTGTGCATGCATTATTGTGGACTCATCAGTGCATTCTCTGGCAAAATACCCAGCCTTCTGCCGCCATCTGCAAATTACTCCCCTGTTATGTGAATCTGAATAGGTTTGGGAAACGGTGTTCAAAACAGATTTGACTGCTCTTGTTGGTTTTTAAAAAATCTCTTTTAAGGTAGCGATTCACCCCTTCGCGAATCGCTACCTTATCACGTTGGAGGGGTTTATGTGTCCCAGGGATCCCAGGGGCTATGTTGTCTGGGGGCTTTTGCCCCCTGGTAGGGTCTCCCATGGCAAATTGGTCCTGGGTGAGGGACCAGACAAAGAGCGATTCAGAAGACCCCTATGAAAAGACCATCAAGGGAACAGTTCACCCTGCCCAGGATAGGGTTACCGGGGCCCCGCCCTGGAGCCAGGCCTGAGGAGGGTGCCTGAGGGCGAGCATCTGGTGGCCGGGCCTTAGTCCATGGGGATCAAGGGGATGACCCGCCAATCTCTGGGGGCGAGGTCACTGAGGCAGTTAAACAACTCCTTGGTGGCAGAGCCCCTTGGGCCGACTCAGAGTGGTCAAAACATTTATAATTCTTTATTCAATCATCTTCCGGAAGAGAGAGCCCTGCGCAGCCCAAAGCCAGTTGCACAATCGCTAACATTAGAAGCTAAAAATGTGTCTCATATAGGTGTTATTTTGGTACTTTACACGTCACACACAGTTTCAATACAAAGATCTCCTTATATGTTACTATTTCCTCTTTTTCTGTCTGGCTTCCTGTATTTATTAATATGCTTGTACAGCTCTACAGTAACTTCCTGTTTTTCAGTCTGGCTGAGCACTTAGTTTGTGAGTCAAACTGGCCTTGCTTTACAAGCCTTTATTTCTAAAATACATTAAACAATATACTCAGAAAATAAGCACTAAGAATATATGTCTATTCCATAACAATATGCTGACCTCACTACGTGGTACACAGGGCACAGCCGCTGGACTGCCTTTTTACCCTAATGATTAATATTCACAACAAAAATATTAGTTTAATATTCAGAAGTCTGTACAATCGGTGTCATGGTGTCTAGGCCATGCTGATTATTGAAAAGAAAAACCACAAAGATCAGATGTTAATCGCATTTCATTTTTATTCTACTAGTAATCACAAATATTACACAAAGACTCCAAAACCTATAACAGACAGCTGGTGTTTAGAATACAGCTGAATAAATAAAAAGATAATTGAATCTTTGGCGAAGCAAGCTGCTTCGACTCAGTTTTGGTCCACATCAATGTTCCCTCTAATTTTTCATGTGTCTGAGCGAACACAAAAACTCCCTGAGCGGTCCCTTGGACCACTGTGAGCAACAGTGGACGTGTGCACTGTGGTCACGCCAGCATCGAATCCATCCAAGTTACATGGTTTATTAAAAATAATCAAATTACAGCATTTACATTTATGTTAGACTACTTTTAATTAACTGCTTGAGAAATGCTGAATACTTCTAAGGTCACATGACCATCAAGGTCACAAGAGTACAGTGGAAACATGTGGGAGTGGAGGGGTCTTAGCCACAGTGAGATCTGCAGGGTATCTGATGGGAGCATCAGTTTGATGCTTGTTGCACACAGGTTTCTCTTCAGTATGTTTCACCTGAGCTCATATTTGAGCTGCTGTGTGTGAAACCATGAATCACTCTGCCTGCTCAGATGTCTGTTTATTCTGAGAATTCTTACGACATGTCGCTTCTGGTGAGGTCTGTTTTTTGATGGTTGCAGTCATGCTGGCGTGCTGCTGGAGGCAGAACTTGAGATCAGTGTGTGTGAGACTGTAGCTAGATAGTGTTACACTTTGTGTCTATCGCTGTATTTGAAGATCTCAAAATGTGAACCTGGTCTTTTTCAGCTCACGGCACAGTGAAGGTCACTGTGCCGGCAACATGCTGCTGCACATGCAAACATGTTTTCAGTGCTAATCACTGTTTTCTGTTTCTTTATGTTTTTCAGTATGTCCTCGCCTTACTAAAGAAGACATCCTGATCGCTGCTGGTCAGTCCGATAACTGAACTGCTGGTGATGTAAACATGGCTGTTTCTGGTGGAGGGAGTGTTTGAGTAGCAGCTGCTGTGAACAGACCAAGAAGAGACAGTGACACATTCTTGCGGTATGCGGTACATCAGCAGGAGTGTTCAGGTGATGGTTTAAGGCAGACAGACGCAGGAGACGGGCATGTGCCTGAGCTGCCACAAATACGGAATTCAATGCCTGAGAACATGTATGTGGCACCGGGGTGGCTGTAGGGGAGCCGTGCCTCTCAGTCAGCAGTGTGGACAGTCTGGTTCTCAGCACTGATTATCAGGTACGCTGACTTAGTCAGCATCAGCTGGTACTTGTAGCATGCTGCATGTCAAAGTATGGTCACCAGCATGCTGCTGTGTGTCATTTGTCCTAAAATTGAATCCTCTCAACTGTCTTTTCTTGTGTCTGTGAAGAACGTGAAGATTATACTATGAAAAAATATCTAAATGTTTTGATAAGCTACTCAAAAACACCACTGTGTTTGAGCAGGAACAGGAAGTGATACTCTACCGCAGAGAGAGCGAACACCAAGTGACAGCACCACCCGAAGGAGAAACCAAGGTCCAACTCCAGATCATAGTCTGCATGTCACACAATAAGAAGCTTTTTGATTTTTTTTTATTGTGATCTTTGATTTTGACTTTTTTATTTTTTATTTTCTGAAAACATCTTAATGTCTCCAGTTTGGGGAAACACACAAACAGAGTATAATAAAGCCAGGGCTGGACTGGCCATTGGGCATACAGGGCATTTGCCCGGTGGGCCGCTCGTAATTTTTCATTCTTATGGGTTTTATATCTTTCTTTTTTTTAACAGTATAAATGAATGGTGGTGGATTGATTCAATTCAATTCAATTCAATTTTATTTATATAGCGCCAAATCACAACAAAAGTCGCCTCAAGGTGCTTTATATTGTACAGTAGATCGCACTATAATAGTTATAAATAAGAGCATGAATATGAGAATTATGAGAATAAATATATGTACAATTTTAAGGATGTATGCATAAAAAATGTATGTATGTATGCCAAAAATATATATAAATATATATATATAGATATATATATATCTATATATATATGTGTGTGTGTGTGTGTGTGTGTGCGCGTGTATATACATAAGTAAAGTATACAGAAGTCAGCAGTTGAATATTGTGCAAAAGAAATGGCATATATGTACAATATGCAGTGCATAGTGTTGGAGTTCCGGTAGGAGAGAGTGAGGTGTCTAAGGCTACGTTCACACTGCAGGCGAAAGCGCATCAAATCCGATTTTTTCGCCCCTATGCGACCCGTATCCGATCTTGGTATGACAGTGTAAACGGCACAAATCCGATATTTTCAAATCCGATCTGGGTCACTTTTGTATGTGGTACTGAATCTGATACGTATCCAATGTTTTAGAAAGCGACTGCTGTGTGAACGGTCAAGTCGCATTAAATCCGTCTTTTACGTCACTGACACAAGACAGACGCCGATTATCAGCGCCGGAGAAGCGCCCGATAGGACATCGCGAATGATTTCCTACCATCCGGTGAAACTGCTGGGAAGACAATGTTGAAGAAATGTGAACATTTTATTTTTACTGTATTTTCTGCAGATTCTGACAGAAATCTGCAACTATCCTTTGAAGCACCGCTCCTCTAAAACAGCAAAAAGGATCATTATTAGGTCATCTACATTAGTATGTAAATAACAAAATAACTTAGAGCAAAAATCTGGAAACATAAAGTCCGAAGTCTTTATATTAAGGGCAATCAGTCAAACAATATTGTTTGCTCTGGGTCTAAACAATATTGACCCAGCGAGTTCTGTGTGACATCTTCTTTTTCGCATTCGGGCCGCTTTGAGCGTTCACACTGGAGAGCGTTTGATGTCGCATTTTATGTGTAGTGTGAACAGGCAGACAAAAAAATCGGATTCGATCAAAAAATCGGAATTGAGCATTAAGACCTGCAGTGTGAACGTAGCCTAAGAAGTGTCACTGTTCAGCACTGCTGCAGGCACTTTTCTCCAGCATCAGATCACAAGATCTAGAGTCTCAGAGTGTTTCAAGCACTTATATCTTCTGTTACCAGGGCGCAGGGGCGATTCTAGGATCAGAGTTTTGGGGGTGTTGAGCATCCAGAGAGCTGCCCAGCCAGGCAAGATAAACGTTACACATCACAATGAGACTTCTTCCCCGTCTCTGTCAGTCCATGCATCCCTAAATGTCTCCAGTTGTCCCGAGTTCCCTCTGACTGTCTCCTTGGTGTGTTTAAACCCCTGTTCCTCCCTGTCTGCATCGTCTGCTGTCCTCAACTCCATTGTCAGTCATCATAATTTTACCATCTCTGTGCAAGTCTGCAAATTTCTTTATTAAATCATAAGATTCTTAAATTCATCAAGTCTCTCTGTGCCTGGGTCCTCGTCACAAAACATGACATCACTGTTTTGTACATTGTAACACAATTTAATCCCCATATTTGTCAAAGAAAAGCAAAACACTTTTTTGAAAAGTCTGTAACAAAACCATCAAATCTGATAAAGGTTATTTATACGCTGCAAACGAAGAATGGATTGGAATAAAAGAAAATACATATCCTAACCTTAATTACTGGGGGAGAATAATGAATGATGATCATAGTGAGTAAAAAGTAAACTGACTGAATTTTGTGGACAGAGATTCCATTTTAATGTAACACAGATGCATAAAAATACACTCCGAAAAATACACACAGAAAAATTACATTAATATGAAAAAATACTGTTAAGATCACTAATAAAAAAGTCTTCTCTCAGTGTACTTTCAACCAAAAGGCAAATAACCAAACCACATGTACATCTAATAAAAGATATATGTCCTGTTATCGCTACGTGTTGGATACACTGTGTATGTTAACGCAGGTCAACAGCAAGCCAAACTCAATTTTCATGAGCCAGGAAACTGAGCGTCTTGCTCCTTTATTACGGTCTTCTCGACAGCTTACAAGCTTTTACAATTGTGGCTTGAATAGCTCGATGAAAGTGCTGAGTGAAACCAGAAAATAAAATATCCTTTAGCTCTTTGACATGTGAAATAAATGCACAAAAAGAAATATCTAGTGATAGAAAACATGTATCAAAGTTAGTCTTAGCTGCTAAGTAATGATAAACAGTAGTTTTAACAATCCTCTGATATGCAAATTAGATCGCTAGCATCATTGCTATGTTAATAGACCATGCTCTAAGCAAAAACCGTTTCTGGGATAAGGCTAATCCCTGGTACAAACACATTCACAAAACGATCTCTAAATCAGCTGTTATAAACATATAACATGTAATAAATTTACAGCCATTGCTTCTGATGGTGTATATAAAGATTCAGGGCACAGGAGATGAAGTTTAAACACGGATAGGCAGGCTTTCTGTACAATGCTTTTTCCCAACTGACTGCAGCTTCTGCTTCCCACAATGCATTGCGAACACAGATTACTCCTTCAAAATAAGATACAGAAAAACTAATGCTGACTGTATAGAAAAATATTTTTTAACTAAATGACTCTCTTTTTAACGTAAATTACCACAGATGAAATATGACATTTTTATCACTAAATTGTTATGAATCATTTTTAATCTTTTACTTGGGACAGAACAATATAAATATTGAAACACTGATCCAACATTATCCTTTATTGATGGATCATTTGATTTTACACTTTTACCTGAATGTTGCTCCTGGGTTTAATATCGGCACATATGACAAAATAACCAGCTTCTCTCATTCCACCAAACAGGACAGTGGTAACAACAGCAGGCTACTGACAATTTTAAGTGTTAGATTTTAAATAGGCTGTATACATTTCAATGGGAGCAACACGACGGTCAAATGTCACTGATTTTACTACAGAGCAGGACGGATTGTAGGGTAGCAAATATCGTCGGAAAACACGTTTTCAACACTGCAGGTTACCAGGGTGTAATGTTTTTCAGCTAAAAAGAGACATGGTCTGACTCCTACCTAACTGTATAAAGAGTAACTGAAGGTTAAATGCAGCTAATATGTCCTGTTTTAAGGCAGGCACTTACAGCTCCGCTCTGCTGCGTCTCAGCCACCATCGCTCTGGCAGAAAGGGCGTTAGAGCCAGAGTAGGGGAGAGCTGAAACAAACCATTATTTTCTTGGGGAGGGGGGGATCTATACTTTTGTTGTTAAAATATTACATCTCAACCAAGTACTGTATGCTTTTAATATTTTCAAAAAAACGCCCCTGCCACGGTGCATTAACTTCCTTTTACCATAAATCTGTGATCCCAGAGCTCAGTGAAGATAGGAAGTGTCAGCGTACCTACAGTGCTGAGAACCACACTGTCCACACTGCTGACTGAGAGACACGGCTCCCCTCTGTCTGTCTCAGCGGAAACGCCATTTAACCCCAAACCATGGGGTTTGAGAATCCTTTCAAGCTTCCTCTCTGTTCAGGTGGGAGAAGCGAAACCCCACAGTCAGTTTCATGTATGTGCTCACTGTCAGTGCATTGGTGGTAAATGGACTGGTTCTTACATAGCACTTTTCTGCTCTATCTGAGCACTCAAAGCGTTTTATACAACTATTTCATTCACCCATTCACAAAAGCGCTTTTTTTCTAATCTGTGCTTATCTAACATTCATACATATTCATACTCCGATGGATGCATGGGGTTAGTATGTTGCCCAAGGATATTTGGCATGCAGACTAAGGGAAGCCAGGGATCGAACAACCAACCTTCCAATCAGTGGATGACCTGCTCTTCCCCCAGGGATCATTTCTGCAGAAGAAGAAGAGTCACCTGACATGTGACCATCAGGTCAGAGTCTGCCTTCATTCTCACACCTGCTGTGCTGCTGACACTGACAGCAGGCGCTCCTCCCTGTGAGTCTGAGAAGATGAAACTTTGAGGTTGTTATTCAGAGCTCATGATGTTCAGTCTGTTTAATCAGCACTTTGTTCTTCTAACAGGAACTCAGGTCCCTCCTCTTCCTCCTGTAGATGCAGCAGGTTCACTTCCTGTCTTCACTGAGCTCTGGGATCACAGATTTATGGACTCAGCAGTCCATCTGCATCTAAAGGTCAAAGGTCACTCTTTCGAGGGCACCAATGTTCACATTTTGGACAGAGAAGACAGATGGTTTGAAAGAGGATTGAAGGAAGCCATCTATGTCCACTGTGAACGGCTATGTTTGAACAAATGGTGGGGCTTACGACACCAACTGTCTGCCATCTATAGAGATTGAAAATGTGACGTCATTCAGGGGTAAAACCGCAAAGGATTCTGGGAGGTCGTGGCAAGAGGTACTAGCGCATGCAGGCTTTCAATTGAAATCAGTTACACAGCGATAAAAAGAAACACAAAAAATGTCAAGAAGCTGTTGTATTATTAACTGCAATAGCCGGCCGCATGACTGCCACGGGAAGCCGATGGATTACGTCGTTGAAGAGAAATTGTTCGAGCCATGTTTCCCAAGTAACAAAGAGGCGACGGATGGACGGATTGCAGCCATTCAAAGACCAAATAAAACTTCCAGAACACTCCAGCTCACATGTTAGTCTGCTCCAAGCATTCCCACAAAGGTCAGTGTTTTGTAGTAGTTAATACGTCATTTTTCTTAACATAATTGGTGATGTAGGTTACAAGCTAGTCTGGCGCTGAACAGAAATTGTCGCGCTATGCTCCTTTATTTATTGTGCATAAATAGTGAATTGTCCTGACAGAATATTGCGTTTTGCTTCTGTTATTACCATGATACACTGACAAATACGTATACTTTTTTTCACAGGATAAAACAGGTTTTTTTGTATCACTAATTGTCCAGTGCGATTACAACATACAATATTATTGTCACTGCTACATTTCTGTAATGGTACCAGAAATTATTTCCACTACTAATTAATTACCGTTGAGCTTAAAGGTCCTATTAATAAACGGTTAACGAATGTGTATTTATGAAGACGATTTGTGAGACGTGTAAACTTACCTTTGTTTGTACGATGGTCTTTCGTTCTACACCCCAGTGCTTCTGGTGTGGTTAAACCATGGCGACGTTCTACACTCGCTGCCTACAAGAGCTCCCAACTTTGAACATCACTGATGTTCATCGGATTTGCAGAGTGATGACTGCCCCCGCCAGCAAAATAGGTTTTTATGCTGTAAGGTAAGGATTTAAGTTATATGCTGCATCATATATACACAACTACGAAGGTAAGAAAACGTAAATTAACCGACAAATAAACGTTAGCTAACATCAAATGCAAACACTACGTTACTCCGCTATGTGCTTCATTTGATGTTAATTCTCTACATTACATGTTTTCTTAAACTGTGTTTTATTTCGTCTGAAACTATAGTTGAGGTTTTCTTAACTAATGTCACTTTTGTTGTTAGACACTGTTATAATAGAGTTAGGTAGTTGGCTAACTAAGCAGGTAGTTAACTA
Source organism: Pelmatolapia mariae (assembly GCF_036321145.2). NCBI lineage: Eukaryota > Metazoa > Chordata > Actinopteri > Cichliformes > Cichlidae > Pelmatolapia > Pelmatolapia mariae. Next base: position 18,488,648 of record NC_086229.1, on the reverse strand, counting down.
CCCAATGCTACTCTTGCTAATTGTAAAGTATGTATGTTTAAGATGTGCTGACATGAGTAATACAGAAATAATGCTAATGGTACTTGTATCTTTATTCAGTGTCCAATAAAGACAGGTTGTCAGGGGAGGTCAGTGTGAGAGCCCTGTGCTACAGGTCAATGAGGAAGAGTGAGGCACCACACAGAACAAGTGTAGGCAGGAAGCTGTGTAAAGTTGTTAATCCCCGTTCAGTGGGGTTCAGTTCATTTAAGCATTAGTTAAGTTCATTCCTAAAGGCCCATCAACTTGAATGTTTTCCTTGTCTCCCTGCTTTATCACACCTAATTTGACTAGTTAAATCATTGTGTGTTTGGGTGATCAGAAACATCTGACACCAAGTTAATACTGCAAATATACACAATCTAAGTTATTACAGTTATCAAGGATGGTTAAGTTGTTTTAATAGGGAGAGAAGGAAACACTAAGAATTCAGGAGGGTACGTAACAATAACACTGAACTATGTTCCTGTTCGGCTCTTCCATGAAGGTGATGTTATATTTTTAATTTTCGTTCTTTCTTCTTAGATTAAGCTTCTGGATTAATCGCCGGTGATACTGACACATAGCCAGTGCTCCTGTGTGGCAGGCGCTGTTATGTGCAATCACACAGTGGCACTGCTCTTCCAAACAGCACACTACTCACAACTCACCGTTCTGGTTGTCCCCCCTGTGCATAGCTGCACGGAATCTGAACAGCAATGGCACAAGCCACGGACAGTGGTAATTTAAATGAGGTTAAAGTCTTTGAATTAGACCATGTTTGCATATGAACAGTTAGACCATCTATAGTAAATGTGTCTTCTGTTAGGGTGTGAAGCCAGGACCCATCAACTCCATGATCTACACTAAGCCGGTACCAAATAGGATGGCCCAGACTGGAGTACGGTAATTAGATTTGTAAAATTTGGTTTCCTGTGTTACAAATGCATGTTGCTATTTGTTCATACATGCATGTGTCAGAATAGGTATTAATTTACATACAACATTACCCTTTCTGAAGACGGCTAACTCAGTCATGTACATATACATCCCAGTCTCTAACTTATGCACCACTGTTTTACACCTTTTAGTTTTCAGTTGTTGTTCAGTACAATGACCTTCTTCCTTACATTATTGTCATTGATGATTTCTTTAGGAGTGGCTTCTACAGAGGCATGGTGGGTCAGTTACCAGATCCCTGCTTGTTCAGAAAAGTTTGTGTGCTCAGAAGAACAGCTTCTGTATCTGAAAAGCTTGTCTGTAACTCTGTAAATGGCTCACAAAATAGAGGAAGCTACATGTGAGCAAAACTCTTCGTCTGAGTGGCATCAGCTCCGCAGGCCCAGAGTGACTGCCTCTAGGTTTTGGGAGGTGTGTCACATCAGAGGCCAGAGCTCGGCAGAGTGACTAGCAGAGCGTATATTGAAGGGAACAAGGCAAACAGCAGACATGAGGGCATGAGACTAATGAAGGTTAACTACTCACCCTGTGGTCTCTGTGTGGCTTGCTGCATCTCCTGATGGCGTTGTTTTTGACCCCACTGAATACCCCCAGTTTGGCCTCATCGAATTCAAATCTCCCAATGTGCAAAACATTCTTGACTGCAAATATGTGCAAAAGGAATGTGGTACCCCTAAACTAAAAAAGAGCCACACAAATTACTGGCAAGTGCAAGGACAACTGCTCATCAGTGGGATGCAGTGGTGTGACTTTGTTGTGTGGGCACAAGAGGACTACCTAGTGCAAAGAATGTACATGGATACAGATCTGCACAATGCGACTATTTCTTTTTTTTACATATATATGCCAAGATACCTGTGTTTTGAAAAATGAACAGTGGAAACACAGCAAGGAGAAAACAAATCCTTTAGACTGGCTGGAACAAAATGACTGATGCTTTATTTGCAAAGCAAAAGTTATTTTCATAATTTTTTTTGTGTTACTTGTTGTCACATTTCTGGTAGCTTTACTTTGCGGTCAATCACTGCTGCGAAGATATACAACAAAATCAAGTCCAAAACTCGAAAACAGAAAGATCGCGTTAAGTTACAAAGAGCAGAACCCTCTTTGTGACTGGTTTTATGATTTAAACAGGCAAATGTTCAGCATTCAAACTACACGTGAACAATAGTCAAACCAGATGTTTCCCCATTATGCTGATATCAGCTAGTCAAGTACACACCTACAGAGCATGTTAACAAACCGTGAAAAAAAGCCACACAAAAAATCAATGACTGCTGGTGAGGGTTTCTATACATTAGTATTTACAAAGGGTATGTTGTGACTTAGCTTCAAAATTACAGAGGTCCCTCGCTATACCACGGTTCACCTTTCACCTCGCTGTTTCGCAGATTTTTTAGTGCAAGTTTGCATGCTTTTTTTTTATTACATCACATTGTGTTCTGTGTCCTGATCACTGCAGACGATCTCCTCCGTGACGTCTCTCCTGTACAGTACAGAATTGCTGCATCGATCGCTAGCAGTGTGACTCTGAAGTGCAGTTCTGGATGTCCATGATGTTAACGAAACATTTTGCACCATCAAAAAATAAAATTGGCTACTTAATTTCACCTATCAATGGTTATTTTTAGAACATAACATCCGCGATAAATGAGGGACAGCTGTTTACAGATACTGAGAAATATAACATTTGAATACCTTTTCTGTTTTGCACTGACGCGCGGGGGAAAAATATCGACAAGTCGATGAACATCATTTACAGATATATTGGGTAAATGCCCAAGACGTCTATAGAAATGTAAATCGCTGCTCCATTCATTTATTTGCTTAACTTGTTCTGGACTCTAAACATGGCGCGAATAGGGCACGGAGTTTCTGCACCGGAAGTAGCATATGCTAACGTGCACATAGTCTATTATGTGAGCGCTAACAGGTTGAAAACAAAAACATGAAACTCTTTGTGACACTGTGATAAATGAAGCCACAGCTTCAATGAAATGTTGCCCTTATTTTATAGTTTGTTTGGATTAATCTGGACATTTTCAAATCAATCTAAAGTCCGTGTTATAATTGGACATCACATCGATATTTATGTTCCCCATTAAAACAACAGAAATATTTGAACAGGTGAAACTTTAACAACATGAAGAAAAAACATTTGTTTGTCAGATTTGACACTTTCTAAAAGTTCATTGTTCAGCTGTTAAATTAAAGTGTGATCACCAAAAACATGGTTCAGTTTCTCAGTGAGTTTGTCTCTGTCAGCTTTCAGTGAGTCACATTTAGTGTGTGCAGTCAAACATGATGGCAGACTGCCACAGATCACTTCTGAGGAAAGAGGAGGCGTTCAGCTTCCTCATAGTTTCATACCTACAGGCCCCTCTCAAAAAATTAGCATATTGTGATAAAGTTCATTATTTCCTGTAGTGTACTGATAAACATTAGACTTTCATATATTTGAGATTCATTGCACACAACCGAAGTAGTTTAAGCCTTTCATTGTTTTAATATTTGTAATTTTGGCATACATAACTCATGAAGCCCCAAAATTCCTGACTCAAAATTAGCATATCATGAAAAGGTTCTCTAAACAAGCTATTAACCTAATCCATCAAGCAAAACTTTAACTTATACACTTAAAAAGTTCTTTATCATAAGCAGAGTATCATAAGCAAATCTGCAGGAAATATTTCCTCCATCCCTCAGGACTGTACCAAAGAAATCCCATTGTAAACATTATTATTAATTATATATAAAAAGTATTGGTCACTATCTGAAAGGGCAGAAACACAGGTGGTACCACTGCTATGTATCAGAGCCACGATGCATTGCCACTTCAGGTCTCCTGCCAGGATTCAGTTAAAAGGAATAGATGTTAATAATAATGCATTGCTTTAGATGGAGAGACTCTTGATGGATGGCTGTTATGAGGAAAGGCAACCCAGAAACTTTGCAAGCAGCACACATCGTTGTGTGCCTCAACTTGTGGTCTTTTACCCGGGCTAATCTGCCATTTTCCTTGCTCCATTAGGTTTAGGGATTAGAGATCGATCTAGATTATCATTTTAAATTTGGGACACATCGTCAGTAGTGGACCTTGGATTCATCAGGTATTTCAGCCATTATCACTAGAAACCCTCATCCAAGGAGGCCCTGCCAGGGTTGATCAGGCCCTGGAGTGTGTCACTGGTTTATGTTAAATTGTTATTTCTCTTCTCCTTCTGTTTAGTTTCCTACTGTTTATTTTCTATCTATTCACTAAAACTAAAAAATAATACTTCTGTATATATAAAAAGTAACAACAACAGGCACTATCTGAAAGGGCAGAAACACAGGTGGTACCACTGCAATGTATCAGAGCCACGATGCATTGTACTTCAGGTTTCAGTTTGGTTTGTAACTTATGGACGATGTTTGATTGATTGATTGATTGATTGATTGATTGATTGATTGATTGATCCCGAGGGAAATTGGATTTGGAAAACGTTTTTCCTGTCAATCTCAAAAGCAGCAATTTTTGATGATGATTGATGAATTATGATGCTGGTGAGTGCACTGTTCTACTCTTGCTAAATGACCTATATTTGTATAGCACTTTGCTAGTCCCTGAGGACCCCAAAGCACTTTACACATTCAGTCATCCACCAATTCACACACACATTCACACACTGGTGATGGCAGCTACATTGTAGCCACAGCTGCCTTGGGGTGCACTGACAGAGGCTGTTGCTGGACCTGACCTCTGCCTTCAATACTGTCGACCATCATAATCTGTTAGATAGAGTAAAACACTGGGTGGGTATATCAGGAACTGTTTTGGAGTGGTTTATAACGTATCTGTGTGAACGATCCTTCTTAGTGGCTACCTCCAAGTTCAGGTCCTCTCTCACTTCTCTTGTGGTCTCATGGTGTGCCACCAGGTTCTGTCTTGGGTACTGTTTTTGTTGGATTTACTCCCTTCCTATCAGTAACAGCTGCTTAACATGAAGCCCAGATGTTGTTGTGGGTCAGTGGGCACTGCTAAGGGCATTTCTCTCCAGCATCAACATCCGATCACATGATCATTGTTAAGGGTCATTTTAGGGACGAGAGAGGTAGGAGATCAGAATAACACCCTGAGCCTGTCAGGTGGAGTCAACGGAGATTTTAATGAAACACAAGCAGCGTGGGAGACGAACACTGTACGCAGACAGCATCAGATCTCGTCTTCAAATTTCAAGAAACAGTATTATATGCATCGGAGTATAACGCCTCCTCATACGTTTCAAAACCACAAATGTTCTATTTGACAACTTGAGACACAATTAAAGGACACTGGCTTCCATCTTCTCCCGGTGGTTTCCCGTAAGCCAGCTCAGCTCTCACATCTGCTTCTTCATCAGTCACAGGAAGCATGTGTTACACCACTCCAGGACAACTTGGTGTAGACAGCAAAACCGAGTTTATTTGGGTACTCCAGAACCGTGGCTTTCACATACATACAGAACCCAAGAATACTCTCTTCTTTTTTCTTTTTTTCAGAACATTGTTTTTTTCTTTTCTTTTTGCCGTGACTGCCCTCTACTGGTGGAAAACATGTAGCAGCCAAAAACCCAAGCATATAGCTGAATAACACAAATACTAACAGATTTAAGCAATGTTTTAGACATATTTTAGCTTTACACTTTACCAAGTGCTACATTCCTCCCCTGCTAAATAAATGTTGTCCCAACATTGACAAAACATGAAAATAAGAAACAAAAATAAACAAATATACTTATTTTTTTCTTGTGACAATGTGGAGATGGCGTAAGTTGGGATAGGGTATAGCAGTGCTTTAAGATCACTTTCACGATGCACTATTGGACCTCAGGTGACAGAATCACATGTTACTCACTTACCAGATAAGCACAGGCTTATAACAATGCTGAGTTGTTTCCAATAGTCCATATAGAAATATTACCCTCTAAGACATTACTATCACTTTATCACGTGCTCCGGAGCTTGTCAACTTAGATAGTAACCATTTAATCACAATTAACCTCATTAAACATAACAAAATCCAATGTCTTACGCTACCATCCCAAGCATCAAATACTTGTGTCACCATACTGGTAAGACCTTGTAAGTACTCATACATTTTTGAAAAATAACATCATTTAAATTCAGAAAAACTCTTTCACAGTTCAATAATAACTAACTGGTACATAAGCTGGATAGTAAGGCATTTGTAGAGCTGCCCAAGGTACTCCAAACTGTTCATAGAATGGAGATGCTGTTGCACTGGCATACAATGGGTTAACACTGTGACCAATTACTCTTTGAACTGGTTGGCCAAATGCATCATAAGTCAATATTTTCCGTGGACATCTCTCCCTTTGAGATCTTCTCGGCTGCAGTTCCGACAGTTCTGGGTTCATTTCACTGGGCTGATCTGGCGAAGCAACAGTGTCTGATGATGCTGAGATGTCATGTTCAGTGTTATCCTGTCCATTCACCATATCTGCTTGAAACTCTTCAGCATCCACTCTAAGCTCTGTTCTCTTTTGCTGAAGGTCCTGGTCAGGTTCAGTAGCAGGTGCAGACACCATCGAATCCCCTTGAGGCTGACAGTGGTGGTGCCTCACTCTCTGAGACCAATACTGCTCCTCATCATCTGAACTCTCTATATGGTTCAATGCATCTTGTGGGTCTCTTTGTTTTTGTGTCTGTGTAGTGTTTTTGTGCCTGCTTTGTTCAGTTCTTGTTATTTTGGGAAGCGGTAATGCATTACAGGGCATTAACATGTTGCGGTGGAGAATACGACCTCGTCCAGTGCCACGCTCCGGCTTGACCTCATAAACAGGGCTATTTTCCCCCTTTTGAGAGATCACTATGTGAACTTGATCCTCCCAATAGGAGCGTAACTTTCCCGGGCCTCCCCTCTCTGACATGTTCCTGACAAGTACCCTGTCCCCAGGTGAGAGTACAGCACTTTGTCTCTTCTGGTCATAATGTGATTTTCCTCTCGCCAGAGTCTTTTTAATGTTTCTGGATGCAATGTCATATGCTTCTTTCATCTGTTGTTGCCATTTGTGAGCATAATCTTCATGTGATTTGCATTTGTTTGTCTCACTCAGTCCAAAAATGACATCAATAGGGAGACGTGGATGTCTACCAAAGAGTAAATAAAAGGGCGAGTATCCTGTCGAGTCACTAGTTGTGCAATTATAGGCATGCACCACTTTGTTTACATAGTCACTCCAGGTTTCTTTCTTTTCCTCATCCAGGGTCCGCAGCATTGACAGCAAGGTGCGATTAAACCTTTCCACTGGGTTCCCCTGTGGATGATAGGGTGTAGTCTTTGAATTGGCTATTCCTGTGTACTTCTGCAGCTGTTTGAATAAATGGTTTTCAAATTCTCTGCCTTGATCATGATGTAATTTACCAGGAAAACCAAATTTCAAGGAAAAGTCATTAAAAATTTTATCTGCTGCTGTTTTGCCAGATTTGTTGCGTGTAGGGTAGGCTTGAGCAAACTTGGTGAAGTTGTCCTGTAACACTAAAATATACTCATACCCTCCCCTGCTCTTTTCAAGATGGACATAGTCTATTGAAACCATTCCAAAGGGTGCAGTAGCCGGCACGTGACACATGGGGGCCCTACGCTGAACTGTAGGTTTTTTCTGAATATTACATTTGCACACCTGTGTGATGAAAAACTCAATATCTTTGTACATATTCGGCCAATAAAACCTACTCCTTGCCAAATTCATCACACGGTCCACCCCCAAGTGGCCCATTTCGCAGTGAAGGTGTTTGTACACCAGTTCTTTGTAAGAGTCTGGAATCACAATCTGAGTATAAGTCACAGTCTTTCGTATCAGCAACCCATCATCTGAAATAAACAGTTTTTTCCACTCATGTAGTAGCTGTTTTACTTTAGGAGTTTTGGTCGCTGATGTGTTGTCAAAGCTGGCACCTGTACTCTTTAAGTTGAGAACATAAGCAATGGCAGAGTCCTGCTTTTGAGCTTGTAATAGCTCCTGTGTTGTGATTCTCACATCTGGCTGAGTTTCTGTAAGTATTTTACTTACTTCTGGATTGCACGTTATAGCTGATATCCAATCCAGTTGTTTTTCTTCCCGTGTTTCAATGGCATTCAGTACTGCGCTTAACACTTCAGGCGAACACAGCTCAGTACATTCTGACATGTATGAGTCCATACTAGAAGGTGTTCTGGACAAAAAGTCTGCATCCACGTTACTTTTTCCGGGTCGGTATTTCAGTGTTATGTTAAAATCAGCCAGCTCGGAAACCCATCTGTGTCCTGTCGCATTCAGTTTAGCTGTGCCTAAAACATAGGTTAAAGGGTTGTTGTCACTGTATACTGTCACTGAGGGAGCATAGAACAAATAGTCTCTAAAGCGCTCAGTCACAGCCCATTTTAGTGCCAAAAACTCAAGTTTCCCTGAGTGCCACCTGTAGTTCTTCTCAGCCTGTGTTAATGTTCTTGACCCATATCCAATTACTCTTAATTTACTGTCCTGCCTCTGGTACAAAACTGCACCAAGGCCTTCTTCCGATGCATCGATGTGCAGAATGAAAGGTTCCTCAAACTTAGGATAAGCCATCACGGGTGGATTAGTCAAAACATCCACCAAATGGTCTAGTGCTTTTTGGTGGCTGTCAGTCCATATGATTTTTTGGGTGGGTGCAGCATGCCCCGCCTTGGCTGACCGCGCTGGTGTTTGGGTGTGGTCAACTGAGAGTAAATCATATAGGCACTTTGCATGTCTTGAGAAATCTTGTACATAGCTTCGGTAGTATCCTAAAAATCCTAAAAGCTTTCTCAGCTCTTTGATGTTTGTTGGTGGGTTGTCCTTCAAAGCTCGTACTGCTTGTACCTCTTTTTCATCCATTTTGTAACCGTCTGCTGAAATGATTTTGCCCACATAGCGGACCTCATTTTTAAACAAGTCACATTTATCAGGTCTTAGTTTTACTCCCCAAGCCTGCTGACGTTTGAGAACTGATCTCAAATCTTCAATATGCTGCTCAAATGTTTGACTGTACACTAAAACATCATCTAAATATGGAGTGCATATTTTGTCCCTCAAGCCTTCTAAACTTTCCTCCATGCTACGCTGGAAAGCTGCAGGGGCATTGGTGAGTCCAAATGGAATTCTATTCCATTCATACAGCCCCCAGGGTGTTGTGAAGGCGGTATATTTTTTCGAGTCTTCGCTGATTTCACCTTGATAGTACGCTTTGCCTTGGTCAAGCACACTAAACCACGTATTGCCGCCAAGTCCATCAAGGATTTCCTGTATTCGTGGAATAGGGTGCCTGTCTGGAATGGTCTTTTTATTGAGGCCCCTATAATCAACACACAGTCTCAGGCCTCCATCCCGCCTCCTCACACACACTATTGGAGAGGCATATGGTGAGGTTGACTTGCGAATAAAGTCTTTTTTTAACAAGTCCTGAATGTGACTTTTTACTTCATCATAGAGAGCACGTGGGACCGCATTATAGGATTTGGCTACAGGAATCTGATCAGTGAGTTTGATATCCATTTTTAGATTTTTTATGTAACCAACCTCCTCTTTGTGTTTAGCAAATGCGCCTGACTCCTCCCTTAACATTTCCATGACAGCTGCCTGTTGTTCTGTGTTAAGGTGGCCCAAATTGACAGGTGGTTCCCAAGGCTCTTCTGGTAAGCTAGGTGAGTTCTGATTGTCTTTTTCTACAACCGAACCTATCTGAACTTCTTTGAGATTCACAGGATAACTGTGTGTTACCCTCTCTATGTTACCTAGAAGGGTTTTAGGTGGCAACACAATGTCATGTTTGGTAACATTAGTAACATAGATATTGACTTTGCGGGTACTGCCTGATACAGACAGCAACTGGCAGTTAGATTTCAGACCCTCATCTAAAGACAAGTTTTCATCTGGCTCAAAAAGCATTTCACTTTTTACCTTTAGGTCTGTTTTGATGGAACAACTAACGCCGTATATTTGTCCACTCGGTACGACAATAGCTTTGCGTCCTGATCTGACAGGATAAGTGACTATCTCGCTACTGGCGGTGTGGATAAGGTTCAACAGTGCTTCCGCTTTGCTTGATCCTACTCTTAGAGAGTTTCTGAGTAAAAACAAGCTTTCACTGGACTGAGTAGTGTCTTTTTTTATCAATTCCTCAATAGCATTAAACCCTATTATTGGTTTCTGCATCACATCCTGACTTACTAGGATTGGAACCCGAACCTCATTCTGAGCTACAGCTTTTCCTCTCGGATCACAGAGACTAAGGCTAACTTCTACCCAACCCTGGAAAGGGACTTCAGACCCATTTACGGCTCTCAAGTCTAAAAGTTCATCCTTACTTAGTAAATCACTGATGGGGTGAACTTCTAAGTGAGGTAAGTTGTCTGATTTCCAGCATGCACTCATTATTGAAACTTGGGCTCCCGTGTCCCACAGTGCCTGTGTTTTGCAGTTGTTCATTCTACACCATACTAGACACTTTTTGCCCACGAGCTGTGCTACTTTTCTTTTTTTGGTACTCAGATTGAACACGTTTGGGGGTTGGTTCCTAACTTTAGGATTTCCTGAGTCAGTTGGTGATGCATGGGATAAGCTTTGGGCCTTGGGAATGTTATCACATTGGGACATTGGTGCTAAAGCTGTGGCTTGTCCCGCAGTCACAGCCCCACCCAGTTTCCCTGCTTCTGAGCTCCCCTTACTTTACATCCTTTTGCCCAGTGAGAGTCACTGCCACATTTGAAACAATGGTCACAGTCTCTGTTTTCTTGTTGACATGCAGAGCATCGCCTTTTTGGTCTCTGAGCTGACTTTCTGTACACCCTGGCTTGCCTATCACCGTCACCACTTCTATCCCGTTGGACAGTTTGTACTAGTGAAGCTACCTGTCCTGTAAGTTCCCTGATTGCTGAGTTACTTTCCTCAATTTTTGCAAATAAGGAGTTATCTTTGAGGGGTTTAGCTGGTTTTGTATCAGGCTGGCTTGTGCCGGGATCAGTAAGTGCTACATTCTGCTCAATTACATTTAGTCCTGTTCTAAATGACCTGTGGGCTTTTGCCTTTAACGCTCTCTCACTTTCATTGTACTGGGCTGTTTGCATTTTCATTAATAAGAGTTCATCGCTACAGTTTTCATCCTGCAAATATACTCTCATTTCTGCTCTGACATTGTCATTTAGAAGACCTGTTCTAATGGACTGAAAACATTGACTCTGAACAAGTTCTTTGTTGTACTTTAGGCTAGACTGGGCGCGCTCAGATGCAAAAAGAATTTTTTGACGCAAATCCAGCACTCTAATCAGGAACTCAAGTGGTGTTTCATTTGCCCCCTGTGTAGCCTTGGTTAATTGCTGATACAGTACTGTTGCATCCGTTTCTGCATAATGGGCTTTTAGAACTTGTCTCAGGCTGGTCAATGTGAGATCTTCTTTCCCTTCCAAATAGCTCCTTAGTTTTAACCCAGGACTGATGGAACGTATGACAGCCTCCACGATCTCAGCTTCAGAGTAGCCCGTTTTTAAGCCGTTTTCCATCTGGTGCTCTAAGCTACTGAAACTCAGCGTGTCTTTAGCTGTTGACTCACCCACATGTCCACTTATCCTGAAGTCTTTTCTGAATCCACCTGATGAAACATTACAGCAGCTGTTGCCAATGCAGTCTCTCCCCCTGCGCTGTCTTTCGCCGTCCAGCGACGTCCTCATGGCCACCTGCTGCTCCGCTGATGTCCCTTGAGCCGCCTGATGCTCCAGCGATGCCATCGGCCCTGTCCGCCGCTCCGGAGGTGCCCGCGCCGCCGCGAGTTGCCCCTCGTGCACAGCCTCCGCCGTCATCTCCGCTCTCTCTGAAGATGAAGACCGGGCCGCCGCTCCCGCGCCGACAGCCGCTGACCGCGCCTCCACCAGCAAAACCAGCACATCATTTAGCTCCAGAAGCACCGACATGCCTTCATCCTCTCGTTGCAAAAACTCTTCTCGTTCACAGAACTGGCTAATAAGCTTAACGAGAGCTCTGCGAGATTTGCTTTGTACTTCTTCGCTGTCCTTTTCTGTAATATTACATAGTTCACATACTCTGAGCAGTTCTTCCACAGAAAGTCCACATAACTTCTGCTCCAACTCCAACAAAAAATCTTCACGGTTCTCCGACATGCTTGAAAGATAACTAAGACGAGTGGAGAAAACACAGTTTGCGTCGCATTAGCTAGACTGTTGCAATCCGTTAGCATTAGCCCCTTTGCTCTGTCACGCTCCTTTACCGTGTTCCTCTGTGTGAAGTAGTCCCAAAAACGATCTCGGTGGAACCTCCAAAATGTTACACCACTCCAGGACAACTTGGTGTAGACAGCAAAACCGAGTTTATTTGGGTACTCCAGAACCGTGGCTTTCACATACATACAGAACCCAAGAATACTCTCTTCTTTTTTCTTTTTTTCAGAACATTGTTTTTTTCTTTTCTTTTTGCCGTGACTGCCCTCTACTGGTGGAAAACATGTAGCAGCCAAAAACCCAAGCATATAGCTGAATAACACAAATACTAACAGATTTAAGCAATGTTTTAGACATATTTTAGCTTTACACTTTACCAAGTGCTACACATGCTCAACTTTCACCTACACCCTAACAGTATGTGTGTGTATGTGCTAACCCTCGCTCTGCACTTTACTTGACCTCAACGTAGGCAACCAGGCTGAGGCCATCCTGTGTGTAATGATCTTGACTTATATGTAAAATGTATAAAAAAATGTTTCAATCTAATACCACTACTTAAAACTTAATCAAAGCTTAATCAGAGATATAAATGCATAATAAAATGCCCTGCTCAAAACAACTTACAATCTGACTCTGCTTTCAGTTTCACTTCTGCAAAAGCCTGCAAACATGCAGTTTCCTGTCTCATTTTGGCACGAAGTATATTTCCTGTCACCCTGCACTCTGCACAAAAATATTTAAGATTATAGGAGCATTGAAAAGCATTTAGAATTATAGATTCAACTCAACAGTTTAAAGTTTTGGACTAAAGACCAATATTTTGAAACCTATGAATACAGTATCAATACTTCAATAAATGTGTCAATGCAAATGCTTTTATTGATTATGATGCAACAGTAATAACAAGATGCATAATAACAAAATAATAAAAATAGAATTAATAAAAATAAAATAAATGAAAATAACAAAAAAATAATACTTCCTTCCTTACATCATCTAGTCCCAGAGTGATGAGCTTATTCCTTCTGTTACCACAGTGCATTAACTTCCTGTTACTTTAGCCATAAATCTGTGATCCCAGAGCTCAGTGAAGACATGAAGTGAACCTGCTGCATCTACAGGAGGAAGAGGAGGGACCCGAGTTCCTTTTAAAGGAACAAAGAGCAAACTAAAACATCATGAGCTCTGAATAACAACCTAAACATTTCATCTTCATCAGTCACGTAACTCTTCTTCTGCAGAAACAATCCTTATAATGCCGCCTGCTCCAATGAGACATCAGTAGATGATAAAAATGATTAGAAGATGAAAGTAATATTGATTATTATTTCTGAGGTTATACATTAGAGTCTGAAGCTTTAAACTGATCTACTCAAACTTTAAAGCTTCCCACAGCCTCATGAAGGACACATGGAAATCACTGCAGTTTGTCTCAGATCAAAGAGAAATGAATGTGATTGATCAATCAGTATTCTTTGCATGTGTTCTTTTTATTAAACCGGTGTGAACAGAACTTAGCAGTAGATCAGAATTAAGCAGAGAAAACACCTATACATTTTCTGCATCAAAGTGAAAACTTGAACGTTCCAGTGAAAATGTTAGTTTGCACTGTGGTAACTTTACAGCCTTTCATGATGTCACTGAGGTCCAGCTTAAACACTAGCACGTGAAACATTGTCACCCAGCAGAAAAGGTGTGACTCTGTGCTGCACTTCACATTTATAAAAGGTTATGTCAGATATCATGAAGGTTATGACTTGAGTGAAAGTTAATGAAATGTTATGATATTACTGTAATATATTAAGGATATGCCATAACTCAGATTATGTTATTATTTGAATTAATTAATATTTATGAATTATTAATCTGTGGCACATCTAATTACTGCCTCGTGAATCAGATTTTAACAGGATGGGTCCAGTTAACTTTTGTGAGATTATTCTGTTATCATATGTTACCTTATATCTGTAATCAAAGTAGTTGAATTATGATACTGCTGTAGGTCATATTATACCCCTTAATATAGAGTGTGTGATCAGTATGTAGTTTTAGTTTGCATTATACTTTTGACTTTAAAAGAGTGTGAAAATCATTAGACCTATTTGATTGACCTGTATTATTTGACACTGTTGAGTGTGTTACACTGTTTCTTGACATTGCATACTGCTGAATCATGAAGAGAATGTTGTGTGCAGAAGACCTTGTGTCTAAGTTTAGGAGAGATAGACGACATTCCATACCCCCACCTTTACAGAGAGCATGAAGACAGGGAGCCGAGGTCATAACTTAGGCGCCGTAAGAGAGAAAACATGTGAATGTTTAGGCTTTTCACGACTAGGTGGGGGCCACTAGGAGCTATAAAAGGCTGAGTAACCCGTCACCATTTTGAGACATGCTGTGACCCTCTTCAGGCATCTCTCCCCATCATGATGGTTCTTATGCTCATAAGTGTTGAATTGTATGAAAATGAAATATTGTTGATTGAGCATGTATACACCGAGTATTGTCCCTCCTTCAGCCCAAAGATTAAAACAACTGGGAGTTTTTAACAATTTGGTGCCGTGACCCGGATCTTTGGTGTGCTGAGGAGGTGTAGATTTGGCCTTTGGTGAGATCGTGGGGCGAGGCGAACAGGGCCGGCCTAAATAGAAAGGTAAGCACAGACTGATGTATTATAAATACCAAATGTGCATATTGGGCTTTCCAAATTAATCTGTTCGCTGAGTTACACGTATTTTCACAGTAAATTTGTCGGTGTCTGGTTTTTGGCGCAAGATACTAACAACATAAGTTGAGGCTGAATTCCAGTGTGTTAAATGAACTGCTTCTAGCAAGATACTAATAACATACTACGTTGAGTCTAGTTGCAGCTAAACTGCTTCTAGCAAGATACTAATTACATACTACGTTGAGTCTAGTTGCAGCTAAACTGCTTCTAGCAAGATACTAATTACATACTACGTTGAGTCTAGTTGCAGCCCACTTTACCTTCCACATTTAACTTTGTCTAAGACTGGCTTCTGTAGCAATAGATATTAGAATTTTTCGTTGATGCGGCCATAACTCCAGTACATTGAATAGAGGTTTTGAAGTTGGTTTATGGTGTCGGATATAAGCCCTCGTTGATGCGGTCATGAAATTAGTATAAGATTAAGGTTAAGCAGATGCTGGCTTACGGTGTCGGTTAAGCGCCAGCTACGCAGGATGCATAACGCGTCCGTAGGTTTTGGTTTATGATACGGCGTGTTCTGGTGATGCGGTCGTAAGTGCAGTAGTGAGGGGTAGCTGGTTTCAGCACACTGAATAGAGGTTAGACGGTGGTTTGTGGTGTCGGTTAAGCCTCGAGGGTTGCGGCCATAGAATTATAAGTAAAATACTTACTTCACCCCGATTAAAGGTAAAGCAGACCTGGTTTATGGTGTCGGTTTTGAGCATCGGGGACGTATGCATCACTTTTGTGTTATGATGCGATTTTGCCCCGTTGTGGCGGTCATAAGCGCAGTGAAAGGGGTACATGGTGTATGGTGCGGTGGTGCTTCAGAATAGTTCTAACAGTTGAGCTTAAGAGGTTTCTGTGTAAATTTCCGCTGGGTGCTGCTCTGTGTGAGGCGCGCTCTGGGTGTTGCTCTGTGTGTGCAGCGTGAACACAGTGACAGTGACGGTTGATGTGTGATTAGGAGGACATTAGTGCGAAGAGAATGCTTTAAGATCTAAGGTTGACGCCTAGTGTACCTGTGGAAATTAATTTTGTTCATGGTGTGGCGACCCTCCTGTCTGTGGACGCACAGGCCGGTCCAGCGTCGTCTGGGTGCCGAGGTGGCGACTTGGGAACTGAGGACTCCCGCATAGCTACAGAGTAACACTGGAACGGCCGTGTAATCATGGGTTCACATTTATTCTGGAATAGAACAAGAGAATGCTTTGACATCTAAGGTTGAGTTCTATAGTAGTCAAAAAAGAAAACCGAGGTTAGAGTCCTCATTTCTTAAAATAGAGGTTAGAGTCCTCGTTTCAGTGACGTTTCAGTGGTTAAAATTGTTGTGTGCCTGTCCCCTGATAACGTGAAATTAAATAAAGAGGGAATTTGGAGCCACATAGAGATAGACGGGTATAATTGGGTGTATTACTCTGTGGTGTAATAAAAGTAAAAAATAAAAAAAAAAGGAGAGAGAGATAGTAAGAGGTGTGTAGTGGAGAATTATTGAGAAGTAGAGAGAGGAGTGTGTTGGGAGACTGACGTGCAGTTTGCGCTGTCAAGGTGGGCGTGTTGCCGGCATATCTGTTTAACAGTGATGAAAATGATATTAAATAAATCTCTTAGTGTGTTAATACAGGAAGCTACGGACCTGGACCAACTGCCCCCACAAGCACAGCGGCCAAAGCAAAATTATAGTAATGGGAACCACACCCAGCAAGAATCAGCAGCTGTGAAACAGACAGCAGCGAGGAGAGAATTAGAGGAGAAAGTAAGAGAAGTTTTAACACATAAAATTTGGGGCCAACAGACTTGTGGAGGTTGGGAAAGCGTCCGGAGCATCACAACAAAAGGTGAAACAAAAATACACACAAGCAGAGAAATATGAGAGAAAGGCTCCTTTTAAGGTAACGCCTAGTTTGAGAAAGAGTTAAAATTAACCTGCCTGCCTACAAATGCACACACATGCAATGAAGAAACAGCTTACACTCATGGACATGTGAAGATTTTCCAGCAAGGATAAAGCAGCAAAAATTAACATACATCTGTTGTTAAATGATCAAATTTATCCATTACTGACAAATAGACCCTCTGGGTTGCAGGACAACAATTTAACTTCAAAGAAAAAGAAAATAAAGAGACTGGTATGACCAACCAGTGATTAAACAACAAATTTAGTGGTTAAGAGTCAAATTGTGAGATGTTTTTTTGCTGATTGAACAACAAAAGTGATTACTGACAGAAAGAAAATTCTCTTTTGTGAATTTAAAAATTTGAACATGTGCATGTTGTCCTGTCAACTTGGTGGGTTATGAGTTGATTATATCGTAAGAAAGAGAAAAAAAAAGGGGGGGAGAGAAGGCTGACACAGGGCCTGGCCCGGTGTTTCTCCCCTCTCTTTGTAACATTTTCCTGTTCATACACTTCTGTTTGTTTTTGTTTTGTTTTTTGTTTTTGTTTTTTTTCTCTTTATGTTTAATTACAGGCTGCTTTGCCGGCCCTAGAAGCCGAGGCTGACCTGGACTCCTGCTCTCCCCTCTACATGACCCTGACCAAATGCTGCAGCAGCTGGACCCACAACAACAACCTAAAAATGTCAACAGTGCTGCAGGATCTCATGCAGCAGAGAAGGAGAGCACTAAACCTAAGGCCCGTTTCACTACACGGGGGAAAATTATCCGACAGCTTCAGCTGACAGAGCTGTGACGAGACGCCCGCCAAGCCCAGATGAAAAGTAAGGCCGAACAAAAGAATGCTGACCTTAACAATTCTGCATTAACACTGTGCAGGACAGTGATGGACCAACACGGCAGCGAAAAGGGCGTGACCGAGACCGAAGGAGCAACTGAGGTCAGAAGGAACCTCAGAATGGACAAAAACACAGAAGAAGATGCAGGTTTCACCTGCAGTGAGCATGGACTGGAGAAAGGACTGCCCCAATTGGGGTCAGAACCAGGATGGACAGAACTTTGAGCAGCAGCAGCAGCAATGGTCGCAAACAGACTGAAAAGGAGGAGGGCAGGACCCCAGGGCACGCTTCAGGCCGTGGTTTACCCAAGACATCAGAACAGGAAAGTGATGAACACACACACAAACACACACGTCTACATACACTGACTCAGAATGAAGAGAAACACACATATGAACAGATGTGCACTGGTTGATTGAGTGAAAAATGACACACGCACACAAATCGAAATGCTGATTCAATTCACTGAGAAGTGATCCACACACATACACACACACATACACACGCTTGTGCAATGAAGAGTGACACACACACACACACATGCTGATGCAATGAAGAATGCTTTGCTAACGAATGCTTATGCTGATATGCAAAATGCTGCACACAAATATCCCAATATATATTTTTATAAGAAGCCATTGATTACTTAGAATGTGTTTTATGTCACCCAAAGAGCATCTATGTAGATTTAAGGAATAAGGTCTAAAACGGTTTGGTTATGAAAACAATGTCTGTGCCTGATGTCTGTTTATGGCTCAAGGCCTTGACTGAATTCTTTGCTGTGCTTCACACAGCCTGATGAAGAACAGTGGCACAGAGTGAAAATGATGAATTAATAGTGTAAGTTTTAGGTCGCAGTACGGCATTTTCTGTGATTGAGATTTAATTCAAGGAGGAACAAAAGGTGCTATGGTACCTGAGGTTCTCATTCCTACACAATATTGTCCCGGCAGGAAGTAAAACTTTCCTGTGAATTTCTGGTTGATTTTTGGGTTTTGCTTAGCGCTAGCTTGATTTTATCAGTGAGCTTTGGCTTGTGTTCTTTCTCTAAGCGAGAGAGGGATAGTTTTATGCTTGGACATGTCTGCAATGGGCCCTAGTATGTGTTATGTTTATTAGTATTTTGTTGGTTATGTCTGTCTTCGTTTTTGTTACAGTGCACTTAGATAAGAACATCTGAGAGGTGTGATCCACCGGTGGTGATATTTTGACATTTTGTGAGTTCATGATTTAACAATTGGCTCTTTAATCCAGGCCTGAAAGATTGAAATTTAAAGCGCTATAAAATATTATTACTGTAAACAGTTGCAAAGTGTGTTTCTCCATGATTATAATGGGCTTTGGAGAAATTCACTCATATGGGACACTGATCACGTGAGAAGTCCTGAGTCTAAAAGGATTGCAGCGAGTCAATCCAGTCCCAAAAAAAAAAACCAAGGAATTGTTTTCCTTTTAAAATGATGACGTCATCTTGCTGGTGATGGATGCTCGAATAGGTTGTGCGTGAGACTCCATTATCAGCAACATCTGGTATGAATGTGTGAATGAATTTATGTGACTGGACTGTGATGGACTGACTTGATACTGAGACAAAGACTGCACCAACTTTAGGATTAGCAAATGCTGACAAAAAAAATTCACCCAGCCGGCAAGAGAAGGGTGGATGCTTCGCTTTGTTTTGTTTTGTTTTTGTAGGAGCAGGAGGATAAGAGAGATTGGAGGAGGAGACGGTAGCTTCACATGAGAGTGTGGAACTGCAGGTTTAACCCTTTGGTTGCTAATTTTGAGTCACTGATGTTTGCATTAAGACAACTGTGCCTTGTTACCTGTGTTTTGATTAAGGTATCATGTTATATTATTGGGAATGCCAAATGCTACAGTGGAGTAAACTTTTGATATCACTCATCACTGGAATATGTTACTACTAACCATAGCAGGCTACTGTAAAATGTTAATTAAGGTTGTTTAATTTAAGACTAAAAGAAAATTAAATTAATGAGAGGTAAAACTTGAGGGGGTAGGGACAAATAAGTAAATACTTCTGCCTACTCCTTTTCAAACAAATAATGAAATGATATTTTATAATGATTGTGAAGACACATGTTTGAAGTGTTTGAAATAAAAATGAACTGAACTGAACTGAAGGTTTATAAAGGAAAAGTACCAAAACTTTAACAATATTTAGGAATGTCTTGCCACATTCAAAATTAAATTCAAATTAAAAGATACCATTAAACTCAGAGAATCAATATGAAATAAAACATGCAAATTTTGTGTAAAGTACATGACTGATAACTGTTCTGTCCTGAGCTTTTGTTTCCTATAGCTCCCACTTGACCACACCAACAGTTTTTTTTTTACCACGAAAGGAGGTTAATTAAAAGTTTGACAACAAGCATAAAATTTTCCAAAACTTGGAGACAGAAAGGAGTTCTGAATAATCATAATTTGGCAAACCACTAGGATGGAGTTGGACATCCTCAGGGTGAAAGAGGGTTGGTGTGACCAAGGTGTGGTTTGGCTTGTTGTATGTATATTTCAAAATGTTACAGCTCTGGATGGACCAGTTACCAGTGCATGGAAGGATGACAGACTTTATTACATGAGGAGAAGGGAACTTTGTGGGTTTGAAGATCCTCAGGGTGAGTGGTTGACTAAAGCATGCATATAATAATCATTTTGTGATTGAATGTTAATTGATTGATAATTGGCCACATTTACAGTTGTATTGACTTACTGTGTTCTGCGGATGCGGGCCCTGGGCAGAGCCAGGAGTTTAACAGATCTAACGTGAGAATTAAATTGATTTTATTCCCCAAGACAGGATGACAAGGCTGGAGCAGCAGTACGCGAGAGAAGAATTTCTGATACTTTCTGAGATATGATGTCACTAACCTTTTTTAATTTTCTAGCTCCGGTGAATTGACACATGGGAGTGTGTCAAAAAGGGGGGAGTGGAGGTTGAGTCTGGACATCAAACAATGGTTTTATGAACATTTTATGACTTTATTTGTGTGTTTAATAATTTAGGTATGGTAAAACTTAAGCTTATAAAGTTAGAATAAAAAGGGTTAATTTGTTTCTGCGTCATCGGAAGAACAATGGATAACAACATTAGATTATCAAGGCTAGGGAGAGAGGTGTTTTGGTTTTCTGTCTCTTACAGAGAGAGGAACAGACACCAGACGAGGTCACGGAGATATGAGGACCCTTCACAGCAGAGACAGATGTAGGGACTGCCGAGACAGCAACTGGGGTCAAGTGTCATGGCGTTTGGGCTCCTCGAGAAGATGGAGCCCATAAACACAGCAATAACCATGAAGGGGTTGGCGAAAATCTAGGAACGCCAGACCAACGAGGTCCGAGAGGCTCTTGGTAAAAAGGGGGACACGCCTGTGACCCCAAAACACACAGATCTTTGTTTGAAATCGGGGCAGAATAATCCCCTGATCTGTGCAACGACTAAAGGGTGGTCTAACCCCAGAGGTCGAAGAAAGAAGCTGAGAATCACCCAACTGGAAGATACTGGTAGCTGCAGCAATAAAATAAAGGTTAAAAGCTCCTTAGACAGAGGTTCTAGTCTGAGTACATTTGAAGGGTATAAGGTGGCACCAAAATGGGGGTGGAAAACTGGAGCACCAAAATAAAGCTGTGGGAGAATTGGGGAGTAATGGGAGTGTCATGTGTACTTGTTGTTGTTGTAATCATAATTTCTCTTGCATTTGAACTGCAAACACAGAGGTCATTTCACATATGGTCGACCCGTTAAAGGGGGACAGAGGGCCTCAGGACCAAGAAGAACCGGCCCTTGTAACGCTGGAGTGTATGTTGTAAGTGATCTCTTTTTTAAGAGATCAAGAGAGGGAATTGTGAGATTATTCTGTTATCATATGTTACCTTATATCTGTAATCAAAGTAGTTGAATTATGATACTGCTGTAGATCATATTATACCCCTTAATATAGAGTGTGTGATCAGTATGTAGTTTTAGTTTGCATTATACTTCTGACTTAAAAGAGTGTGAAAATCATTATATCTATTGGATTGACCTGTATTATTTGACACTGTTGAATGTGTTACACTGTTTCTTGACATATTATACTGCTGAATCATGAAGAGAATGTTGTGTGCAGAAGACCTTGTGTCTAAGTTTAGGAGAGACAGACTACATTCCATACCCCCACCTTTACAGAGAGCATGAAGACAGGGAGCCGAGGTCATAACTTAGGCGCCGTAAGAGAGAAAACATGTGAATGTTTAGGCTTTTCACGACTAGGTGGGGGCCACTAGAGGCTATAAAAGGCTGAGTAACCCGTCACCATTTTGAGACATGCTGTGACCCTCTTCAGGCATCTCTCCCCATCATGATGGTTCTTATGCTCATAAGTGTTGAATTGTATGAAAATAAAATATTGTTGATTGAGCATGTATACACCGAGTATTGTCCCTCCTTCAGCCCAAAGATTAAAACAACTGGGAGTTTTTAACACTTTCTCACCACTATAAAGTCTGAAGCTTATATATTAATAATATAATAATTGTAGTAATCAATTTTATATACAGATTTAATGATGAGGCTTTACCAGTGAAAGTATGAGGGAAAGTTAGAAACAGACCAGACTAACAGACTGTGGACTTTGTAGTCACAGATTGGACTCTTCCGGTATAGCTAACCATGCTAAAGTAGCCTCGTGTCTGCGTTGTTTCCGGTCTGAGCCGAGCTCATTCAGCTCTCTGAGCTCCGTTTCTCCACACTAAGCACAGCACAGATGTGCCTGATCAATAGTGTCTCACTGCAGAAGCTTCAGGCTGAATCCTGCTGAGCTAACAGAGTCAGATTCACCTGTGCAGCTTGGACAGGTAAACACATCAGGAAATGAGGCTAGTTGGCAAAGTACGACATTCAGTACTTAAGTAGAACTACAAATACTACTATGTTTATTTTTCACATGAATCTTTTACAATAAAGGTCAAGATCTTGTTGAGACTTTTCAAAATAAACTGAATCTTGTTAAAGAGTATGCAGAGTGTTTCCAGATAAAAAGCAAAAATGATATATGAGATTTTGTTCATAGATTCCACTTCTTTACTCACGTAAAGTAAAACAGTAGAGGCACTGAAATGTACTGGGAGTAAGAAGGTATAATTAGCTCTTTGGAGCTAATTTCTATATATATATTTCTATATATTTCTATATATTTATATGTATATATATATATATATATATATATATATATATATATATATATATATATGGCACGATACCACTTTTTTATGTCCGATACCGATACCGATATCATAAATTTGGATATCTGCCGATACCGATATGAATCCGATATAGTGTGTTTTTTAATCAATAAAACTGTTTTTTTAATATCTTGCTGCATTTTGTATAAGTTCATACTCAAGTTTAAATAAACAATAACACTAAAGCTATTCTGTTATACCTGTATGTAAAAAATACACTGCACCCAAAATATTTTATAGTTCAGCAACACTGATCAATCTAATAAACTTAAACCTACTCCATCCTCCCTATTCTGGTATTTTAAAGAGTACTTAGCAGAAATATTAAGCAACCTAACTAATAGGGTTGCAAACTCCCAGCAAAAAAAAATAGGGAACCACCCCCCACCCTCCACGTCATGATGCTTAATCGATGTAATCAACTTTAATTTGATGCAGGGTGAAAAAAAATGCACAGAATTAAATTATTTTTCAAGAATAATTAAATAGATTCAACATCTTTCTTCTACAGAATTGCAGACTGCACAGATGGTATCTTCCCAAAGGAAAAAGTACTATAGCTTACTAGGGTATATTAGACTTAACAGTTACTATATACAGTAATGGACTTCTATACATTTTACATCAGATTAAAACTTTGGGTGTAAGATTCAGATAATTATTTATTAAAAGCTAGACATTTTAAATGAGAATAAGAAAGAAAAGTATGTCTTTGTGCCCCCTTTTCCCTGTTAATGCCCTATCGGCCCCCCTGGCTAAACTTTGCTAGATCCGCCCCTGCACAGTTACCAGCAGTCAGCTACGTAGAAAAGGATCCTGGTGTAGAAAGTAATATTAAATAAATTCTAACAACAGCTTATCAAGGTTAAAGGTGCTGCTGTTGTTCCGCCGCTGGTTTCCTCTTTCTGGTGCAAAGTGGGCCAAAAACAAAGAAGAGAGACGGACTCGCGACAGAAAAGCCGATCAGCTGATCGTTAAGCAGTTTCACGATTGAAGTAGCAGCAGGAAGGGGAGGGAGAGAGAGAGAGAGAGGCAGTCGCTCCATATATCGGTTGTTAAGCTTAACATGGGAATGCTTTACAAACATTCAGAGATGAACTTACACACTTGCTTTACTTCTCTCTGGGATAACTTCCTCGGAGATGAAATGCTGGTTTGGTAGCGAGGCTACAAATACACACAGCCGCTCTATCACGTGAGCACACTGCTCCGACGTGCTACGGTTATGAGCAGAGTTACTCCGTGTTGCAAGTTTTGTGAGGTGTTTTTTTTATATATTTAATGTATCGGATTACATTTTTAATTTCTCACCGATATCCGATCCAGTAATTTAGGTCAGTATCGGACCGATACCGATACGTAATATCGGATCGGTCCATCTCTAATATATATATATATATATATAGATATATATATATATATATATATATATTTGATGTATGTGTAAGTATGTATGTGTGTATATTTCTGTCTGTTGCTACATTGTACTGTGACCATGAATCCACAGCAACTGTGCACCAGTCAAACACTGTTCTTTACTTTAAATCCAACACCGGAAAAGAGCTGTTTAGATGATAAAGGACTGCAGCTTACAAAACCTGCAGTTGTTCAGGTGTTGTGAAAAAAATAAAAACTTAAACCACTTTAACGTTGCACCACAACTTCTTGTGCTACGAATCCTGCTAATTAATAAATGATCGAGATTTCCTTTCATGTGTTTCTGTTCAGGCTCAAATTGCTTTGATGTTTGAAGGCTCGCAGTGATGAAACTCAGATGAGCTCAACCCAAAGTATCAAGTCTGTTATGAAGGTGTAAGGAGAAAAAGTTCAGTTATGTGTTTAAAATTGTAGGGAGTAAAACTAAAAGTAGTTAGAAAAAAAACTACTCTGGTAAAGTACAGATGAAAATTGTACTTAAGTGTTTACTGTCCAACTCTGATGATGAGGAGAAGTTTTTAGTACTCATATTATGTAAATTAATTAGCTGTTAAATTGTCATCAGTTACTATGAATCTGTGTAATCAATATACACTAATAATGTAAGATTACACAATATTAACCTGAATGCATTTCGCCTCATGAGGGTTACAGCTGTGTATGATGTGATCAACGGGCACAAACTAAGATTTACCACTCAAATTTAGTGTGTGCAGGCAAACATGATGGCAGACTGCCACAGATCACTTCTGAGGAATGAGGAGGCGTTCAGCTTCCTCATAGTTTCACACCTGCATGAAGCAGCCTGACAGCTTAACCGTCAAGTTACTGTCAGCTGATCACTTCCCCTCCTGTGATTGGCTGAGCTTCAGGCCTTCTCTCAGTCAAACTGGAAACAGGGATTGAGACAGTGTGAGGGTTTGTGGAGTGCCACAGTGCTGTAATGAATACTGTAGTGGAAGAAGTTCTTTCACACTCTTCATCCTGGAGCTGCTTTATGTCCATGATCTGCATGGAAACACATCTATGGAGAGCAAATCCAGCTGCTGAAGGTCACATCTGCATCATTGTAGCTACAGTGGATGTTTCAGTGTCAGGACTGAAGGTGGAGCTTTGTGCGTGTCAGGGTGAGGCCGCAGAAGCCGCCTCCAACCGGAGCGCTCGGGCGTGAAACTAGGAGGAAAGCCGACGTCCTCCTCTTTCCTCAGAAGTGATCTGTGGCCGGCCGGACTTCATTCCACAGATGTGCTTTAACAAAGTGTGAAGCTGAACTCTGAGCTGTGACAGTGTGAGCAGTGTGAGAGTGTCAGTAGATGATCAGCAGAGGAAAGTGAGAGCTGCTGTGAGCTGATGTCCTGAAGGGCTTTTAAAGAGTCTCTGAGTTTGACAGGAACATGAAGATGTTTGTGGTGTTTGTGATCCTCCTGCACGGTAAGTACACCTTCCTCTCTCTGCTCTCATCATCATCTCTCTCTCTTTAATGTGTTGAAGTGCAGCAGGAGGAGATTTCCATCAAACACTGGATTCTGATTCAGATCAAACTAACAATCCAAAGCAGCAACTTTCAAATCACTGGATTCTTCTTGGTGGCTTTCAGATGAGCTCATGTTACAATCAGCTGCTGTGTGTGTGTTGTTGTGTAGCTGAAGCTCTGACTCACATTTCATATGTGACCAAAGGAAACTTGGTGCTGTGTGACACACTTTAGATTCTCTGCTGCTGCTTTGAACTCTTCAAACTAAAGAGCCAAACTGATGATTGACTGTGCAGCTCTGACATGGCACCAAATGTCCCTGTTATCAGCTGCTGGATGGACGTTATCAGAGCTTTTTAGTCCCACACGGATCACCAGGAGCTCCTCCTCTGTCTGCAAACAGGCTCAGCAGCTCTGATCATTCATTGGAGTCAGCACAGAATGTGGTGAATGGTAAATGGTAAAAACGTCATACTAAAAACATAGGTTGTAAGCTTCAGATAATTAGTTTTTAAAAGCTAGACATTTTAAATGAGAATAAGAAAGAAAAGTATTTCCTTGTTCCCCCCTTTCCCTGTTAATGCCCTACCTGGCCCCCTGGCAACACTTTGCTAGACCCGCCCCTGCACAGTTACCAGCTGTCAGCTACGTAAAAAATGGATCCTGGTGTTATTTGTCTCTCAGAAACAGTTCATAACTTCCCTTCAACTCAATCATGGCACCTAAAAGGTAAACCTGTTTCTCCATTACCTGTTCAGCTCTGATGATTCAGTAAGGACATCTCCTGGTTTCATCTTCATGTTTCACTCTCACCACATAACCAAACCAATATCATGACCAGCAGCTTTTACAGCTGTGGCTCCAGCAAACATCAGCTGATACTAGAAATTAATATTAAATAAATTCTAACAACAGCTGATCAAGCTTAAACGTGCTGCTGTTGTTTAGCGCGACATTGGCTGGTTTCCTCTTTCTGGCTCACAGTGGGTGATAAATAAACAAGAGAGAAAAGCCCATCAGCTGATCATTGATCAGTTTCATGATTGAGAGGGGGAGAGAATGAGAGAAGAAGAGGCAGCTGTTCAGCAAAGACACAGAATAAATCCAGCTTTGTGTCTTTTCCATTCTAGCTATAGTCCGGGACAAACTGTTCCTTTTCAGCTCAATACCAAACGCATAATTTTTTTTTCTGAATACAAGACGATTCCATTTTTTACGGGACGTTTGGCAACTCTACTAACTAACCTTTTGAATACAATAAAGTTAACTATCAGTAACATCACAGCACCCACCCAGCTGTATAGAAACTCTGTCATGCTAGCTAGCACGCAGTACAAAAAAGTCAGCATAAACTCCACCTAAACTTGGTTTATATCTCACCCAGATAGAGTGCAGGTCATAACTTCTTACCTGAAGTTCAGCTCACCTGATACTCGGACCGGCCCTGCCCCGTGTCTCTCCTCCACCTGCCTCCCCTTCTCTCATCCACCTACTGTTCTCTGTGGAAGCTCCACCACAGCCACCAACAAACAACTGAGTTATTTTTACACATTCCACCACCTTACTTTTTTTTTCTGTTGCAAAAAAAAAAAAGAAAGAAAAAAAACAGAAAAAATTGGACCATAAAAATGAGAAATCAGTGATGGTCCTGCTGATTTTACTTGGAGACCAAACATTTTCATCTGCAGGTGAAACTCTGCAGTGACCTGAGTGTGTGCTGTTCTCTGGCATCTCTCTGAATGATGTACTTCATGTTCTTGTCTGTGGTCACGAGGATCTTATCTTCCATCCCTGCTTCTGTTTCCTGCTCACAAACCTGCATCCATCTCAGTGTCTAAACTCGAAGTCAGCAGCAGCTTCTTAGCTGTCTCTGCCCTCATAGCCCTGATCTCAGGGACTCTTAGATCATTTCAATATGTACATGGAAATCTGTTCTTGATGACATCGCCCCTTTGAAGGTGAAACATCAGAAATATAATGTCCTCCATGGCTCAGTGATCACAGCAGAGATATAAAAACACAAAGCAGAAGAACTGAAAAAGGAACTGGGAGAAATATGAACAACCCCAGGGTTTTATTCCAGGTGTTAAGACCTCCTGGATCCTGTCTGAGCTCATCTTTATCTCAAACTTTGAAAGTCTGCTGCTTCTCAGTTAATCCTTCACATGGACAGCAGAAATATTTCTAGAAATCTCTCTCAGGTTTGTTCTCAACAGCACAGAAACAGCTCTGATCTCTGCTGATTCTTCTGGATCTCAGTTCTTGACCTGACGTGGTCTGTAATGATATCCTTCTGTCTTTCCTGGTTTCTCTCCTCGTTATCAGTCAGAACTCTGGACTTCCTGGCTTTTCCTTTTTTATCTGTAAGTTGTTAAAATGTTGAATGTTTCAGTCGTTCTGTCTCCTGGTTTCTGTAAATGTGTCTAAACTTCACCTCAAAGTGACTCATGGAGTCTCTGTCTGTGTGTCCTCAGTTTCCCAGCATACTTCAGCTGTGGAGTCATATGAGGGGGACTCGTTCATCCTGCTGCCCTGTCAGTTCCCCACAGAGAGATTGTTTGGCCCCTCAGTGGTGTGGAGTCGCTCTGACCTCAGTCCTCCAACCGTCCACCAGCGTCAGCGTCAAGGAGATGAACTGAAAGATCAAAACCATAATTACACTGGCCGAACATCCATGAAGACTGACGCTCTGCAGACTGGAGACCTCAGCCTGACCCTGACCAACCTCCAACTGTCTGACAGCGCCACCTACACCTGCTCTGTCAGAGAATTTGGACGTGAACTGAGTCTGAGTGATGTACAGCTGCAGGTCAAAGGTCAGCAACAAACACCTGTAGATACGGAGCCCCGCAGGGGACATGGGAGAAAAAAAAAAATTAAGACGGACTTTTGCGAGATCTCGCAAAAGAAACTCGGGATCTCGCAAAAGTTTTGCGAGATCTCGCAAAAGTAACTCGGGATCTCGCAAACGTTTTGCGAGATCTCGCAAAAGTTTTAGCCGCATTCGGAGGCCGCTAGGTCGAGGCCGACCGGGAGGTCGAGGCACGACGTGCCGGGAGAGCGGTGTTTCTCCCGGCTGTAGTAGGTCTCGACCTCCCGTTAGCTTCGAGATGGTGGGTGTCAGATCTCCGAAAAACGTCGGAGCACTTTTGCAAATATGTGATGTCTTGTAAACCGCGCAGATATTTGACATTTACACAGTTACATTCACGCCTCAAAATATCTTAAAAGTTTATTTTGTGACCCAGAAAGAGTAATATTACGACTAAGTAGCTGCCGCCATTGTTGGAATTCAACTTTTGCGGGATCTCGCAAAAGTTTTGCGAGATCCCGAGTTACTATTGCGAGATCTCGCAAAAGTTTTGCGAGATCCCGAGTTTGTTTTGCGGGATCTCGCAATAGTTTTGCGAGATCCCGAGTTTGTTTTGCGAGATCCCGCAATAGTTTTGCGAGATCCCGAGTTACTTTTGCGAGATCTCGCAAAAGTCCGTCTTAATTTTTTTTTCTCCCATGTCCCCTGCGGGGCTCCGTAGTAGATACATCAGACATCACTCAGATAAAAAAAAAATATTAGTTTAACACTTTCAGAATAACCATGTTGGATCTTTGATTGAAGTAAAGGACTATTCATTAAATTAATTACAGTCATTCAGTCTGAGGTCAAAGTTCATGTTGTTCTTTTTGTTCCTCCACAGAACGGTTTCCATCCTGGGCCAAAGCTCTCTTGGTTTTTCTGGTTCTCCTGGTTCTTCTTGTGGTTTCTGGAGGTCTTTTATTTTATTTCCGGCACTATTTCATGTCAGGTGAGTGTCTCCTACTACACTACCCATAATCCTGATGGTTAGCAGGTGTCCTCTGGTGGCTCCTTGACTGTGGCTGTGTCTGAATCCAGCAACCGCATGCTTTATAGTACGCGCAGTTCGCGTGCTACATACGGTGCATACTATAAGTACAAGAAGTGCGAAAGTGAGAGGCTTCTGAACTGGGACAGTCTGGCCTTCATGGCTGCTCAGGTTACCTAGCAACCATGATACTAACCACTGGAAACGTTTCATACAGCATTGTGTGACAGAAATGAAGGAGAAAAAAAATTATTTTTTGTTATTTCATTTTTTATGACATCACTTTGATTAGTTGAGTATCTGAGGCTGAGACCACTGGACAGTAAAACATGATTGTTGGGCTTCATTTCTATACTGAACCGTCATTTAAGATTACTTAGTAAATAACAATTAGCTAATGTTGTTCATGAGACTAAAGTCTTCTCACTTTGGTGATGTAAATATAATATGGCCAATATTATAGTTAGTATTATATTTAAACACATAACATCCTTATAGAATATGATGTAACACTATAGATCAACTTACCTCAGAATATATAAAGTATATAAACAATTACAGCAATATGATGCAACAAACACAGCAGTGCTACTAATCCAAAATACAGTGGAACCCCGACTTATGAAATTAATCCGTTCCCAAGGGTCTTTCGTAAGTTGAAAATTTTCGTAAGTCGAAGCACTCATTGCGTGTTTTGAGTGAGGCGATGCTGAACGATAGGCTATAGGCTAATTGCTAACTAGAACAACAGTACGTCGTTCAAGTGGAACAGCGAAGCGCAAGTACAGAAGCCAAGGGGTTGTCACATGATTCGGAAGGCATTGTGGCCATTGTAGGCTCAGCCAATCAAAGACAGCAGATTTCATTACCCCAGCATTTTTCCGTAACACAGGCAGAAATATTGCCGTTCAGTGCCTTCATAACTTTAATTTTTCTTGAAACAGGGTCAACATGGCCAATGATCAGTGTTCTTTGATCAGTGGGTTTTGGTCAGTGACTGTTGATCAGTGGTCATGGGAATTTGCATAATTAAGATTAAGGAACTGACCTCACAGCCCATTGTTCCTTCAGTGGGCTGGTTTCAGTCATTATGCAAATGTACTGTTTATAAGATTTGGGAAACCTGCAGTCAGCTGAGACTGAAGAAGTCACTTGGATGAGTGACAAAAGTTTTTCCCACAAAACACTACGTGCAGATGAACAGATTAAATTTTTGGAGATTTACTTTCCTGGATGATTGAGAATGCATCAAGACGATTAGGGAAGTTGTTTATGGGGTCACATCTTGATGCACAATAGTGGACAGAATCCAACCTGTTTGGGGAAAGGATTCATAAAAGCAGATCAGTGCAATCCAGTAAACAAAGTCTCTCCTCATTTGGAGAGAAAAAAAATATTAATGCCCAAAATAGAAGCTTAGTTAAGGTTTCAGCTTGGACACAATCCCTACAGTGGGAACTTTAACCTCCTAAGACCTGATCTCTTTCATGGCATGCGTTTTTAATTTCTCTTTCTTATTTGGGCTGATTGGGACCTGATGAATGATGAATTCGTATTTTGGTTTAGAGAACCCAAAATGTGTCCCCACATGTGGACACCAGGTCCTAAATGACAAATACTGATCTAAAATAAAACCTAGATACTTATAAGATGTAAACATTCATTATTTATTATCTTCAGTCCCTTGAATGGTTTTGACATTAGGAAACGTAGATAACAACTCTTTTCCATGTGAGAATAACATGGATTTAGATTTCTCTGTGTTTAACACCAACATAAACACCGTTAAATGGGACTGAACAACATCAAAAACACCAGATATTCCCAGGTTTGTAAGACTGCAGGAGACGAACAAACTGTCATCTGCATCTGCATGAAGAAGGAATACAGCGTTTGATAAATTATCACAGAGTTAATTTGTTTATAGAGAAAAGAACAGGGGTCCTAATATTAAACAAGGTGGACACACTGAGTTCTAGCTGATGAGTTAAAAACAAACTCACAGCATTTACAGAGAGACCAATGTTGTTTAGTCTGTTTACTAAAATGACAACTGTGTAAAAAACCTTCGACAAGTCAAAACAAAGACCAGCTCAGTATTTTTTCACTCCATTGAATCAATGATGTCGCCACTTTGACAGCAGCAGTTATTGGGCTGTTTTCTAAATCTTGACTTATGCTGAGAAAGAGTTCAATTTTTGTCCAGAAATTATTTTAGTTGGTCACTAAGAAGTGTTTTGTAAACTTTTACTAAACTCACAATTTAGATTTAGGCCTGTGGTTATTAACATCTGAAAGGATCAACTCTTTTCAGCAAAGGGAGAACATGGACAGATTTCGATATTTCAGCGACCTCGCTGTTCAAAGCTGAAATAAAAATATAAGTTAGCAGTTCTGCTATAAAATCTTATTAAGAAAATAAGGATGGAGTTGATCTGGTCCTGCAGATTTAAGGTTCTGTGGACCTCGAGGACTCTCAGAGGAGAAACGTTGAAGGACTGAAGCACAGACTGAGTTTGAGTGGTTACAGAGAGCCTCCTGTTCATTAAGCTGTTTGAGATCTGATGTAAACATTCAAATGAAGACCCTGAAGAAACAAACTTTTAATTACAACAGTTTACTGAAAAATGTGACATTTTAAAGTACGCAAGTCTTATTCTAACAATATCTGCCATCTTGGTGTTTTTAGCCCTGTAATAAGATTTTATTATTTTCCACAATTTTTTACGATCTTTAGGATGTTGAATGTTTTTGTTTAGATCAGAACTCTGATTTGGCCTGTTTTTATTTGTAGAAGGTTATGTCCAGGATTCATGTGAAGCAGGAAATCATCCAGGTCTTTATGTCTTTAAAACACGCCTGTAACCGATTTAACTGGTGTTAATGGTAAAAATCAAATATGTACTATCTGCATTGCAATGATATAAATCTATGAATATTTTTTCTGTGTTAAGGAAACTCCTCATTCACATGAACAAACTGGAATCTATCAGATTAAGATCTGAATCTATGAGATAGATGTGATTAAAACCAGGGCAGCATATTTACTTTATTGTCAACGTTTTCTGGTGTATCCACAGAGGTGGAGCACAGAAATAAGTTTACTGTAAAGAGGCCAGCAGAGTATCTTTTACTACAGCTCATGTTGTGCTTTGTTGTCCTCTCAGTCCCCTTGGTGGAGGTGGATTCAGGGGTGGAGTCTGTCCAGCTGATCTGCAAAACCACAGTTTGTCTGCCTAAAGATGCTAAAGTGGAGTGGAAGGACAAAGACGACAGGAAGGTCCACGTGTATGAGAACGGCTCTGACCAGCCTGAAGAACAGGACGATAAATACAAGAACCGAACGAAGATGAAGAGAAACTTACTGGAACCTGGAGACCTCAGTCTGACCCTGAAACACCCCACAGATGGAGACAACTCCACCTACACCTGCACCGTCTACAGAGGGGTGAGAAACATCCTGATGGAGAAACAAGTGGAGCTGAAAGTCAGAGGTCAGTGCTGTAGATACAGGTCAAAGGTCAGAGGACATGTAGGAGTTTATTCTCTAAAAGCTTTTACTTTGAATCTATTTTCAGTTCATTCAAATAAAATAAATTCTTTGATGTTTTGATCTAAAAGCCAAAAATGTCAGGCGGAGCAACTGTGCTTCAAGTCAAATCTGGTCCTCAGAGACTGAATAAAGTCCTGTCCCACTAACAGCAGCTCCAACAGTCTGTTCACTGCTTTCTTCCTGTCAGTCTTCATCTTTCTGCTGCGTCTCCTCTTCACACTGACCACTTTCTATCTAACAGTGAGCTCCCAGTGAAGCAGCAGCATTCAGCCTGTTAGAGTCAACACAAATGTCTCCATCCAAGCTCATGTTGTGCTTTGTTGTCCTCTCAGTCCCCCAGGTGGAGGTGGATTCAGAGGTGGAGTCTGTCCAGCTGCCCTTCAACACCACACTTCACCTGCCTGAAGATGCTAAAGTGGAGTGGATGGACAATTACAGGAAGGTCCACGTGTATGAGAACGGCTCTGACCAGCCTGAAGAACAGCACCAGGCTTGCAGAGACCGAACGAAGATGAATGAAGACCTGCTGAAAACTGGAGACCTCAGTCTGACCCTGAAATACCCCACAGATGGAGACAACTCCACCTACACCTGCACCGTCTACAGCAGGGAGGGAAACATCCTGCTGAAGAGAAAGGTGGAGCTGAAAGTCAGAGGTCAGTGCTGTAGATACAGGTCAAAGGTCAGAGGACATGTAGGAGTTTATTCTCTAAAAGCTTTTAGTTTGAATCTATTTTCAGTTCATTCAAATAAAATAAATTCTTTGACGTTTTGATCTAAAAGCCAAAAATGTCAGGCGGAGCAACTGTGCTTCATCAAGTCAAATCTGGTCCTCAGAGACTGAATAAAGTCCTGTCCCACTAACAGCAGCTCCAACAGTCTGTTCACTGCTTTCTTCCTGTCAGTCTTCATCTTTCTGCTGCGTCTCCTCTTCACACTGACCACTTTCTATCTAACAGTGAGCTCCCAGTGAAGCAGCAGCATTCAGCCTGTTAGAGTCAACACAAATGTCTCCATCCAAGCTCATGTTGTGCTTTGTTGTTGATAGGTTTGTAGCTTGAACATATTCGCTGGAACGTTGAAGACAATGTAATTACACAGCAAGCAAAACACGAAGTAGGCAAAGTTCTTTATGTTTCACGTGCACGGGAGAGAACCGAACAAACGCCGTTCCTTTGCTTGACCCCAGTTGCTCTCGTGCGCTCTCCCGTAACACTGCTCTTTTATTGTGGTTACATGAATATGCATAGGTTCATTAACATATGACATCTTACATAGGTATACATGTGATGAAAGAATACCTTGTTTGTGTGTGTGTGTGTGTGTGTGTGTGTGTGTGTGTGTGTGTGTGTGTGTGTGTGTGTGTGTGTCTGGGGTCAAAATTAGACCGCAGGAAGACTCCCCAAAGCCGTCCATCTAAACAAAAGGCACTTAGACTAAAACATGTTTATCCTACCATAAAACAATAAGACAAGGCACGACCTCTCCACTGCTCCAAGAATGTGGGTGTGAAAGTCAGAGAGCTCTGGAATGCACACAAAGCCTTTTACAGCCTACTGAAGATCACACATCCTATCACTACACAATCGATTATACACCTCTATGCATATGGCATCAATATTTCTAAGCATATATGACAATCACAATACAAAAACTTAACAGTTGTCCTCTCAGTCCCCCAGGTGGAGGTGGATTCAGGGGTGGAGTCTGTCCAGCTGCCCTTCAACACCACACTTCACCTGCCTGAAGATGCTAAAGTGGAGTGGAAGGTGAATGTTAGCAACAACTTCTACACAGTACACGTGTATGAGAACGGCTCTGACAAGCCTGAAGAACAGTATGAGTTTTACAGAGGCCGAACGAAGATGAATGAAGACCTGCTGAAAACTGGAGACCTCAGTCTGACCCTGAAATACCCCACAGAGAGAGACAAAAACACCTACACCTGCACCGTCAACAGGAAGGAGGGAAACATCCTGCTGAAGAAACAAGTGGAGCTGAAAGTCAGAGGTCAGTGCTGTAGATACAGGTCAAAGGTCAGAGGTCATGTAGGAGTTTATTCTCTAAAAGCTTTTAGTTTGAATCTATTTTCAGTTCATTCAAAGAAAATAAATTCTTTGATGTTTTGATCTAAAAGCCAAAAATGTCAGGCGGAGCAACTGTGTGTTTAAATGAACAGACTAAAAAGACCATTAAAAATGATCCTAACTTCAAAATAAAAGCCTCTGGCATGATTTGAGTTTGGATCAAATCAATAGTTTTGTTAGTTTAGTCCAAATCAATGTAAATGTATAAATATCAATAGTTTTAAAGCTGCTGAGGTCATTCAAACAGCTCCCGATTCTTTTCTTGATGTCCCCGACCCCAGCCACAATATCTGATTTTCTTTTTTGCCTCTGTGGAGGAGCTTTGAAGGACTGTGGCACAACTGAAACGCTCTGCAAAGTTCCTGAGTGAAGTTTGGGATGTCCCTGCCCCTCCAGTGGCGTGTCTAGAAAATTTTTGTTGGGGGGGCCAGGTAGGGGCACAGATTTGGAGAAGGGTGGCAGATGTAATTGGCACATAATGTTAAAAAAAAAAATCTACCAACAGTTAACCATCATTCAATAACCCTGTAAACCTAATTACTGAATTTGCTTTTGACTCTTATTAGAATGAGGTTTTAACCACTACGGTGCAGCAATATTTGCATAGTATTTTTACTGACATATAGTGCACGTATGTTTTGGGCAAAAACATTTTTAAATATTAAAATACGAACATTTTTAACATACAATTGGCAAATTAGCCAATGCATAACTTTATCTGCCTATTAAAAAAAGGAGATAATCTTCTCACAAACTGGTGTTGGACTTTGAAACAGGAAAAAAGTGGGGAAACAAATGAAAAGACTAACATTTGAATGAAACCTGAAAGCAAGTAAATACTTTCTATGCTGCCTTATGATAAACTTTGGTAATATTGATGTATAAAGAACAACACTGGCTGATGATGAAATACAGTCAGCTGGCATGGGGACACTGACCATTTTGACCAGAGACCAGCCCACCAGGTATTAAAGCCATAAAGCCTTTGAATGAAAACAAATGCTGTTGTGACAGTGATGTACACTGTCTTCTTGGTATATGTATGATTTCTATCAATTTTACGTCAGATATAAACTTTGTTCGCAAGATTCAGATAATTATTTAATAAAAGCTAGATATTTTAAATGAGAATAAGAAAGAAAAGTATTTCTTTGTCCCCCCCTTTCCCTGTTAATGCTCTACCTGGCCCCCTGGCATAACTTTGCTAGACCCGCCCCTGCACAGTTACTGGCTGTCAGCTACATAGAAAAGGATCCTGGTGTTATTTGTCTCTCAGAAACAGTTCATAACTTCAACTCATTCATGTCACCTAAAAGGTAAACCTGTTTCTCCATCACCTGTTCAGCTCTGATGATTCAGTAAGGACATCTCCTGGTTTCATCTTCATGTTTCCCTCTCACCAGATAACCAAATCGATATCATGACCAGCAGCTTTTACAGCTGTGGCTCCAGCAAACATCAGCTGATACTAGAAATTAATATTAAATAAATTCTAACAACAGCTGATCAAGCTTAAACGTGCTGCTGTTGTTTAGCGTGACATCTGCTGGTTTCCTCTTTCTGGCGCAAAGTGGGAGATCAACAACCAAGAGAGAAAAGCCGATCAGCTGATCATTGATCAGTTTCATGATTGAAGTAGCAACGGGAGAGGGAGGGGAGACAATGAGAGAAGAAGAGGCAGCTGTGCAGCATAAAGACACAGAATAACTCCAGCTTTGTGTCTTTTTTTTTATTATAGCTAAAGTACGGGACAAACTGCGTCTCTTCTCAGCTCAATACAAAACCTGTAATATTTTCTCTGAATGAGGGACCATTCCGTTTTTTAAGGAGCCGTTGGCAACTCTACTAACTAAACTTATGAATAAAATAAAGTTCACTATCAGTAACATCAAAGCACCCACCCACCTGTATAGAAACTCCGTCATGCTAGCTAGCACCAGTAGGAGTTATTGTAACGGACTGTAAAAAGTCAGCACAACGAAAATAAACTCCACCTAAACTTAGTTTATATCTGACCCAGATAGACTGCAGGTCATAACTTCTTACCTGAAGTTCAGTTCACCTGACACTCGGACTGGCGGCTGCCTCGGGTCTCTCCTCCTCCTGCCTCCCCTTCTCTCATCCACCTGCTGGCCTCTGTGGAAGCTCCGCCTC
Organism: Pelmatolapia mariae; assembly: GCF_036321145.2. Classification (NCBI taxonomy): domain Eukaryota; kingdom Metazoa; phylum Chordata; class Actinopteri; order Cichliformes; family Cichlidae; genus Pelmatolapia; species Pelmatolapia mariae. Next base: position 18,451,217 of record NC_086229.1, on the reverse strand, counting down.
GATGGCCAGTCCAGCTATGTTAACCTGTTACTCTTTCACCGAAAAACTGTTTTCTGCAGTGCCTCTTTCTTGCTTGGATCTCCTACCTTTGCTAACATGATGCTCATAGCGCAGAAGCCGATGCTGCATTCACTTACACTCGGATATCTGAGCTTCACTGTGAAAACATAATCGTACATTTGATATTTCATTGGATTTTATTGTTTTGCCTTCGGGGTGGCACCTGGGGTGGCCAGTCTGGTTGGGGGGGTGGCCTGTGCCCCCCCAGGCCACCCCGCTGGACACGCCACAGTGCCCCTCGGCTGCTTCCAATAATGAACGCTTGTCTGTCCTCTGGCTGTGTCTCAGAATACTTTTTTTTTTGACACTTTTTATTTATTTAGGAACATTTTTATACAACAAGATAAAACAAAAAAATTAAAAGAGAGGGAAAGAGAAAAAAGAGAAACATCATGAGGTCATGGGAGGATAACATATGCCCGTATGTACACCTGCACATCCAGACATACATACGTTAGCAAGTCCGCATTACTAATTCTATGCAGTGGTTCCCAAACTTTTTTTGCTGGGTCCCCCTTGTTTTACAAGAAAAATGTCCCCCCCCCCCCGCGCGTGCACGCACACACACAAGCACATCCTTCAATCACACACACCCATATTTTTCTCCATTGCGGTTTATTTCACACCTCAAACATTTATTAAACAATTAAGCAAATACAAATAATCTGCAATAAATTACAGGTAGTAAGAAAATAAACTACTAACTCTTTTACGCTCCGTCCGCACCTACACGGGTATTTTTGAACGTGCAGCTGTTTCGGCCACATGTAAACGGCGTATCGAATCACCGAGAACTGAGAGTTTTTTTTAAAACTCCTTTTTTTGCGTTTACGTGTGGACAAGGAATACAGTTTGTCACGCAACGTCAAAGGTATGTGCCTTTTTTCACGTCACACTGTGCGCCACGTTATTGTTTACATGGGATAAATTGCAGAATGGCAGATAGAGACAAAATACAGTTAATCTGACTCTGCAGGTTTTACACGCTTACATACACAGGCAGCTACTGTTCCTGCATTTAGAAAGGCAGATGCATCACGGTGTAATTATTTTACATGTAGTTGTTTTTTTTCTTGTGTAATAATGTTCTACATTGCTATCAATACATTTTTCAAAAAATCCCTCTGCAAAATGGGTTAAAAAACATAAACAACTGTGGGATACTGTTTGTCCGTGATTTGAACAGCCCAGCGCTGCTCCCAAAGCAGGGAAAACTAATTCTGCAGGGAGACCTACCTCAGCACTTGTGCAGGTGAAACCAAAGGGAAGATATGCTTCACCATATTTTCTAGTCTTTGGCTTAGAATGAAGTTGGTTTGGAAACATATTCAGCAATGCTTCATCTCCTGCTTTGCGTTTGTGTGGGCACCCCGTGCTAGCAGTGTCCAAGCGTTGTTTTGTTTTTTTTCCCCCTTTTCATGCCGCGCCCCCCCTGCAATAGCTCTGCGCCCCCCCTAGGTGGCGGGCCCCACACTTTGGGAACGTCTGCATTAAAGGGTGCCGTCACAAGCTGTAAAGTCCAGCCATTTTCTCCATCGTCTCCTTCCCAAGTCTCCCTGCAGTCGCAGAGTGAAAGTCATACATTCCATCAATTTGACGTCTTCCACTACAGAGGTAAAAAGTGATACAGTGGGAGGATCTTTACAGAGCCAGTGTTTTGTTATGGCCTTCTTCACAGAAGCCAAGAGAACTCTCAGAAGATAAACATCATCTGCAACTAAATCGTCTGTAAAATATCCCAAGTACAATGAAGTAAATGTACAAGACACGTGGAATCCCAGCACCTCTGTAATTATCTTTACAATTTCCGTCCAGAAGGGTCGTATGGGCGGGCAGGACCAGAATATATGACCGCAATCAGCCATGTCTTCCCCACAATTCCTCCAGCAAAACGCACGTGTAGCACTAAATTTAGACTTTTGTTTAGGCGTAATGAAAAAGCGTATAATGTTCTTCCAGCAGAAGTCCCGCCACATGTTGGAGTTAGTTGTGGTAAACTGTGTCTCCCATATCCGTGCCCACCCATCTTCTGTAATCACAATGTCCATTTCTTTTTCCCATTTCTGCTTTATGTAAATCGTTGAGTCCCCTTTGAGCTTAGTCATACATTTATACAATTTACTTATCAAGGCTCTGTTACTCCCAGAGTCATAAGCATCAATGAAAATATTAACAATCGAGAAGTCTCCACGGACACAGCTCTTTAGTCTTTTGCCAATATAGTCACGGAGTTGCAAGTATCGAAAAAAGTCTTGTTTCTCGAGGTCGTAAGTCTTGCAATGGGTATCAAAAGCCATAATTTTAGATTTTACAATAACCAAACACCCAGCAGTGATTCCACGCCACACTCATTGTCTAAATCTACTATCGTGGGAAGCAGGTAAAAAATCAGGGTCATACGCTGGCCACCTCAGAAGTTTTATCTCTTCATGTAGTTGTGCCTGCTTGACCACTCCCCTCCATATTTTTTATGTAAAAGTGACCCAGCGGCTGGGCGTCAAGATACCATCCAAATCAGAAGCTGCGTGACCAAGTCTAGACTGGATTAGCGTGTCCGAGAGAGACATCTCAATCGTCTTCCACTTCGCACAAAAGATGGGTTACACCAACACACCAAAGACCTTAGCTGAGCAGATAAGTAGTAATCCCTTAATGAAGGTAGAGCCAAGCCCCCTTTTTCTTTCGGCAACTGCAAGGTAGAGAACTTCACTTTACGTCTTTTGTTCAGCCAAATGAATCTCGAAATCTGTTTATTTCATTCCCTGAATTGCTTCTCTGGAATTTGAATAGGTAAAGCAAGAAAAAGAGAGTAGTTTGGGAAGAATACTCATTTTAATTATCCGTATCCTGTTGCCAAGGTCGAGAGGGAGCAAGGCCCAAATGTTGAGATCGCTATATATTTCTCTATTAATACGACTGTAATTAGTATCATACAGTTGTGTTAGATCTTTAGGCAGAAACACTCCTAAATATTTGATAGCAGTTGCCTCCCAATTAAACTTGAATTTTGACAATAGTGTCTGTCTGGAGAAAAATTAAATGTCAGAACTTGAGTTTTTTTGAAAAATTCGAACATATTAGCCCTGTTTTATACTCTCTTCATTGGCTACCTTGTCCGGTTCGAGCTGATTTTAAAGTCCTGTTGCTCACTTACAAGGCTTTAAATGGATTAGCACCTTCGTATCTCTCTGACCTTTTACACCGGTATATTCCATCTCGTGCTCTCCGATCCCAGGACTCTGGTCTTTTAAAAGTTCCTAAAGCCAGGAAAAAGAGAATTGGAGAGCGCGCTTTTTCTTTTCGTGCCCCGTTTTTATGGAATAACCTCCCTCAAGATGTTAGGCAGGCATGCTCTGTTGAGGTTTTTAAAGCTAAGCTGAAGACACACTTGTTTACCTTATCTTACATGTCTTAACTCTATGGCTTTTAGGTTTTAAATGTTTTCTTCTTTTTATTTCGTTCTTAATCTCTCCTTTTTATTTCTGTTCTTAACTTGTACTGTGTCTCTTATCTGTATTGCCATCAGTTGTACAGCACTTTGCTTGAAGGTGCTTTATAAATAAAGTTATTATTAGTTATTAAGAACATACCCTGAATACAGGCCATATGTTTCCAACATCCCCATTAACACTGGTATACCTGAGCTGGGATCCGGGATTGTTACCAAGACATCATCTGCGTATAGACACACCTTGTACTCGTCCCCTCCTATTACAATCCCTTTCAACGATGTTTCCTGATGTATAGCCTGGGCTAGAGGTTCGATAAACAAGTTGAAGAGGTAAGGGCTTGCTGGACACCCCTGTCTACATCCTCGTTCTAAAAAGATAGTATCAGAGAGGCTAACGTTAATTTTTATTCTGGCAGTAGGGAGAGAGTAAAGAGCTTGGAAACATTTTATAAATTCACTACAGAAACCAAATCTTTTCATCACTAGGAAGAGGAAGTCCCAATTCACTGAATCATAAGCTTTTTCAGCATCTAAGCTAAGAATAATTGAGCTATTTTTCTTATTATTAATGTGTTCGATGATGTGTAAAGCTCGCCTAATGTTATCGTGGGTTTGTCTATTTTTCAAGAAACCCATTTGGTCTTCATCAATCAAAGAAGGCATTGTGGCATCCATTCTTCGCACCAAAATAGTTGTGTATAGTTTATAATCTGAGTTCAGGACACTTATCGGCCTATAAGATTTGCAGTTTAGTCTATCCTGTCCCCCCTTTGGCAAAACAGATATGAAGGCCTCCTTCCAGGAGGGAGGTACCAGACCTCCTTTCAAAATATAATTAAAACTAGTTTCCAACAGGGGAAGAAGGCTTTCCTTCATAGTTTTGTACCATTCGGCAGGGAGCCCGTCGGTACCTGGTGATTTATTGGATTTAAGCCTGGAAATAGCTTTAATTATTTCTTCCTGATATATTAAGGACGTTAACTTGCTATTTGCTTCTCGACCAATCGTAGGCAGGTCTAAGGAATTCAAAAAGTCAGTTGTCTTATTTACATCACCCTGAGTAGATTGACTATATAACGATTTGTAATACATTCCAAACGCTTTTTGAATTTTATCCAGGTCAGTTACAACTTTGTTACCAACTGGATCTCTAATCTTTTAAATATTATTTTCAGCTTGCTGTTTTCTAATCCGCCACGCTAACTGCTTCGCTGCATTAGGCCCCGCCTCATAATATCTCTGTTTTATAAATCTTATGTTTTTCTCTACTTCTTCGCTCAATATCTTATCTATCTCCTGCTTAATCTGTCTGATCTGGTGGGTTACTGTAGTATTTTTATCCTTCAGACCTGACTGTTCCAAGGCCAATAGTTTATCCTGCAGTCGTGACAATTCTTCTGACTTTTTCTTTTTAAGCATGGTCGACCATGCAATTATTTTTCCTCTGAGGACAGCTTTGGCTGCATCCCACACAATACTGTGATTTGTCTCTCCATTATCTGGAGAGACAAACAAATGACAGCCGATCTTAAGTTGTACCTGCAGGACAATTCCTGCAGGTACAACTTAAGATCGGCGTCCATCTCCATTTCACAGTCAAGGATGTTTCATAGTCCATATCCTTCCCTTTTTAGATTTATCCCCACTCATTCATGTGTCGAAAAATGGCAATGTAGCCCTAATACAGCTCTTGAGTCCGGGGAAATACACGGTTGGTGCCAGAGGTCACTCTCTATGCGGCCATGCGATGTTACGCGCCACCGGAAGCCCCCCGTTAAAGACAGCCTATGTGCAAGCACTCATCAAAGATCCAGCTTCTGCAAAATCCAGCCTCCAGATCACTCGATGCCATAATCTGATGAAAACTTGCAGGATTTCAAAGACGCTCCACTGAGCTCCAAAGAGCTCTGGGCTGTGCTTATTAGAATGAATTAAAGGAGAGAAATCGCTGGCCCTCGCCTCGTTCACCTGTTCATTGAAAGCAGTCGTTCATGCTTTCATTTCTTGATGATGAGGCTGAAGATTCACCTTCTTCCGTCTCCTTTCTGCCCTCCAGCATTGTCTTTTCAGACTGTGAATGTCTTTGTGAATCCAGGGCAGCGAGCGAGCACCACGTTTAGTCCTGATCTTAAAAGGTGCAGTTGAATCTAAAGTGGATGTACAAAGGAGGTTCAGATCATTCAGAGTGTTTGTGTGTGTGAGGGAGGAGGAATACCAGTGGTGGTAGGAAACACTGATGAACATGTTTCTCCTGTTTCCTCATGAAAAGAGCGTCAGCGTACTGACACAGCTTCTTTTGCCTGATCACTTGGAAAAATGATCTCAAACAGAATCCATCAATGATCAGATAGAAACACATCAGCTCAAAGCCTGGAGTTCATACTGAAGCCCACAGTTATATGTAGGCCAACAACACGCTGTTTGAAACCAATGAATTTACTGTACTGAGGAACTCTGTGGCAAATGAGTCAGTAAGATCATCAACATGGATCTTAAAATCAGCAGCTCAGATCATGTGATCACACATAAGAACCATGGAGCAGGAAACATCTGAGAGCTCCAACTCTGATGGAGTCTTAGGAGGGCGGAGATACCTGCACAGATAGGAGCTGTTTCACACTTTATCAAGCAGCACCTCCAAACTACACCCTTCATCCACCTTAATAGGGGAGCATTTGAAGCCAAACCTCCACCCACCCAGCCACTTTCTCTGGGCTGACTGAAACAATCATATGTGGGGTCAGAGTTCACAGACTAGACAGTCCTCTCCAGATTTCATCATGTTTCTGTTCAAAACATACTGAAGTGTGGCGAATGCACTTAGCCAAAAAATGGATCAGACATCAGTTGCAGAAACGATAGCCTTTATATAGGGCTTCAAAAAAGGGATGTACAACAAATAAACTGCTCGACATCAGAGCAACATATAATGGCTTCCTGAAACTTTCTTTGCTAGCTAAAAACCAGAGTAACTTTCGTCTACCGCAAAGGATTCTGGGAAACGCAGTTTTCTAATGAAAATGCCTGTTAAATGCTCCCCTTTAGTAAAAAATTAAATCTATAATTAACAGCTCTCACTAAACATATGACTAACACTTAAATCACTTACAAAATAACCAAAATGCTGTTATCAAACAATAGACTGCAATAAAGTTACAACATGAAGGGAAGTTGTAAAATCCTTCAGAATAAAAGCCTGACTATTCAGAGCTCCAACATTAAGAAGAGCAAAGTGAACCAAGGTGGATGGAGGCAGCAGAGAAACTGTAGGGTGGAGCTGAATGCTTCATCAATGGGATGATGCAGCAGATTTTCTCCACCTTGCACAAACTGTCCTGTTAGTTATTATGACTGGAATTTCCAAAATGTCTCCAGAGGCTCCGAGTCCAGCTGAACATGTATTAGTGTTTAGAGTGGAACTGAGATGATAGGGACTAGGACCTGGGGGACGTCAGTCAGTGACGGAGCGGTCAGCAGGTGTGGACAGGTACTTGATGGAGTGTTTCCTGGACTCCATATGATATGTTAGCAGAGAGTATCTGGCTCCTGATTGGTTGAAGTGGAGCCCATCTGCTGCAGAAAGATGCCTCCTGTCCCAGAAAACATTGAAGTTGTCTCTAAAGCCCAGGCTGTGGGAGTCACACACAGAGGAGAGCCAGGTGTGGAGGCCGAGCAGCCGCCCCACGGCCACAGGTGGGAGTGGGGCCGGAGATACAAAAACTACGGTGGGCTTGTTTCACAGCCTCACAAAGACACACAAAGTCTAGTTTGAGGAAGTGGGAGCGCTGTCTGTGCCCATGTGGATAAGGATGGTGTCGGCCTCCGGACGGGATCGTATTCTGCCAGGAAACTTGTCTAAAATGTCCCAGAGCGTCGGGCCGGGAAAAGACAGAGCGTACGCCTCCTTTATTGTGAAATTCCTCACCATGGTAACTGAACACATCAGCTGGTCTGCAGCAGGTTATGTTCAGAGTTTGAGGCTCAAATTGGCTCAAAGTGTCCCATTTTCACTGATTGTTTTCCCGACGACATGCTTCAAGTGTGATATGGATCCTCTGCTGAAGGAATCTGCTTTCTATCCACAACCTGTTGATCCGTATCTGACTAACAGCAGCGCAGGAAGCCCTGCAGTTATAGAGAAACTGTCTGAGTCGCATTGTTGCTGCAATTTACCTGCAACTGCTGATGAAGAAAAAGTCTCAATGTGTTTGTGTTTGGTCCTAATCTGCTGCCAAGTCTGTTTGACACTGCTGGATTTCCAGCTGATAGATGACAGATTAGAAACTGATCAGTCTATTGATCACACAATATTCCATCAATAGAATTGATTTGACTTTGATTTGTGTAACAAAGTGATTTCCACGTCTCCTTCATGATGTGACAGTGTCAGAGCTGAATGCACTTGTAGAGTATCATGTTTTTATGGCTCACATTTAAAGTGTTCCAGCTCTAATGTACAGCTGTCATATTAGAAATAGAAGCAGCTCTGATTTTAGTGCTCAAATAAATCTATGAAGTTATGAATTCACACATGAACAGTTTTCTGCAGCGTTCCTCTCGGCCTTATTTGCAGCTCCACTCTTGTTTTTGCTCTAATAATTATTTCTCTCCATGAGCTGTTTCTCTGCCTGAAGGAGGCGCCACTCCATCGCTTCATTTAGTGCAGAACAAGAGTCACATGATGCTGCTCTGTCAACACCAATCACACTTTGTACAGCTCATGTTGTGTTTGTTGTCCTCTCAGTCTGTCAGGTGGAGGTGGAGGAGGGGGCGGAGTCTGTCCAGCTGCCCTTCAAAACCACAAAAAACCTGCCTAAAGATGTTAAAGTGGAGTGGGAACGCAATGATCCTGATTATATGAATGTCCACCTGTATGAGAACGGCTCTGACCAGCCTGAAGAACAGCACCAGGTTTACAGAGACCGAACGAAGATGAATGAAGACCTGCTGAAAACTGGAGACCTCAGTCTGACCCTGAAACAGCCCACAGAGAGAGACAGTGGGAGATATGTGTGTGACGTTGACAGCGAGAATATCTGGAGATACAAAACAGTGCAGCTTAACGTGAAAGGTTTGTAGGTGTGTGTGTGTGTGTGTGTGTGTGTGTGTGTGTGTGTGTGTGTGTGTGTGTGTGTGTGTATGTGTGTGTGTCTGACTGTCTTGTGTCTCCTCTGCAGGGAGAGTTCAGGTCCAGGATCAAACAGGGGACATCAGGAACAGAAGCAGCTCCATTGATCCGACTCCTCTGATGGCTGATCAATCAGTTTGATCTGTGTGTTCTTTGATTATTGATCAGTGATGTCAGAGTGGAGTCAGTGTGATGTTGTTGTTGTGTGTTTGAGACTTTTAGTGTCCATGAAGGTCTCTGCTGCCGTAGATCCTCTGAACTGTGACAGAGGTCTCACTCTGGAGGAAACTCTCAGCACTTTCCAGCAGCTCCTCCATCATGACAGCGTCTTTATGTGCCAGGTGTGTTATCTTGCAAAGCGGCGTGGCTCATGAGGAGTGAAGCCACCTTTCTTCTTTTTTCTTTTTCTGCCTGTTCCGTTCAGCTCTTTTGTCATCAGATTTATTGTCTAAAGGTGAAGAAAGATGCCCGGATTTACTTTACCAAATGGACCATCCCAGCCTTGCCGTAATGATCTATTTGATTCACCTTTTATTGTTAATTTTATTTTCACTTGCTAAATATGGGACAGACTTGACTGAGGAAAAGAAAGGGGAGAAAGAAAAACAGCGGGGAAGAGGAACGGGGATAAAGGGCAACAAACAAAAACCAACAAAAGAGTGAAGCCACGTTAATGACAACGTGTACAACCATTGGAGATGTGAGCAGGACAGACGGAACAATTGACGGGAAAAGTGTGGACTTTATACCAGTTTTTAAATTGTGTTGATAGGCCACGTAAAACCAGAGTTATGATAAAAATATGTAATGTTTGATTTTCTTCCTGAATACTATCGTTGTTTATATTTACTGCGGGAAGAAACGAAAACGCTCTCCGCCTATGAACACCCCCCCCCCCCACACACACACACACACACACACCACCACCACCACCACCCTTTCCTATTGGTCGAAAAAAGTGCCATGTCGACTGTTAGGTTTTGTATTGTTGATTGTCATTTATGCTTAGAAATATCTACTCATATATGCTTAGAGTTTTATAATTACTTGTAGATTAATACAAGTTTGATCCTTAGTAGTCTGCAGACACACGTTGTGTGCATTCCAGAGCACTCTGGTTTTCACACCCACATCCTGGGAGCATGGGAGAGGTCGTACCTTGTCTTATTGTTTTATGGTAGGATAAACGTATCTATGCCTGTTTTAGGCTAAGTGCATTTTGTTTAGATGAGCTGCTGGACTCCCAGGCCAGCAGGGTTAGGAAGTCATTTTATGACCACACACACACACACACACACACACACAGGGTATTCTTTGTTCACATGTATACCTGGGTACGCTGTTATATGTTAATGACCCTATGCATATTCATGGAACCACAATAAAAGAGCAGTGTTACGGGGGAGCCAGTGTTGCCAACTTAGCGACTTTGTCGCCATATTTAGCGAGTTTTCAGACCCCCTAGCGACTGTTTTTTCTTAAAAAAGTCGCTAAAAAAAGACGTGAAAGCGCGTATCGCTTTTACTCTGAACAAGCAGCGGATGCTGTAACGCAGTCAGTTCTTCTTTTACTCTTTTACTCTTATGCTGTTTTGTGGATCACAAGGTTTAAAACTACTTATAAACACACACACACACAAAGTAACTCCACCAGAGTGCCTATTTCGGGTCACTTTTGCCGGTCCAAGCCCGGGTAAAGGAGCAGGGTTGGAATTGTGACATTAAAAAAAACAATAATTGCTAAAAGAAATTTAATTTGTAGTTCTAAATAAACTCTAAATGCATTTAGGACATTTTTTACTCACTTTATGTCTCTTCCACGATGTTATTTGTCTCTCCAACAATATAGGTTACAATTATATTAGCATGACCAATTATGCAAATTAGGCGATGACGTCATTTAGCGACTTCTAGCGACTTTTAGGACAACCAATAGCGATTTTCCTTACTGAGGAGTTGGCAACACTGGGGGGAGCAGACGAGAGCAACTGGGGTCAAGCGAAGGAACGGCGCCTGTCCAGTTCTCTCCCGTGCACGTGAAACATAAAGAACTTGCCTACTCGTGTCTTGCTTGCTGTGTAATTACATTGCCTTCAACGTTCCAGCGAATAGGTTCAAGCTACAAACTTATCATCGACCAATCAAAAAATGGCACTTGTTGTTTAGGAGGGGGGAGGTTTTAGGAGTGACGGCGGTGTTTGAGATGTGAGAGAATTGCGACGTTTAGCGCAAATCTTGTGGAGTTAGTGTGTAGTGTAGTCAATAGTTTTGTTGTGTGTGTCAGAACAATGAGGCGACTGCTGAATGTTACAGGTGTTACAGCAGTAACACATTACAGACACATCTGCTGCTGTCAGGCCTAAAACTACAAACACACACACAAAGTAACTCCACCACAGTGGTCACTTTTGCCGGTCAAAGCCCGGATAAAGGAGCAGGGTTGGAATTGTGACATTAAAAAAACAATAATTGCTAAAATAAATTTAATTTGTAGTTCTAAATAAATTCTAAATGCATTTAGGACGTTTTTTGCTCACTTTATGTCTCTTTCACGATGTTATTTCTCTCTCCAACAGTGTAGCTTACAATTACATTAGCATGACCAATTATGCAAATTAGGCGATGACGTAATTTAGCGGCTTTTAGGACAGCCAATAGCGATTTTCCTTACTGAGGAGTTGGCAACACTGCTCCAGACATAGTACTCTGTGAGCGGAAGAGCTCGCGTCTCTGACGTCATGGAAATTCACACAGTGTTGGAAATACAGATTTAATGACGAGGCTTTAATAGTAAAAGTATGAGGGAAGGTTAGAAACAGACCAGACTAACAGACTGTGGACTTTGTAGTCACAGATTGGACACTTCCAGTATGGCCGAGCTAGCTAACCATGCTAAAGTAGCCTCATGTCTGCGCTGTTTCCGGTCTGAGCCGAGCTCATTCAGCCCTCTAAGCTCTGTTTCGCCGCACTAAACACAGCACAGGTGTAGAGCAGGGCGATATGACCAAAAATATTTATCATAATATACATTTGAAAATTTGCGATGAGAATAGAACAGACGATATAATTGACATTAGACAAAATACTTTACAACATTATTAGTGCAAAAAAAAAAAAAACCCATCAATGTATTTTCACTTAAACAAGCAGCTGTTTCTTATGTGCATTAAAGTTATATGAAGATTTAACCATGCTAATGCAAATTGCTGACAACCAAATAGCATTTCTAGTGGAAATTGGCCAACATATCCTGAGCATAACCGTGTATAATATCCACAAAACTTAAAAAGAGGTTATACACACACAATACTGTAATAATATGTTGAAGCACAGTACGTATCACTCCTAGCTGTAATGCTCTGACAATCCATCAAGCGTAACTTACGGTACTAAGTCGTACTAAAACATTTGACAGATTTTTGAGCGCCGTGTACCACATAATATCGGTTCGAGGTCAGTAAACACAACCAGAATTCATAAATAAGGCACACAGGATTATAAGGGACACTGTCGATTTTCAGAAAAATCAAAGGATTGATATTAAGTGTGCTGTATTTTCCAAAAAGCACGGTAATAACGATGGCCCACTAGCTTGCTCTACCAAAAATGGTGCTTTGTTGTGTATCTGATGGATGAAAGCTAAATCAGTTCCAAACCACTGAAGTTGCAGCATTTTTACAAACTAATTCTGGTTCATCTGTTTTATTCAAAGATCCACTTTCGCCCTTCTCGTTCTCTGTCACAGCCATGCTTTTTCCGCCATGTGCGTATGAAAACAAAGGCACTGCGCATGTACGTTTTACACATTTTCTATCGCGATATTTCATTTTCTTATTGTTGCCCAACATTATACCGTAATTACCCTGAACGGTATGATATGGCCAAGCCCTACATAGGTGTACCTGAGTTTAATTTTTTTTTCAATACCGAGCTGAGAATCTTTGAACAGTTTATCTAATCTTTAAGAAGGAAGGGAAATACTTGTTGTTAATGAAGGATTTATTATTGCACGTGTTGTCAGAGAGGAACAAGTTCTGAATAAAGAGTGCATATAATCCAGGTATTATTACTGAAGAAATATAAATAATTTTAAAGCTGACACCACAGCAACAGCATGAGGAGAAGTGTGTTTGCTCAGGAAATACACGGGTCCCTTAAGAGTTGAAACAATATTTAAAGTATTAAGTTCAAATGAATAGTTCACATATTATCTATTAACTAACAGTTATAGCAGCATAAAATCTGCTGTTAAATTATCATCAGCTTCCAGGTTGAATCAAAGCAAAGATTACTGTGTCATATGTCACCAGCCAGGTTTTAACAGGTGTCATAAGAAACATGTTATTATAACACACTTTTATATTTCTATGTTAAACACATTTCTGTTTTTTCACATCTCATCTGTGGTTTGGTATTGGTTTTTTAACTCAGAGGTTCCCAAGGTGTGGGGCGCACCCCCTAGAGGGGACACAAAGCCATTGTAGGGGGTGCGGTATGAATTTAAAAGAAAAAAAAAGATTTTTGACGGGGCTCTTTGGGGGGATACTCCTACTGGGCTTTAATCTGGGACTCTCCACCATTTGATCTTTAGAACTGAAGAAGCTTCCCGGATGAGAGGTAATACGTCTTCAAGCAACTTAAAGAAGTCCAGATGCTTTTTCTTTTTCTTTTCTTTCCAAGCTCCTTAGACTACCATGACCTGGATGACTGAGAACCTTCACAGACAATGGCAGCTGTAATTGCAGCAAAAGGTGGTTCTACAAAGTATTGACTCACGGGCCTGAATAATTACACACACCCTACTTTTCAGTTATTTATTTGTAAAAAGTGTTTGGAATCAAGTATGATTTTCGTTCCACTTCTCACGTGTACACCACTGTGTATTGGTCTTTCATGTGGAAGTCCAATAAAATTGATTCATGTTTGTGGCTGTAATGTGACAAAATGTTGAAAAGTTCAAGGGGGGTGAGTAGTTTTGCAAGCCACTGTAGTTAGAAAGAAAACTACTGAGGTAAAGTACAGATGAAAATTGTACTTAAGTACTTACTGCCCAAAGATGAGAAGTTTTTATTGTTCACATTATGTAAATTAAATAGCTGTTAGAATTGTCATCAGCTACTATGAATCTGTGTATTCAATATAAACTAACAGGGCTCTAGACTAACTTTTTGACATGGGCGCACCGGTACGCCTAACTTAAAAATTTTAGGCGTACCGGCACAAAACTTAAGCGCACTCAAATTTTTCAATCGCATCGCTTAACACCGCAGTTTTACATGTGCACCTTCTTTTTTTTTTTTTTTTTGGGGGGGGGGGGGGGGAGTCCATACTGACAATATTCATTTCTAAATTATTAACTAACAATCTTGTGCTTAAAGTGCTTTGTCAATATTGTAGAAAATGTTAAACTTAATCATCATCTTGGCCTCCTCTGACGACCTGTTTGCTGCTGCCTGCTGCTGAAAGGCAGTGGGGAGAGGGGACACTTGGGCAGTGCATTTATTGCAGCATATAATGTGTTTTCTGGATACACTGGTGCTTTTTCAGCATTCAAATATTGATGGGACTGTGTCAGAGCACTGGCTATGAATTTCAGATCAGACCTTAACTTAACAAAAAAGTTACCAATCGGTCTTTTCATCTTTTCTTATTACCCACAGCTACATCCACTTCTGTCGTGCCTAGGCTGCTCACTAGGGCTGGGTATCATCACTGATTTCTATAATCCAGGTTCTCAAAGTCCTGATCCGTTTCAATTTAGCCTCAGACAGTCAGAAATATCATAATTCTGATCATTTATCAGTACTGATACACATGAGACTTCATCAGAATTGTGAACATCACAGCAGATGCCTTTGTGTGAAAGTAACTGAGAGTAAAACACAGAAAAACATGAAGGAGATTTTCCTGGTCTGGCTTTTTATAGCAGAGAACCTTAAAAATATTCTGCAATATTCTGCAATTTTGCATAATTTTAAGAAGTTTAAATTTCTTCAATATTGAACAGCAGAAATTAGGCTTTCTTGTCGGAGGTCATTTACATGAAAAAAGAAAAGAAAACAACAGCGGGCAATATCGCTGTAAACAACGGTAGACTGGTGGGTAATAAGCGAATGATTGATGAGGAAAACAGAGATTCGAGACGGGAAACTGTTCTTGAAGTACACACAGAGAGCTGTGCATGAAGTGTGATTTTTCTCGTGGAGGAAGCAAAACAGCAAAAGTTAGAGGGAATTCATGATGACATTGATCAAATATGAAGCGCAGTTTGCTGCTTCTTTTGCTGCTGGCTCGGCGAATTTTGGTTGGAGAGACAAAACCTGCAGCTCAGAATCAGCGCAAAAAAGACAGAAACACAGCGCGGACCCGACGCATCAGAATCACTAAGCTCCAACAGCGTGTCCGTCGGGTGAGAAAGCCGAGAAAGACAAAGCTGATTCTGACGCCTCGGGTTTGCTCTGTTTTTACGTCTTTGTGTGGAATCCGTTAATGAATCGATATCGCTTTATTCAAGCTACTCACCTCTCTCTTCCACCTGCACTTTCAACTGGACCACGGCCAATCAGAGAGGTCCCGCCCCTTACTATCTCTGATTGGTTTAGTCCACGATAGGGGCATGATGGCTGTGTCCCAATTCAGGGTATGCACGCTTGAAGTACGCGTTTCAAGTGCGATTACGTCACCGCCATGCGACGACGGCTGTCCCGATTCAAAGTGTACTTAAAATGCGGCGTCGATTTCCCCAAATATCAAGTGTGGTCCGGTGCACGCTTCGTGGTCCCATATATCCCACAATCCATAGAGCAGCGGTGGGTGTGGATAATTTTGCCGCAAAATACGGCAGAAGGGAGCGGCCGAAGAGTGAACTGTCAAAAGTAAGTACTGAATATTATGTCACTTATTTATGTGCGAATGTTTAATAACATTAAAACATTACTGTTGGCCACATGTCGGCAAAGTTATGTGACATTAGCGATGTTTGTACTTTCAGCGGTAACTTGGTTTTAAAGCCTTTAAAATATAATAATACAATAGTCGACCTTAATCTTACAGAGAATGTGATGATTTTATGGATAATTAAAGTCAGTCATATATCCACAAACACAACAAGCTGAAAGTCAGTGATGCTGCTCGGTTTGCAGTCCTGAATATGACGGCACAAGCAGGATTCACTGCACTGTTAATGCTAGCTATGTTATATTGCTGCCTCTGTTCGGTGGTGTCGAGCCAAACAGACTTTAACGTGTGTTTGAACGAGCTGACGGTTCACTCGTTAAGCTGAAAGAAAGATGCTTTAATCACAGGAGTCACACATGTGTCCACTGGACCATCTGGAACTCTTCTTGTTTAGCACTCGTAATAACACAAACACTAAATCCTCCTTCTCTTGTGCTGTTTTGTAGCAGTGTGTACACCTGAGACTGTCACCTGTCTGTCTGTCCTGCACTCTCTCTCTGTTTCTTTCTCTCTGATTCTGGAATAAAAGTATGAACATGTATTTATAAGTTACACTTGTGTTTGAATCCTGCAGCTTATCACACATTTGATTTCCATGTGTGACAACTGCAAGTGTCCAGAGTGAGGACAGACTGAGGGACCCACTGCTGCACATCATCTGTGAGGCTTTGCACCCCTGATGATCCACCAGGACAAACTCAGCAGTGTGTGAGGAAGAGGAGGAGGAAGGGCCAGCAGCAGCTGACAGATGGAGAGAATAGACAGACTGTTCCCTGTTTGTGAAGGACTGCTAGGAAAGTTTAACATAACTAATTGTCTGTCCTGAATCAGTCTTATTAGGTAATGTTCAAATAATGTTATCATCCCAGTGTTTTCAGTGTGGGAGAAAGTACTCAGGGCCTTCAAGTTACACACTATGAAAGGCAGCAACAAGTTTAATATTCAGAAACCTAAAGTATGTATCAGCAGCAGAATGGAGCTAAAAATAAATGTTTGTTTCAGTTCTATGAAGCTTTGAGTATTTTGGATTAGTAGCACTGCTGTGTTTGTTGCATCATATTGCTGTAATTGTTTATATGCTTTATATATTCTGAGGTAAGTTGATCTATAGTGTTACATCATATTCTATAAGGATGTTATGTGTTTGTTTACTTTCTGCCCAGTTTGACCAATTTAGCAGAAGTCAGCCTGTTTAAGGCTCTGATATCTATTCTGTATGACTTAAAGCAGTTATGACATGGTCTGATTTTCTCACCCAATAAAGGGATATTTCATATATCAGTCTATTCTTCATTTTCTCAGAAACAGTTTTCACAGCTCGTACATTTTCTTTTTACACATATATGTGAGCATTGAGCCAAATTTAATAATGAATGACCAACAAAACATTTTTTTCTTCATTTCTGTCAAACAAAGTGGTATGAAATGTATCTCGCGGTTAGTATCATAGTTGCAGGCAACCGGAACAGCGCGATGAAAGCTAGACCGTCCCATTTCACAAGCCTCTCACTTCTGCACTTCCCATACTTGTAGAACGCACCGTATGTAGTACGCGTAGTGTGCGTACTTCAAGCGTGCATACCCTGAATTGGGACACAGCCAATGTGTGTCTGTTGTTGACCACACGGAGAGTTGCAGAGATTAATTTTTTTTGTTACCCGAAAAAAAAATTTTTTTAGTTGCACCACTGAAAAATTTGGTCACACTCTAGAGCCCTGACTAATAATGTAAGATTGAATTAAATACACCTCCATGAGTCACCTGATACACACCTGTGCATGTGTAGTTTTACTTTCAGTGAGTCACATTTAGTGTGTGCAGCCAAACATGATGGCAGACTGCCACAGATCACTTCTGAGGAAAGAGGAGGCGTTCAGCTTCCTCATAGTTTCACACCTGCATGAAGCAGCCTCACCCTGACAGCTTCAAATCACTGTGTCAGCTGATCACTTCCTGTCCTGTGATTGGCTGAGCTTCAGGCCTTCTCTCAGTCAAACTGGAAACAGGGATTGAGACAGTGTGAGGGTTTGTGGAGTGCCACAGTGCTGTAATGAATACTGTAGTGGAAGAAGTTCTTTCACACTCTTCATCCTGGAGCTGCTTTATGTCCATGATCTGCATGGAAACACATCTATGGAGAGGAAATCCAGCTGCTGAGGGTCACATCTGCATCATTGTAGCTACAGTGGATGTTTCAGTGTCAGGACTGGAGGCGGAGCTTTGTGCGTGTCAGGGTGAGGCCGCAGCAGCCGCCTCCAACCGGAGCGCTCGGGCGTGAAACTAGGAGGAAAGCCGACGTCCTCCTCTTTCCTCAGAAGTGATCTGTGGCCGGCCGGACTTCATTCCACAGATGTGCTTTAACAAAGTGTGAAGCTGAACTCTGTGACAGTGTGAGCAGTGTGAGAGTGTCAGTAGATGATCAGCAGAGGAAAGTGAGAGCTGCTGTGAGCTGATGTCCTGAAGGGCTTTTAAAGAGTCTCTGAGTTTGACAGGAACATAAAGATGTTTGTGGTGTTTGTGATCCTCCTGCACGGTAAGTACACCTTCCTCTCTCTGCTCTCATCATCATCTCTCTCTCTTTAATGTGTTGAAGTGCAGCAGGAGGAGATTTCCATCAAACACTGGATTCTGATTCAGTTCAAACTAACAATCCAAAGCAGCAACTTTCACATCACTGGATTCTTCTTGGTGGCTTTCAGATGAGCTCATGTTACAATCAGCTGCTGTGTGTGTGTTGTTGTGTAGCTGAAGCTCTGACTCACATTTCATATGTGACCAAAGGAAACTTGGTGCTGTGTGACACACTTTAGATTCTCTGCTGCTGCTTTGAACTCTTCAAACTAAAGAGCCAAACTGATGATTGACTGTGCAGCTCTGACATGGCACCAAATGTCCCTGTTATCAGCTGCTGGATGGACGTTATCAGAGCTTTTTAGTCCCACACGGATCACCAGGAGCTCCTCCTCTGTCTGCAAACAGGCTCAGCAGCTCTGATCAGCATGTTGCTCTCGTTTGGCTCTTGGCGAAGGCGGTCGTGCTTTTCTCCTCTCGTCTTCCTTATCTTCCCTGCTTAGCCTCTTATGTCCTTGTCTTGTTTCATGTTTTTTGTATTACTTTTCCCTGGAACACTCTCTCACAGTCTGTTCTCTAAAACCTAAAAGAGAATTATGGATTTGATCAACTGGTCCCTAAATGCAATTGACATCCTTTTCTCAAAGAGAAGTCTGGGCTTGGGTGAGCCTGAGTGCTGAAGATATCTACCTATTCGGAACCGTGATAACAGGGTCCTTGCTGATCGGAGCTGGCTTGGCCCTGGCTTTTCGAAGAATTAGGAAAGCGGAACCGGCTGTTCAAACCTCCACAAGGCTGCCCGCTGGGATTAAAACGATGGAACGAGGCGTGAGTTTCTCGAAATGGGTTCATTGAGTGCAGCACGGATAACATCATGGAGAAGCTCACGGCTCTCTAACAGGAGATTGAGAGACCAGTGTTGGACTGTTAGAACATCTTTGAAATTCACATGAGTTGTTCGCTCTTAAGTAAAAACCATCATCACTTCATGCAGAGACCCCCTCGGCGCCAGCTGCGGTCCCAATCAATCAATCAATCAATCAATCTTTATTTATAAAGCACTTTTCATACAAAACAAACTGTAACAGACACCTAAAGAGTAAAATTGGGCTGGGTACGCATTAGCCAAGTGAGGAAACACTATCACAGGGAGCCGTCTGCACCGGGAGCCGGTCATAGACCGCAGCCTCCAGGCTGGGCACACAGCAGGAGGGAGGGGTAGTAGAGGTCTGGTCTAGATTATGATATTAAAATTTGGGACACATCTTCAGTAGTGGGCCTTGGATTCATCAGGTGTTTCAGCCATTATCACTAGACATCCTCAAGGAGGCCCTGCCAGTTGATCAGGCCCTGGAGTGTGTCCCTGGTCTATGTTAAATTGTTATTTCTCTTCTTCTTTCTTCTGTTTAGTTTTCTACAGTTTATTGTCTTATATCTATACACTACAACTGAGAAATAATACTTCTTTAGCATTTATGGAGCCTCACTTCTTCAAAGGGATAGAAAAGGTGAGAAGTAAGACAAAAGGGACAAGATAAGAAAGAGCAGAGACAAGAGCCAGAAGGGGCACGCCCAGTCTGGCTTCCCACACCTCCCCGCTGCTCTACCTCCCCACCTCCTCCCAGAAAAGGGAAGAAGAGCAGGGGGAAGGAGAGCTGAATATTTCTTTTCTCTTGTGGTTAGCTGACTGCCTTGGCTGCCCAAGTGATGTCAGCCCTTTTTAATAGGGGTGCAACAATACTCGTATCGATACTGAACCATTTGATAAAGTGCTTTCAGTTCGGTACGCATATGTATCGAACAATACAACATTTTTAATTTATTTTATCAACTTTTCTTCTGACGATGCTGTCTGTGTTGTGCACTCAGTGGATCTGTGTTCGACTACTCCACATAGGCTGCACTGTCGAGTGCAGATCCACTGAGCGCAGCGCAAGCTAGCTAAGCTCGTTGCAACATTGCAACTGCCTCAATGCTACCCGAAATTGAACCTCCCCCACCCTAATTCAGATCTGGCCTTTGGAACTATTTTGGTTTTCATGTGAAGCATG
Organism: Pelmatolapia mariae; assembly: GCF_036321145.2. Taxonomy (NCBI): domain Eukaryota; kingdom Metazoa; phylum Chordata; class Actinopteri; order Cichliformes; family Cichlidae; genus Pelmatolapia; species Pelmatolapia mariae. Next base: position 18,431,000 of record NC_086229.1, on the reverse strand, counting down.
ACCCTGATGGTTAGTAAAACAGTATGTCAGATGTGCCACGCAATGCTCAATCGGTGGGAACTAGTGTGTTGGCGCAATTAGCTCGTTAACGTGTTGACATTGTCCAGCCCCACACACGCAGTGTTGCCAACTCCTCAGTAAGGAAAATCGCTATTGGTTGTCCATAAAGTGAGTAAAAAACGTCCTAAATACATTTAGAATTCCATGCGCGATTCATTTGCCGCTTGGACGCAGAAAACAAGTCACTAAGGGGGTCTAAAAACTCGCTAAATATAGCGACAAAGTCGCTAAGTTGGCAACACTGCACACACGGGGCTATCCGCAGTAACTTGTTAACAGAGATTTGCCGTGTTATGGCGTTAATGTCATTTTAACAAGATTAACGCTGACAGCACTAGTGGGAACACAACGAATATGACTGCACATTTACGCCGACATCATCCTAGTGCAAAGGAAAATAAAAAGCTTGGACACTGGTAGCACGAGGCGCCCACACAAACGAAAAGCAGGAGATGAAGCATCGCTGAATATGTTTCTGGTGAAGCATGTCTTCCAGTATTTGGCTTCATCTGCACAAGTGCCAAGGTAGGTCTCCCCGACAGAATTGGTTTTCCCTTTGTCGAGAGCATGGGCTGGGCTCTCCAAATCCCGGACAAACAGGATCCCATATTTCCAAAAGTTGATTCTTTTCATCTGGACGACAAGTAAAGTTACAGTGGGGTACAAATAATATCAGGCTGATCCTGCCGTAATTTGTTCCCCCTGTCTAAATCATTGACAAACAGTTGTTTATGTTTTCAAACCCATTTTGCACAGAGAGGCGCTTTTTGAAAAATGTATTGATAGCAATGTTGAATATTATTACACAGGACAAAAAGCTACTACATGTAAAATAATTACACCGTGACGCCTCTGCCTTTGTAAATGGATGGACAGTAACTGCATTTGTATATGTAAGCGTGTAAAACCTGAAGATAGTCAGATTAACAGTAACAGTATTTTGTCTCTATCCGCCATTCTGCAATTCATCTCATGTAAACAAAAACGTGGCGCACAGCGTGAAAAAAGGCACATACCTTTGATGTTGCATAGGGGTGGGCGATATAAACGATATACAATAGAAATGATATAAATTTGGCTAACGATAGAGATTTTGACTATACCGCTCTATCGTGATAGCACATGTTGATGATGTCATCAAGCTGCGCCTGTTTTGCTCGAAAGCAACGCAACGGCTACAACCATTATCATCTGTAAATTATGCCGAGCAACAGTCATAGCAAAGAGATGAAGCACTTTTGAAATATGGGGAAAACCAAAAACTGCGCTTCCTCCAATTCCGTAACATTGCTTCATTAATGTTGAATTCTCTCGCGGCTGTTCTGTTCCCATGTTGTTGCAGTATATTAATAACTAACCTTGTATTGTGGATGAATAATCTCAGTTGTTCTCCTGACTGAAGTTTGGCCCGTGTATAGCATCCTGCTATGGGATTGTATTTGTCCCTAACCACCAGAATCCCTCACGTTAACTTTTATCAAGTGGAAAAAAGTTGGCGTTCATCCTCCAGCCTCACTGTGCTAATGTTATGCTAACATAGCTGTGTCGCTAGCAATCACGTAGCACAACATTATATACCAGGTAGTCCAAATGGGTAGTGGCAAAAGGTAGTGGCAAATGCCACTGCTGTTTAGTTCACTTTCTTCATTTATGTTGGAAGTGATAGCAGAGCTGTACATTTTAATTAGTTTAAAAATCTCTCAGTCAGAACATGGTATGTCATGTTTAGGTGGAAACTAGCGAGCTAACTTCCTGTTAACTTCTAACTCCATTAAATTTTATAAATTCTGTTTTCATGGATGCCTGGATGTTAAACTTAGTTGTTACACCTGGTAAAGCAGCAACGCTGATGATTTTATTAAAGATGAAAGAATTTAGGCAGTTTTTAACTCTCAGTGTTCGTTTGACTTTTGGACCTGAAGAGGACGGAGTTTTGGACCCAGATTACTCCGTGAAGCTCCTCACTATGGCAGCCGTAATGCTCTGACAATCCATCAAAACATTTTTTAACAGATTTCTGCACCTTAAAATCGGTTCGAGGTCAGTAAGCACAACCAGAATTTATACATAAGGCACACATGATTTTTGAGAAAATTAAAGGATTTTAAGTGTGCCTTATAGTGTGGAAAATACGTTATACAGAAGAAAAGAATATATTGCCATATATATCGTTACCGCACGTGCTTCAAATTATATCGCGATATGAATTTTAGGCCATATCGCCCAGCCCTAACGTTGCGTGACGAACTTGTCCACACATAAACGCCAGAAAGGAGTTTTAAAAAATCTCAGTTTTCGGTGATTCGAAACATCATTTACATGTGGATGAAACAGCTGTGTAATATAACATAACATTTTTCTTGTAAAACAAAGGGGGCCCAGCAAAATAAGTTTGGGAACGACTGACTCCTTTCCCCAGATTTAACTCCATCAGAGTTTCCTTTTTTCCACGCTTTCCCAATTAGTCCACATGTACCTCCACCACCATTTTTCGACATTCGGTTACCGATGCCTGTTGCCAACGAGTGATCTCTGCTGATTCTTCTGGATCTCAGTTCTGGATCTGATGTGGTGATTATGATATCCTTCTGTCTTTCCTGGCTTCTCCTCGTTATCTCTGAGATCCTTTTCTGTGGTTATGTGAGGATCATCCGCAGCCTCCGTGTCATGTGGAGTTCCTTAAGGTTTGGTACTGTAAATTTATGTTATTAGTGTTTCATGTCCCCTTTCACCTAGCATAAAAAGTCCTCCATCATCTCATCATGTTTAGACTGTTGTAATTCTCTCTACTCAGCTCTCAGTCAAGTGTCCTCCAGCTCATCCACAAGTCAGCTGACAGATTTTTAACTAACTGACCAAGACGAGTCCTGATCACTACATCCTGAACTCACCCCAATATGTACAACAATAAACATTTATCAGATATTTCTTCCGATTTTGCTTTTATTCTCACAAATTACACAATATCACCCCGGACATTCACCACAAATCTACTAAACAGACTTTATAATTTAGTTTAGTTTTAGGCACGGTGGTTAGCACTGTTGCCGCACAGCAAGAAGGTCCTGAGTTCAATTCTACCACCAGTCCGGGGTCTTTCTCTGTGGAGTGTTGCATGTGTTTGCGTGCGTTTTCTCCGGGTGCTCTGGCTTATGGGGATAGGTTAATTAGTTAATCCAAATTGCCCATAGGTGTGAATGTGAGTGCGAATGGTTGTCCCTATGTGTACCCCCCCTTTCGCCCGATGACAGCTGGGATAGGCTCCAGACCTCTGGAGATCTGAAGCATTATCTGAAGCATTAAGCCGGATGCCTATAATATAGTCTGTTATTTTGACACTCACACATCACCGTTTTGATCAAAACAACTTCTGTGCTACACTCTGCCTAGTTTCGCTTTTCTGTCTGCATCCTGTTCTTTTGCAGCTCTGCACAAAGTTTTACTATACGGAACAACATAAAACAGTATAATCAGAAAATAAGCACTAAGAATATATTTATTACTTACTAATACCGTCCTGACTTTAACCTTTTATTAATCACTTTTGAAGCCTCACATCAGCTCGTTCCTCCACTTCCTCTGGGTTCCTGCCTCTTCCTTTTTTTATCTGTAAGTTGTTAAAAGTTGAATGTTTCTGTCATTCTGTCTCCTGGTTTCTGTAAAAGTGTCTAAACTTGATCTTTACCGCAAAGTGACTCATGGAGTCTCTGTCTGTGTGTCCTCAGTTTCCCAGCATGCCTCAGCTGTGGAGTCGTATGTTGAGGACTCATTTACCCTGCTGCCCTGTCAGTTCCGCACAGAGAGATTGTTTGGCCCCTCAGTGGTGTGGAGTCGCTCTGACCTCAGTCCTCCAACCGTCCACCAGCGGCAGCGTCAAGGAGACGAACTGAAAGACCAAAACCAGCGTTACAGCGGCCGAACATCCATGAAGACTGACGCTCTGAAAACTGGAGACCTCAGCCTGAACCTGACCAACCTCCAACTCTCTGACAGTGCCACCTACACCTGCTCTGTCAGAGAATTTGGACGTGAACTGAGTCGGAGGGATGTACAGCTGCAGGTCAAAGGTCAGCAATAAACACCTGCAGTAGACACATCTGTAATGACTCAGATAAAACTTTATTATTTTATCACTGTCAGAATAACCATGTTGGCTCTTTGATTGAAGTAGAGGACTATTCATTAAATTAATTACAGTCATTCAGTCTGAGGTCAAAGGTCATGTCGTTCTTTTTGTTCCTCCATAGAACAGTTTCCATCCTGGGCCAAAGCTCTCCTGGTTCTCCTGGTTCTCCTGGTTCTTCTTGTGGTTTCTGGAGGTCTTTTATTTCATTTCCGGCACTATTTCATGTCAGGTGAGTGTCTCCTACTACACTACGCATAATGCCGATGGTTAGCAGGTGTCCTCTGGTGGCTCCTTGACTGTGGCTCACACAAACTTGTTCCAGAAGCTGAAAGAGTTGAGAGTTACAAACAGCTGATACAGAGAGCTGAAGAGAAACTTCCAGGTTTGTTCCAGAAGTCAGAAAACCTCCTTCAGACTCAGTCATTGATCCGTGAAACAGCTCCACAACATGACTTTACTAAACAGTGTGTGTGCTTCACTGCATTGATCTGACACAGAGGCTGCATGTGGACAAGCTGTTCTTCACTCTGTAGATATACAGAGATGGACATTTAGCATCAGCCTACAGAGATTAGTCTATCCAGCAATAAAACATAAAGCACAATAATGGACAGAATCCAACCTGTTTGGATTCATAAAAGCAGATCACTGCAATCCAGTAAACAAAAAAAGTTGCAGAGATGAAGTTTTTCCTCATTTGGGGAGAAAAACAATATTAATGCCCAAAATAGAAGCTTAGTTAAGGTTTCAGCTTGGACACAATCCCTACAGTGGGAACTTTAACCTCCTAAGACCTGAACTCTTTCATGGCATGCGTTTTTAATTTCTCTTTCTTATTTGGGCTGATTGGGACCTGATGAATGATGAATTCGTATTTTGGTTTAGAGAACCCAAAATGTGTCCCCACATGTGGACGCCAGGTCCTAAACGACAAATACTGATCTAAAATAAAACCTAGATACTTATAAGATGTAAACATTCATTATTTATTATCTTCAGTCCCTTGAATGGTTTTGACATTAGGAAACGTAGATAACAACTCTTTTCCATGTGAGAATAACATGGATTTAGATTTCTCTGTGTTTAACACCAACATAAACAGAGTTAAATGGGACTGAACAACATCAAAAACACCAGATATTCCCATGTTTGTAAGACTGCAGGAGACGAACAAACTGTCATCTGCATGAAGAAGAAATACAGCGTTTGATAAATTATCACAGAGTTAATTTGTTTATAGAGAAAAGAACAGTGGTTATTCTGTCCCTCCTGTTATTTCTAAGGTATGCTTTTATAAGTTTGTTATATAGCAGGTCATTATCATCCGTTCTGTAATTAATTGTAGTAACATGTCAGAAAAATATGTTTATTCCTGATCTTGTCTGGTCAAAGCCTGCCATCTAGTGGGTTTACAGGGTAGCGCCATGTTTGAGCGCTGGACAGGGAAGGTCCATTTCTCTGTGTCTCTGTAAATTCCTGCATCTGGCGCTCTTGAAAAGGCATAATCTGTAAGTGTGGCAAAACGATTGATTGTTCTTACTTATTAGTACCTTGTTCAGCAAAGTAATGAGTTTGTTGTGTGTTTAGTGAGTCTGTTACATTACTAGCATAAGCTAGCTGTTAGCCCTTTGTTTAGCCTGCCAGCATGAAACATACCAGCATGTGATGTTAGCTGTATCTCTTGAAATGCTACGCGGGTGCAGTGTTGATACTGAGATTGTGTAGTGACTGTTTACATAAGTCAATAATATTTAATGCAATCGTTGTGTATTTGTATGGAGAGTGAATACGCTGTATTCTGTTTCTGTTATTACAGTTTTACAAATGAAAAATATGGATCAGTAAAGCTCTGAAGAATGCCACACGGTTTCCTGAGTGTTTACTGAAGCCAGTTAATGTTTAGCTCTCTGCATAAGCTGGATAGGGACATTCGGCTGAGGGCAGAAGAGTAAAAAGATTGTCCACGCATCAAGTGCACTGCCAGGATCCTGAGACACTCCACTCCAGCAACAGCAACCATGTCCAACCACGGAGACACCTCGCAGCTTTCACAGCTGGAAGTCAGGTCGGAATGCAGATCAGCAGCTTCACGCCGGTCAAACAGCTCAGCAGCAAGCCTTGCTGCAGCACGAGCACGAGCTGAAGCCGAAGCTGCTCGAGCAAGAGCAGAATACGCCAAACGCCAAATAGACATGGAGGTCGAAAAGGCCCGGATGGAGGCAGCGCTAAATGCTCTGAAACAGGAGGGAGAAGCAGAAGCAGCACTTGCAGCCGCAAGGGTCCTAGAGGCTGCAGTTCTGGACCAGGCAGAGTCTGTGAAGCCACCAGATGTTCCTGTGGCTGTCAGTCGCACTCAAGAGTATGTAGATACCCACTTCCACAGCAACACTAAAATGGAAGGTGAGTCAAAACACAGTAGAGAGCAAAACTGTGACTTAGACAATGCCCACACTACAGGGCCGGACATATCAGCAGCAGCTGCGCGCGGGTACCCCCCCAGTTCTCCACCCATTTGGCAGCCCAAACTTCCACCTCCCCATTGGTCTAACCATGTTGGAGTGGCCACAGCACAACGACAAGCAGATGTATCAGACCTCGCTGCCCTCCTCTCACGTCGTGACCTACTGACATCAGGACTGACAGTGTTTGATAACAAGCCAGAGACTTATCTAGCATGGAGATCTATGTTTCACAACGCCACTGAAGATTTAAACCTAAAGTGCAGTGAAGAACTTGATCTGCTCACTAAGTGGCTCAGCGGGGAGTCTCTCCAGCATGCTTTGAGAATCAGGGCTGTCCATGTTAACAATCCAGAATCAGGTCTTCAGCGTTTATGGCAAAGACTAGACAGGATTTATGGCTCATCAGAAGTTATTGAAGCTTCCCTGTTCAAACGACTAGAGAGCTTTCCCAGAGTTACTCCGAGAGACAATCACCTTCTTCAGGAACTTGCAGATCTCCTCCTGGAACTTGAAGCAGCAATAAACGAAGGATATCTGCCAGGCCTCAGCTTTCTCGACACTCCAAGAGGCATAAACCCAATTGTGGAAAAACTCCCACACACCCTGCAAGAGTCATGGATCAAACAGGGGTCCAAGTATAAGAAAGAACACAGAGTGCACTATCCGCCTTTCTCCTACTTTGTGCAGTTCGTGAATAGCAATGCTGAAATGAAAACTGACCCCAGCTTCATTCTACAAAATTACAGCACTGGACACATGAAGATAGAAAGGCCACTGGTGAGACAATCACATTTTAGAGCCCCGCTAACAGCAAACAAAACACAGGTTGGCACACCCAGCAACAAATCTAACACCCACTCTCTTGATCCCGACAAACAGTGTCCAGTACACATGAAGCCCCATTCACTTGCAAAATGTAGAGGGTTTAGGATGAAAACACTGGATGAGCGGAAAAGTCTGCTCAAAGGGCTCTCGATCTGTTACAAGTGTCTCTCATCAACAGAACACAGGGCCAAAGACTGTAAAGCCGACATTCGTTGTCTGGAGTGCAATAGCGGTACCCACATCTCCGCCATGCATGCCGGGCCACCCCCTTGGACGAGTGGGAGCTCTGATTCTACACCAGAGGCACACGGCGGGGAGCCAGACATCCCGAGCTCCACAGTGACCACATCTAACTGCACCGAGGTATGTGGACAGGGAAAACAAGGACGGTCTTGTTCTAAAATTTGCATGGTGAAAGTATATCACAGCACAGCCCCTCAAATGAAAAGGAAAATGTATGCAATTTTAGACGACCAAAGTAATGTGTCACTGGCTCGTTCTCCCTTTTTTGACATGTTTAATGTACATGGTGAAGCCTTTCCATACACAATGAAAACATGTTCTGGCACAACGAACAGAACAGGCCGTAGAGCTCACGGCTTTGTCATTGAGGGTGTTGACGGGAAAGTGTCTATACCACTACCAACACTGACAGAGTGTAATCAGATCCCTGATAACAGGAGTGAGATACCCACCCCAGAAGCTGCAGCTGCTCATCATCACCTAGCTCACATAGCTGCACAAATACCCCCTCTTGATCCAGAGGCAGATATTCTCCTCCTCTTAGGCCGTGATGTAATTCAGGCCCACAAGGTTCGAAGCCAGGCAAATGGGCCCAATGAAGCACCTTACGCCCAAAAACTTGATCTTGGATGGGTAATTGTTGGGGATGTTTGTCTCTCGGGAGCTCACAGACCCACAGTGAACTCCTACAAGACCAACATACTGGATAATGGCCGCCCCAGTTTTCTCTCTCCCTGTGGCAGCAGAATCTACACAAAGATGAAGATCACAGGAGAATACCCCCTTTTTGAGAGCACACAGGTCAAAGATGAACTGGGCAAACACATCTTTCAACAAACTACTGATGACGACAAAATGGCACTCTCTGCAGAAGATAAGTCGTTTCTGAACATTATGCACAAAGAGTTTGCTAAAGATGATGCAAATAACTGGGTCGCCCCCCTGCCCTTTCGTCATCCCCGACGTCGCTTACCCAACAACAGAGAGCAGGCTCTCTCCCGCCTCATGTCCCTACGGAAGACATTAAAGAGAAAGACGGAGATGAAAGATCATTATGTGGAGTTTATGAAAAGGATCTTCGACAAAGGTCATGCAGAAAGGGCTCCTCCTGTCAAACCCCACCAAGAATGCTGGTATCTCCCGCACTTTGGTGTTTACCACCCCCAAAAGCCAGCAAAAATCAGAATAGTCTTCGATTCAAGCGCCCAGTTCGAAAATGTGTCCCTGAATCAAGTGCTGTGTAAGGGCCCGGATCTCAATAACAGCCTTGTGGGTGTGCTTCTCAGATTCCGAGGTGACCCACATGCTGTGATGGCCGACGTGGAGCAGATGTTTCACAATTTCATGGTCAGAGAGGACCATCGTGATTATCTGCGTTTTCTGTGGTTCCGCGATCACGACCTGGATGGAGAAGTGGACGAGTTTCACATGACAGTCCATGTTTTTGGAAACTGCCCGTCCCCCTCAGTTGCCATCTATGGACTCAAGAAAACTGCTGTGGAAGGAGAGAAAGAATATGGCAGTGATGTAAGGGAATTTATTGAGCGCCATTTTTATGTAGATGATGGGCTAAAGTCATTTCCCTCTGAGACCCAGGCGATTGACGTCCTTCACAGAACACAAAGGATGCTGGCCCAGTCTAACATCCGCCTTCACAAGATCTCATCCAACAGCCCTGTAGTCGTCAGTGCCTTCCCAAGTGAAGATCTAGCCACAGGTCCGCAGGAACTCCAACGTGGACAACACGCCCCACTCATGCAACGCAGCCTTGGCTTAGGCTGGGACCTGTCGACAGACCAACTGTCATTTCAAGTTGAAATCAGTGACAGGCCTTTCACCAAACGTGGTGTATTGTCAGTCATCAACAGTTTGTATGATCCACTTGGCTTCGCTGTGCCAGTCAGCATCGAAGGCCGCTCCATTCTGAGAGAGATTTCTATGGACATTAGCGAATGGGATGCACCACTGCCGAGGGAGAAACAGGACAAGTGGCAACAATGGAAAGATTCCCTAAAGCACTTACAACAGCTCAAGATCTCCCGCATGTATACATCCATCTCACTATCTGAATCTCAGAGAAAAGAAATGCATGTTTTTTGTGATGCATCCACAAAAGCTGTTGGAGCCGTTGCTTACCTGAAACTCACAGCAGGCAATGGGCTCAGTGAAGTTGGGTTTCTGCTCGGAAAGGCCAGGCTGGCTCCTAAACCAGACATCACAATTCCAAGACTGGAACTTTGTGCTGCTGTGCTGGCTGTAGAAGTGGCGGAAATGGTCCAGCAGGAGCTTGACACTACTATCGATGAGGTGAACTTCTACACCGACTCGAAGGTAGTCCTTGGATATATTTTCAATGAAAAAAGACGCTTTTATGTGTATGTGCATAACCGTGTGGAGCGCATTAGGCGTTCTACCCAGACCCACCAATGGCATTACGTACCCACACAGCTAAACCCAGCTGACCATGCTACACGAGCACTGCCCGCTGAGCATCTGTCTCACTCTACATGGCTTAGCGGACCTGCCTTCCTTACGAATTCAGGCCAACGACAAATACAAAAGGAACCTTTTGACCTTGTTTGCCCTGAGAACGACACCGAGCTGCGCCCAGATATCGTATCCTGTGCCACCTTTCTGTCAAAAAAAGAGCTCGGGACCACAAGGTTCGAGAGATTCTCAAATTGGACTCGTCTGCTGAAAACTATTGCCAGACTGCTGCACATTGCCAAGTCCTTTAAAGGTGAAACAGAGAGCGCATGTCGTGGTTGGCATAAGTGCAACAACTATGCTACAGAAGAACAGCTTCAGCAGGCCAAGGTTACGATCATTCGTGCAGTTCAAAAAGAGGTGTATGCGGATGACATCAAGCGCATGGAGCAGAGTGAGTCCATTCGCACACAAAGTCCACTTAGCAAGCTGAGTCCTTACATAGACGCTGATGCAGTTCTTAGAGTCGGCGGCCGGCTGGCAAGAGCTCAACTGTCAACAGATGAGACACACCCCATGCTCATTCCCAGTAAACACCACATAACCCAGCTCATAATCAGACACTTTCATGCACAAGTATGTCATCAGGGCAGACACTTCACCGAAGGTGCAATCAGAGCTGCAGGTTTTTGGATTGTGGGTGGGAAAAGAGCCGTCAGTAGTGTTATCTTCAACTGTGTCATATGCCGCAGATTAAGAGGCAAGCAACAAGAGCAGATCATGTCAGATCTACCAGAAGACAGAATGTGTACAGACCCCCCTTTCACGTGTGTGGGCCTAGATGTCTTTGGTCCATGGCCTGTTACAGTCAGAAAGACACGAGGAGGTCAAGCAGAGGCCAAGAGATGGGCAGTGATCTTTACGTGTATGAGCACTCGTGCCATACATATCGAAGTGATAGAAGCAATGGACACTTCATCTTTCATTAATGCTCTGCGCCGTTTCTTTGCCATGCGAGGTGCTGTTAAACTACTCAGATCCGACTGTGGCACAAACTTTGTGAGTGCTTGTAGAGAACTCCAAATCGACAAGAAGGGTTGTCATAATGACAAAATCAACTCGTATCTTGGAGACAGAAGCTGTGAGTGGCAATTTAACCCTCCACATGCATCGCACATGGCTGGATCTTGGGAACGCATGATTGGCGTCAGTCGGCGGATCCTTGATGTAATGCTGCTGCAGCACGGAAATGCAAAGCTCACCCATGAGGTGTTAGTGACATTCATGGCAGAGGTCACTGCAATAGTCAACTCAAGGCCACTTACTACAGTTTCTGCTGACTCAGAGCATCCTGAGATTCTCACTCCTGCCATGCTACTCACACAAAAGGTCGGTGTGCCCCCAGTTCCACCAGGTCAGTTCCACGATCAGGACCTGTTTAGAGCGCAATGGAGACGTGTGCAGTATCTGGCCAACGTCTTCTGGGGACGATGGAGGAGAGAGTACCTCAGCGGACTACAGGGTCGGCGCAAGTGGAGGGCACCAAAGCCCAATCTACAAATTGGAGATGTGGTCCTGCTCAAAGAGGGACAAGAAAACAGGATTGACTGGCCACTAGGGCTAGTCACAAAAACCTTCCCCAGCCAAGATGGCAGGGTAAGGAAGATCGAAGTCAAGATCATCCGCAGTGGCGAATGTAGAGTGTACCTGAGACCCATCAGTGAAGTCGTCTTACTGGTACCTAAGAGCTAAGTCTGAAAGACTCTTAATATCCTTTGTAATAGTGGGATTCAGCTTTAGTTGGTGTGACGTCCTGCAGACGTCAGGCGGGGAGTATTCTGTCCCTCCTGTTATTTCTAAGGTATGCTTTTATAAGTTTGTTATATAGCAGGTCATTATCATCCGTTCTGTAATTAATTGTAGTAACATGTCAGAAAAATATGTTTATTCCTGATCTTGTCTGGTCAAAGCCTGCCATCTAGTGGGTTTACAGGGTAGCGCCATGTTTGAGCGCAAGCAGTGATTTTTCTCCCAGCGCTCGACAGGGAAGGTCCATTTCTCTGTGTCTCTGTAAATTCCTGCATCTGGCGCTCTTGAAAAGGCATAATCTGTAAGTGTGGCAAAACGATTGATTGTTCTTACTTATTAGTACCTTGTTCAGCAAAGTAATGAGTTTGTTGTGTGTTTAGTGAGTCTGTTACATTACTAGCATAAGCTAGCTGTTAGCCCTTTGTTTAGCCTGCCAGCATGAAACATACCAGCATGTGATGTTAGCTGTATCTCTTGAAATGCTACGCGGGTGCAGTGTTGATACTGAGATTGTGTAGTGACTGTTTACATAAGTCAATAATATTTAATGCAATCGTTGTGTATTTGTATGGAGAGTGAATACGCTGTATTCTGTTTCTGTTATTACAGTTTTACAAATGAAAAATATGGATCAGTAAAGCTCTGAAGAATGCCACACGGTTTCCTGAGTGTTTACTGAAGCCAGTTAATGTTTAGCTCTCTGCATAAGCTGGATAGGGACATTCGGCTGAGGGCAGAAGAGTGGTCCTAATATTAAACAAGGTGGACACACTGAGTTCTAGCTGATGAGTTAAAAACAAACTCACAGCATTTACAGAGAAACCAATGTTGTTTAGTCTGTTTACTAAAATGACAACTGTGTAAAAAACCTTCGACAAGTCAAAACAAAGACCAGCTCAGTATTTTTTCACTCCATTGAATCAATGATGTCGCCACTTTGACAGCAGCAGTTATTGGGCTGTTTTCTGAATCCTGACTGATGCTGAGAAAGAGTTTAATTTTCGTCCAGAAATTATTTTAGTTGGTCACTAAGAAGTTTTTTGTAAACATTTACTAAACTCACAATTTAGATTTAGGCCTGTGGTTATTAACATATGAAAGGATCAACTCTTTTCAGCAAAGGGAGAACATGGACAGATTTCGATATTTCAGCGACCTCGCTGTTCAAAGCTGAAATAAAAATATAAGTTAGCAGTTCTGCTATAAAATCTTATTAAGAAAATAAGGGTGGAGTTGATCTGGTCCTGCAGATTTAAGGTTCTGTGGACCTCGAGGACACTCAGAGGAGAAACGTTGAAGGCTTGAAGCACAGACTGAGTTTGAGTGGTTACAGAGAGCCTCCTGTTCATTAAGCTGTTTGAGATCTGATGTAAACATTCAAATGAAGACCATGAAGAACCAAACTTTTAATTACAACAGTTTACTGAAAAATGTGACATTTTAAAGTACGCAAGTCTTATTCTAACAATATCGGCCATCTTGGTGTTTCTAACCCTGTAATAAGATTTTATTATTTTCCACTATTTTTTACGATCTTTAGGATGTTGAATGTTTTTGTTTAGATCAGAACTCTGACTTGGCCTTTTTTTTATTTGTAGAAGGTTATGTCCAGGATTCATGTGAAGCAGGAAATCATCCAGGTCTTTATGTCTTTAAAACACGCCTGTAACCGATTTAACTGGTGTTAATGGTAAAAATCAAATATGTACTATCTGCATTGCAATGATATAAATCTATGAATATTTTTTCTGTGTTAAGGAAACTCCTCATTCACATGAACAAACTGGAATCTATCAGATTAAGATCTGAATCTATGAGATAGATGTGATTAAAACCAGGGCAGCATATTTACTTTATTGTCAACGTTTTCTGGTGTATCCACAGAGGTGGAGCACAGAAATAAGTTTACTGTAAAGAGGCCAGCAGAGTATCTTTTACTACAGCTCATGTTGTGCTTTGTTGTCCTCTCAGTCCCCTGGGTGGAGGTGGATTCAGGGGTGGAGTCTGTCCAGCTGATCTGCAAAACCACAGTTTGTCTGCCTAAAGATGCTAAAGTGGAGTGGAAGGACAAAGACGACAGGAAGGTCCACGTGTATGAGAACGGCTCTGAGCAGCCCGAAGAACAGGACGATAAATACAAGAACCGAACGAAGATGAAGAGAAACTTACTGGAACCTGGAGACCTCAGTCTGACCCTGAAACACCCCACAGATGGAGACAACTCCACCTACACCTGCACCGTCTACAGCAGGGAGGGAAACATCCTGATGGAGAAACAAGTGGAGCTAAAAGTCAGAGGTCAGTGCTGTAGATACAGGTCAAAGGTCAGAGGACATGTAGGAGTTTATTCTCTAAAAGCTTTTACTTTGAATCTATTTTCAGTTCATTCAAATAAAATAAATTCTTTGATGTTTTGATCTAAAAGCCAAAAATGTCAGGCCGAGCAACTGTGCTTCATCAAGTCAAATCTGGTCCTCAGAGACTGAATAAAGTCCTGTCCCACTAACAGCAGCTCCAACAGTCTGTTCACTGCTTTCTTCCTGTCAGTCTTCATCTTTCTGCTGCGTCTCCTCTTCACACTGACCACTTTCTATCTAACAGTGAGCTCCCAGTGAAGCAGCAGCATTCAGCCTGTTAGAGTCAACACAAATGTCTCCATCCAAGCTCATGTTGTGCTTTGTTGTCCTCTCAGTCCCCCAGGTGGAGGTGGATTCAGAGGTGGAGTCTGTCCAGCTGCCCTTCAACACCACACTTCACCTGCCTGAAGATGCTAAAGTGGAGTGGATGGACAATTACAGGAAGGTCCACGTGTATGAGAACGGCTCTGACCAGCCTGAAGAACAGCACCAGGCTTGCAGAGACCGAACGAAGATGAATGAAGACCTGCTGAAAACTGGAGACCTCAGTCTGACCCTGAAATACCCCACAGATGGAGACAACTCCACCTACACCTGCACCGTCTACAACAGGGAGGGAAACATCCTGCTGAAGAGAAAGGTGGAGCTGAAAGTCAGAGGTCAGTGCTGTAAATACAGGTCAAAGATCAGAGGACATGTAGGAGTTTATTCTCTAAAAGCTTCTAGTTTGAATCTATTTTCAGTTCATTCAAATAAAATAAATTCTTTGACGTTTTGATCTAAAAGCCAAAAATGTCAGGCGGAGCAACTGTGCTTCATCAAGTCAAATCTGGTCCTCAGAGACTGAATAAAGTCCTGTCCCACTAACAGCATCTCCAACAGTCTGTTCACTGCCTTCTTCCTGTCAGTCTTCATCTTTCTGCTGCGTCTCCTCTTCACACTGACCACTTTCTATCTAACAGTGAGCTCCCAGTGAAGCAGCAGCATTCAGCCTGTTAGAGGCAACACAAATGTCTCCATCCAAGCTCATGTTGTGCTTTGTTGTTGATAGGTTTGTAGCTTGAACCTATTCGCTGGAACGTTGAAGACAATGTAATTACACAGCAAGCAAAACACGAAGTAGGCAAAGTTCTTTATGTTTCACGTGCACGGGAGAGAACCGAACAAACGTCGTTCCTTCGCTTGACCCCAGTTGCTCTCGTGCGCTCTCCCGTAACACTGCTCTTTTATTGTGGTTACATGAATATGCATAGGTTCATTAACATATGACATCTTACATAGGTATACATGTGAAGAAAGAATACCTTGTGTGTGTGTGTGTGTGTGTGTGTGTGTGTGTGTGTGTGTGTGTGTGTGTGTGTGTGTGTGTGTGTGTGTGTCTGGGGTCAAAATTAGACCGCACGAAGACTCCCCAAAGCCGTCCATCTAAACAAAAGGCACTTAGACTAAAACACGTTTATCCTACCATAAAACAATAAGACAAGGCACGACCTCTCCCATGCTCCAAGAATGTGGGTGTGAAAGTCAGAGAGCTCTGGAATGCACACAAAGCCTTTTACAGCCTACTGAAGATCACACATCCTATCACTACACAATCGATTATACACCTCTATGCATATGGCATCAATATTTCTAAGCATATATGACAATCACAATACAAAAACTTAACAGTTGTCCCCTCAGTCCCCCAGGTGGAGGTGGATTCAGGGGTGGAGTCTGTCCAGCTGCCCTTCAACACCACACTTCACCTGCCTGAAGACGCTAAAGTGGAGTGGAAGGTGAATGTTAGCAACAACTTCTACACAGTACACGTGTATGAGAACGGCTCTGACCAGTGTGAAGAACAGCACCAGTTTTACAGAGACCGAACGAAGATGAATGAAGACCTGCTGAAAACTGGAGACCTCAGTCTGACCCTGAAATACCCCACAGATAGAGACAAAAACACCTACACCTGCACCGTCAACAGGAAGGAGGGAAACATCCTGCTGAAGAAACAAGTGGAGCTGAAAGTCAGAGGTCAGTGCTGTAGATACAGGTCAAAGGTCAGAGGTCATGTAGGAGTTTATTCTCTAAAAGCTTTTAGTTTGAATCTATTTTCAGTTCATTCAAAGAAAATAAATTCTTTGATGTTTTGATCTAAAAGCCAAAAATTTCAGGCGGAGCAACTGTGTGTTTAAATGAACAGACTAAGAAGACCATTAAAAATGATCCTAACTTCAAAATAAAAGCCTCTGGCATGATTTGAGTTTGGATCAAATCAATAGTTTTGTTAGTTTAGTCCAAATCAATGTAAATGTATAAATATCAACAGTTTTAAAGCTGCTGAGGTCATTCAAACAGCTCCCGATTCTTTTCTTGATGTCCCCGACCCCAGCCACAATATCTGATTTTCTTTTTTGCCTCTGTGGAGGAGCTTTGAAGGACTGTGGCACAACTGAAACGCTCATCAAGCTGTGTAGATATGATTCCTCCAAAGTTCCTGAGCGAAGCTTGGGATGTCCCTGCCCCTCGGCTGCTTCCAATAATGAACACTTGTCTGTCCTCTGGCTGTGTCCCAGAATACTTAAAGACAGCCTGTGTGCAAGCACTCATCAAAGATCCAGCTTCACTCGATGCCGTAATCTGATGAAAACTTGCAGGATGTCAAAGACGCTCCACTGAGCTCCAAAGAGCTCTGGGCTGTGCTTATTAGAATGAATTAAAGGAGAGAAATAGCCGGCCCTCGCCTCCTTCACCTGTTCATTGAAAGCAGTCGTTCATGCTTTCATTTCTTGATGACGGAGCTGAAGATTCACCTTCTTCCGTCTCCTTTCTGCCCTCCGGCATTGTCTTTTCAGACTGTGAATGTCTTTGTGAATCCAGGGCAGCGAGCGAGCACCACGTTTAGTCCTGATCTTAAAAGGTGCAGTTGAATCTAAAGTGGATGTACAAAGGAGGTTCAGATCATTCAGAGTGTTTGTGTGTGTGAGGGAGGAGGAATACCAGTGGTGGTAGGAAACACTGATGAACATGTTTGAAACCAATGAATTTAATGTACTGAGGAACTCTGTGGCAAATGAGTCAGTAAAATTGATAGGTTTGTAGCTTAACCCTATTCGCTGGAACGTTGAAGGCAATGTAATTACACAGCAAGCAAGACCCGAGTAGGCAACATTCTTTATGGTTCACGTGCACGGGAGAGAACTGGACAGGCGCCGTTCCTTCGCTTGACCCCAGTTGCTCTCGTCCGCTCCCCCGTAACACTGCTCTTTTATTGTGGTTACATGAATATGCATAGGTTCATTAACATATAACAGCGTACCCAGGTATACATGTGAACAAAGAATACCCTGTGTGTGTGTGGTCATAAAATGACTTCCTAACCCTGCTGGCCTGGAAGTCCAGCAGTTCATCTAAACAAAATGCACTTAGACTAAAACAGGCATAGATACGTTTATCCTACCATAAAACAATAAGACAAGGTACGACCTCTCCCATGCTCCCAGGATGTGGGTGTGAAAGCCAGAGTGCTCTGGAATGCACACAACGTGTGTCTGCAGACTACTAAGGATCAACTTCTATAAATCTACAATTAATTATAAAACTCTAAGCATAAATGACAATCAACAATACAAAACCTAACAAAAATCATCAATATCCACCAACGTCCAGCTGAACATGTATTAGTGTTTAGAGTGGAACTGAGATGATAGGGACTAGGACCTGGGGGACGTCAGTCAGTGACGGAGCGGTCAGCAGGTGTGGGCAGGTGTGGACAGGTACTTGATGGAGTGTTTCCTGCACGCTGGACTCCATATGATATGTTAGCAGAGAGTATCTGGCTCCTGATTGGTTGAAGTGGAGCCCATCTGCTGCAGAAAGATGCCTCCTGTCCCAGAAAACATTGAAGTTGTCTCTAAAGCCCAGGCTGTGGGAGTCACACACAGAGGAGAGCCAGGTGTGGAGGCCGAGCAGCCGCCCAAACGCCCCACGGCCAAAGGTGGGAGTGGGGCCGGAGATACAAACACTATGGTGGGCTTGTTTCACAGCCTCACAAAGACACACAAAGTCCAGTTTGAGGAAGTGGGAGCGCTGTTTGGAATCCGGTTTGTGCCCATGTGGATAAGGATGGTGTCGGCCTCCGGACGGGATCGTATTCTGCCAGGAAACTTGTCTAAAATGTCCCAGAGCGTCGGGCCGGGAAAAGACAGAGCGTACGCCTCCTTTATTGTGAAATTCCTCACCATGGTAACTGAACACATCAGCTGGTCTGCAGCAGGTTATGTTCAGAGTTTGAGGCTCAAATTGGCTCAAAGTGTCCCATTTTCACTGATTGTTTTCCCGACGACATGCTTCAAGTGTGATATGGATCCTCTGCTGAAGGAATCTGCTTTCTATCCACAACCTGTTGATCCGTATCTGACTAACAGCAGCGCAGGAAGCCCTGCAGTTATAGAGAAACTGTCTGAGTCGCATTGTTGCTGCAATTTACCTGCAACTGCTGATGAAGAAAAAGTCTCAATGTGTTTGTGTTTGGTCCTAATCTGCTGCCAAGTCTGTTTGACACTGCTGGATTTCCAGCTGATAGATGACAGATTAGAAACTGATCAGTCTATTGATCACACAATATTCCATCAATAGAATTGATTTGACTTTGATTTGTGTAACAAAGTGATTTCCACGTCTCCTTCATGATGTGACAGTGTCAGAGCTGAATGCACTTGTAGAGTATCATGTTTTTATGGCTCACATTTAAAGTGTTCCAGCTCTAATGTACAGCTGTCATATTAGAAATAGAAGCAGCTCTGATTTTAGTGCTCAAATAAATCTATGAAGTGATGAATTCACACATGAACAGTTTTCTGCAGCGTTCCTCTCGGCCTTATTTGCAGCTCCACTCTTGTTTTTGCTCTAATAATTATTTCTCTCCATGAGCTGTTTCTCTGCCTGAAGGAGGCGCCACTCCATCGCTTCATTTAGTGCAGAACAAGAGTCACATGAGACTGCTCTGTGAACACCAATCACACTTTGTACAGCTCATGTTGTGTTTGTTGTCCTCTCAGTCTGTCAGGTGGAGGTGGAGGAGGGGGCGGAGTCTGTCCAGCTGCCCTTCAAAACCACAAAAAACCTGCCTAAAGATGTTAAAGTGGAGTGGGAACGCAATGATCCTGATTATATGAAGGTCCACCTGTATGAGAACGGCTCTGACCAGCCTGACAAACAGCACCAGGTTTACAGAGACCGAACGAAGATGAATGAAGACCTGCTGAAAACTGGAGACCTCAGTCTGACCCTGAAACACCCCACAGAGAGAGACAGTGGGAGATATGTGTGTGACGTTGACAGCGAGAATATCTGGAGATACAAAACAGTGCAGCTTAACGTGAAAGGTTTGTAGGTGTGTGTGTGTGTGTGTGTGTGTGTGTGTGTGTGTGTGTGTGTGTGTGTGTGTGTGTGTGTGTGTGTGTGTGTGTGTGTGTGTGTCTCTGACATCTGTCTTGTGTCTCCTCTGCAGGCAGAGTTCAGGTCCAGGATCAAACAGGGGACATCAGGAACAGAAGCAGCTCCATTGATCCGACTCCTCTGATGGCTGATCAATCAGTTTGATCTGTGTGTTCTTTGATTATTGATCAGTGATGTCAGAGTGGAGTCAGTGTCAGTGTGTTGTTGTTGTGTGTTTGAGACTTTTAGTGTCCATGAAGGTCTCTGCTGCCGTAGATCCTCTGAACTGTGACAGAGGTCTCACTCTGGAGGAAACTCTCAGCACTTTCCAGCAGCTCCTCCATCATGGAGGACGTTCCCTCACTGTAACAGGTGGAGGAGAGAGGAGAGGAAGCACAGGTGATCCTCTGAGGAAGAGGAGCGTTCCTACAAACCACATGATCACATGACCAGAGGACAAGCATGTGTAGAAACACATTAAAGTCAGCCTGTAAACACGTTTGTGTAAATTCTAGACGTGTTTTTCTGTTACGTTCAAATAAAAGCAGAGAAAGCAGACTCATATGTGAGAAAGAAAACTAAAGCTGAGAAAAAGCTGAAGCTGTCTGTGTGAAATATAGGACTTAAAGTACTCAGACATACACGCCAGCTCTCCAATCAGGAAGTATCTGTAGAGTCTTAAAGGCAGCACAACAAAAATTTCATTTGATTGTCATTTTTCACTGGACGTGGGTAAAACTCCTGGATATCAAAGACATTCTGAGGATCACTGAAGTTAAACGGCTGTTGCTGAAAGTTTAAAGAGAATTGTAAAATGATAAGATAATGATTGACTAATAAGATTATCTGACAGGTCCTTAAAGTGGCCCCTTGGTGGAGCTCAGCAGGACGACAGGTGGCTGTGAGCTCATTTTAAAATAATCATAGAATAAACAGAAACATTAGCAGATGACGTTTGAAGGCTTTACATGTGTTGGATATGAATGTTTGGAGCCCAGATCATCATTTGTCTTGTTTCAGTGGGAATGTTTTTCTCCATGTTGGCCTGAGGGTGGTGCTGTTTAGCCTGTACTGAGTATTTGTCACTATGCTGAGTTGTGGGTGGAGTCAGTGATTGGCTGAAGGTGCCTTCTTTAAAGCGGGAACATTTTGAGCCCATTTAGCGTAGCAATGGGATTTACGGCTTTTTTAGAGAACATGTCTGTGAAGGTTCTCAGTCATCCAGGTCATCATAGTCTAAGCAGCTTGCAAAGCAAAGTGTCTGGACTTCTTTCAGTTACTTGAAGACGTTTCACCTCTCATCCGAGAAGCTTCTTCAGTTCTAAGGGTCAAATGGTGGAGAGTCCCAGATTTAAGCTCTGTGGGAGTTTCCCCCCAAAGAGGGACAAAAGGAACCCCCGATGATCCTCTAATCACCTGAGCCAAGGTGTGAAAGCGGGTGTGGGTCCCAATCAGCCAGAGTTTCGGGTGAACTCATTGTGAAACCTGGCCCCACCCTATCATGTGAATTCCTGAGGTCAGATGGCCCAGGATGTGAGTGGGCGTTAAGGCGTCTGGGAAGGATCTCAAAACTGGATTATAGATGGCAGACAATTGGTGTCGTAAACCACCACCTCTGTTCAAAGATGGTCGCTCACAGTGGACAAAGAAGGCTTCTTTCACTCCTCTTTCAAACCATCTGTCCTCTCTGTCCAAAACACAGACTGAACAATTTGGTGTTTGCTGTACAGTGCAGCGAGGAATGCCCAGACCTCTACATCGGAGAGACCAAACAGCCACTTCACAAGCGCATGGCACAACATAGAAGAGCCACCTCCACGGGACAAGACTCAGCAGTTCATCTGCATCTAAAGGACAAAGGTCACTCTTTGAGTATGCCAACGTTCACATTTTGGACAGAGAGGACAGATGGTTTGACAGAGGAGTGAAAGAAGCATGGCAGCACATTTTTAATGTTCTTTGTTCAAATGAAATTTAGTAAATGTCAGTCTGCTGATGAGCCTTGTGTCAGCACTGAGGTGGAAGTTGTGGGCTATAAATAGGGTTTGTCACATTGAGTTTTACATGTCACATGGCTGACTTCCTCTTAAAAACAAAAATGACCTTTTCTTTTCAGCTTACAGCTGGAGAGTGTTTGTATCTTTGTTCAGTCACCAGCAGATTTAAAGGACTTTGTTTTTGTTTGAGGTTTTTACAGGAGGATGAAGATGTTGCTGATGATCCTGCTCCTCATAAATGGTAAGAAACTGAATGCAGATCAATCTGCACTCACACCACAGTCTAAGGCAGATAGTCTCAGTGTTTGGCATGTGTGTGTGATGATTTTAATTAATGCTCTGTACAAAATACAAATATAATGATGTGTGCCCTATGAGAATCAAGAGAGGCTTCTGTTAAAGACAGAAGTAACAGAGACGTAAGAGTGACTTTACATTTACAGAGTAAAGCTTTGCCTTAGTTTAGGTCACATGTACACTTTGTTGTATTTGACTTTGACTGTACTTGAGATTAATGACATATTTTTGCATTTAAGAAAATGTTTTCTTTGAAACTTGCAAACAAGTAAATACAACGATGGGTTTAGTTCAGTTTTTGGACAGATGTTGTTTTAGTTCAACTTTAAAATATTACCATTTCTAAAACAGAATCCAGTTAATTCTTAAAGACCTGTGTTTCTTCTCTTTTAAACATTAATTGTTACTCATTTATTAGACAAAGCATTTCATATCTGACTAATCAATTAATCAATAGAATAATTGATATATTACTCAGTTACTAATGGCTGTAGGATTTGGTGCTTTGTGGATTGGGTTGTGGTCAGGGTGGAGGTCCTGGTGGTCCAATCCCCGGCTGACAAATTTGGCTATAGGAACAGGGAGAGTCACCTGTCTGATGAGGAAGGAGCCCAAACTAGTGTGTGATGCTGAGAGATACTATCCAGATGTAGTCAGGCTCACCAGAACACACAGCTGTGATGATCTGCTGTGGTGAAGATGGAGCTGAGCATCAAAGCAAAGCTGCTGATTCATTATTCAGTCTATGTTCCTCACAGCCTCAAGCTCTGGACAGGGACTAAAGGTATGAGCTTGCTCACACAGCAGCATAGAGCTTCCTCTGAAGGGTGGCTGGGCTCTCCCTCAGAGGCAGGAGGGTGGTTAGTCCTGAGGGGCTCACAGTAGAGCTGCAAATACTCCACATTTAAAGGAGGCAGCTGAGGTGGTTCAGCCTCCTGACTGGAAAAACTCCTCAGAAGAGGACTTGACTATGAATATTTCTTTGCACTTAAAAACTGCTGCAACAATTCACAGACTAAGCCTGGGGGTGGACAACAGATGGAGGTCAACACAGCTTCCTTTGTGTTAGTTGGTTTAACAAAACCTAAAACCAAAATCAGATATAACAGTAACATGACTCTGGGCTTTCTGTATTCAGGCTTTCGGTGTGTCCACATGAAGTGAGGTGTTTCATGCATATATATTGATGTGTAGCCAAGGAAGGAGGCATGAATACAACTTTAGTTTGTTATAAGAATTATTGTTTGGATATGTATCCTTGCTGGGTGTTATTACAGCTGCAGCTCCAGCAGAGTAAAAAGACTTTACAGCAGATTAAAATCCAGCAGAGAAAACATACAAATATGGAATTTCTGCATCACAAAGTGAAAACATGAACATTATGGGCAGGCACAAAAAATAAATGAATCAGCCTTGGAAGTTGTGGTTTAGGGGTCCAAAATGATCAGTATCTATACAAGCACCACTATGGTAAATGGACTGTCATTTAAGTAGCTTTTCTATTTGAGCACTCAAAGTGTTTTTACAACATGCCTCATTCAGATTCACAGATGTATTTTTGAAACTTCAAGCGGATGTCTTGCCACCCCTAGAGCCACACCAGTTTTGCAGATGACAGTGTTGTTTGCTAAAACAAGCTAGAAATAACACTTTGAGCCTAGCAACAATTAGCATTGAATATAAATTGTAAAACTCCTTTTTTTCTCATGGACATACTGTATTAACACATTGATCTGAAATCACACAAAATCAACATAAAATCCCAGTAGGAAACAGTTGTTGCTTTTTCTGTAAAAACCACAGATATGTTTAGTGAATGATATTTATAACTTGAAATGCAAATGTAAATTCTCTCACTGGTTATAATCAAACCACCTTTCCAGCCAACACGGTGACAGAACAGCAGGAAGACAAGAGAAATAAGAAATATGGCCGTGTTAATGACTGTAAGCTGGTATTCATTGGGTGTATAGGTTTTTTTTTCTTTTTTATATCAAACAGGCCTTTTCTGCCTGTATGTATGTGTGTTAGTAAGCAGGTTAAAGCATTCCCTGTCTATGTCTATGTGTGTGTCCTGTTTTCATCTTTTACCTTATTTTGCGATGCTGAAGAACTTTCTCTTCCGCAACCAACACCCTAAGTCACATGACCTCAGTTTCCTGTTTTTCAGAACAATCCTTAACCCAGTGTTCATGTGTCCCCACCTGCTGCTTGTTTCTCCAGCACCCTGTGTCACTGATAATTGGTGCTGTGTCCAAATTCAGGGGTAGCCTCGAAGGCCGCATTTGTAGGCAATTACATCACAGCAACACAATGAAGGCTGTCCAAATTCAAAGAGTCCTCCAAATGCGGCGACAACTGCATCCTACTTTTCCCCAGATTCAAAGAATGGGTCGAGTGCATCCTTTGTGGCCCATCATATCCCAGGATTCAATCCGAGCCATATTTTACCTGGATGTGATTGTCTCTGATCTAAGGTACAAAACATCCTGGCGACGGTGATACAGGTTTTCTAGCTCCTCGAGAGTTACACATAAATGAAGAAACATTTCAGTCTCCATTTTAAAGTTCTCATCCTGTGGCGCTAGTGACTGTAAATACGTGCAAGTAAGGGCGGGAATAGAACGAAGGCTAGACTGTTCAATTTCACAGCAGCTCACTTCCAGCCTAACCGGCCTTCTAAGGGTCCTTTCAAGCATGCTACCCCTGAATTTGGACACAGCCAGGGAGTGCGTAATTACTGAATTGCTTTCTGCTTCCCTGCCAGCCTCCCTCGCACTGCCCCTCAAGCCCGCTGCACCACCCCTCCCCTACGGTGGAGCAGCAGACCACACCTCACACACAAACTCTTTAATAGGCATTGTGTGGATACACTCTGTCTTTTCAGCAGTTAGGAGTTGAATTCTCGCAAACATGTAGGCATTAGGTGATAATGAAGTGTTTCAAGGCCTTGAACAAACCTTATAGTTAGTTGTTTTCCTGTCTTAGTACACCATTTTCTTTGTACAAGAAAGTTACAGTTTCATACCAACAGTAAACTGAGGTTGAATGAGGTGAAACGCAAATTTTCCATGACACCCCGGACTTCCTCTTGCAATTCCACAGGTTCTCTCTTTAAATGAGGAAATGAGAAACACAGTATTAATGAAAACCTCTGATCTGAATAACTCTTTAAGTCATGTTTATAGTTTTTCATTAAACCGAGTTACACAATAGCAACAACATGAGTGCTGCTTTAAAACAACTTTGTTCACAACTATGAAATGAAGTTTGCTGAAATAATCATCAGAAGTTATTGCAATATTGCTGAAGAAATCCTTCAAAATGAAAGATTAAAAGTTTCGAAGTGTCTCCAATTCTGTCTCATAACCCATTGTACAGTATTACATTCCATTTATGATTTAACACAAAACCAACCACAAAAACACATAACATGGTCAGGAAATGAATTGTGGATCAGGATCTAGCAGTTATAAATTTTGTCAAATAGACATTTAAACATGTCAACAAAGAATTGATCAGTGTGCAGCAAACACACGTAAATGTGCCTTAAAATTCTCTGGATATTAAGAGTTTTTGAGTTTTAGTTTGATGCAGAGCATCACCGGCTAAATGAACAGCTATAGATAAATTGTACACTTCACTAGTTACTGATTTGTAGCACAGATGAACTTTGATAGGGATTTTTGATTTCTTTATGAAAACATAAACTATACAACGAGACTAAGGAGCTTGGAAAGAAAAACGGCAAATATTTCACTATGAACTCAATTTTACTCTAGTTTTATATAGCAGCACTAGATTGATATAAACCAAACACTGCATTATTTTGGATAGTAAATTATCATCTATACCTCATCGGGTATTCTAGGTTTTACCAACTAATCTGTGCTCCTGTCATTATTACAATTGTGTCTATTTACTTGTAGGAGCCATTTTTGGGTTAATACCTTATGTTGCTAGAGGTCACCTTTTTCTGTTTTCGTATGGTTGGTTCATGTAAAGGTATTTAAGGTAGACGCACATAATTGGCGTCAGGTGTGTTGTTAATCATAAGAACGCAAACAGTTTGTGACCGCTGCGCTGTTATGTTAAAATGATGTTGAAATAAAAACCAAAAAGGACAAGATTAGTACTGCTGGAGTTATTGGACTGTTTAATTAATTCATGCATGTCAGTAGCATTGCGTCACCCCCGTTAACAACCACCTCAGTGGCTTCAAGCGTAGGCTTAGACTCTACATTACTATTGCATTCTCTGTAGTGCTGTGCGATACTGCAGACTTTGGTAACAATCTAATATGAAGTAAATACATAGCTAATTTTACCAATAATGATACTTTTAACTTATAAATGCAGCATATCTTAAGATCTGTGCTATGATTTTATAATTTGCCATATTCTGAACACATTTTAATGGCCACTAAAACACTGATTTTTACTTCTATTATAATTAAAGTTAATATATTCAGGCACATTTCATAGTTCATTTTTTATTTTATTTTTACTTCCAAAACTGAATTTATGTAATTTAATTCAGTGGGCTGAATATATCATATTAATGTCTGAACAGACTCTATAGGTAATCAGTCAGTCAAAGTAACAGCAACGATGACCAATTACACATTAACATTAACTAATGCTAAGATCCTGTCATGTTACGGCTGTGTGGCAGGCAGGAATGGACCCAAACACAAACTCATGGTAACGGAGCTTAAACTCAAAAGCAAAGCTTTATTGCTGGGAAACAGATGATACAAACAACACAAAACATAACCGGGAAAAGCTAATTATAAAATTCACAAGGAGACACAGGGAGAATAACACACAGCTAGGAGAAATCAGACATGACGAGACCAGGGTTTTAATAGTTTTGCAATTTTCATTAGTTTTTATTTTTATTTCGTTTTTACTTCAGATTTTCAATTTTATATTAGTTTTAATTAGTTTTTACCAATTGTTTGCTAGTTTAGTTTAGTTTTTTTTTTTTTTAAATCCTTAGTTTCAGTTTAGTTTTGATTAGTTTCAGTTATAGTTTTAGTTGTGTTTGCAATAAAGTGTAACAAAATCCCAGTTTCATCATATCAGTCATTCTCTTCTGCTTATCCTTGGGTATGTTGCTATTCCAGCTACCATACCCTGCACCCTGGACAGGTTGCCTGTCTGTCGCAGGGTTAACACGCAGAGACAGACAACTCACATTCCCACCTATGGGTTCTTTAAATAAATAAATAAATAAAGGCAGATGAACAACCATTGATACCAGGCAACTATAAAATGTATATCTTGGCCCCAATGAGACTATTAACTCTTGCAGCACCGGGTGTTAAGGCAATTGACTCACACAGTTATGTAGATATCCCAGTCCTGTTGTCTCGGGATGCATCACGCTGCCTTGCCTGGGGTTAGCTTCTGTTTCTGGGGATGAGGGTTGGGCGTGCTCCCTTACCTTCTCCAGGTAAGCTAGGTTAGCCTTCTTGTGTGAGCTTTTCAAGAGCACTTTAAGGTTTGTGGGATTTTTTTCCCTTTAGAAATGTCCCTCATAATTTGTCTCTTTCCACTACAAGACACTTGCTTTATCCAAAACACAGTCATATTCAAAGTAATCCCAAATTGGAAGCTGGCGCTTTCTCCAGACTTTTCCTGACATGATTCTGCGCGTGGACGGAGCACTGACACAGACACTCGACTAACGTACTGCCACCTGCTGGCATAATGAGACACAGCAAGAAAAAAACCTGGAAACTAAACTTCTTTTTTACCCTTGACTATTGTATGACACGCACACATCAACGAAAACTAAACACATTTTTGCTATAAATTCAGTTAATTTTAGTTAGTTTTGTGAACACTCAATACAGTTTTAGTTAGTTTTCCTTTTTTTGTTTTCATTTTTATTTCCGTTAACGAAAATGTTTTTTCACTTCTAGTTTTCGTTATTTCGTTAGTTTTCGTTAACGAGACCAAAGGAAAGCAAAACTCAACACATTGGCTGTATCCCAATTCAGGGTCTGCAGCCTTAAAGTACGCAGCCTCAACGATCCTCAAGGGCTGCGTACTCAAAGAGTACGAGGCTTGTGAAATGGGACGGTCTAGCCTCCGTCGCGCTGCCCAGGTTGTCTAGCAACCATAACACCAATCGCTGGAAACGTTTCATACAGTTTTGTTCAGTAAAGATTCAAGTTGCAGTTATTTATATGTCCTATCACCTGAAATCTTCACTCAAAGACAAGTATCTTTGACAGTGTATATGTAGATGTATTATATATAAGAGACAAATATTGTCCGTTTGATATGTTGGCATTACTAAATTTGGCTCAATGCTTACATATATGTGTAAAAAGAAAATGTACGAGCTGTGATAACTGTTTCTGATAGAATGAAGATCAGACTGATATATTAAATATTCCTTTATTGGGTGAGAAAATCAGACCATGTCATAACTGCTTTAAGTCATACAGAATAGATATCAGAGCCTTAAACAGGCTGACTTCTGCTAAATGGGTCAAACTGGGCAGAAAGTACACAAACACATAACATCCTTATATAATATGATGTAACACTATAGATCAACTTACCTCAGAATATATAAAGCATATAAACAATTACAGCAATATGATGCAACAAACACAGCAGTGCTACTAATCCAAAATACTCAAAGCTTCATAGAACTGAAACAAACATTTATTTTTAGCTCCATTCTGCTGCTGATACATACTTTAGGTTTCTGAACATTAAACTTGTTGCTGCCTTTCATAGTGTGTAACTTGAAGGCCCTGAGTACTTTCTCCCACACTGAAAACACTAGAATCATAACATTATTTGAACATTACCTAATAAGACTGATTCAGGACAGATAATTAGTTATTTTAAACTTTCCTAGCAGTCCTTCACAAACAGGGAACAGTCTGTCTATTCTTTCCATCTGTTAGCTGCTGCTGGCTCTTCCTCCTCCTCTTCCTCACACACTGCTGAGTTTGTCCTGGTGGATCATCAGGGGTGCAAAGCCTCACAGATAGGGATGGGTATTGATAAGATTTTAACGATTCCGATTCCATTTTCGATTCTGTTTAACGATTCGATTCTTTATCGATTCTCTTATCGATTCTTGTTTTTAAAAAGGAGAACACTAAGGTCGATTAGCTTAGAACTGTTTTATATCTTCTCTTTCAACAAGATGGAAATTTAGGAGTAACATGGCCTTACAAACCCAACAGTGAGATCTTAAGAGATCCACAGCCTACGGCTCTTCAATGGGGTGTCACAGGATCCCCAGGAAAAAAAAAAGTAAATGTAAAATAATAAAATATATATTCTTAACATAACATAAATTATTCTGTAGCATTAACAAAGTATAACATAAATTATTCTGTAGCAATTACACAAGAATACCCAGTAATGTCCCTGCCTACAATTAAACACATTCACTTACCATCTGCTGTGGCAAATGGCTGCAAGGTTTTGACCACAAACTTAGTCACTGCTCGGTGACATGCGGGCCTGAAAAGAGACGCTAACGGTAGACTGCAGCGACAACTGCCAGCGAGCGCCAGCCAGACTCTGTCTGTCTTTCTCATCATGGTCACCTAAATGCACAATGGCAGGTTTTGTAATAAAGCAGATCGCGCTAACATAATATGCACTGTTAGTTGATTATTTACCTGCTGCATTAACGGGAGATGACGTGCAAACGTTACCGCTGCTGCTGCTGGGTTGAGATTCACGAGTCCGGAGTGGAATTAAAGACATTCATTTAAGTTCATCGCGTGTTTTGGGAGCAAATGCTTTTGCATATTCGTAGTGTTTCCTCCTTTAATGAAATATCTACTTTGCAAGCATTGCAAGTTGCCCTGAACGGATGACAATCCGTTCTCGTAAAGTATAAACAAACTTTTAAGCGTTTGAGCCGCTTAGGCGTCGTGTTTCCTGCCAGGTACGCTCCGACGCTCCGCAACGTGGTGACGTCATTCGGGGCGACTGGAATCGATAAGGGAATCGTTTGCAAAAATGGCAAACAATTCCAAGGAATTGAAACAGTGGGAACCGGTTCTCAACAAGAACTGGTTTTCGATACCCATCCCTACTCACAGATGATGTGCAGCAGTGGGTCCCTCAGTCTGTCCTCACTCTGGACACTTGCAGTCGTCACACATGGAAATCAAATGTGTGATAAGCTGCAGGATTAAAACACAAGTGTAACTTATAAATACATGTTCATACTTTTATCCCACAATCAGAGAGAAAGAAACAGAGAGAGAGTGCAGGACAGACAGACAGGTGACAGTCTCAGGTGTACACACTGCTACAAAACAGCACAAGAGAAGGAGGATTTAGAGTTTGTGTTATTACGAGTGCTAAACAAGAAGAGTTCCCAGATGGTCCAGTGGACACATGTGTGACTCCTGTGATTAAAGCATCTTTCTTTCAGCTTAACGAGTGAACCGTCAGCTCATTCAAACACACGTTAAAGTCCGTTTGGCTCGACACCACCGAACAGAGGCAGCAATATAACATAGCTAACATTAACAGTGCAGTGAATCCTGCTTGTGCCGCGATATTCAGGACTGCAAACCGAGCAGCATCACTGACTTTCAGCTTGTGTTTGTGGATATATGACTGACTTTAATTATCCATGAAATCATCACATTCTCTGTAAGATTAAGGTCAGCTATTGTATTATATTTTAAAGGCTTTAAAACCAAGTAAACGCTGAAAGTACAAACATCACTAATGTCACATAACTTTGCCGACATGTGGCCAACAGTAATGTTTTAATGTTCCTCGTTATTAAACATTTGCACATAAATAAGTGACATCATATTCAGTACTTACGTTTAACAGTTTACTCTTCGGCCGCTCCGCTTCTGCCGTCTGCGGCAAAATTATCCACAGTGACTGCCACGCTATGAATTGTGGGATATGTTGGGCCACGAAGTCTACACCGCCACAGCCTTAAAATTCAGAGAAATGAAGGACGCATTTCAGGGCCGCATTTCGAGCAGCCTTTGAATTGGGACAGCCTTCGGCGTGTCGCTGTGACGTAATCGGCCTTAAAATGAGGCCTTTAAGGCTGCAGACCCTGAATTGGGATACAGCCATTCACCTAGGACACAGACCTTCAAAATAAAACAGGAAACTCACACATGCAAAGACACAGACCAAGAAACACAGACTTTACACAGAGGGAACACACAGGCAGAGAAGACTAAACACAGAACAGAAGGCAAGGGATCAAAACCTAGGAACCACAGAATAAATCACAAATGAACTTGACATAATACAAAAATCAAAAAGAACTGAAAACGCTGGGCCAGGAGACCCAGGACCCTGACAGATCCAACATTAGTCATGACTGAAACACCACTATCACCACTGTACATGAGCTACCTGGTTATTCGTTGCCTCTCTGTGACAGTGACCTCTGACCTATCTGCAGGGTGCAGTCTGAGGGATTTTGCTTTGCTGTGTGTCAGGATAACGTTTACATTTTCTTGGGTGTTTCATATCTTTATATAAGTTGGTGATGTTGACGGTCATATACTTTCTCACTAACTACAGTCTGCATGGCTCTGGTCAGGTCCACTGAGTCATATGACTTGAGGATGAAGGGGAGCAACATAGTGAACTTAGAGGAGAGAAATACACTAAAGCATTGATCCTATCACACTACTATTAATTTGATACCAATACCAGTGTTGTATCAATAATCTTTATGTTTGAATTTTACCCAGAATTATTAGTAAGTCAAAATTCCTGTTAATGGCAGTGCTAATATGACACATCAGAGCCACTTCCGTCAACAATCACCATTTTCAGCCCAGTTACAGACATGTGACTGGATTAGGCTGTGTCCTGCTGGACATTGGTCTGTGAGTAATTCTAAAACAAGTATTTTCAGGCACATAAATGAAATTAAATCATTTCTGATGTTCAATACCTAAAGAATTTACATATGGTGACCAGTGTGGCCTAGAAATGGACAAGCTGCACAACGCATAAATATTTATTTATTAAAAGTGCAGTAAATTTTCAACTTCCAATGTCATGGTGCAGTGAGGGGACACGCTCGGTGGCTGCTCCCCACAATCTGGATAGAAAAACACCGAAACTCACTAACAGACAACTCAACTGAGCAAGGCAAATGCAGTTGGTTAAGAATAAGGCAAAGGGAACCCAAAATGCGAAGGGGACAGAATAAAGCCACTTCCTCCGCAAAAACAAATGCTAACAATGCAACAGGACAAGCTTCTTGTACAAAGAATCACTAGTCCTCGAGTCCAGGTTGCCAATCAAGTGAACGCCCAAGTACCTGTAGCTGTCCACTGTTTCCACCTATTCACCCATGGTGTTTAATCCACCTAGTCACAGAATCCCACATAGCAAAATTGGTATGGTCCGGGTCTGGCCCACACAACGTGCACAAGGCCAGTTGCAGACACACTGGAGGTCCTTTGCTGGTCCATGTGTGGATTACCTCTGGCAAACCTGGCCTGGGCCACCAAAGGGCCATCATTCTTTGCAGTATGTGAGCCATGTGTAAGTTGTGTGCAGCCACACTGCTGGCCTTGTGTTGGCCCCAGATGTCAGCCGAATGTGTACCTTAATTAAGCCATGTAATAACAGCATGTGCATAATAGTGCAAAAGTAATATGACAAAACTCTGTTCAGACAGTGAATGGATTGACTCTTATATAAATTTTTTCAACTCTTCCTGATTACTGAATGTGCTTTATACAGCATGCTACATTCACCCAACCACACACTTTCTCTTAACTGAGTACTTCCTAACAGACTGGAGAAGCCAAGGATCGAACCACTAACCTTCCGATCAATAGATGACCTGCTTTACCACCTGACCTACAGCTACCCACAAGATGAGTAAACCCTCACTAGGTTTTGGATAAAACACAGGTGTCAAACTCCAGGCCTCGAGGGCCGGTGTCCTGCAGGTTTTAGATGTTTCCTTGATCCAACACAGCTGATTTAAATGGCTAAATTACCTCCTTAATGTGTCTTGAAGTTCTCCAGAAGCCTGATAATGAACTGATCACTTGATTCAGGTATGTTGAGCTAGGGTGATATCTAAAACCTGCTGGACACCGGCCCTTGAGGCCTGGAGTTGGACACCCCTGGGATAAAGTGTAAACTCACAAGCCTGTCAAACCTGCATTTTAAACGTTGGCTACGATAGCAGTAAAGTATTGCAACATGGCATTTGGGTCTCCTAACTAAAATAGGAACAACATGCATCTGGTTGAGATCAGTGTAGGGCCTAATGCGTTATTGAGTAACGCGTTACAGTAACTACGTTATTATTGTGGTAACGAACACGGTAACTAGTTAATATGCCAAAATCAGGAACGCGTTAATCGATTTAGATAGGGTCGTTATTTGTTACTTCTTGTGGTGGCTATCGCGGAGCTTCCACAGATTCAGTAACATTAGCAAGTGGTGGAGGCCAGCAGGCGGATGAGGGAAAGTGGAGGCAAGAGGAAGAGAGACCCGAGGCAGCCACTGGTCCGAGTGTCAGGTGAACTGAACTTCAGGTAAGAAGTTATGACCTGCAGCATCTGGGTCAGATATAAACCAAGTTTAGGTGGGGTTTATTTTTTTATGCTGACTTTTACGTACTGCGTGCTAGCTAGCATGACGGGCTGCTTTACAGCTGGGCGGGTGTTATGATGTTACTGATGTTGAACTTTATTTTGTTCATAAGGTTAATTATTAGAGTTGTCAACCGTCCCCTAAAAAACGGAATAATCTCGTATTCAGAGAATAGGTAGGGCGTTAACATAGAAAAGGGGACACAAAGAAATACTTTTCTTTCTTATTCTCCTTTAAAATGTCTAGC
Organism: Pelmatolapia mariae; assembly: GCF_036321145.2. Taxonomy (NCBI): domain Eukaryota; kingdom Metazoa; phylum Chordata; class Actinopteri; order Cichliformes; family Cichlidae; genus Pelmatolapia; species Pelmatolapia mariae. The sequence continues at coordinate 18,397,123 of NC_086229.1, read as the reverse complement.
TTTGAAAAGTCTTACAACAAACGATTGATAGATTGATACATATATACCATCCAAACAGTGTACATCACTGTCAAAACAGCGTTTGTTGTTACCTACATCTTTATATTCGGAAGGCAGAATTTCTGAGTTCTGAGTACAATCAAAGCACCACGACTGCAGTTTTTGTGTTGGATGTAAAAAGCGCACATGATGCTGTGACGTAGGCTAGAATCATGGCAGCGGTCAATGACGGTCCAGGCGTGGGATTTCTCTCGTGGAAATGTGCACATTATCTTTTCCTTTCTATCGGTAGGTGGCACAGTGCACTTGTGGCAAGTAAGCAAGCTAAAAGACTGGCAATCTTGCTGGGTATCCAGTTACGGAAGCAACACATTAACAAGAGAATTCTCAGTAAAACCAAAGTTACTTTCCCTAATAACTAGTTACTTTGAAAGTAACGAGTAACTTGAAGTAACTGAGTTACTTTTGATAGAAGTAACTTGTAATGTAACTAAGTTACTAATTTAAAATAACTTACCCAACACTGGTTGAGATACAGTCTGCCATGACACCAGTCAGTCAGAAGTGCCAACTTGATGCCAGATCCGGGCCAGGCCTCTTTTCTATGAGCCTGGGCCACATAAACCAAACCACAATCGAGCCAGATATGCCATCACATTGACAGTGCCATCTATGCCAGGCCTGGCCCATGTCTGGATGACATATGTCTTATCATGCCAGAAGTCAGCCAGTGGTGCCGGCTTGATACCAGATCCAGGCAAGATCTGCTTTCTATGTGGGACGTGGATTGTGGTAAACTGCAAACGGGACTTCTTATGGTTTTCTGTTAACAATGGCTTTATTTGTACTGACATTAGATTACACACAGGTGCACTCTATTTAGTCATTAGCACTCATAAGGCAATGTCTATGGGCAACTGACTGCACTCAGACCAAAGGGAGCTGAATAATTACGCACACCCCACTTTGCAGTTATTTATTTGTAAAAATGTTTGGAATCATGTATGATTTTCGTTCCACTTCTCACGTGTACACCACTTTGTATTGGTCTTTCATGTGGAATTGCAATAAAATTGATTCATGTTTGTGGCTGTAATGTGACAAAATGTGGAAAAGTTCCGAATACTTTTGCAAGCCACTATATGTTAATAGACCTCTCTACACTGAATCATGCTTGTTTTTAATCTTTGGCTCTTTTCCACAGCATGTCGTTGTGAATGCTTTTTTGGTAGAAAATCATATTTTTACCATTTCTTCCTGTACTGAATATGGCAATGGCATTAAGAAAAATCTTGGTGTAAATTACTGATCTTAACTCTGATTTTACTTGGCTTGAATACAATTTCAGAACTGATATATAGTTGGGAGTGCATTTTGCTGCTACTTCATCTTAAATCAGTAATGTGATTTGGATGTGTTGGCATGTCCATCACCTTTAAGGTTTTCACTTTTAATAATATTATTGTTTTTTAAGCACTAGCATCTTTTCCAAAGCTGTGTGAGTTTTGAAAATGTAATTTTTTTATAACTGTCTTTTTGGCTCACTGTTATCTATAAATGCATCTAAACTGAAGTGTTACTTTAGAGCTTGACTGTGTGTCCTCAGTTTTCCAGCATGCCTCAGCTGTGGAGCTGTATGAGGGAGAGCCGCTCGCCCTGCTGTATTGTGAGTTTCAGACTTTTAAACTGGTGAACCCCACAGTGGTGTGGAGTCGCTCCGACCTCAGTCCTCCAACCGTCCACCAGCGTCAGCCTCAAGGAGACGAACTGAAAGATCAAAACCAGCGTTACAGCGGCCGAACATCCATGAAGGCTGACGCTCTGGATACTGGAGACCTCAGCCTGAACCTGACCAACCTCCAACTGTCTGACAGCGCCACCTACACCTGCTCTGTCACAGACATTCTGATAGGACAAAAGAGAGTGGGAGACGTTCAACTTCTGGTCAAAGGTCAAACAGTTGCTTTAGATACATCTCATATTACTCAGATATATTACTCTATATTACTCAAAGCTTTAAAAAACATTAATCCATGTTGACACTTAAAATAATGTTCTTAGTGTTTCTCCACAGAACGGTTTCCATCCTGGGCCAAAGCTCTCCTGGTTTTCCTGGTTCTCCTGGTTCTTCTTGTGGTTTCTGGAGGTGTTTTATTTCATTACCGGCACTATTTCATGTCAGGTGAGTGTCTCCTACTTACACTACCCAGGCTGGCATGGGAACATGTGCTGACAGGAAATGTTGCATCAGCTTCAGTAAATGCTCCTCCTTGAGTTGAGCTCAGTCATGTGGTGGAGAGCTTCAGACACATGGGATCTTCATGGTTTCTGTGGTGATGTGTGTGAGACATGGCCGACTTATATGTCTGTTCTTCTGTTCTCCATCAAACATGTCTGCAGCACTTTGCAGGACGCTGCAGACTAGTTACCAAGGAACGAGTCAGGAACGCATCAGGAACAAACTGAGACACAATCTGACTGAGACTAGAAGACAAGGAGGGAAAATGTCATGTGACCATCAAAGCTGCTGCTGATGTCATTATGTTGTGTTTTTTTGTTTTCCTCACAGTTTATAAGGTGGAGGTGGATTCAGGGGTGGAGTCTGTCCAGCTCCCGTGCAAAACCATGGATCGCCTGCCTAAAAACGCTAAAGTGGAGTGGAAGGACAAACATAACAGGAAGGTCCACGTGTATCAGAACGGCTCTGACCAGCCTGAGAAACAGGATCAGGATTACAAAGGGCAAACAAAGATGAAAAGAAACTTACTAGAACCTGGAGACCTCAGTCTGACCCTGAAATACCCCACAGACACAAACACCTACACCTGCACCATCTACAGTATGGAGGGAATCATCCTTGAAAAGAAACAAGTGAAACTGAAAGTCAGAGGTCAGTGCTGTAGATACAGGTCAAAGGTCAGAGGTCAGACTCATGATGGTGGTTCAGTCTCAGTGGGCTCCATCCAATAATGTTACAGTGTTAGCATGTCTGATGTTTGTGGCTGTTTTGGTTTTTATTTGATTTCCAGCCAAATGTAAAAGCTTCAGTAGATGAACTGTAGGAGCAAAGTTCATGTGTGAGACTTCATCTGAAAGGTAACATCTTCTAGTTTCTGAACATGTGTTTGTTTAGCATGTGGCTAAAACACAGGCTAAGCTAAGTCAGTGGACATGCAGAAAAGGGCTGAAACTAAAGTCAGGCTGTTGCTGTTGGGGCTTCACTCTGGTCCATATACACATGTTCTTCCAGCTGAGCTGCAGCGCCTCTAATCCTAACAACCTTTGTGCTTGGAGATGAAGCTGCATTAAAGGTGGAGGGAGGGTGGCCCCCACGCCTGTTCATTCTGCTTTGAGATGCTGCTGCTCCACTCTGATTTCCTCTGGCTCTGAGTTTTATTATTGCACCTTTCAAAGTTTCACTGAAACTGTATTGATCAGAGGACTGAACATAGAGTTCAAGCCTTTGAATCCAGCTGTGATTGTTGATTTTCTATTGAATGGACTTTTTCAAATCCAGCTGTAGGCCTGTGTTTGTGAGCTCATTAACAGCTGTTTATTTAGAGATACGTGGTCCTCACAGGACAGCCACTACAAACATATGATTTTATAGAATATGATGCATTACTGCAGATTCAACACAATAGAAAGGATTTGAAATGAGCTCAGCCTTAAACATGTGCAGCAGTAATATTGATCCATAGACACTGATGGGAACATTTTTCTGCACAATAAGTACTTTGACTTTTCATACTTTATGTCCAATTTGCCAGTACTGCAGTTTTGTGTGTAGTGAGGTGTTTTCATGGTGTTTTATTGGTGCTTTTATTAGGCAAGGCAAGGCAAGGCAAATTTATTTATATAGCACAATTCAACAACAAGGTGATTCAAAGTGCTTTACAGAGACATTAAAAACAAAATAGATAAAAAGCATGATTTAAAATTGATTAAGACAAGCAAACAAACAAACAAACAAAACAGTATATAAAATCAAAAATCAAAACAGTAGATAAAATCAGTAGTTAAAATGTAAGTTTGGGAATTTAAGCTTAAAAGTGTGGATTTGGTGCTTTATTCAAAAGCAGCAGAGAACAGGTGAGTCTTCAACCTGGATTTAAATAAACTGAGTGTTTCAGCTGATCTGAGGCTTTCTGGGAGTTTGTTCCAGATATAAGGAGCATAAAAGCTGAATGCAGCTTCTCCGTGTCTGGTTCTGACTCTGGGAACTGATAAAAGACCGGCTCCAGATGACCTGAGAGATCTGAAAGGTTCATACTGGGTCAGGAGGTCACTGATGTATTTTGGTCCTAAACCATTCAGAGCTTTATAGACCAGCATCAGAACTTTAAAGTCTATCCTCTGACGGACAGGCAGCCAGTGTAAAGACCTCAGAGCTGGACTGATGTGGTCCACTTTTTTGGTCTTAGTGAGGACTCGAGCAGCAGAGTTCTGAATGAGCTGTAGTTGTCTGACTGATTTTTTAGGTAGACCTGTAAAGATGCTGTTACAGTAATTAAGCCTACTAAAGATGAATGCATGGACTAGTTTTTCCAGGTCCTGTTGAGACATCAGATCTTTTATCCTTGAAATATTCTTGAGGTGATAGTAAGCTGATTTTGTTATTGTCTTAATGTGTTTTTCTAAGTTTAGGTCTGCATCCATCACTACACCCAAATTTCTCGCCTGGTTTGTGGTTTTTAGGTGTATAGATTGAAGTTCTCTGGTGACCTGTAATCGTTTTTCTTTGGCTCCAAAGACTATTACTTCAGTTTTGTTTTTGTTTAGCTGGAGAAAATTGTGGCACAGCCAGTCATTAATTTCCTCAATGCATTTACCAAGAGCCTGTACAGGGCCTCGGTCTCCTGGTGACATTGTGATATATATTTGTGTGTCATCTGCATAGCTATGATAGTTTATTTTGTTGTTCTTTATAATCTGTGCCAGTGGGAGCATGTAAATGTTGAACAGAAGGGATCCCAAGATGGAACCTTGGGGAACTCCACATGTGATACTTGTCTGCTCAGATGTGAAGTTACCTATTAATACAAATTATTTCCTGTTTTCTAAGTATGTTTTGAACCAGTTTAGTACATTTCCTGAAAGACCTGCCCAGTTCTCCAGTCGTTTGAGTAATATGTTGTGGTCAACTGTGTCAAATGTTGCACTAAGATCCAGTAAAACTAAGACTGACATTTTTCCACTGTCTGTATTCAGATATATGTCATTAAACACTTTGGTCAGAGCGGTTTCAGTGCTGTGGTTCTGTCTAAAACCTGACTGGAAGGCATCATAGCAGTTATTCTGTGTTAAGAAGTAATTGAGCTGTTGAGAAACTGCTTTTTCAATGATCTTACTTAAAAATCGGAGATTTGAGATCGGCCTGTAGTTGTTCATTTGTGTCTTGTCAAGATTGTCCTTTTTCAGTATAGGTTTAATTACAGCAGTTTTTAGTGGTTCTGGAAACACACCTGATATTAAAGAAAAGTTTACGATCTGTAACAGGTCTGACTCCAAAGTCTTTGAGACCTTTTTGAAAAAACTTGTTGGCAGGACATCTAAACAGCAAGAGGAGGAGTTCAGTTGACCTAAGATGTCCTCCAGGTCTTTGCTGTTAATAGGGTGAAACTGGTTCATGGTATTTAAACAGTTTTTCGATGGACACAGTACATATCCTGGATCTGCTGTTGATGTATCAATTGTTTGTCTAATCTTTTGGATTTGTTCTGTGAAGAATTTGGCAAAGTCATTGCAGGCCATGGTTGGATGAAGTTCAGCTGCCACTGACACAGGAGGGTTTGTTAGCCTGTCAACTGTAGAAAATAAGACCCGAGCATTATGACTGTTTTTGGTGATGATGTCAGAGAAGTACGACCTCCTTGCACTCCTCAGTTGTAAATTACAATTGTGAAGTTTCTCTTTATAGATGTCATAATGAACCTGGAGGTTTGTTTTTCTCCATCTGCGCTCAGCTTTCCTACACTCTCTTTTTTCATTTTTCACCAGTGTGGAGTTTCTCCATGGAGACTTCTTCCTTCCAGAGATAACCTTCACCTTAATGGGAGCAATAGTGTCCATTACATTTAACATTTTAGCATTGAAGCTAGTGACAAGCTCATTGACTGAACCTCTGGACAGATCAGGTGTTAATGGGAAGACTTGGTTAAAGATCTCACTACTGTGTTCAGTTGTACACCGTTTTGTGATCACTGCTGTTGACGTATTTGTGTGGGCTGAGATTTTACTTTCAAAGAAAACACAGTAGTGATCAGACAGGCCCACATCAGACACAGTAACCTCTGAAATGCTCAGGCCCTTGGAGATCAGTAGGTCAAGAGTATGTCCTCTACTATGTGTGGCCTCTGTTACATGCTGAGTCAGCCCAAAGTTGCCCAGAGTGTTAATCAGGTCTTTAGTCCCTTTGTCCTGAGGGTTGTCCACATGGATGTTAAAATCCCCAACAATAATTACACAGTCGAAATCATCACAGATCATAGACAGCAGTTCACTGAGGTCATTAAAAAAGTCTGTGCAGTATTTGGGAGGCCTGTAAACATTAAGACACACAACTTTGGATGGGGCCTTCAGCTGTAAAGCCACATATTCAAAAGACTGAAAACTACCAAGAGATAACTGCTTACATTGAAATGATTCATTAAATAAGACGGCAACCCCTCCTCCTCTCCTGCTCACCCTGGCCTCACTGATAAAACTGTAGTTAGGAGGGGTCGTCTCGATGAGAACAGCTCCACTGTTACTTTGGTCCAACCAAGTTTCAGTTAAAAACATAAAATCAAGGCTGTGCTCGGTGATTAAATCATTAATTAAAAATGTTTTCCCAGCTAAAGATCTAATGTTTAATAAAGCTAACTTAAGTGTTTTAGAGGTACTATTTGCCCCCTCGTGTTTGGGAGCAGTCTGTGGCACACAAGGTATGTTTACTATATTTAAAGATCTTTTAGAGTGCAGCTCTCTGTGTTTTGACCAGGCCACATGTCTCCTTCTGTCACCTAAAAGTACAGAAATTTTAAAACCTTCTAGTAAACAGGGTCCCAGCTTCTCCTGGGAAAAGTCACCACTGCCATAATCCTCGCAGCCCGGACCCTCCACACATCACACATCAGACTGCGGAGACAGAGCAAGAAGGTGGTAAGGAGGAACTAAGGGGGGCGAGGCTGCGCAATGTAACTTCGATTGCTCTGTTGAGGGCGGGGCTCGATGGCGAACCTTTGGCTGCTCTGGTGGGGGGTTTATGGGGGACAAAAGGGGATTGGGCCGGGGGGTAGATCTGAGCCCAGCATTGACCCGCTCCATCATCTCCTCAGTGAATTTCAGGTGTGGGGAGGAGGGAGAAAGGGAGGGGGAGGAGGGTGATGGCCTGTCAGGGGTTTGGGGGACTGGGGAAGGTCGTGGTCCCTGGTCCTGGTCATTGGTGTTGTTGAGAGAGTTGGAGGCAAGTAGGGACCCCTCTTCTTGCCTCAGATGTCTCTCCTTTCTGAGGCTCTTCCCGGGTGGGGGCAGATGGAGCTCCTCCTCAAGGTTTCTGCTGGGCTTTGTTTGTTCTTGGAGTACTGTTTGTTCCTCTTTATGAGATAACTCCTCGTTTATCTCAGTCTTGGCACCAAGCACAGATGGATGACGTATGGAATAAAACAAGTTGGAGGTGAACAGTTTCACCCCTGACTTGTTAAAATTAAATCCATTTGCTTTAAACAGATGCCTGCGTTCCCAAAAAATATTAAAGTTGTTGATAAAATGCACTGAGTGGTCAGTACATGCTGATATAAGCCATTTATTCAGTGCAAACAATCTGCTCAATCTCTCGTCTCCTCGTCTGACGGGCGGTACAGGCCCACTGATGAATACAGCTGCATTCAGAGAGTTTACAGTATTTAATAATCCAGTAAAGTCCCATTTCAGAACCTCCGATTGTTGTTTGGACACATCGTTTGACCCTGTATGCAGAACAATGTTTGTCACAGTTGGATATTCATCTGCAATCTGAAGAATTCTCTCCTTCAGGTTGTTGACCATATCCTTAGGAAAGCAGAGGACTTTAGTGTTCTTACCGCACATCCTTTGTACATCCTTTACGGCAGAGTCACCCACAGTCAGAGTTTCAGGCCTAGCCTTTAGCTTTCCCTGTGGCCTTTTACTTTTCAGCAGATTTTCAGACCTGACTTCGCTACTGTTAGGTGGATGGTTGTCCGATATAGATCCAGGGTCCTTTGATAGTGGAGCAAATCTGTTCTGCAGTTTCACATTCAGTTGTTTTGGAGGTTTGCTGTTAACCTTCCTATTCACGGTTGTCCAGTCCTGTTTCCTCCCGTATACAGGGGTAGAAGAGCTTCTCTGTCTCGTAGGAAGTGAAGGCCAGTCGGTTTCAGAGATTTCAGCTCGCTGTGCTCTGCCTGTAATACGTCCTCCCCTTTCCAGGAGACATGATTTATGTCTTGGCGCCAAGACAGTCCAAGGGGGGATTATCGCTTGAGGATTTATAATAATGCACAGAGTCTACTTTCTTGGTCATGTTATCTGTGCTCCTTAGCTGTGTACTAGCTTGCTCATCGCCATTGCTTTGAATCAAAGGCAAGGTTGTTTCATTTCCACATAGTCCATTTACCTCCACATTTACTTCTAAGCGATGAATTTTTGTCTCCAGTACTGTAATCTTCTGCAGGAGGCTATGGTAGTCATCTGTGGAGAGGGAAGGCATCTTGTTGCTAGTTAGCCTAGCGGTTAGCACCTTTCCAGGCTATTGAGGCTGTTCGGTGTCCAGACGCTGTAATCAGGCTTCAGCTGTGTCTAGGCCACAGACACACGGAGCGCTGAGGATAAGGTAACTAGAAATTTTGCTGTTTCTGTTAAGAACACTATAGTCCTAATGATCTATAAGTGTCCAGAAGCTCTCGCAGGTAAGCTCATACAGAAAAAAGGGAAAAAATCAGCATGAAAATCAATAAAAATCAATAAAAGAAGCAAAGCATTTGAAGAGCAAAGAGAGGAAGCGTCCACACTCACGAAAGGGGCGGAGAAATGTATATGATAAAGGAAGGCTTCTATCAAATTCTTCCAAATGTTGTCAAACTGAGCTGTGTGATGAAGTGAGTGTGACAGAAACACTCAGACTGTGTTTCTCTGCTTCATCAAGTCAAATCTGGTCCTCAGAGACTGAATAAAGTCCTGTCCCACTAACAGCAGCTCCAACAGTCTGTTCACTGCTTTCTTCCTGTCAGTCTTCATCTTTCTGCTGCGTCTCCTCTTCACACTGACCACTTTCTATCTAACAGTGAGCTCCCAGTGAAGCAGCAGCATTCAGCCTGTTAGAGTCAACACAAATGTCTCCATCCAAGCTCATGTTGTGCTTTGTTGTCCTCTCAGTCCCCCGAGTGGTGGTGGATTCAGGGGTGGAGTCTGTCCAGCTGCCCTTCATCACCACACTTCACCTGCCTGAAGACGCTAAAGTGGAGTGGAAGAATAGATATGGGAAGGTCCACGTGTATCAGAACGGCTCTGACCAGCCTGAAGAACAGCACCAGGTTTACAGAGACCAAACGAAAATGAATGAAGACCTGCTGAAGACTGGAGACCTCAGTCTGACCCTGAAATACCCCACAGATGGAGACAACAGGACCTACACCTGCACCATCTACAGCAGGGAGGGAAACATCCTGCTGAAGAGAAAGGTGGAGCTGAAAGTCAGAGGTCAGTGCTGTAGATACAGGTCAAAGGTCAGAGGTCAGACTCATGATGGTGGTTCAGTCTCAGTGGGCTCCATCCAATAATGTTACAGTGTTAGCATGTCTGATGTTTGTGGCTGTTTTGGTTTTTATTTGATTTCCAGCCAAATGTAAAAGCTTCAGCAGATGAACTGTAGGAGCAAAGTTCATGTGTGAGACTTCATCTGAAAGGTAACATCTTCTAGTTTCTGAACATGTGTTTGTTTAGCATGTGGCTAAAACACAGGCTAAGCTAAGTCAGTTCAAATCTCAGTAAAAACCTTCTTTGGTCCTCATCTATAATCAGTCATATCTGAGTCCCAATAACTAGAAGATGATTTCTAGCAGAGCTGTGAAAATCTCCACATCCTTTCTCCATGTTATCATCCAAAGCTGTGTGAAGTTTCAGAGCTCTGCAGCTAACAGAGACTTTCAGTTTGCTGCTCTCTTCCTCTGACAGCTCCATTCTTAGGGAGCGTTAGTTCTCTGTTTCACTTTATTCCACTTATTCAGTCTGATGTTCTCTGATCTGTTTCTCTTGTTTAGTGTCTTAAATGCTGCCAGTGCCTCTCTTTGCTTTAACCAACCTTTCTCTTTATTTCTGAGCTTTTTAAGGACTTTAACTGATGCATCAACCTTTGAAAATGGAAAGAAATCAGTCAGATTCATGGCTGCATCAAAGTGTCACATGTAGTTCTCCCACATCACGTAATGGACTGTGTTACTATTGAAATCCATGTTGAAAAAGCTAGCAATATAATTATAAGTTGCATCTATAGGACACCAAGATCATGCCTTGAGACATTCAATGAAAAACTTGCTGCTATGTTTAGCAACCTAAATGATAAAAAAGTGCAAATAATTTGTGGTGATTTTAATATAGATTTGCTAAACCCAAACGGACATCAGAAAACAACAGATTTCATCAGCACAATGTATAGTAACTCTCTTTTCCCTGTAATTATAAAACCAAGTAGAATAACAATTGATACAGCTACATTGATAGATAATATATTCACAAATAAAATTGACCATGAAATAGTAGGTGGACTTCTTATAACTGATATAAGCGATCATCAATGTTCCCTCTAAGCTGCGCATGTGCGCAATTGCGCACTGCTGGCACGGTCTCTGCGCACACAAAATCTGCGTTGCGCACAAAAAATTAACCTGAATTGAAATTAAAATTAAAACTTTAACAATTCTGTTTTGCAGTGTTAGTCAGTAAGTGACTGGCTGCTCCCGTATGGGATTAGAACGATGCCACCTTATCCCAAAGTCCAGCCAATAATGCGATTCACATTTGTATATACGCAGCTAATCAACGTTGTTGGCAGGCTATGAGAGCTACCTTATGTGCACCGGTGTTTTAGCTTGCAAAGAGGCGTGGCTGATGTGGAGTGAAGCCACGTTAATGACAACGTGTACAACCATTGGAGATGTGAGCAGGACAGACGGAACAATTGACGGAAAAAGTGTGGACTTTATACCAGTTTTTAAATTGTGTTGATAGGCCAGGTAAAACCAGAGTTATGATAAAAATATCTGCAATGTTTGGTTTTCTTCCTGAATACTACCGTTGTTTATATTTACTGCGGGAAGAGACGGTAAAAACGGCGTTTTATAAGAAAAAAAGACTTGAAAGCACTCTCCGCCTGTGAGCAAAAACAAACCCCACCCCCCTCTCACTTTCCTATTCGTCCAAAAAACTAATATGTCGACCAATCAAAAAATGATATGACAACGTGGCATCTAGTTGTTAAGGAACGGGGGGAAGTTTTAGGAGTGATGGCGGTGCTTTGAGATGTGAGAGATTTGCGACGTTTAGCGCAAATCTTGTGTGGTTAGTGTGTAGTGTTGTCAATAGTTTTGTTGTGTGCGTCAGAACAATGAGGCGACTGCTGAATGTTACAGGTGTTACAGGAGTGATACATCTCCTGCTGTCAGACCTGCAGGTATCAGGCTGTTGTTCTCCTTTATCTCATAGTGGACAGAAATTATTTTTGGAGTGGCACAAATAATTTGTGTGGCATCAAATTTGATGCAGAACACCTGATTGTTCTGTAAATAGTTTGAAATGTTTGTTTAAAAAACGCCTTGGCTGCTTTTTTAGGTAAACAGCTGCAAGAAACTTTGTTGTTTGCCAAACTCAGTTACTTTTTTGAAGAAGTAACTATATAATTAATTGCCAGCATTGGTCATTATATACTGTATTTTGCAGACAGAAAGTTACAGGACTCTCTCCCAGACCACAGACTCATACTCATAATAAGTCAGAGCTTTATAAAAAATAAAAATAAAAAAAAAGGGGGGGGGGGGGGGGGGGGGAAAGAAAGTTGTGTTTTCAAAATTGGAGTTCAAGTTATTTTTACTTCCTTTTTTTTTTTTTTTTTTTTTTTTCTTTTTTTTTGCCTGTCCCGTTTGGCTCTTTTGCCATCAGAATTATTGTCTAAAGGCAAAGAAAGATGCCCAACGGATTTACTTTACCAAACGGACCATCCCAGCCTTGCCGTAATGGTCTATTTGATTCACCTTTTATTGTTTATTTTATTTTTCATTTGCTGAATGCGGGACAGACTTTACTGGGGGAAAGAAAGGGGAGAAAGAAAGAGGGAAAGGAAAACAGCTGAGAAGAGGGACGGGGAAAAAGGGCAAAAAACAAAAACCAACAGAGTAAGCAGACAAAAAAAATACATATATCGATCACCTGGATCACCTGTTGAGAAAGAAAAAAGAAAACAAGCAGAAGAAAACAAGGGTAATAGAATAAACAACATCACAATGATATATGGGAATATGGCAGTAAATATTAAATGTTAAACATTATTATTTTTTTTTATTTTTTATTTTTTTTTTTACAGTAAATACTAAATATTAAACATTATTGTGCAGCACGTGAGATCGACAGCGCACAGTGTGCTTTGAGGTAGGAGCCAAAAAGGGTGTAATTTGTGTGTGTGATCACCCGTGTGTACACCTGTGAGCATGAACGCGCTTGTTTTAAAAGGTTCCTTCATGTAATGATCTGCTAGAGGGTGTGGGGGGCCACTGCCCCGACCTCCAGGGCATGAAGCAGGTATGGAGGAGATCAAGACTCCAGACATCCAGAGGCCCCCAGAACACAAGAGACCAAGGAAGACCAACAGAGGGGCAGCTGCGCCACTATCCCAGAAAGAGCTGAGGAGAGTCCCAGATGAGGGGTCACTCAGCAGCCGCGGAGCAGAAGCCAGGGGGGGTTGCAGTGACGTGCCCGTGAGCTCCGCCGGCAGCCAGCTGTGCCTGAGTGGCCGAGCCCCGGGCCGTGAGGCCGAGGGCACCCCATCCCCAAAGTGGCCCGAGCGAGCCCCAGGCTCCAGGCCCCAATAAGCAGCCGCCAAGGAGTGAGCCGGTGGGTACCTGGGCGCCCACCCCCGGAGACAGAGAACCACCAACGCACCGATGTCTGAGGGCGTCCGCCACCGGCAGGGGAAGTGGTGGGGGGAGATGGGCCTCCAAACCTTGGAGGGCCTGAGATGTCCCCAGAGAGGTGGCGTCTGATACCCAACCTGACATATAGACACAGACAAACAGGCACACACAGATACAAACATCTATTCCCACCCTCATGCTCTCATATACAATTGCTCAACACTCACCCAACGTGGAGACAGACATAGAGAGACGCTGTACACACAATCACACTCCCCAAGCGTACTGTAAGCCCCGAGTCTAGGTACCCTTGCCCCTGGAGGGGGAAACTGCACCCAGACTCAGGTGGTGTAACCCTTTTCCCTGCGGTGGGGAGAAGCAGACCGCCCCGACTCCGCAGCAGCAGGGAGGCCCCATACACCAGACCCCAGTCGGACGGCCAACTCCTCCTCCTAGCCCCCCTGCTCCAGCAGGCCGCAGAGAACGGGGGTGTAGGAAGACTCCAAACCTCCCTCCACCCGCTCATATGTACTGTTGATGTATGTGTGTTCTAAGGTGTATTTAAAACCCAGGAGGGCATGGAGCCACCTGCCAGAGCAGCAGGTAAGCATATAGCCCCTCCTGCTAGCCCTCAATGTCTACATGTATTTAAAATTGAGAGGTGGGCAACGACGCCAGGGGTGAGGTGTACACCCTGATGGTAGTTTGGAATCCGTGTAGCGTGCCCACCTCCAAGATCCTATATGTATGTGTAATGAGAGTGTGAGTAATGTGAATGTCTAAGTTGTGGGATAAAATTGAGGCAGAGGCAGCCAGAAGGGGACAGAGGGGGGGATGTCTCCTCTGCACCCTGGTGACACACCCCTACCCCAAGGCCCTGCATGTGTGGGTGATTGTGGTGGAGCGGGAAGAGGGAGGCCGCTGGAGATGGGGAGGGAAGGAAGGGAGGGGCAAGTGACCCCTCCCTGGGGCCAGCTCCCCCGCTGACCCCAGTAGGCACCCCCATGCTGTGCAACCCGCCAGGGAAAGGGGGCCCAGGCCCATCCGGACCGGGGCCCAGTGCAGCAGCGCCCCCCGGCCCCACAGAGCCCGGGACAATTCACCTGACCCCACCACAGAGAAAACTGCACCCCCCCCATCATCCACTCATCTTCCAGACTACACAAGACAATAGACGCCCAGGCTGAGATCTTCCTCCACCACTCCTGTATCTCCCCCTCCTGCAGAGAGAGTTCCTGAAGAGAGGAAAGCTCCTGCAAGATGTGACAACCTCCCCCACCAGTTGAAGAGCCCCCCAGGTGGCTCGATGCACCGGCGGCACCCCGCGCCAGGGCCGGGCCCCCATACACCCACCCGCCCACAACCTCGGCAACACACCAACCAGGACCCAAGCCCCTGAGGCCCGGCCAGGGCCCCAGCCCAGAGACGGAGCGCCCCCAGAACCTCACGCCCATCCCGGACCCACCCAGGGGCAGCCAGGCTACCAGGTCCGTAACCCACGTCCGTCAGCACAGACCCTCCCCTAGCCCCGCTGCACGCAGCCACGAGGAAACCGTCACCCAAGAGCCAACAGAGCCCCTAATTGGCCATGACCACTACCCCGGGTTGAGCCCCCCAAGGAAGATGCTCCTGGGGAACCCCCCGACGCCCTAAGCCTGTCCCTACCCCCACACCAATCACAACAGTGAAGGTGGGACCAAAGTATGGCCCCCCACCCCCACTAGGTGATGGAGCTGATCAAAGGAGCCCAGAGGAATTGATCTGATGTGGTGGCAGAGGCTGTGTCAAGACTAATGTAATCTAATAGATAATTTCTATATTGGTTAGAATTAAGATTATTTTTATTTTTCCAGTTCATGAGGACTGTTTTCTTGGCTATGCATAGGGCAGTGAAAACCATATGGGCTATATTCTTTTCCGTAGTGACATTATCTAAGCTGCCCAACAAACATACTAAAGGAGAAGTTGGAATGTTACATTTCAGACACTTTGATAAGTCTTCACATATCTCACGCCAAAACTTCTGAACTGGTGGACAGAACCAAAGAGCGTGGATATAATTGTCCGGTGAATTGGTTTGGCAGTGTGAGCAGTTGTTGGTAGACGTAAAGCCCATCTTGAACATCCGATGACCTGTATAGTGCACTCTATGTAGTATTTTGTATTGAATTAATTGAAGACTGGGATTTCTAATTAAATGAAAGGTTTTTAAGCAAATCTGAGACCAGAAGTTTTGGTCTAAGTTAACTGATAAATCCGCTTCCCATTTTGCAATAGGAAGTGATATTGATTCATCTGTTTTAGAAAGCATTCTGTATATTTTGGATAGTAATTTGGGGGTTTTAAGAGTAAGAAATTGAACCACACTTGGTGGTGTTTGTAGTTCAACTTGACCCGGTTTAAATCTCTTTTTTACTATGGATTTGATTTGTTGATATTCTAAAAATCTTTTCTTGTTGATCCCATATTGTGTAACTAGTCTGTCAAATGAAATAAATTCTGTTCCTTCTAATATATGTTCTAAATATTTGATTCCTTTACTACTCCAATCTGAAAAGTTTATCATATTATTGTTTTGTAATATGTCAGGGTTGTTCCAGATAGGTGTACGTTTGCATGGGATTAATGGAGACTCTGTCAACTTCAGAAACTCCCACCACGCTGTCAGAGAGGAGCTGATGTTGACGCTTTTGAAGCATTCATGTCGTTGGATGTTTGAGCTGATAAACGGTAGATCTGAAATCTCTAGATTATTGCAAAGTGCTTGTTCTACATCTAGCCAAGGTTCATCTAAGAGGGTATGTTTTTGCCATCCTGAGATAAACTGAAGCCTGTTGGCCAAGAAGTAGTGCTGAAAGTTAGGTAGTTCTAATCCTCCTTTATCCTTGGTCTTTTGTAGTGTTTTTAAGCTTATACGTGGGGGCTTATTTTTCCAAAGGAATTTGGACATATATGAATCTAGAGATCTGAACCAATCTTGCGGCGGTTTAGTTGGGATCATTGAGAATAAATAATTTATTTTTGGTAATACCATCATTTTTATAGCGGCAACCCTTCCCATGAGTGATATGGGTAGACATTTCCACCTAGCCAGATCACCTTCTACTTTCTTTAAAAGTGGGATATGGTTTAATTTAGTTAGATCTGCAAGCTTGGGAGAAACATTAATACCTAAATATTTTATATTTCCCGATTGCAGTGGAGTAGAAGAGGAATTATGGAAGGAGCAATTAATCGGAAGGACTGTAGATTTTGACCAGTTAATTGAGTAATCTGATATTCTTGCAAAAGAGTTTATCAGTTCGATCACCCCAGAGATATTGGTTTGTGAATTTTGGAGAAAGAGTAACACATCATCCGCATAAAGGCTGATTTTATGTTCCACGTTCTTGCATTTTATGCCCTTAATTACTGAATTCTGTCTAATTGCTGCTGCTAGTGGTTCGATAAAAATTGCAAACAGTGAAGGGGAGAGTGGGCATCCCTGCCTGGTGCCCCTCAGGAGACAGAAGCTGGAGGATGTCTGGTCATTTGTTCTGACACGAGCTGTTGGGGAATTATATAATATTTTTAACCAGTTGATGAAAGAAGATCCAAAACCAAATTTGTGTAAAGTTGCAAATAGAAATTTCCAGTTAACTCTGTCAAACGCTTTTTCTGCATCTAGAGAAAATATTGTAGTTTCAAGGTTTTTACTGTATGAGTAGTCTATCAAATTAAGTAATCTACGTGTATTTGTTGATGAGTGCCTACCTTTTATGAAACCAGTTTGGTCAGGATGAATTAAGAGGGGGGTTATTTTCTCTAGTCTCTTTGAGAGAGCTTTGCAAATTATTTTAAGGTCTACATTTATAAGGGATATTGGACGATAGCTTGAGGGATATACAGGGTCTTTGCCTGGTTTTAGCAGGAGATTAATGTTTGCAGAATTCATATTTGATGGAAGTCTGCCATTTTCTTTGATTTCCAACAACGTTCTGTAAAAAACTGGTGCTAGAATCGTCCAGAATTCTTTGTAGAATTCTGCAGGAAAGCCGTCTGGACCTGGAGCCTTATTATTGGGCATACTTATCAGGGCTTCCTGGAGTTCACCTGGCGTCAGTGGCGAATCCAGTGCCATTGCTTGAGTGTCTAATAATTTTGGGAGAGTTATGTTGTCTAAAAACTGATCAATTTCCTTTTTAGATGGGTTTATTTGTGGTGAGTACAACGTTTTATAGAAATCCCTGAAAATGTTGTTTATTTGTTTCGGTTCATATATTGTGTTCCCAGATGAATCTTGAACAGCACATATAGTTGTTTTTTCTTTATTTATTTTTAGCTGGTTTGCTAGAAATTGACCGGATTTATTACTATGTTCATAATTTTGTAAGCGTAGTCTTTGTACTAAGAATTTTGTTTTTTTATCAATTATCTCATTTAATTCTAGTTTTGTTTTGCGTATTTTGTTCAATGTTTCCTGATCTTGGTGGGACGCGTAGGCTTCTTCTAGTGATTTGATGGTTTTTTCTAATTCCTGAATATTTTTGTTTTCTTTTTTCTTTTTATGTGATGAGAAAGAAATTATTTTACCTCTCATCACGGCTTTCCCTGCTTCCCATAAAACAGAAGCTGATGTTCCGGGAGTGTCATTAAAGTCTAAATATGAAGTCCACTCTTTTTTAAAATATTTAATAAAGTCTTCATCTTTAAGCAGTGATGTATTAAATCTCCAGTTTTTACTTGGCGTAGTATTATTCTTGTGCATTAGTGTTAAAGATACAGGAGCATGATCGCTGACAGCTATAGGGTGAATCTCAGTGTCTGAAATGTCACTCAGCAGTGAGCTGCTGACCAAAAAATAATCCAGACGAGAGTAGGAGTGATGAACATGTGAGAAAAAAGTATATTCCTTACTGGTGGGGTGAAGGGAGCGCCATGCATCGCAAAGACCAAAGTCGCTCATATACTGTTTGATTATATTTGTGGACTGCCAATTACGCTGAGTTCCTGCTGTATTGAGCCTATCCATTTCTTCATTTAGTCCAAGGTTGAGGTCGCCTCCAAGAACAAGTGTGCCATCTAAGTGTTCAGAGAGTGCACTGAAAAAACTGTGAAAGAATGAGGGATCATCAACATTTGGACCATATACACTTACAATACATAGCTTTTTATCAAGTATAGATAGTTTAATGATTAAGAATCTGCCCTCTGGATCTATAACTGTATCGAGTACTGTGAAATTAATATTTTTATGTATTAAAATTGCTACTCCCCTTTGTCTAGAATTATAACAAGCTGAGAACACATTAGGAAACTCAGGTGTTTTAAGTTCATTCGAACCTCTAAGAGGTCTGTGGGTCTCTTGTAAAAGGACAACATCTGCCTGTAGTTTTTTGAGTTGGTTAAATATTTTTAACCTCTTTTCTCTGGAGCCAGCTCCATTTACATTCCATGTAACGAATCTCAGTGCACCCATAGATGTCTGTGTATAACTAGGGGTGTATGCTGTGTGTGTCGCTTAGATAGGTGGAGAGAATACATCACTTGTTCATAAATAAAGAGAGGGAGAGAGAGAAAAAGTGTGTGGCGAGATGCTCCCTGAGTCTGACTATGTGTTTGCATATTTACTAAGATGAGTACGCTTGGCTTAAGTGTGTGTATCCTATACAACTGTGTGCGCTGTCTGAGTGATGTAAATGTGCTGCCGTTGAGCGCATGACTGTGCGTGATCGTGCTGTGCGTATGTGTCGAAATAAAGGATGTTGTTTGTGGATGAGTGTGGAAGCAGGTGATCGAAGCAGTGAAAGAAAGAAAAAAGAAAGAAACCAAGGACAAGGGTGAGCAGCATAAAAACAAGAGGGGAAAAGGAGAGAAGAAAAAACAAGAAGAGAGAGAAAAAAAAAAAAAAAAAAAAAAAGAAAAACCGGAAACATTCTAATCAAACCATTGACGGAGAGTGATGGTGTTAATACTGCTATGATATCACACCTAAGATGCGATTTGATACTGGTAAGTTAAACAGATGTTAATGCAAGTTAGTGTGAGTGGATGGGGAAAGGGTGTAGCGGATTCTTATCTGGTGTGAAGTTAATACAGCCACGGAGTGATGTCGGGGTCGCGGTGGAGCTGTCCGTCCACGTACAGCCGGTCCACAGCGATGACAGCGCGGGAGCCCTTCTGGATGAAGCCGCGTCGGATTGGGAAGAGGACCCTGCGTCGTTCCAGGATCTCTTTGGGGAACTGGTCGTTCACGCTGAAGTCCGTTCCTTTTAATTCCCTGCCGCGGCTTTTCACATGTTCCTTTTGTTTGAAGTGGCCGAATTTGGCCACGATAGGACGTGGTCTCCCGGCCGTAGCCCGAATGGGGCCGAGGCGATGCACCCTATCGAAGACGATGTTCTTCACCGTGTCCTCCGGCAGCTTCAGGTGGTTTTTGATGAAGCTTTTTACCGTGGCCTCCGCGTCCTCTCCAGCGGCTTCTGGAATACCAGAAAATACCAGGTTATCACGCATGCTACGAGCTTGTAGATCAATAACTGTTTCTTTTATTTTTTTATTTTCTCTATTGAGCTGGGTAACATTTTCTGTGAGACATTTCACCGACTCCCTTAGCGTGGCATTTTCAGCAGCGAGCGTTTCCACCTGCTGCTGGCTGAACTCCAGGGATTCTCGCAAGCATTTAAATTCCCGGTGAAGAATCTCCACCAAGGACAGCCTTGCGTCGAAGCTGGACAATCGCTTGTCGATTGACTCCAGTATGTCGGCAATATCTTTGCCGGCTGGCGATGTTGTGCCGGGGGAATCTGCCTCGCGAAGTCTTTTCGACGCTGGCGTCTCAGATTTGGCCGGGGAAGATGCACTCTGGGCCTTCTTCATCACGAGATCCTGAAAGCACTGATCAATGTAATCTTGGAGAGCCTCTAAACTCTCCCCGTTGTTCTCCAGGGTGTTGGAGATTATTAAGACAAATATTGTTAGTTATAAGACAATTGATAAGTGTATTTGGTAATACTGAAGCTTAAAGGAATTTGTACAAATCTAAACTACCATTTGCTTAATTTTCCGCCAAAATCTCCGGCGTCTGACGTCAGTTACAACATGAGTCGCTTACCTTGTCCGTCACTTCCGTCACTTACCTCTCCTGTCCAGTTATTTTTACTTCCAATAGTGTTAACATACTACACAGGTCAATGACTAGATTTTTTTTTACATTTTCATTGTAAATGGGCTAAAGCAGTTAATTAAAAGTAGTCTAACATAAATGTAAACACTGTAATTTGATTATTTTAATAAACCCTGTAACTTGGATGGATTTGATGCTGGCGTGACTGATGTTTAATGTTCATGTTTAATGCGTCTGATGTCGCTCACAGTGGTCCAAGGGATCGCTCAGGGAGTTTGTGTGTTCGCTCAGACACGTGAAAAATTAGAGGGAACATTGGCGATCATCTTCCTGTTTTTGCAATTTTTCAAAATTATTTTGGGATTAAAACTAAAAAAAAGAATCAAACATTTGATATGATACGACATAGAACAACAAGAGCCATTGCTGCCCTCCAGGTGGACTTAAAGGAACACAACTGGAATGAGGTTTTTGCAAATGAAGATTCAAATAGTGCATATGATGCATTTCTATCAACTGTATTTTCACTATATGAAAAACATTGTCCTTTAATGAAAATCTCTAGAGAGCATCACAGATCAAATAAACTATGGATCACAATGGGGATAGAAGATGCATGTAAAATGAAAAATAATCTATATAAGAGATTCATAAAACTGAGGACAAAAGATGCTGAAATAAAGTACAAGTTATATAAAAATAGATTAGTAAATATTATAAGAACAAGTAAGAAAGAATATTACCACACATTATTGGAGCAAAATAGAAGTAACACACAAGAAACATGGAGGATATTAAATAGCATAATCAAAAAGGGCTCAAAAAATAAGAATTATCCAGACTATTTTTAAAAAGATAAAGATATTGTGCTTGATAAAACTAAAGACATTGTAAATGAATTTAATGATTTCTTTGTAAATGTTGGCTTTAATTTAGCAAAAGAAATTCCAGAGTCAAGAAATAATAATGACCTAAATAAACATATTACTGGTGGTACATATATTGGTGCTGTAACTCATAGAGAAATAATTAACATTGTGAAGACATTTAAAAATAAAAAGTCCACCGACTGTTTTTGTATTGTCATGAAATTAGTTAAGAGTATTATAGAATATATAGTGCAACCTTTCGCATACATTTGTAATCTGTCCTTTCGAACTGGTGTGTTTCCCTCACAAATGAAAATTGCAAATGTTATCCCAATCCATAAAAACGGAGAGAGATGTCAGTTTACCAATTACAGGCCAATATCACTACTCCCACAGTTCTCAAAAATTTTAGAAAAGTTATTTGTTAATAGACTTGATAAATATATAGAGAAGCATAATCTCCTAAGTGATAACCAATATGGCTTTAGAGTGAAAAGGTCCACTTCGATGGCAGTGATGGAACTTGTAGAAGGGATATCTAATGCAATAGATAATAAGGAATATACTGTTGGTGTTTTTATAGACTTACAAAAGGCGTTTGATACAATTGATCATTCTATATTAATGAATAAACTAGAGAGATATGGCATAAGAGGGATAGCATATAAGTGGATGAAAAGTTACCTGGATGACAGATATCAATATGTTGAAATCAATCATGTAAAATCTAATCAGTTGAAGGTAACTTGTGGTGTTCCTCAGGGCTCTGTGCTGGGCCCTAAATTATTCATATTATATATAAATGACATATGTAGTGTTTCCAAACTGTTAAAATGTGTATTGTTTGCTGATGATACCACTCTGTATTGCTCAGGTAAAGACCTAGAACAGCTTCTGACTACAGTGGAAAAGGAGTTAAATATATTAAAAAACTGGTTTGATGTAAATAAGTTATCATTAAATATAAAGAAAACAAAATTGATTATTTTTGGCACTAGACAAATGAAAAATGTATCTAAAATCAGGGTTAATGGAATTGAAATTGAAAGAGTGTATGAAAATAAATTTCTTGGAGTGCTAATTGATGATAAGCTGAGCTGGAAGTCTCATATAAACCATGTGAAAACAAAAATGTCAAAAACCATTGCTATTCTCTACAAAACAAAGCATGTCCTGAACAAAAAATCATTATACACACTTTATTGTTCTCTGTTGCTTCCATATATGACTTATTGTCTGGAGATATGGGGTAATGCATATAAAACAAATACTCTTCCTATTTTCACGTTACAAAAAAGAGCTATAAGAATTATAAATCAATCAAACTATATAGAACCAACTAACATTTTGTTTATTAATCTGAATACCCTAAAATTTTATGATTTAGTTGAATATAAAATGGCACTGATAATGTATAAAGCACAAAATAACTTGCTTTGCCGCAGTATTCAGAAGCTGTTTAAAGTCAGAGAGAGTCAATATGACTTAAGGGGAGCAGATGTCTTAAAAAAAAACAAGATAAGGACAAACATAAAGCAAAGATGTGTTTCTGTTAGAGGAGTTAACCTGTGGAATAGTTATGACAATGATTTAAAAAGGTGTAGTTCATTTTCCTTGTTTAAAAACATGTTTAAATGTTAACATGCTTAAAAATAGAGTATTAGAAAAATATATTAATATATATATATTAATATTAATATATTAATCAAGAATGAAAATAGCAAAAATAATAATTCTGAAACTCTTGATTGTTTTGCTTTGATGTAGTTATCTAAGGTGGAAAGTTTTTTTGTTTGTTTGTTTGTTTTTGCTTTGCTTTGCTTTGTTTTATTCTTTGCTTCGAGCCCTGTGTACAGGAGCTGCATGCAAAAGTTTATTTAGAGATACGAGGTCCTCACAGGACAGCCACTACAAACATATGATTTTATAGAATATGATGCATTACTGCAGATTCAACACAATAGAAAGGATTTGAAATGAGCTCAGCCTTAAAAGATAATGATCATGAAAGACAAAGTAATATCATCAACTTACGGCTGGAGTGAACGCTGGCGCTTCTGGCTGCTGCTACTCACCGGTACATTTTTAATTATTTTGATTATTTGGATTCAGATTTGAATGAACAGGGACATTCACATCAGGGCCAGATCAATCTCTGCCAGGGATTGATTTGTAATGATTATCCTCAACGTCTGCTATTTCAGCTGAATGTGCTCTGACATCTTATTCCCAGTGAGCTGCACTAGCTTGACTGTTTGAGCTATAAAGTCTACTCTCCACTGCTGTGTAATCAATTATTGTAAATGTAAATGTTATCAGGAAATGATCAGACAGCAGAGGGTTTTCAGGAAACACTGTTAAATGTTCAGTTTCTATGCCATATGTTAAAACAAGATCTAGAGTGTGATTAAAGTGGTGGGTGGGTTCTTTTACATTTTGAGAGAAGCCAATTGAGTCTAATAACAGATTAAATGCAATTTTGAGGCTGTCATTTTTAGCATCTACATGGATGTTAAAATCACCCACAATAATTATTTTATCTGAGCTGAGCACTAAATCAGATAAAAAGTCTGAGAAATCAGAGAGAAACTCTGTGTAAGGCCCAGGTGGACGATAGATAATAACAAGTAAGACTGGTTTCTGAGTTTTACAGCTGGGGTGGACAAGGCTAAGCATCAGGCTTTCAAATGAATTAAAAGTCTGTCTTGGTCTTTCGTTAATTAATAGACTGGTGTGAAAAATTGCTGCCACACCGCCCCCTCGGCCTGTGCTTCGAGGTTTCTGGTAGTTAGAATGACTCGGGGGTGTTGATTCATTTAAACTAACATAATCATCCTGCTGCAACAGGTTTCTGTAAGGCAGAGTAAATCGATGTGTTGATCAATTATTAAGTCATGTACTAACAGAGACTTGGAGGAGAGAGACCTGATATTTAATAATCCACATTTCACTGTTTTACTCTTTGGTTCAGATGTGGATACTGTATTGTTCTTTCTTTTTGATTTTTTATGTTTAAGTTGTTTATTGCTGGTTTTTAGTTTGTTTTTTGTCTTTTTGGGAGCTGACACAGTCTCAATGGAGATGGGGTTTTTTTTTTGGGGGGGGGGGGTAGCAGGAGGAGAGAAGCTGCAGAGAGGCGTGTAAGACTGCAACTCTGCTTCCTGGTCCCAACTCTGGATAATCATATTTTGGGGGGTTTAATAAATTCGTCCATATTTCTAGAAATGAGAGCTGCTCCATCCAAAGTGGGATGGATGCCGTCTCTCCTAACAAGACCAGGTTTCCTCCAGAAGGTTTGCCAATTATCTATGAAGCCCACATCATTTTTTGGACACCACTCAGTCATTCTTCCTGTCAGTCTTCATCTTTCTGCTGCGTCTCCTCTTCACACTGACCACTTTCTATCTAACAGTGAGCTCCCAGTGAAGCAGCAGCATTCAGCCTGTTAGAGTCAACACAAATGTCTCCATCCAAGCTCATGTTGTGCTTTGTTGTCCTCTCAGTCCCCCAGGTGGAGGTGGATTCAGGGGTGGAGTCTGTCCAGCTGCCCTTCAAAACCACATTTCACCTGCCTGAAGATGTTAAAGTGGAGTGGATGGACAGATATGACAGGAAGGTCCACATGTATGAGAACGGCTCTGACCAGCCTCACAAACAGCACCAGGCTTACAGAGACCGAACGAAGATGAATGAAGACCTGCTGAAAACTGGAGACCTCAGTCTGACCCTGAAATACCCCACAGACTGGAAAAACAGGATCTACACCTACACCTGCACCGTTTACAGCAGGGAGGGAAACATCCTGCTGAAGAGAAAGGTGAAGCTGAACGCCAGAGGTCAGTGCTGTAGATACAGGTCAAAGGTCAGAGGTCATGTAAGAGTTTATTCTCTAAAAGCTTTTATTTTGAATCTATTTTCAGTTCATTCAAATAAAATAAATTATTTGAAAAGCCAAAAATGGCAGGAGGAGCAACTGTGTGTTTAAATGAACAGACTAACAGATTAACAGACCATTCAAAATGAGTTGAAATGATCCGAAATTCAAAATAAAAGCCTCTGAGCAGCTAACAAAACTGTAACAATGCCTGTTAGGAGGAGGGACCATTTACCTGGGCGCGGAAGCTGCATGATGGCACGGCAAGGTGGCTATAGCCCAGGCAATCAGAGAGGCAGGCATGCATACTACGGAAGGTCGTGCCGGAGCAATTCAGGGAAGGACAGCTTGCAAGCATGGTGCAGTCGGTATAATGTCACTGACCAGCGAGTGTGGAGGTGGAGGATCATCTGGAACCAAAGCAAAGGGGCCAGAGACGGCGAGATTGCCACCAGGGAGACGGGCTCCGGTGCAAGCATCAAGGCGACGGGTTCCGGCAACTGCTCCGGTGGAGCGAGCCCCTTCACCACACCACACTAACCCCTTTCTATCCATCTTGCCTTCTCAGGGCCCAGAAAGGTCCGCAGCTGCACCTGAGCCATGCTTTGGTGGACACGGGCTGTATGCAGTCCCATAGTGCTGCTGATGCTAAAATACAAGGGCAAAACACATAGAGTAAAGGCTCCAGTTAGCCCTCGCCTGTCACATCCCCTGATATTGGGATAAGAATTGGGTTTAATAAGTGTTGGGGCAGTATGCGGGGGATGTGATCATGAGTGGTGTGTAGTGTCCTCAGCGGTGACGTGGAATCATCTTCTTGGGAGGTCTCACTGACTTAGGAAATTGCCCCCACAGGAGATTTTCCGCTAGAGCGTATTGTGATGACATCCTATGCTCACCTGTTAACCAAGTGAAGGAACTGTACACTAAAGGAACTGTATGAAGTATTGGGCAATAAATCTATGCAGACCAGTGTCTACCACCCTCAGACTGACAGGCTGGTGGAGCAGCTGAATAAGAAATTAAAGTCCATGATTTGGAATTTCATACACAAGGATGAACGCAACTGGCATCGCTGGTTAGACCCTCTATTATTTGCAGTGTGGGAGGTGCCCCAGGCCTCCACAGGATTTTCTCCCTTTGAACTTCTGTTTGGCAGGAAGCCGTGTGCGGTGCTCAACCTAATTAAGAAAATTTGGGATGAAGGTCCCAGCCACAAAGAATGAAATTCAATACCTGCTGGACCTGAAAGCTATGACACTGTTGGTCCACAGTTGTTGTACATCTGGCTGAGGATCTCACATGGTCAGTATACATAAACAAAACAGTGTAGAAGGCGCAACAGCGACTCTGTCACGGCGGGGTGCGCCCGTGTGTTTTTTGAAACAGGACTCAAAAGCAGTTGTGGACGAAGAGTTGCAGGTTTAAACAAAAGCGATCCTTTATTTGGATGATGGCAGAAGTTAAAAATGTAACCATAAGCAAACTAAAAAACACTATGAAGCTCTATGACTGAGACTTATAACAATAACTAAGACAATGGTGGGGATAACAGATGACCTGACAATGACATTCAGAAAACAGAGGACTTAAATACAGACATGAGGCGATCAGGGGAAGTGGAGACACATGAGGAAACAGCTGACTTGGATATACATAATGATGCACAGGAGAGAGTAAAACTAATCACATGAACACAGAACACAAGACCCATTTCAAAATAAAACAGGAAACATGCAGACTTAGACACACATGACAGACTAGACAAGGAACCAAACACAGAAACCAACGAGACAGATGATAAACAATCACAAACCTAAACCTCGACTGACCCCTAAATAAGAACAACACAAACTTATAACCAAACTAACATGAAATCTTCAAAAAGTACAAAATAAAACACAAAATGTTGGGTCAGAGACCCAGCCTGTGACAGACTCTTCGTTCTCAGGAGACTGAAAAGATTTGACATGAGCCCCCGCTGTGGACCTTCTATCGCTGTGCCATTGAGAGCATCCTCACTGAATGCATCACCATCTGGTATGGCAACAGCGCTGCTTACAACCGCAAAAGTCTCCAGAGAGTAGTGCGGTGCTCTGAACGGATAATTGGAGGTGAGCTTCCCTCCCTCCAGGACATCTACAGGAAGTGGTGCCTGAGGAAAGCGGGGAGGATCATCAAAGATTCCAGTCACCCAGCAATAAACTGTTCAAACTACTCCGTCAGGCAGGTAGTACCACAGTATCGGGTCCCGTACCAGCAGACTGAGAGACAGTTTTTTCCATCAGGCCATCAGATCACTGAACACTTCATAGACACCTCACCTTCACTTACCAGAAGATGACATTATGCACTCATAAATGCTATTTCTTTTGCACAATATCGAACTGCTGACCTCTATATATTTTATTTTGTTTGCGCATGCATATCTGTACATATATTTATAGTATTGCTATATTTGCCTTGTTCTTAATTTTCTTCTCTTTTGCACACCTCTGCTGCTTGTGAAGCTTGCACACAAGAATTTCACTCACATGTGCTGTACCAGTGTACCTGCATATGTGATGTGGGGATTTGATTTGATTTGGATCAGCCTGTTCAGTCTCTCCCTCCCCCCGGCAGAGATGTTGCCGCCCCAGCAGACCACACCGTAAAAGATGGTTGAGGCCACCACAGAGTCATAGAAGGTCTTCAGGAGTGGGCCCTTCACTCCAAAAGACCCCGAGTCTCTGCAGCAGATACAGCCTGCTCTGCCCTTTTCTGTGGAGGGCATCTCAACTGTGAGTCCAGTCCAGTTTATTGTTCAGATGAACACAAAGGTGTCCATACTCTGGATTAAGACTGGGCGATATATCGAGTTTTTAAATATATTGATATATTTATATATGAGATATGAGATGTGACAATATCGTTTATATCGATGACCGTGTGT
The DNA here is from genome assembly GCF_036321145.2 of Pelmatolapia mariae. Classification (NCBI taxonomy): domain Eukaryota; kingdom Metazoa; phylum Chordata; class Actinopteri; order Cichliformes; family Cichlidae; genus Pelmatolapia; species Pelmatolapia mariae. The sequence continues at coordinate 18,369,222 of NC_086229.1, read as the reverse complement.
GTGTGTGTGTGTGTACACATATTTTAAAAAATAAATGGAATAAAGCCCCGAGACAGACTGGCGACCTGTCCAGGGCGTACCCCGCCTCTTGCCCTATGACAGCTGGGATAGGCTCCAGCACCCCCCGCGACCCTGAAAAGGATAAGCGGAAGCGAATGGATGGATGGAAATTGAATAAACAATAAAATAAAATATACAGAGGTTGGCAGTTGGAAATGTGCAAAACAATCGGTATTTATATACAGTATGGAGTGCATAATGTTGAAGTTCTGGTAAGTGAAGGTGAGGTGTCTATGAAGTGTAGTATACTACCTGCACTGCCCACCATAGCCGGCTAACTAGCCTGGAAGAAGCTGCAAACACGTATTCGGACCGGGTTGTGGACTTGGAGAAGCAAGTTCACGATCTGAAAGAAATTGTGTCAGCTCTTTTGGACAAGACTGAAGACCTTGAGGGGAGACATCGCAGATGCAACATTCGAATACTTTGAGACTGGGACGCGCCCTGTCAACTCTGTGGCCCAGCTACTAAAGGAGGTTTTGGCTCTGGATACCGCTCCGACACTGGATCGGGCACATCGCAGCCTCCAGCCCGTCCCTGCGAGAGACCAGAGACCAGGCCACTTATTGTCAGATTTCATTACTTTTAAGAAAAGCAAGAGGTGCTTCGCAGGGCCGCGTTAAACAGTCCCCTGGAGACAAAATCCTAATTTTGTCTCCACTATGACAAGACCATCAAGGGAACAGTTCACCCTGCCCAGGATAGCGTTACCGCGGGCCAACCCTGGAGTCATGCCTGAGGAGGGTGCCCGAGGGCAAGTGTCTGGTGGCCCGGCCATAGTGTATGGGGCCCGGGCAGGCACAGCCCGAAAAGGGATGGGAGAAAGGAGTGGGAGATTGACAGATTGATTGGTGCTGGAGCCACAGTGATGCGGATGCTGTACTGGTCGTTGTGATGAAAAGAGAGCTGAGTGTAAAAGCGAAGCTCTTAATTTACCGGTTGATCTATGTCCCTGCCCTCACCTATTGTCATGAGCTGTGGCTAGTGACTGGAAGAACAAAGATCGTGGATACAAGCTGCTGGCCTCTCCCTTAAAGATAGGGTGAGAAGTTCGGCCATTCGGGAGGGGTCGGAGTGGAGTCGCTGCTGTTCGGGCAAATGACAAGGATGCCCCGTGGCACCTCCTGGGTGAGGTGTTCCGGGCATGTCCCACCCTCGGAAGCCCCAGGGCAGACCCAGGACACGCTGGAGAGATTATATCGCTCAGCTGGCCTGGGAACGCATTGGTGTTCGCCCGGATAAGCTAGAGGAGGTGCCTGGGGAGAGGGAGGTCTGGGCTTCTCTCCTTAGGCTGCTGCCCCCGTGACCCAGCCTCGGATAAGCAGAAGAAAACTGATGGATAGATGGATTGTATATGATGGGTTCAAAAATAACATGCCAACAATTTTGTACAGTCAATGTCATCAAATTCTAAGTACCAATAGTCGGTTTAGTGTCCTCAAGTTCTCCTACTTTTCCATTTAACCTCATTTATCCAAAGGGAGAATTAAACTTTTTGCAGATTTGGAAAATCCAAATGATCCTCGTATGAGATATCTTCTTACACAGGTCACAAATCTAACTGTTCTGGCGCGGGTCAGGTCTGTGCTAATAACCACTTTTTTCCACATCTGTATTCATGACAGTGGACAACAGTGGAATCTCTCATCTAATCGTAATTTCTAATTGTTGTGTTTGTTGTCCTCTCAGTCCCAAAGGTGGAGGTGAAGGATGGGATGGAGTTTCTCCAGCTGCCCTTTGACACTAGAGATAGTCTGCCTCAAGACGCTAAAGTGCTATGGAAGGACGGTATACTTAGAATGGTCCACGTGTATGAGAACGGCTCTGACCAGCCTGAAGAACAGCACCAGGCTTACAGAGACCGAACGATGATGAATGAAGACCTGCAGAAAACTGGAGACCTCAGTCTGACCCTGAAACACCCCACAGACTGTGACAGTGGAAGTTTCATCTGTGAAGTTTGGAGGAATGGAAACATCCTCAGAGCAATATTACTGCTGCTCCGAGTCAAAGGTTTGAGCCATTGTTTTTCTTTTTTCTTTTCCTGGCTCTCACTGAGGACAGACTCTGCAGACTCTGACTCTGACATGGTTTAATGTTAGAGTCAGAGCATTGAAGCAAATTCTTTGCTTCACAACGCGGTTGTCCTGGTTCAATTTCTATTTGCTTACAGACTTCTGCGGGGCATCACTGCAGCTTTTCACCCTCATTATCAAGTACATTTGTGACAAAGACACAGACATTTTCAGACTATAGGAAGATTGTTGATTTATGCATCTGTGCATTTTCTAATTTTTGTGTACTAGGAGCTGTATGTTTGTTTCTTTTTTCTTTTTTGTCTCTTACAGATACAGCAGGTCATAATACCTTTTGCATTTATTTTTATTTCTCTCACCCCACCCACCACCTTTTTTCTGTTCATCATTATGTTATACCAAATATACTAGAACATTTGAAATAACACAAATAGAAATTAAAAGATAAACAGATACAAGATTCACATGAACAAGAGGAGCCTATAGAAATTCTATATAGCTGTTCCTGCAAAATCAGAATGTGTTAGAAACTTTACACAGTGAAAATCTGCAGAGGATATATGGATGAAATAGGCCTGATACCCTGTTTAAATCATGCAGTTTGATGAAGGCTGATGACATCATTCCTATTTTACATGGAAGTGCAGAAAACAAGGGTGTGTCTACAGGGAGTTTTACATCTAAACACAACCACAATTAACACGTAAGCCCCCTTTCCATTAGTACCTACTCAGATCAACTTGGCATAGTATGCAAAGATTTTCAGGGTTTTCTATTAGGTCATAATACCTGGGACCAGCTGCTTTTTTAGTACCTACTCAGCTAGCATTCCATCTACTCAAATCCAAGTAAATGCAGTCAAACTGATTGGACGGTGTTTCACAATATGACAGACAATGACTCAAAACATAAGGAGTTAATTAAAAGAAAAAACTGGAATATTCTTAAATAGCAGAGTCAGTTACGTGATCTTAAACTAAACTGAGCATGCATTTGTAACATTCTTAAGTGTAGGTTGCAAATGATCTTCTTATGGCCTCTGACAGTGGACTCATGGCCTGTATTTGTATAGCGCTTTACTAGTCCCTAAGGACCCCAAAGCGCTTCACACACTCAGTCATCCACCCATTCACACACACATTCAGACCGTGGTGATAGCAAGCTGACAGAGGCGAGGCTGCTGGACACTGGCGCCACCGGGCCCTCTGACCACCACTAGTAGGCAAGGGGTGAAGTGTCTTGCCCAACTCTTGAACCACAATCGCCCCTCTCATCTCTCATCTCTGTACTTGCCCTGCTAGACCTTAGTGCATCGTTCGATACTGTCGACCATAATATTCTATTAGAGCGATTAGAGCGCTGCAGTGGTTTGTATCATATCTATCTAATAGACACCAATTTGTTCGTGCAAATGGAGAGTCCTCTTCACACACTAAGGTTAATTATGGAGTTCCACAGGGTCCAATTCTATTTACATTATACATGCTTCCCCTAGGTAGGATCATCAGAAGACATAGCATACATATTCACTGCTATGAAGATGGCATCCAACTCTATCTATCTATGAAGATGGATAGCACACACCAATTAGTTAAACTGCAGGAAAGTCTTGAGTACATAAAGACCTGGATGACCTCTAATTCTCTTCTTTTTAATTCAGATAAAACTGAGGTTATTTTACTTGACCCTGAAAATCTTAGAAATGTGGTCTCTAACCAGATTCTAACTCTGGATGGCCTTGTTACAGGTTCGAAATTGAGGATGAGAGTAAAACAATGATAGTCCAGAAGAGGTCGTTCAAACAATTGATTTTAATGAATGCACGCCGCGTGGAGAGGTGCAAACTGCAAAACAGTTGTACATCTCTACCCAAAATACACTCTAGATTGCTTTTATAACATCAGGGTATTGTAACGCCCCTTCTTGCGTTTACAAGCACATAATTTGCATGTACAGAACATTCATGTATTTTAAGAATTAAATGCAAACACAGAAGTTCCTCCTTGTGGCATACTCTTAAGAATATGGTGATGATCTAAGGCCTTTGAGGTCACCATGGACTGGACATCCTTCCGTCACCTGTAACTAAGCAAACTGAAACACCACAAGAAGCTGGATACATTCAGGCCTTTGCTCAGCTACTATTTTACTGTAACAATATACTCAGCATATGAGTTATGATACATATATATTTAACTCACTCATTTTAAAGTAGTTATAACTGCACCTGTAATAAACATGTTAATATTTGATTATGATAACCCCTATAATATAAATTATAACATAATGCCAGCAGCTTCAATAAACACTTTGATGAAATGATAATTAATGCAATGATAAGATGATGGTTATGTAAAATAATCCCTGTAATTCCACAATTCCCTCTTTTGACATTCCAATCAGGAATGTCACCACACTTCGTGTTGCATCACTCCCTGCTCGGCTCTATGGGTTCTAAGTTCATCCTATAGATGCCCTCAACCCAGCCAGGGTTCACAACCCATTACCTTTACCAACAGTCCTCTTACACAAGGAATGATACAACAACCAGCGATGACCAACATTCCCAAAAATACAGCCAATTAACCTATCACTGACATAGCCACACCTTTCCATTGTCCAAACACAGATGTCATCCAGGACGCCAGCGGATTTTCGATACCTGAGTGCTCATGCATTGGTTTAGACAAAATCTTCAGACCCACCAGAGCTCAGGTTACTGAGCCATCTGGGGCAGTATTAATAGGGATAAAAGTGCAGCACATGTCTCCGAACATGGCGCATACGCCTCCCCTCTCACGTCAAGGGTCATTTGATTTTGCACTCCCATCAGCAACCTCGGACCCAATTGTTCTTCCAACCCCATCATGGCGTCCCTGGTGAGGTTAGAGAGTCTCAGCAGGTTTTAGTGAACCAAATGCGGTCAAAATTTTGATTAGGCGTTACCCAAAGAAATATACTCTCAAATCCTGCAGCTATCAGATTTACCAGCTTGTACTCGTCTGGAACTCCCCTAGGCACTCCTATGGAGTCTACCCAGGTCGGTGAGTTTAGGCGAGGATCATAAACATGTGTACTCTAGGTCCCTCTTTTGGCCAAAATCTGTCTCTTATGTCTGGCAGCTAAAGTTCGCGAGTTGTGTTATGGAATAGTCTTTACCTGGTTTCTAATCAGCATGAGTGGAGCTCCCAGTCGCTCTGTAGACAAACATGGCCTGGGTAAAGCACAGGCAACATAATCAGATACATGTTGTTCTCTAGCATTTTGAGCCACCCAATCAAGCCAGAGGTTACTGTCCTTGAAACCAGTGACACGCTCGATTAAATCCTTAAGCTCCAGTCTAGAGTAATCTGTGGTCAGAAATACTCTCCCTTTTGGTTCCTGTTGCTTTTGAGCTACTGCTCTCAAAGTTAGCATCTGATCAGTCAGAATGGTGATAGAACTTTCTGCGAGCGGGTTAGACTTTGAATCAACTAAATTTACCTAAGCATATCATGGGGTGATTGCAGACCTGTACATCATACGCTCTCCAACTACTATTAACTCCTGTACACTTAATGACGTTACACAAATCAAACGTGAATGAGCTGGTAGACCCTTTAACATAATTCAACTCTATGCCATTATTGCTGCTGAGACACTCATCACCTTTACCTGACACCTCGCGCTTTTGTCTTTTTACCGATCCCGTTTTAGCAACTACAGTCTCAGGAAGTGCTGGACTGGACTGGCCTCCGTGTTCAGACAAGGGGTCTGGAGTACCCTGCAAAATATAAACAGTCAATGTATGTGGAGAGTGTTTTCACAGTTTAAACATAGGTTACTCACATTTCTAACCTGATTATTTCCCAATAAAAGTGAAATCAAACATTGCATTTGATTTCACTTATATATTATCATGTTCTGGGCTCTATCCATTATATTAACTTTATTCAATCTCAATACTCTTTATGTGTGTGAGCAACGCTTGTAGTTTTATTAAACACAACCCCAGTAAAATACACACCATCCCCATGTCAGCCTGACTCTCCGCTAAAAAGCACACTTCAAAGTTTTCTATCAGGATTTACGCCTCTTTTGGCTTCAAGCATATACATAACATGTAAGGGTTACTGTTAATGCCAATTAGACAAGTTTCCATTATCTACAGCATTTTGTTTCACCCGGCTCACCCTCACACATTTCCTGTTCACTTGTTGCATATTTATCTTTAAGACCTTTTACCTCAGTAGTTGCTAAGCAGAAACAAAGCAACCTGTGGTCCACCTTTACCCTGTAAAATAAACCCCTGTCATGTTTGTGTCTGTAAGCATATTTTGCATTCATTCATTACACTCCACGCCATTCCTGCAAATTAGGAGCTGTAAAGTTGAAAGCTGCATCAAGTCCAGGCCTTTGGCCTGGCCTATATTTAAATCATGTGTGTTTGTAAGCGTGTATGCAATTAACCTGCTATGTTCTCATCTTCCCTCAACATGTATCACCTGGACACTCTCACCAGTGAAGCTTAAAACCCTTTTGGACGGAACATCAACTCTAAACAAGCACAGTTATGCATTGTGTATAAAATGAACTCAACCTGTAAATAGAGACATCACTGTTATGACCAACATCGACCTCTGCACAGCTCAGATGCCAGTTGCAAGAGCTCTCTAACATTAGAATCATCAACTGTGACTTATATACTGTTATTTCGGTACTTTATACTTCACACATTTTTTAACGTTGTTTATATGGGGAGTTCCTCTTTTTGTGTCTATATTTATTAATATACCTTGTGCACTACAGCTTCCTGTTTTTCAGTCTGGCTGCGCACTTGGTTGTGAGTAAAAACTGGCCTTGCTCGACAAGCCTTCATTATTAAAATACATAAAACCAGATAATGAGCCGATACACATTACAAATGCAACATATATACAAAGAAAAACCCAATAATCCACATTTCACTATTTTGTTCTTTGGTTCAGATTTGGATTCTGTATTGTTCTTTATTTGTTATTATTTATATTCAGATTGTTTTTTGCTAGTCTTGGTTTGTTGTTGTCTGTTTGGGAGCTGACATAGTCTCTATAAATAAACTTCTTTTGGTGGAGTAGCATCAGGAGAGAAGCTCCAGAGAGGCATCTTCCATGTTAAACACTAAAATATAACAAAAGAGATCTTCTCAACGTGTTGTATATTTTTAATATTTCCTTATTATTTTGTCATAAAATAAATCAACCAAATAACTTAAGCTGTGTGACAGCACCTTGCGTTTACGCCAGGCTGTGAGCTGCCCTGAAGCTACACCCCCTTTTACCCCATTTAATTTCTCAATCTTAGTTTAAACTATGCCTGACCTTCTCCTTCTCTCGTCTGATCATCTCAAGTACGTCCTGTACCAAATTTGCTTCCTCTTTTCAAGTCCCACATTTAATTACAAGCTCCATTTAATTACAAGGGCTTTGCCCTATATTGCTGTCTCGACGTGTTTCCTGTCAACTTAACAGAGTTATTCTCAAAACTCAGAGCTGAAGTTCCCCTTTTCTAAGTCTGTATGTTCTACAGGAGAGCAAGTCGGTAAACAAGTTTATCATCACAAAGGTTGTTAGGTAAAGGTCACGTCGACATTTGCTTAGTAGCCCTAAAAGAGCACATTTCATGTAGCTAATCGCATATATTAACACCCCCCTTTTTGTGACACATCTCATGTGTTACAAACTCAAAATCCTTCACTCAGGTTTGGGAATTAAAGCAAAAGTTTACTCCTATCGCATTATGTATAAATGCTCCAGAACTTCAAACCTGTGTTTAAGGAATGAAATCAAATTAATCGTCATGTCAAATCCTTTCTCGGCTCCATCCACAGCCTGCATCCTTGAAACGTCCTAGAACCAAAAGCCTTAGTCCAGTCTTTTGTCAGTGTCCAGGTGGTCCAACCTATGGTCTGCCTGGTCCGTCCATTCACCTGTCCATTCCCACACATTCACTCACACACATTAACATCTGGTAGTGGTAGACATCCGCACAAATAATCACATTTGCCACTTTCAGTAAACTCAGTTAATTTATATACTCATCTATTTTCTTTTTTAGTTGTTTCTAGGAAAATAGTTCTTTATACTTTTGGACTGGATTGGCTCGCTGCAATCCTTTTAGACAGGGACCCACAATCTGACCCATTGTAATTCGGAAAAGGTCACCTTACTTTTTGTTCTCCTGAGACTATTGTCAGCGCTGTTATTCATTGTTGTCTTTTGCAGGCCTGCTTAGAACAAAAATGAGAAAAAAAAAAAAGAGAGAGCTGAGTATTAGCTCATCAAAGTACCAAACAAAATCACCTGACAGGTTTTTTCTTTATAAGTGCACTGTTACAAAACCCCTTAAACATGTCCATGTTTATTAAAACTCCCTCTTTAAAATAAAACAACAACCTCAAAAATCTTCAACAATCTTAAATTTCACCCATAGAACACACCCAAAACGTAAAAAGCTTCACCGTTTCGTACACAATATCCCCCTTTAAGCACTTTACCAAACTCACATTCATCCTTCACATATAAGCACGTTCTCACAATATGTCAACACTAATTTATAAACCTCTTAATCAAATTTGCACCTCCTAACAATCTACCCCTCCTTTAAGACCTCAATCACACACACACAGCAAGCTCCTCTGTCCACATTCACACGAGCTTTCGAACTTTTTGCATACTCAGCCATATCTCAACAATTTAACTTGGCAAGAGAAATACTTTTTTAAACCTCATGCCATTATTCAATTATTTTCATTTTCTTTCTATACTAATCCCTTGTTTTCATCAATCAGTGCAAAGCACTCCTAAGTCACACTTTTAAACTAGTTTAATCAGTTTATTCAACATTCACACCATTCTATCACTCATACAAGTAGCAAGCCGATCTTCATTGCGTATGTTTGTGTGTGTTATTTTGCATATATGGCTTCACAGTCTCACAGACACTTTCCCATTCTCCAGTAAAAGAGTCAGTTTTCTCTGTCCCCGAATCACTAACCCAAACTTTACTTTCCCACCTTAAATAACAGCCCTGCTGGTCTTCCCCCACCAGTTAGGGCTTGCTGTCAGGTTCCTGGACACTGTAAACAATTCAACCAGAAACTTGCCTTAACATATCCATTCATGTTAACCTGTACTTTCGTCCGACTCCTGCATCTGGAGAATTGGTCTGGGTCTGCTTTACTCCTGAAAATAACAAACTAAAACATTTTCATTATTATCACGGACGCCTAAACGACCCATTTCTCTTTTTCTAGTCAAAAATACCAATTATGTCATGTATGTAAGCGTGTTCTTCCTTGCTGTATGTGGTCATGTAAATGCAGTGTAAGCTGTTTTCTTCATTGCATGCCTTCATTGCGTTCTTCATTACATTCTCCTGTATTCATGTCAATATACACTAAGTGTAAGCTGTTTCTTAATTGCATGCCAGGTGATCATCTTAATTAAGTGTAAGCAGTTTCTTCATTGCATGAGTGTAAGCTGCTTCTTCATTGCATCCTTATGTATTCATTGCATTTTCATGTATTCATATTTAATTTATGCATCTTTTCACTGAGCTCTAGATTCAAACTATCTCACTTCTGATTCGTTTCAAAAATAATCTCACATGTAACAATTTGTATATGTGTGTTTTCTATTCATTAATATAATTGTCAGTTATTCTGATTATCTTTACCTTTTGTATTGTTTACCTCTTTGTTGTGGTGGACATCCCTAAACTATCACGAGTTCAGGGTTCAATTTCAATCCAATCATCTCCTATCTTCTCGCAGTTAAACTCGTCCAGCTTCATCTCTCACTGGTCCTTTTCCATTCACAGTGTCCTGTTCGGGCTTCAGGGCTCCAGCAAACACAGTGTGTTTCTTCTCTGTTTTGATCTTTCAGTATTTCCTCTTCCTTCAGTCTTATTTTCATTTGCTCTGTTTTCTTCTCCATTTATCTTTTCAGTCTTTTCTTCCAAGATTGCTCCAAGCTTGGCAAATATGCCAGTCAGTGCCTTCAAGCAGACATATCACGCTGTTCTTCACCAGCATGCATGTTGCATCTCGTGCTTTCTGTCATGCTGCTGGACTCATCAGTTGTTGTCAGTGTTACTGCTTTCACCTGCACTGTCTTTTAGCTTCCGTTACTTCTTCACGTCCACGATGTTCTATCGGTCTTCATCAGGAAATTGACTGTCCTTTGCGTTTCTTCTCGGGGTCAAGGACAAAGTGAGAGCTCAAGCTGCACAATTTCGAGCCAAAGACTGGCTTATTTTCTCCCAATTCTTTTAATCTACTTTTCTGCTGCTGAACTCAAGGTTGCAAAGTTGAGAGAGTCCACCTGTATTGGCACACTAAAGCATATAATTAGTATCATATTCATTGTTTATCTTAAAACCTCCCTTTTTGCTTCATCTGCCCAGAGTTAAATCTCTCTCCCTACTCTGGGTGCACACTTGTCACCGTGAGCTTCCCTTTTATGGGCATGCATTTCCTGTCCCAGACACACACACACGGTTTCCTGTTTCTACAGCTTCTGCAGAGACTTCCTTTTAATTTCAGTCTACAAATAATCAGTAATTCTACTAAATCTTTATCTAAAAACAATATGCCTTCATTTCACTCACACACCTTTTAATAGCGCTCTTTCACACATCAGGACAACTAACACTTCTCCACACACATCACCATTCTTTAGGTCAGTTTTGTAGCATCAGTCACACAATCATTTTTGAGTGGGTGTACTAAGTGCATATACTTATGTGTTTTTAAACAGAAAAATAAAGTCAACCTCTCATAACATCACTCAAAGTCAAATACCTTCATAGACCCCAAAGTAAGCATATTATTTCCCTATTCAAAAGTCAAACCGTTACTCACAGTAATTTTTAATCTCACAGCCTTTGTGTTTTGAGTCATGATCAGTGGCCCCTATTTCACAGCAAACACGCACCTCTGTTTCAACCGGCCCTGTCTGACCATCCGTTATTGGAGTCAACACAAGACTAAACGTAAAGCCAGTCATATCTCTGCTATCTTCTTCCAAAACTCCATGGTCTGTTTCCTCCATGGAGTGTACAGGTTACATTACAAAACTACATTTGAAAGCCAATCACACACATTCAAAATGAGACAGCAATTTATCCCGTCCACTGGAACTGAATTTCAAAATCCCTGAATGCACTTGCACAGAAGTCCGGAAAGTCCCGTTCGGCGTCAGTGGGATTTAGATTTCTATCCTGCCTACAGTATAATTCCAGGGCCCGAAATATAACAATACTACTACATGCAAAATCTAATAATGATAAAAGGTTAGTCAAAAAACACGGTGTCAGTACAAAGAGTCAATAAAACACAAGTCCTATTACTTTCAGCAAGTATTACGTCGTTCAAGGACGTGTAAGCAAAACCCATACTCCAATTCTACATGTATCATAAAGTAGTCATCGTATTTAACAACCGTAATGTCAACAAAGTAGAAATAAAAGCAATTCTTCCCTTAAAACACCAATACAAGTCGTCCTTAACCCAGGCTCTGCAGTCAGTCATTAGCCACTCATTAGTAAACAGGAAATGTCACTCTAAATAAGTCACAGGCATCTCATTTACATAGACACAGACACACAATCTCAAAATAACCAGCCTGCTGCAGTGCCCGTGGCAGACAGAGCCTATATACAAACATAGAAATTATAACACAGAGACGTCTGATAAATTAATTAATATTTACAAGGCCTTAAATTGCATAACCTACAGAATTTAGACAAAATTTTAACTTAACCCTTTTTTTGTGATCAATTTAACCAGTCTCGGCCCCGGGCCGTGGTCACATATCTAATGTTCTATCACAATTTAAAAGCGTCAACCAACTCAACCCCTGCCGAAAAGCTCTGTTTTGGGGACATTTCACATCCCAGGCTTCCCCGAAGTTTTAAGTTAAAAGTTACACGCCCGAAACCCGGTTTCTACTGACCAAAAAAGTGCAAACCACCGTCCCGGACGGTAAACTGACCCAGTCAGTAGCTATTTTGGAGCGTCGTTGTTCTCCACACTTGCCAAGTGAACTATCCCTCCCAGAGGAAGATGTCGATCGTCACCGACAAATTGGAAGCGTCACCTTCCGACAAATGCACTTCTTAGAACTTTCCACAGTTCCGTTCTATATAATTTAATTACTTTTTGAAGACACCTCGAAAATCACAAACCCACCATGTCGGTGTCCAAGCCCGGCTTTATATTCAATTGAGACTTTAATGTCACAAACTTCACCAATTACCTATTATTCTAAATCCTCTTTATTCTAAATCCTCTTTATTCTTATTCCTTTGGGACTTTAACCCGATACCTTTAGTGAGACTCTAACTCACTTTTACTCTTTTTCTTATCATTACTTCAACTTCAACTTCTCATGAGATTTTCACCAAAATCAAAACAGACCTTTACCAGTAATTTTCAGTGAGTAGACTGTCAATTTTGTCAGATCCAATTCAGCACTGTTTGGAAATAATTCAACAGGTAGTGCCTTACCTTTGAATAAGCCGGCTTATGTCCACTCACTTCGACCACTGACTCGTGTCTGCCTGTTTGAGCACCTTGGACCCTCTCAGTCTCATTCTCCAACTTTCTCCCTCAACCTCGGCCAATGCACCAAATGTTACGGGTTCGAAATTGAGGATGAGAGTAAAACAATGATAGTCCAGAAGAGGTCGTTCAAACAATTGATTTTAATGAATGCACGCCGCGTGGAGAGGTGCAAACTGCAAAACAGTTGTACATCTCTACCCAAAATACACTCTAGATTGCTTTTATAACATCAGGGTATTGTGACGCCCCTTCTTGCGTTTACAAGCACATAATTTGCATGTACAGAACATTCATGTATTTTAAGAATTAAATGCAAACACAGAAGTTCCTCCTTGTGGCATACTCTTAAGAATATGGTGATGATCTAAGGCCTTTGAGGTCACCATGGACTGAACATCCTTCCGTCACCTGTAACTAAGCAAACTGAAACACCACAAGAAGCTGGATACATTCAGGCCTTTGCTCAGCTACTATTTTACTGTAACAATATACTCAGCATATGAGTTATGATACATATATATTTAACTCACTCATTTTAAAGTAGTTATAACTGCACCTGTAATAAACATGTTAATATTTGATTATGATAACCCCTATAATATAAATTATAACATAATGCCAGCAGCTTCAATAAACACTTTGATGAAATGATAATTAATGCAATGATAAGATGATGGTTATGTAAAATAATCCCTGTAATTCCACAGCCTCCAGTACCACTGTAAGGAACCTTGGAGTCGTTTTGACCAGGATATCTTTCAATGCATATATTAAATAAATATGTAGGACTGCTTTCTTGTATTTGTGCAATATCTCTAGAATTGGAAATATCCTGTCTCAGAGTGACGCTGAAAAACTATTTCATGCATTTATTACTTCTAGGCTGGACTACTATAATTCATTATTATCAGGATGTCCTAAAAACTCCTCGAAAAGAATTCAGTTTTCAGGCCCCTCTTCTGTGGAAGCAGCTTCCAGTTTAGATTTGAGAGACAGACACTATCTCTACTTTAAAGATTAGGCTTAAAACTCTCCTTTTCGGTAAAGCATATAGTTAGGGCTGGACCAGGTGACCCTGAATCCTCTCGATCCATGGATTTCCAGCTGATAGATGACAGATTAGAAACTGATCAGTCTATTGATCACACAATATTCCATCAATAGAATTGATTTGACTTTGATTTGTGTAACAAAGTGATTTCCACGTCTCCTTCATGATGTGACAGTGTCAGAGCTGAATGCACTTGTAGAGTATCATGTTTTTATGGCTCACATTTAAAGTGTTCCAGCTCTAATGTACAGCTGTCATATTAGAAATAGAAGCAGCTCTGATTTTAGTGCTCAAATAAATCTATGAAGTTATGAATTCACACATGAACAGTTTTCTGCAGCGTTCCTCTCGGCCTTATTTGCAGCTCCACTCTTGTTTTTGCTCTAATAATTATTTCTCTCCATGAGCTGTTTCTCTGCCTGAAGGAGGCGCCAGTCCATCGCTTCATTTAGTGCAGAACAAGAGTCACATGATGCTGCTCTGTCAACACCAATCACACTTTGTACAGCTCATGTTGTGTTTGTTGTCCTCTCAGTCTGTCAGGTGGAGGTGGAGGAGGGGGCGGAGTCTGTCCAGCTGCCCTTCAAAACCACACAAAACCTGCCTGAAGATGCTGAAGTGATGTGGGGACGCATTGAACATAAACCAGTAAAGTTGGTCCACATGTATAAGAACGGCTCTGACCAGCCTGAAGAACAGCACCAGGATTACAGAGACCGAACGAAGATGAATGAAGACCTGCTGAAAACTGGAGACCTCAGTCTGACCCTGAAATACCCAACAGAGAGAGACAGTGGAGAATACAGATGTGAAGTGTACAGCAGGAACATTTTGAGAATGACAACAGTGTGGCTTAAAGTCAAAGGTGTGTGTGTGTGTGTGTGTGTGTGTGTGTGTGTGTGTGTGTGTGTGTGTGTGTGTGTGTGTGTGTGTGTGTGTGTGTGTGTGTGAGAGAGAGAGAGAGTGTGTGTGTGTGAGTATGTGTGTCTGACTGTCTTGTGTCTCCTCTGCAGGGAGAGTTCAGGTCCAGGATCAAACAGGGGACATCAGGAACAGAAGCAGCTTCATTGATCCGACTCTTCTGATGGCTGATCATCAGTTTGATCTGTGTGTTCTTTGATTATTGATCAGTGATGTCAGAGTGGAGTCAGTGTGATGTTGTTGTTGTGTGTTTGAGACTTTTAGTGTCCATGAAGGTCTCTGCTGCCGTAGATCCTCTGAACTGTGACAGAGGTCTCACTCTGGAGGAAACTCTCAGCACTTTCCAGCAGCTCCTCCATCATGGAGGACGTTCCCTCACTGTAACAGGTGGAGGAGACCTGCCCAGGGACTACACATGGAAATGAGCAGTTTAGCTCAAATCTGGCAGGTTTCCATCTTCTGTTTTTATCCTGATGTCCATGAACATGAACTCTGTCCCTGTCAAATAAATCCAGATACAAAGATCAGATCTACTGAGCATCATAAGCGTGTCAGCCGCTAACTGCATCTTCAAATAAATAAATGTGTCTGATCAGCGGTGAAAGTGGAGAGACGCTGAACAAGCGACATGAAAAAGACCTTCGTTTATTTCAATCTCAGAGTTTTTAATGAATTACTGCATAAACACTTGAATTACTGTCTGAGCTGCTGCAGTTTCCTGTTGCATCCACTGGGTGTCAGTAAAGCTGCAGGTGTCTCACCTGTGAGTCCACCTGGGGGGAAACAGTCCAGCTGGTACACCCCCTAAAGGTCAAAGGTAATTCAGGGTGGAGTTTTGGCTCCAACACTTTGAGGACTACAGGGTCCATGCTCAGTGTCCACTTTATTAGGAACCTATTCCTCCTGTAAAGCTGAAGATTATCTAAAAATATGACGACTGAAGATAAAAACCTTCTCAACTAATGTAAAACAAATCAATGTATAAGAGACACTCATATCATGCTGATATTCAACCAATACAAACACTGCTGTCAGTACTATTGATCCAGTGACTCATATCCCGGACCTGAACAAGGTTTATAGAAGAGATGGTGATCACAGTGAGTGAAGCTGCAGCTGCAATGGCAGTGGACAAATAACAGTTATTAATTTTCACAACACATGAAAGGTTATAACTGTTTGAAATGTATTTTTTTTCCTCCTTCCTCATTATTGTTTCATGGATGTTATCAGCTTCCTGTTCTGATGAGTTCACAGCAAACATGAAGCAAAGGTCCTCCTCGTCAGTCATGCCACTAATGGAATATTCTCTCCGAACAGCCAACAGGACAAGGAGGACTCCAACTGACAGCTGGAATCAAGTCCACAAACATCTTTTCACTTCTTACAACTTTGGGGTCCTTAGGGACTAAAAAAGCGCTATACAAATACAGACCATTTGCCAGGCCATTTACATCTCTGTCCTCTATTTCTGTCTCTGAGACTAAGCTTCTAATATAATATATTATAATATAATATAATTAGGAGTGGGAATTTAAGGCGGTAATTATGATTAATTCATTTAAAAATATAACACGTAAAAAAAATAACACATTTAATGACACTTTGTGTGATGCCTCAAAGGCATTTATGTCATTTATCTTTAATGTTTGCTTTAAAATAATTCATTTGTATGTATTTAAGTTAAAAAGAACAGTAAAAAGAGTTAAAAATGTTAAGAAGATTTAATTTTGAAGGTGAACTTGATAATAACCTCACTTCCTGGTGGGTTACCCGTATCGCTTCATTTCCTGTTTACTTCCTCTTCCTGGTTGCTCTAAGAGGGAGAGTGACATGCGGTCATGCTCTGAGGCTTATCCACAGCCATCCACTTGGGAACATTGTTCAGGCAACGCCTTTTCACCGCTTGTCAAATGAAGATTCTGAGTAAAAAGTTAACTCTACTCGGACTCCTGTATTCATTGACAAAGGTTTAGCTTGGTGTTTAACCAGAGTTGCTACACTCTGCAACAGAACACTACAGTGAAAAGGCGGCACTCGATGGTCCTACGTGTTCGTGATGGCAGCAAGCAACAAGTCATCGGTATCAAATACCAGCAGCAACGTGACATCAGCATCATCTGTATGTGCGGCTCGTGCCAGAGCTAAAGCAGAAGCTGCTAAGGTACGAGCATCATATGCTAGCCAGGAGGCTAAATTAAAACTGGAAAAGGCTGCTAGAGAAGCAGAAAGGAAAACTAGAGAAGCTCAAAATCAGTTGGAAGCCGCTAGAATTGATACAGAGCTGGAAGTGCTAACATTAAATCGTGAAGCAGACGCAGCCGTTGCTGAAGCACAGGTGTTAGAAGATGTAGCAGAAATGCATGGAAATGTAGAAAATGTGAAATCTGAGTCAGAAGACAGGCTTAGATTGCAACGTATTAGTGAATATGTTTGCTCTCAAAATGATCAGAATCAGTCTACCTTTGCACCAGTATCTGTCCCACCTGTTAAATCTGTAGACCGTGCAGAATCACAAGACAGTTTCAGAACATGGCATCCACCTGCAAGCTTAGCAGAAATCTAACACAGCAATAGCAAGCCCAAGCCTGAAGCGGATGATGGGACACATCCACCCACAACAAACCTGTCTAAACTGACCAGAGCTGAATCGAAGACTGACATCGACAGGACAAACCCTCGCACATATATAGGTGCTCAGTCACAAATACCCCAGCATATGCTTCCAGTGAGCGTGTCACAACCACCAGACCCTCTGGCACCGTATTTGGCACGACGTGAACTCGTTACGTCAGGACTGTACCAATTTGATGATAAGCCAGAGAATTTTCGTGCATGGTGGTCCTCATTCATTAACGCTGTGGCTGAGGTTCAACTTACAGAAACACAAGAATTAGACCTCATGACCAAATGGTTAGGAAAAGAGTCTGGACAGCAAATAAGATGCATACGCTCAGTGCACGTGAATAATGCTGGTTTGGCTCTGCGCAAGTCATGGGAGAGGCTGAATGACTGCTATGGTGCCCCTGAGATGATTGAGCAGTCGCTGTTTCAGAGACATGACAGTTTTCCAAAAATTGCGGCCAAAGATCACATCAGATTACGTGAACTTGGGGATTTGCTCATGGAGATACAAGGCGCCAAGGAGGATGGATACCTCACTGTGCTGTCGTATCTAGACACCTCCAGAGGTATTGGACTCATAGTAGACAAGCTCCCATATGGGCTCCAGGAGAAGTGGGTGTCATCTGGGTCGTGGTACAAAGAGGAGAACAACGGCTGCTTCCCTCCCTTTAGTTACTTTTGTAACTTTGTCTGTCATGAGGGAAAGAAGCGAAATGACCCCAACTTTATTCGTCAAAGCAACGGCGCAAACTCCACAAAACCAGAAAGATTACCTATGAAGAGCTTTAACACCAACAGGTCTATCGCAGTTCACAAAACAGACGTCTCTACAATCAACGACGATCCTAACAAGAACTGCCCATTGCACAATAAACCTCATCCACTTAAAAAATGCAGGACATTCAGAAACAAGTCCATCGATGACAGGAAGGCCTTTCTAAAAAAGAAGGGAATATGCTTCAAGTGTTGTTCTTCAACTTCACATGTCGCCAAAGACTGCAAATCTTATGTGAAACGCTTAGAGTGTGAAAGCATCTATCATGATGCAGCCATGCACCCTGGCCCACAACCTCAACTCACCAAGGCTCCTCCACCACCACAAGAGAACAGTGGGGAGGGAGAAGATGATTCGAACGTAACTGATGTTAGAACCAGCTGCACAGAGGTTTGTGGCCCCGGCCAGTGGGGTCGTTCTTGCTCTAAGATCTGCCTTGCAAAGGTCTACCCCAGACATTCAAAACACAAAGCCATTAAAGCTTATGTAATCCTGGACGACCAGAGCAATCGCTCTTTAACCAGGCCATAGTTCTTTGAGCTTTTTGGTGTGGAGAACAAACCACTCTTATACCATCTCAGAACATGCTCCGGCGTCATCGAAACGTACGGCAGGAAGGCAGAAGGATTGCAGATAGAGTCGTTGGATGGCAACGTTCTCATACCTCTTCCACCACTCCTCGAGTGCCCTGAAATCCCCAACAATCAAGCTGAGATCCCAACACCAGGTTCAGTTTTGCATCAGCCTCATCTCAACCATATAGCCAAACACATCCCCGATCTGGACCCAGAAGCAGAGATACTCTTGCTGCTCGGGAGAGACATGCTTAGAGCACACAAGGTCAGGCAGCAAGTTAACGGGCCACACAACACTCCCTTTGCACAATGTCTCGATCTAGGCTGGGTGGTGATAGGGGAGGTGTGCCTAGGTAATGTGCATAAGCCAACGGTTGACACATTCAAGACCCATGTGCTAGACAGCAGTCGCCATTCCATATTTCAGCCCTGTGCAAGTTTCATGCAGGTCAAAGAAAAACAGCCAAGCTTCAGCAAGTCTAGCAAATTGCCAGAGAGGATGCTAGGACACACAGTGTTTAACCAATCTGAACATGATAACAAACCCGACCCATCAATAGAAGACATCCTTTTCCTAGAGATCATGGATACAAATGTCCACAGAGATGATGCTGGTAGTTGGGTTGCTCCATTGCCGCTCAAGCAGCCACGGCAACGTTTGCCAAATAATAAAGAGCATGCGGTCAAGAGGTTTGAATCCTTGCAACGCCAATTCAGGAAGAAACCCGAGATGCAGAAACAATATGTGGCATTCATGGAGAAGATCATTGCCAATGGTCACGCAGAGGTGGCACCACCCTTGAGGGAAGATGAAGAGTGCTGGTTTCTTCCATCATTTGGGGTATACCACCCACAAAAGCCCAACCAAATCAAGGTGGTTTTTGATTCCAGCGCTCAGTATTGCGGGGTCTCCCTCAATGACGTGCTTCTGACTGGTACCGACCTCAACAATTCTCTCTTGGGTGTCCTTCACTGGAGCTTTCCCGCCAGAAGATTGTGTCACACTCATCAAGGATCTGGATTTGAGTGGGGAGACAGCACCCATGCAGCGCAACCTGGGTTTGCTGTGGGAGATCAGAAAAGACACATTCACATTCTCTGCATCAACTATTATCAAACCGTTCACCCGACGTGGAGTCCTCTCTACCGTCAATAGTGTTTTTGATCCGATGGGTATGCTGGCACCCGTCACAATCCAGGGACGAGCTCTTCTTAGGGAACTTAGTTTGGAACTGACTGACTGGGATGCACCTCTCCCAGAAGACAAGCTGAAGAAATGGGAAACCTGGAGAGATTCTCTTCATTTCCTAAAGGAGCTTCATGTGCCGCGTGCATACACATCAACCTCGCTCACCAAAGTTGCGCACACACAGTTGTGTGTATTCTCAGATGCCTCAACTATGGCCATTGGGGCTATCGCTTACTTGAGAGCCATTCAGGAGGATGGAAAAGTGGAAGTAGGATTTGTTATGGGCAAAGCCAAATTAGCACCCCAGTCTGAACCAACCATCCCAAGGCTCGAACTCTGCGCTGCTGTCCTTGCAGTAGAAATGGCGAATCTCATCCGGGAGGAGCTGGACCTGAAATTGGATGCTGTCAGGTTCTACACGGACAGTAAGGTAGTACTCGGGTACATTTGTAATACGACAAAACGCTTCTACACATATGGAAATGACTCAGAGATTCGACCACAGGTATGCACCTACGCTACTCATGTGGAGGAACCTGTACTTACCCCTGATTGCTTTCGCGGTTTCTCCACCTTTACCTCTCTACTGCGAGCAGTGGCATTCCTTATCCATGTGGCAAGAGCTCACAAACATTCAAACCAAAACAGCAGGTCTACAGGATGGCACATATGTTGCTTACCTCGTACTGTGGACGAAATAGCTCAAGTGAAACATGTCATTCTGCAAGCAGCACAAAGGTCAGCCTTTGCCAAGGAACTGTCAGCCCTCCAAGCAAACAAAGTGGTGCCCACAAACAGCCCGTTGCATAAACTCAGTCCAACTTTGGAGAGTAGTCTCATTTGTGTTGGAGGCAGACTGAAACATTCTCAACTAACGTGTGAAGAAAAGAACCCAGTAATCCTACCCAAGGACAGCCACATTTCATTACTGCTCGTACGACATCACCATGAGCAGGTGAGACATCAGGGTCGACATCTCACAGAAGGTGCAGTAAGGACAGCTGGACTGTGGATTTTGGGTGGTAAGCGACTAATCAATTCAGTCCTACACAAATGCGTAATCTGTCGGAAGCTGCGTGGGAGACCAGAAAAACAACGTATGGCTGACGTACCACCGGAACGTCTCAAGGTTTGCCCTCCCTTCACATACGTTGGGCTTGACATCTTTGAGGCTTGGTCTGTTGTAACCAGACGCACCAGAGGAGGACAGGCAGAGAGCAAACGGTGGGCCATGATGTTTAGTTGTTTGAGTTCAATGGCCGTCCACATTGAGCTGATTGAGTCTATGGACACATCTAGCTGTACTTCTTTAAGTTGCTTGAAGACGTTTCACCTCTCATCCAGGAAGCTTCTTCAGTTCTAAGGTCAAATGGCCGAGAGTCCCAGATTTAAACCCAGTGGGAGTATCCCCCCAAAGAGGGACAAAGGACCCCCTGGTGATCCTCTAATCACATGAGCCAAGGTGTGAAAGCGGGTGTGGGACCTAATCAGCCAGGGTTTCGGATGAGCTCATTGTGAAACCTGGCCCCACCTTGTCATGTGAATTCCTGAGGTCAGATGGCCCAGGATGTGAGTGGGCATTAAGGTGTCTGGGGAGGGAACTCAAAACTGGATTATAGATGGCAGACAGTTGGTGTCGTAAACCACCGCCTTTGTTCAAAGATGGTCACTCACAGTGGTCATAGATGGCTTCTTTCACTCCTCTTTCAAACCATCTGTCCTCTCTGTCCAAAATGTGAACATTGGCATCCTCGAAAGATTGACCTTTATCCTTGATTCAATGAATGATTGATAGGACCAGATGGCCGTGCAGTATAAAGTGATCTGGGAGAAACACCACTTTATATGAGTGAAGCAGCAACCTGTTTTTGTGGTGTTGCACTTTGTAGACAGTCCCTGAGCTCTCCTCACTTCTCTCACACTCAGCTACACCTGGAGACAAGCAGGGTTTCTTTCACATCCACCTTAATGTTGGGATTCAGCTGCTGATGGTGTTCTGATAACCTTTCTTATGTGTTATTGATCCAGTTCAAATATGTGGCATTATTTCAAACTTATGTGGTTCTTTAAATAAACTGAAACCAAATGGAGGCTCTGCTCTTTCCACGGTGAATCGCGCACCCACGCCCTGGAGGGATTATCAACTTCAAGTTCAGCCTCTGAGCATGTTGAACCAGTTTACTGGATCACAGCCCAGCAGGAAATCCTCTCTGTTCGTTAGCAGTGAGGCAGGAATGGCAGAGTTTTGAGATGTGGATTCACTCAGTTATAAGCAGAGTGATCAGGACTCTGTGCTGGCTGTTCTTCTTTGAAGGATGATGAAAAACTTGCTGGCCTTCCTGCTCCTTGGTAAGAAACTCCAAATGTATTTAAAAGTCTTGAAATGAGTAAACTGCCTATTTCAGGCCGGAAAGGTTTACAGCAGCCGTGGAAATATGTTTCATGGATACCTGAGAAAGAGTCGGTTACTGGATTAGAGTCTGTTTACTGTTTATTGGTTAAATTATTTAGTTTTAAGCAATTCTGCAAAGTTTTTTTGTGTGTGCAGATGCATCACAGTCAGTCAAGTAGAAGGGAAGAGGGGGATGTGTGTGTGTGTGTGTGTGTGTGTGTGTGTGTGTGTGTGTGTGTGTGTGTGTGTGTGTGTGTGTGTGTGTGTGTGTGTTTGTGTGTGTGTGTGTGTGTGTGTGTGTGTGCTGGGGAAAGATCATGAGTACAGCAGAAAACAGAAACAGGTCTATCCACTTGAGAAAGAGCAAGAGGCTGAAAAGACATTTAACATTTAATTTGACTAATATTTTCTTTCTGTTTCTGAAATCTGACTCCATGTTTGTGTTTTTTGATTATTAACATGCTTCGTTTCATTCGTTTCTGGATATACTTTGGTAATTCCTCCTTCTTAGGTTTTGTTCCTGTGCTGTTAAGTGTTTCATGCCTCTAGTATAGGTTTGTTTCTCTTTATTGATTTCTGCTTGTGTTACATTTATAGTTCCTAGTTTCTAGTTTTCTGTTCCACTTTTAGTTACTCTCATGTTCCATCTGTTTCCCTAGTCAGTCATGTCACAGTGCGAAGTCTGCGTCTTTGTAAGTGCCTCTTGTTTCCTGTTTTATATAAACAGCCTTGCATCCCATGTTCAGTGTTTTGAGTTTTGCTTCCCCTTTGGTTCGTCATGTCAGATTATGTTCAGCTATATCTCTCTCCTGTTTTGTATTCCCTCTGCTGTGGAAAATCTTAAATAAAATTGCAACCACCAGATGAGCATCTCTTTTGAAGTGAGGTTTACTAAAAAAGAAAAACACTGCAGTGGAGAAAACATTCAGGTCAAACACCAAAATGGTTGTCTGAGGAAGGACACCGCCTGGAACTCGTTTATACCTTCCCAAACACTCTCAATGAAAGAACATTCCACAGCACATCATATATCCATGTGCCTTCAGTTCAGCTCATCCTTGACCCCCTCCCACTCTATGGATGGATGTCTTGAACTTTACAATGGGCCCTCTGTGAGAGTGCAATAAACATGGGACCCACTTGTGATAACATTATACATGCATACATACAACTGGTGACACGAGTGATCTTGCTTTATTTGATTATTTGATTCCTCGTGGTTCCAAGTCCCCAGGTTTCTCCAATTTCCTCTATTGTGTGTTACGGGTTCAGAAATTGAGGATGAGAGTAAAACAATGATAGTCCAGAAGAGGTCGTTCAAACAATTGATTTTAATGAATGCACGCTGCGTGGAGAGGTGCAAACTGCAAAACAGTTGTACATCTCTACCCAAAATACACTCTAGATTGCTTTTATAACATCAGGGTATTGTAACGCCCCTTCTTGCGTTTACAAGCACATAATTTGCATGTACAGAACATTCATGTATTTTAAGAATTAACTGCAAACATAGAGGTTCCTCCTTGTGGCATACTCTTAAGAATATGGTGATAATCTCAGGCCTTGAGGTCACCATGGGCTGGACATCCTTCCGTCACCTGTAACTAGGCAAACTCAAATACCAGAAGAAGCTGAATACATTCAGGCCTTTGCTCAGCTACTATTTTACTGTAACAATATACTCAGCATATGAGTTATGATACATATATATTTAACTCAATCATTTTAAAGTAGTTATAACTACACCTGTCATAAACATGTTAATATTTAATTATGATAACCCCTATAATATAAATTATAACATAATGCCAGCAGCTTCAATAAACACTTTGATGAAATGATAATTACTGCAATGATAAGATGATGGTTATGTAAAATAATCCCTGTAATTCCACAATTCCCTCTCTTGACGTCTTCCAAAGACGTCACTACACTATTCCCAGGTCCACTACCTTCGCTCTGACCCTCTCTAGCCGCCCCCTGACTCAGCTAATCCGACAACAACCTCATGTCCTCTAGGTGGTCCAGCAATAAAACACCAGCTCCCACTTGAAAACACTTCATGCTTAAGTGGTCTCTGCTCCTTTTCTGGGTCCCTCTCTAGTGGAAATCTTCTCCTGTAAGGGATAGAAAACAAACAACCTTTCTCTGCTACACCTTACTAACTTACTGTGTTCATCTCAGGTTCCTGTCATTATTCAAAGTTGGTTCACAATATCATATCAGGCCAAATCACAAACCCTACTGCCACGTCTACTTTGTTAAGCTCTTCAGCTAGACTCTGTACCGGTTTGCCAATCTGTGTGTACATGTCTCTACACTTTTAATGTCTAAATGCACATCTGGATGTATGTGCACTTGTATGTCTATCTGCATCTATGAGTCAATGATTTGTCAGATATAAGGCGTTAATGTGAGAAATGTTTCCTGACTATTAACTCCTGATACTCGAGGAACTTTCCTGTTTGCCGAACTTCCTAGGTTTGGCCTTTTACACTTTTACTAAAGAAATTTTAACAGAGCCCAAAGAGATTTTTATTTTACTCCTGTGCTTGACAGGTTAAGCGAAGTTGTTTTTTGTTTTGTTTTGAAATTTTTCCCTTCTGTGTGTGTGTGTGTGTACATAAGTAAGAATATGATACTCAACATAAGATCCCTGGTTTGCAAATGATTTTCTGCCCCCGCTGCAGGGCAACATCATGTGGTGGTGAGTCTATGTTGGCTAGTTTAATGCAAATATGTAACAGTTGCTTCATTACATGGCCCACTCAGAGTTGCGCAGTTTCAAAGTATGTGGAGAATTCAATACACATTTCTTGGCTAATTATTTTCCCAATAAAAGTGAAATCATACATTGCATTTGATTTCACTTATATATTATCATGTTCTGGGCTCTATCCATTATATTAACTTCATTCAATCTCAATACTCTTTATGTGTGTGAGCAACGCTTTTAGTTTTATTTAACACAAAGTAAAATACACACCATCCCCATGTCAGCCTGACTCTCCGCTAAAAAGCACACTTCAAAGTTTTCTATCTGGATTTACGCCTCTTTTGCCCTCAAGCATATACATATCATGCAAAAGTTACTGTTAATGCCCGTTAAACAAGTTTCCATTATCTACAACATTTTATTTCACCCGGCTCACCCTCACATGTTTCCTGTTCGCTTATTGCATATTTATCTTTAACACCTTTTACCTCAGTAGTTGCTAAGCAGAAACAAAGCAACCTGTGGTCCACCTTTACCCTGTAAAATAAACCCCTGTCATGTTTGTGTCTGTAAGCATGTTTTGCATTCATTCTTTACACTCCCCGCCATTCCTGCAAGTTAGGAGCTGTAAAGTTGAAAGCTGCATCAAGTCCAGGCCTTTGGCCTGGCCTATATATAAATCATGTGTGTTTGTAAGCATGCATGCAATTAACCTGCTATGTTCTCATCTTCCCTCAACATGTATCACCTGGACACTCTCACCAGTGAAGCTTAAAACCTGTTTGGACGGAACATCAACTCTAAACAAGCACAGTTATGCATTTTGTATAAAATTAACTCATCCTGTAAATAGAGACATCACTGTTATGACAAACATAAAATAATACTGTACAACACGTTATTAATACAGTCATCCTAAGGCAGATTATAGCAATAAAAAACCTCTAAATCCCCAATCCCATTAAATCTGCCATATTGATTCCTTCATATGTAAGTGTCAGATTTCGAGCATCTAAAACTTTACTCAGTCTCTGTTGTGCTAATGATGTCATAGTGAACGCCTGCAAGTTCACATAAGCCACCACACTATGTTAGTTAGAACTTTGGGTGAGTGTTCTCTCCCTACACGTGCTGCTTCCTATATTATTTTGGCAACCCCTGCTGCATGCTGTGCATTTAGGGTGCCTTGCTTCTGTTGGACTCAACCTCATGAACGTTGTTTATATGGGGAGTTCCTCTTTTTGTGTCTATGTTTATTAATATGCCTTGTGCACTAAAGCTTCCTGTTTTTTCAGTCTGGCTGAGCACTTGTTTGTGAGTATAAACTGGCCTCTACAAGCCTTCATTATTAAAGTACATAAAACAAGATAATAAGCAGATACACATTACAAATGCTTCATATATACAGAGAAAAACCCAATAATCCACATTTCACTATTTTGTTCTTTGGTTCAGATTTGGATTCTGTATTGTTCTTTATTTGATATTATTTATATTCAGATTGTTTTTTTTTTTGTTTTGTTTTTTAGTCTTGGTTTGTTGTTGTCTGTTTGGAAGCTGACATAGTCTCTATAAATGAACTTCTTTTGGTGGAGTAGCATCAAGAGAGAAGCTCCAGAGAGGCATCTTCCACGTTAAACACTAAAATATAACAAAAGAGATCTTCTCAACGTGTTGTATATTTTTAATATTTCCTTATTATTTTGTCATAAAATAAATCAACCAAATAACTTAAGCTGTGTGACAGCACCTTGCGTTTAGCCAGGCTGTGAGCTGCCCTGAATCTACACCCCCTTTTACCCCATTTAATTTCTCAATCTTAGTTTAAACTATTCCTGACCTTCTCCTTCTCTCGTCTGATCATCTCAAGTACGTCCTGTACCAAATTTGCTTCCTCTTTTCAAGTCCCATATTTAATTTCAAGCTCTAAACTCAGAGCTGAAGTTCCCCTTTTCTAATTCTGTATGTTCTACAAGAGAGCAAGTCAGTAAACAAGTTTATCATCACAAAGGTTGTTAGGTACAGGTCACATAGACATTTGCTTATTACCCCTAAAACAGCACATTTCATGTAGCTAATCGCATATATTAACACCCCCCCCTTTTTTTTTTTTTTTTTTTTTTTTTTTTTTCACATCTCATGTGTTACAAACTCAAAATCCTTCACTCAGGTTTGGGAGTTAAAGCAAAAGTTTACTCCTATCGCATTATGTATGAATGCTCCAGAACTTCAAACCTGTGTGTTAACCAGAACATCACCTGTTATACTCACCGTCTCCACTTATGATTTCACCTGTGTTATAAAACAAAAGTTAAAACAGAACAATTATCAGTCATGTGTTCAACCTGAGTCCAGTCTTTTATCAGGGTCCAGTCGGTCCAACCTATGGTCTGCGTGGTCCGTCCATTCACCTGTCCATTCCCACACATTCACTCACACGCATTAACATCTGGTAGTGGTAAACGTCCGCACAAATAATCAGATTTCCACTTTCAGTAAACTCAGTTAATTTATATAATCATTTATTTTCTTTTTAGTCGTTTCTAGGAAAATATTTCTTTATACTTTTGGACTGGATTGGCTCGCTGCAATCCTTTTAGACAGGGACTCACAATCTGATCAGATCCCCACACGTGGCCTCTTTCCTTCGCCCATTGTAATCAGAAAAAGGTCACCTTATTTTTTGTTTTCCTGAGACTATTGTCGGCGCCGTTATCCATTGTTTTCTTTTGCAGGCCTGCTTAGAACAAAAATGAGAAAAAAGAGAGCTGAGTATTAGCTCATCAAAGTACCAAACAAAATCACCTGACAGGTTTTTTCTTTATAACTGCACTGTTACAAAACCCCTTAAACATGTCCATGATTATTAAAACTCCCTCTTTAAAAATAAAACAACAACCTCAAAATCTTCAACACTCTTAAATTTCACCCATAGAACACACCCAAAACGTAAAAAACTACACCGTTTCGTACACAATATCCCCCTTTAAGCATTTTACCAAACTCACATTCATCCTTAACATATAAGCACGTTCTCACAATATGTCAACACTAATTTATACACCTCTTAATCAAATTTGCACCTCCTAACAATCTACCCCTCCTTTAAGGCCTCAATCACACACACAGCAACCTCCTCTGTCATCAGTCACACGAGCTCTCAAACTTTTTGCATACTCAGCCATAACTCAACAATTTAACTTGTCAAGAGAAATACTTTTTTTTTTTTTTTTTTTGCATACCTTATTTAATTACATATGTTTCTATTCTTAGCCAGGTTTTAATCGCATTAATCTTCATGAGCTTATCTTTATAAGGTTAGTGCATTTTCTGTTTGTATGTGTAATTTTATCAATGTTTCTTTGTGATCCCTGTGATCTTGTAAATGTTTCTTTTGCAGTGTTTCAGACTCCTCTTGACAGGGTGTGTTTTCTGTCTTTGGCTCACCACTGGTCATTGTTAACGACCTTTCCCCTCTTGCCTTTGCGCAGCAGCTTTACCTTTTAGTCCCATCTCCTCCAGTGACTCCAGGCTCACTTAGGGACTTAGCGAGCAATCGTGACTGTGCCTGCCTTAGGTTGTCCCAGGGTTTCGAGGTGGGATCTTACCCGTCATGGGCTATCCAGCCTTCCATGCTCACCTGATACGGGGGCCAACTGGGCAAGGGTGTTACCAGATCTAGGGGACACACTGGTTCTGTAAATCAAAGGAGTGTAAACTGCGTTCTTTATTTCATGTGTGTATTAACTTTCCAACAATAATTTCACATGTAACAGTTTGTGTGCGTGCGTTTTTAATTCATTAATGTAATTATTAGTTCATGTATTTATTTCTCTCGGTATGTCCCTTTTCTAAAACCTGTAATTAATGTCTTTTTATTACTTTTACTTAAACATGCATTCGCTTCATCTTCTCAGAATTTAACTCATCTGTCTATTTAGTTTAGTTTTTTTTTTTTTTATTTATTTATTTATTTTTTTACTTCATTCACACAATCCTTTCATAATCGCCTCACACACACTGCCTTTTCTCTCAGACTTCCACTTTTTCACTCATTCTCCTATAAATCTCCCTAGTGTTATTAGTATTTATTTACTATTTGATACAGAACTTCCCCCAGTGCAGATCAGTCAAAATACGCTTCCCTAAGAGTATTCTACATGCATGCTATAATAAATCAGCAAATTCAGCAAATTTAATCACAACACTTCAACCCTTTAACCATCCTCACCGCACACACATAACTGGAAAACTAAAACCCCACAGTCTTTATTACTAAAACTCTCTCCTCTCTACTCTGGGTGCACACTTGTCACCGTGAGCTTCCCTTTTATGGGCATGCATTTCCTGTCCCAGACACACACACACGGTTTCCTGTTTCTACAGCTTCTGCAGAGACTTCCTTTTAATAATCAGTCTACAAATAATCAGTAATTCTATCTAAAAACCATATGCCTTCATTTCACTCACACACATTGAAATAGCGCTCTTTCACTTGTCCACACACATCACCATTCTTTAGGTCAGTTTTGTAGCATCAGTCACACAATCATTTCTTGAGTGGGTGTACTAAGTGCATATACTTATGTGTTTTTAAACAGAAAAATAAAGTCAACCTCTCATAACATCACTCAAGGTCAAATATCTTCATAGACCCCAAAGTAAGCATATTATTTCCCTATTCAAAAGTCAAACCGTTACTCACAGTAACTTTTACTCTCACAGCCTTTGTGTTTTGAAACTAAAAAGAGGAAGGAACAGCGCCCAATTTAAACTGCGCATGTTGTCCCTCAACAACACACACAGAAAATGTAACTGTATATATTATCTCAAACTGAAACAGAACCCATCTAAAAATCCTAAAACATCTTACTTCGACACCCCAAAACACACATCGCTTACAGACATCTTTTTTAATGAAATTATCTCAAATTCAATTTCAGTTCTCAGAACCCAGATAACGGTCCTAAGTATCAACGGTTTGTGTATCCTATCTCAAAACCCCACAAAAAGTCATACAGTCATGGCAAGAAACAAAGCTTTACTTACAGTCTTGTAATAAACAAAACCAGCGTCTTAAATACAGGCGTCAGCCATGTGTAGCAGTCTCTATAAACTTCCTATCAGTCTTACACAGTTTTACCTAGTACAGACACGTGTCAAGCAAACCCCATACTCATATTCTACAGTTATCATGAAATACTTATCATAATCAACAACAGTCACACAAATATAATAAACATAAACTGCATTTCTTCCCTTAAAACCCAGATTGAAGTCGTCCTTAACCCAGGCTCTGCAGTCAGTCATTAGCCACTCATTAGTAAACAGGAAATGTCAGTCTCAATAAGTCACAAGCATCTCATTTACATAAACACAGACGCACTCTCAAAATAACCAGGCTGCTGCAGTGCCTGTCACAGACCGAGCCGAAACACAAACATAAAAATTATAACATGAAGACGTCTGATAAATAAGTTTATATTTACAAGGCCTTAGATTGCACAACCTACACAATTTTGACAAAATTTGAATTAACCCTCCAAGGGAAAAACTCTAAGTTTTTGATCATCAATGACAGTCTCAGTTCCAAACTGTATCTGTTCTAATTCCTAAGTTTCCTAAATAAATTTAAAAGCGTCCAACGCCCAAGCTCCAAGCTTTATCGCCCAAAAAAGTGCATAAACCGTTCCAAACGGTAAAGTGGTCCAACCACTGGCTATTTAGGAGCGTCGTTGTTCTCCACACTTGCCAAGTGAACTATCCCTCCCAGAGGAAGATGTCGACCGTCATCGACAAATTGGAAGCGTCACCTTCCGACAAATGCACTTCCTAGAACATCCCAGAGTTCCGTTCTATATAAATTTAATTATGTTTTTAAAGACATCCTATGAAACCACCAAACCAACTTTATTGATGTCCAAGCCCAGCTTTATATTCAATCCTGACTGTATGACCATATACAGATTTCAAATGACCTATATCCTAAATTCAGTAGTTCAACTACTTTTAAATTCTCTTTCCTTAGCAGTCCAACTGCATTTTAAATCCTCGTAGCAGTCCAACTGCTTTTCCTTTAATCAGTACTGTCACTTAACCTTACATTATCATTACTTCAACTTCAATTCTCATGAGATTTTCACCAAAATCAAAACACAGACCTTTACCAGTAATTTTCAGTGAGTAGACTTTCAATTTGTTTTCAAATCCAATCCAGCACTGTTTGGAAATAATTCAACAGGTAGTGCCTTACCTTTAAATAAGCCGGCTTATGTCCACTCACTTCGACCACTGACTTGTGTCTGCCTGTTTGAGCACCTTGGACCCTCTCAGTCTCAACCTCCAACTTTCTCCCTCAACCCCGGGCCAATGCACCAAATGTTACGGGTTCAGAAATTGAGGATGAGAGTAAAACAATGATAGTCCAGAAGAGGTCGTTCAAACAATTGATTTTAATGAATGCACGCTGCGTGGAGAGGTGCAAACTGCAAAACAGTTGTACATCTCTACCCAAAATACACTCTAGATTGCTTTTATAACATCAGGGTATTGTAACGCCCCTTCTTGCGTTTACAAGCACATAATTTGCATGTACAGAACATTCATGTATTTTAAGAATTAACTGCAAACATAGAGGTTCCTCCTTGTGGCATACTCTTAAGAATATGGTGATAATCTCAGGCCTTGAGGTCACCATGGGCTGGACATCCTTCCGTCACCTGTAACTAGGCAAACTCAAATACCAGAAGAAGCTGAATACATTCAGGCCTTTGCTCAGCTACTATTTTACTGTAACAATATACTCAGCATATGAGTTATGATACATATATATTTAACTCAATCATTTTAAAGTAGTTATAACTACACCTGTCATAAACATGTTAATATTTAATTATGATAACCCCTATAATATAAATTATAACATAATGCCAGCAGCTTCAATAAACACTTTGATGAAATGATAATTACTGCAATGATAAGATGATGGTTATGTAAAATAATCCCTGTAATTCCACATGTGGTTTTCTCGTGTTGAGCTTTCCCCCTGTTTAGGTTTTAGTTAGTTTTTCTCAGTCCCCTCTTCCTAGTTGTTTTAGTAGCTTTTTTGTGCAGTTGTTTTGTTCTGTTTATCTGCTTGGGTGTACTTCTCTCCTCTCCACATGACCTGCCTTTGCCAGTCATGAGTAGCCTGGGATGATTTCTTGCCCTAAATTATTTTCTCACTTCTTATGCAGTTCAACAAGCTGACCACATTTCAAAAGAGAAAGGTTTTTGCCTTTGCCATCAGAGCATCATGAGAGTGTAATTACCAGACAGAAAATGACAGTGAATCCACATTTTTGCACAGATTTAGCCTAAAGGCATGGGGTCCTAAACTATTGATCAGCTGTTAAACAGCCTGTTTCACTTTAACTGTTGTTTTGAATAAATTAAATGCTCCAAGAAATGTTTTGTCCCACTTCCATTTCATCTTGTTGCATGTTGAAGCTCTACTTGGAACCTTGTTAGGATCCAAACATGAAAAATACGATTTTTTTCCCCCCATTTTTCAAGTGGTCTTAAACTTTTGATCGGGACTGTAAAATAAAGACCAGGAAGAGGTGTATTTTCCAACATTAACTGTAGACTTAGCAAAAATCATTTATAATTAAATACACAGAATGATTTTACTACTTACGAATAACAGACCATGTTTTGCTTTGGTGGATTACATCCTACAGTCTTCTTCAAGCTTTGTGAGGTCTTGCTCATGCAGCGAGGTCTTTACAGATTAAATATTTACATTTCTTTGACTTCACTGTCTAAATTAAATTGGACTGTCTGGCTGTAAACTGTTCTCTCTTTCCTGCACAGCATGCAGTTCATTTGTTTTTCTGTCCTGTCCTCAGTTTCCCAGCATGCCCTGGCTGTGGTGGTGGAGGTGAATGAGGGGGCAGAGTCTGTCCTGCTGCCCTGTGAGTTCTCAGGTTTAATACCTGAGAATGACTCCACTGTGATGTGGACTCACGATGACCTTTATAACAAATCTGTCCACCTACGACGAAAAGAAGGAGATGATCTTAGAGAGCAAAACCAGGGTTACAGCGGGCGCACATCGATGAGGCCTGATGCTCTGAACACTGGAAACTTCAGCCTCACTCTGAGAAAACCACAACTGACAGACAGCGGCAACTACACCTGCTCCATCAGTGATGGAAGAGAAGAAAGGAGACTGATAGATGTACAGCTGCAGGTCAAAGGTCAGACACAAACCCAAATGCTTGCTGTACTTACAGGTCAAAAGTCAGCGCTATGGACAAAGGTCAGGGGTAAAACTGAAGGGAATAGTTGGTAAAATTTAAGGCAAAAAAAAAGCAAAGACAAATATGACTGGGTAGGTGGTGAGATTGGGCTGGAAGGGATCGTCAAAGTTTTTCTCGGGCGTTCATTCTTCACTCGTTATTTTTATATCACTCTAGAGCCTGATTCTCACGTAGCTTAAAGCAGATAACTAAGCTGGAGAGGAAATAGCATATCACAAAATTAGAAGATCATCATTTAGACTGGAGAAATAGTTTGCTGCTTTATAAGAAAGTTGGAACACCTTAGAATTCATACACACGTCTGTGAATATATTTATTATTTCTTTTTTACTTTTTCCATTGGTTAGCGGTTACATGAAGCTGTTAAGGGTTGTTTTTTTAAGAAATGTGTCATAATCAGCGTTTCCTATTCTAACTAGAGATTTGAATGATTTGACCCCCAAAACATTTATTTATCTCTCAGTTATTGGTAACATTAGCAATGGTTTATAGAGTACAGTTTAGCTGCCATTCAAAACAAAATGAGCCAGAGATTATTTTTTATATAATTAGAGGATAGAGTTAGAGATCAGGAATGTAGCTGTAGGTCAGAGGTCAAAGGTCACGTTGCTATTTTCTTTATGTTTCTCTACAGAACCATTTCCATCCTGGGCCATAGCTCTCCTGGTTCTCCTGCTTCTCCTGGTTCTTCTTGTGGTTTCTGGAGGTCTTCTATTTTATTTCCGGCACTATTTCATGTCAGGTGAGTGTCTCCTACTACACTACCCATAATGCCGATGGTTAGCAGGTGTCCTCTGGTGGCTCCTTGACTGCGGCTCACACAAACTTGTTCCAGAAGCTGAAAGAGTTGAGAGTTACAAACAGCTGATACAGAGAGCTGAAGAGAAACTTCCAGGTTTGTTCCTGTCAGTCAGAAAACCTCCTTCAGACTCAGTCATTGATCAGTGAAACAGCTCCACAACATGACTTTACTAAACAGTGTGTGTGCTTCACTGCATTGATCTGACACAGAGGCTGCATGTGTACAAGCTGTTCTTCTTCTGTGGTGGTAAACAGCAGGCTGACATGGAAACATGTGCTGACAGTAAATGTTGCAGCAGCTTCAGTAAATGTTCCTCCTTGAGTTGTGCTCAGTCATGTGGTGGAGAGCTTCAGATGTTCAGAGCAGACACATGAGATCTTCATGGTTTCTGTGCTGATGTGTGTGAGACATGGCCGACTGTGGAGGCTCAGTCTGTCTGTTCTGTTCTACATTGAAATTTATCAAAAAATGTGAAATGTAATTCATTTTTATGTATTCCCAAATCAAAACAGTGGCCTTAATATGTATTTTTATTTTTGTATTATAAGGCAAAGAGCCAACAGTAATACTGAGAAAATCTTCTATAGCAAAGTCAAAGTATTTTTCAAGAATGTGACATTTTTCTGTGACACTCTACAACTGAGTAAATGTATAATTTGAAAAGTAGATACATCATGAGGGATAAAATCAGCCTCTGACTTACTTCTAGACAAGCAAAAGTCACCTCAGAATGCTTTATTGTACTTAAAACCATAAAAATTTTGGGGAGAAAACCCAAACAATGAGATGATCTCATATGAACAGCAAAAATGTGTCAAAAAGGTCATATCCTGGTTAAAAAGACAACTCCAAGATTCCTCACAGTGTCACTGGAGGCCGAGGTAATGCAGTCAACGTTACTATCTATTGAGACACCATGTTTGGTTTGGTTTTTTAGATTTTACCGAGCAGTAACCTTAGTTTTATATGAATTAAGGAAAAGGAAACTGAAGTTCATTTAGGCCTGTATCATTAAGGCGTGGCTACAGTTTAATTGTCATCATTCATTATACATAATAAAAAATTATATCATCTGCATAGCAATGAACAAGTATGCAGTGTTTTCTAATAATGTTTCCTCAGGGAAGTATCTATACAGTATAAAGGATATAACCCTGCAGTCATTTACATTAAACAAATTAGAGCCTATCAAATACATATGATTGAAAATACAGCAGTGGAATTACTATAATACCCAAAGTGTGTACTAGTTAGAAAATACTAATCATTTTTTTCAAATGCTGTATTGAGGTTGAGGACAGAAATAACTTCTGTGTCAGAAGATGATGATTAGTAACCTTCACTACAGCTCATGTTGTGCTTTGTTTCCCTCTCAGATTATAAGGTGGAGGTGGATTCAGGGGTGGAGTCTGTCCAGCTGCCCTGCAAAACGACAGTTAACCTGCCTAAAGCCACTAAAGTGGAGTGGAAGGACAAAAAAAACAGGAAGGTCCACGTTTATAAGAACTGCTCTGACCAGCCTGAAGAACAGCATCACTTTTACAGAGAGCGCACAAAGATGAAGAGAAACTTACTGGAACCTGGAGACCTCAGTCTGACCCTGAAACCCCCCACAGACACAGACACCTACACCTGCACCGTCTACAGCAGCAGGGGGACGATCCTGATGAAGAAAGAAGTGCTGCTCATTGTCAGAGGTCAGTGCTGTAGGTACAGGTCAAAACTCAGAGATCAGACCTATAATTTCAGCTCAGACTCAGTTGATTACATCCTGTTTTGGTTTTTATTTGGTTTCCATTTAAATGTAAAAGCTTTGGCAGATTAATTTTAAGGCCAAAGTTTATATATGAGACTGTATCTTGCAGCAGTTGACACTAAAAGCACAAAAGAAAAATAATCAGAGGGAATAGGATTTCTTTTTAAAACAAACAACTATTTTTTAACTCAAAATCCAGCAAACATCTATACAAATACAGGCCGTTTACCATTCTAGTTTCTGAACATGTGTTTGTTTAGCATGTGGCTAAAACACAGGCTAAGCTAAGTCAGTTCAAATATCAGTAAAAACCTTCTTTGGTCCTCATCTATAATCAGTCATATCTGAGTCACAATAACTAGAAGATGTTTTCTAGCTAGGCTTCCAACTTTTTAACAATCAAATATGGGACACTTTGGTGTGCCAGAAGCACAATGCACAACCAGCTGGTTATAATGTAAATATGCACTGTATTTTGATATTCTTATCAGAGTTCATAAAAGTGCTTGAAATCCTTGAAATGGTTTGGATTCTAATATTGTCTTTTCAAGGTTTAAAAAGTGCTTGAATATCAGATCTGGTGCTTATAAGTGCTTGAAACTGTAACTGTATTTCATTCTGCACCTCAGCATGATAGTCTGTTTCAATATGTGACTCCCCCCGAACAGTCGGGAATGGGTGCACTAACATGCCTAGAGGTTGCAATTTTAATAAGTGTTTGCTGGATGTTGAATTGAACATGGAGTGACACATGAGTGTCCAATGTAGTTGTTTATGTGCAAGTATACCATCAACATTGACACAAATACAAGAAAACAGCCTGTGAATAGCTGTTCACTGTAGTGACCACTATGCACGAAAGGGTTCATGCCATTAGCTAACTCTCCCACTCTCTCCTTATGTCTGCTGCTAATGTACAAAGTCATTTACTGGGAATTAATGTTTGCACTAAATTACCAAACTGTAAATACTATAATATTATCTTAAACTGTTTGCGCTCAAACTATCATATTGTAAATACTATTATATTTTCGTTGTTATTTACTGTGCTCAGTGCCTTCCTTTTACTTTATATCATATACTTTTACTACAGGTATTTATTACTATGCTGCTTCTTGTTTTATTGCTGCTGGCCTCAGTGAGCTACCAAACAAATTTCGTTGTATAACTACAATGACAATAAAATTCTTCTTGATCTTATCTTATCTTTATCTTCGCTCTCACACTACAGGCCTACTTGTTGTTCCTTGAGTATTTAAAAGTAGAATGGGAGGGAGAGCCTTCAGTTTTCAGGCCCCTCTTCTGTGGAACCAGCTTCCAGTTTGGATTCGGGAGACAGACACTATCTCTACTTTCAAGATTAGGCTTAAAACTTTCCTTTTTGCTAAAGCATATAGTTAGGGCTGGACCAGGTGACCCTGAATCCTCCCTTAGTTATGCTGCAATAGACGTAGGCTGCCGGGGATTCCCATGATGCATTGAGATTTTCTTCTTCAGTCACCTTTCTCACTCACTATATGTTTTTTTGTTGTTGTTTTTTTGTTTTGTTTTGTTTGTTCTGTTTTTTTTGCCTGTCCCATTTGGTTCTTTTGCCATCAAAATTATTGTCTAAAGGCAAAGAAAGATCTCCAAATGGACCATCCCAGCCTTGCCGTATTGGTCCGTTTGATTGACCTTTGTTTTTATTGTTTATTTTATTTTGTTTTCAATTGCTACACACAGGACAGACATGACTGGGGGAAAGAAAAGAGAGAAAGAAAAACAGCGGGGAAGAGGGACGGTGATCAACAGCAAAAAACAAAAACAAACAGACAAAAAATACATATATCAGTCACCTGGATCACCTGTTGAGAAAGAAAAAATAGAAAACATGCAAAAAAAGAGCAATATAATAAACAACATCATCATGATGATCTATGGGAATATAACAGTAAATACTAAATATTAAACATTATTGTGCAGCACGTAAGATCGACAGCGCACAGTGTGCTTTGAGGTAGGAGCCAAAAAGGGTGTAGTTTGTGTGTGAGCACCTGTGTGTACACCTGTGAGCATGAGCACGCTTGTATTTAAAAGGTTCCTTCATGTAATGATCTGCTAGAGCAGTGGTTCCCCAACTTTTTTTGCTGGGCCCCCCTTGTTTTACAAGAAAAATGTTCGCGCCCCCCCACCCCCGCGCGTGCACACACAAACACATCCTTCAACCACACACACCCATATTTTGCTCCATTGCGGTTTATTTCACACCTCAAACATTTATTAAACAATTAAGCAAATACAAATAATCTGCAATAAATTACAGGTAGTAAGAAAATAAACTACCAACTCTTTTACGCTCCGTCCGCACCTACATGGGTATTTTTGAACGCGCAGCTGTTTCGGCCACATGTAAACGGCGTATCGAATCAACGAGAACTGAGATTTTTTAAAACTCCTTTTTTTTTTGCGTTTGCAAGGAATACAGTTTGTCACGCAATGTCAAAGGTATGTGCCTTTTTTCATGTCACGCTGTGCGCCACGTTATTGTTTACATGAGATGAATTGCAGAATGGCAGATAGAGACGAAATACTGTTAATCTGACTCTGCAGGTTTTACACGCTTATATATACAGGCAGTTACTGTCCCTGCATTTAGAAAGGCAGAGGCATCATGATGTAATTACTTTACATGTAGTTGTTTTTTTTCCTGTGTAATAATGTTCAACATTGCTATAAATACATTTTTCAAAAAATCCCTCTGCAAAATGGGTTAAAAAACATAAACAACTGTAGGATACTGTTTCTCCGTGATTTGAACAGCCCAGCGCTGCTCCCGTGCAGGGAAAACTAATTATGCAGGGAGACCTATCTCAGCACCTGTGCAGGTGAAACCAAAGGGAAGATCTGCTTCACCATATTTTCTAGTCTTTGGCTTAGAATGAAGTTGGTTTGGAAACATATTCAGCGATGCTTCATCTCCTGCTTTGCGTTTGTGTGGGCGCCCCGTGCTAGCAGTGTCCAAGCATTGTTTTTTTTCCCCCCCTTTTCATGCCGCGCCCCCCCTGCAATACCTCTGCGCCCCCCCTAGGGGGCGGGCCCCACACTTTGGGAATCACTGTGCTAGAGGGTGTGGGGGGCCACAGTCCCGTTCTCCAGGGCATGAAGCAGTACGGAGGAGATCAAAACTACAGACATCCAGAGGCCCTGAGAGCACAAGAGACCAAGGAAGACCAACAGAGGGGAAACTCACTATTTGTTAATAGACCTCTCTGCATTGAATCATCTGTCTTCCACAGCATGTCTTTTATCCTGTCTTCCTTCTCTCGCCCCAACCAGTCGCGGCAGATGGCCCCGCCCCTCCCTGAGCCTGGTTCTGCCGTAGGTTTCTTCCTGTTAAAAGGGAGTTTTTCCTTCCCACTGTCGCCAGAGTGCTTGCTCATAGGGGCTCATATGATTGTTGGAATTCGTGCTGTATGTATTATTGTAGGGTCTACCTTACAATATAAAGCGTCTTGAGGTGACTGTTTTTGTGGTTTGGCGCGGTATAAAAAAATTATTCAAACTGTGTCTTAAATGCTGCCAGTGCCTCTCTTTGCTTTAACCAACCTTTCTCTTTATTTCTGAGCTTTTTAAGGACTTTAACTGATGCATCAACCTTTGAAAATGGAAAGAAATCAGTCAGATTCATGGCTGCATCAAAGTGTCACATGTAGTTCTCCCACATCAGCTGGATTATATCTATAGCAGCAAACAGCAGCTGATCCACAAATCTTTGTCTGTGTTAATAAAGTTGGATCAGTTCAAATAGTTTGTTGCTCTGCATTCAGCCTGTTAGAGTCAACACAAATGTCTCCATCCAAGCTCATGTTGTGCTTTGTTGTCCTCTCAGTCCCCAAAGTGGAGGTGGAATCAGGGGTGGAGTCTGTCCAGCTGCCCTTCAACACCACACTTCACCTGCCCAAAGATGCTAAAGTGGAGTGGAAGGACAAAGGTAGCAGGATGATCTATGTTCATCAGAACGGCTCTGACCAGCCTGAAGAACAGCACCAGGCTTACAAAAACCGAACGAAAATGAATGAAGACCTGCTGAAAACTGGAGACCTCAGTCTGACCATGAAATACCCCACAGACTGGGACAACAGGACCTACACCTGCACCGTCTACAGCAGGGAGGGAAACATCCTGCTGAAGAAACAAGTGGAGCTGAAAGTGAGAGGTTAGTGCTGTAGATACAGGTCAAAGGTCATGTAGTGTGATTGAGAGTGAATCAACGTGAGTGATGGAGGCAGCAGGAAACTAACAGGCTGACTATCTCAGTGAAAGACCATCTCTGAATTGAGGAGGGGGGCTAAGGGTACGTATTTTTCCATCTTACATCTTGCTGTGATTGCAGCCATTCACCAAATTTCTGCGGATACTCATGGCCAATGATCAGTGGTCATGAGAATTTGAGTATTAATGATCAAGGAACGTACCTCCCAGCCCATTGTTCCTTCAGTGGTGCTACACTCTAAAAGTAATTCAGAGGCTTAGTAAATATCACTATAAATATACGTTAGATGAGCCTGATAAAATCTATGAATATCCTTTTAGTAATTATTTGAGTTTGATAAGTTGAAATAAATGTCTAAAATGTTAACTTATCTGTTTGTGTTAAATTAAGGTATTTATTTACATTTATCTCAGACAAAAATATTCAGTATGTGGTTCACAGAATACCTTATTTGCATATACTTAATATTTTTGTTTAAAATTAAATCTAATTATTTGAGAAATAGGTATCTATACTCACCACTATCTTGTACTAAAATCATTAATTATTCAAATCAATATTATTTATTGTCACCAACTACAAAAAAAGAAAAGTGTAAGTAAACCATAACGTAGAGTATTTGAGTTCCATGAGCCTTTTTCACTGTTTTGTTCATTTTGTTTTTTAAATACTCTGAGCTTTTGTGTTTGCTCTCCTGGTTTGCCATTTATCCTTCAAGTAAGGCTGTGAGCTAAAAGGGAAAAGGCTCTTGACTTTTAGTGCTTGTTTATTTCGAGTTATTGCCATGTTTAAGGTAAACGGCCTGTATTAGTATAGCTCCTTACTAGTCCCCAAGGACCCCAAAGTGCTTAACACATCCAGTCATCCACCCATTCACACACTATTGTGAAAATTAAATTTTCATTTGGAAAAATGTTTAACATTTTTCATGAAACACACAACTACATATTAGTTAGTTTGTTTTCTTTAGCCTTAGACAACCAGTGAAATACAATACCATTCCTGTTTGAATGTTAGGGGGCAATCGTGGTTCAAGAGTTGGCAGCTCGTCTTGTAACTGGAAGGTTGCCGGTTCGAGCCCGACACTGACAGTCTCGGTGTCTGAATGAATGTTCTTGAGCAGTTAAGCTCTGTGTTAATAACTACTTTATTCTACATCTGTATTCATAAAATTGGATAACAGATCATCTCTCATCTAATCAGCATTTCTAATGTTGTGTTTGTTGTCGTGTCAGTCTGTCAGGTGGAGGTGGATTCAGGGGTGGAGTCTGTCCCGCTGCCCTTCAAATCCACAGAAAACCTGCCTGAAGATGCTAAAGTGGAGTGGAAGGATGGGAGATCCAGAACGGTCCACGTGTATAAGAACGGCTCTGACCAGCCTGAAGAACAGAA
The DNA here is from genome assembly GCF_036321145.2 of Pelmatolapia mariae. Lineage (NCBI taxonomy): Eukaryota > Metazoa > Chordata > Actinopteri > Cichliformes > Cichlidae > Pelmatolapia > Pelmatolapia mariae. The sequence continues at coordinate 18,327,792 of NC_086229.1, read as the reverse complement.
CCAGGTTTACAGAGACCGAACAAAGATGAATAAAGACCTGCTGAGAACTGGAGACCTCAGTCTGACCCTGAAATACCCCACAGACTGGGACAGTGAAGATTTCATATGTGAAGTTTGGAGGAGTGGAAACATCCTTAGAACAAAATCACTGCTGCTCAAAGTCAGAGGTTTGATCCTTTGTTTGTCTTGTTTTCCTGGCTATCACTGAGGACAGACTTTCTGGACTCTGGCTCACACATCATTTTTCTTCTCATGTTTTATCCTCAGCTCACATGATTGCAGACATGAGCATGAAAAGCTCTGACAGGAAACTATGTCCGGGATTTTCATGCTCATGTCTGTGTCCATAAATATCTAAATATCCTCTGTTTGTAATCACTGAGGTGATTTCAGTTGCTGTTGAGAAGGATTCAGCCCACTTTTATTTGTGGACACATGCAGACTTTAAAAAAAAAAAACTACCAAGACCCCCTTTTTCAAAAATAAGAGTCAGATGTCCTTACATAATTTTCACAATGAGGTTATGTAAAACATACTTCAGCACACAGGCCTTCATCAGGGAATAAAACAGTCCATGAGCCCACTTCATCTTTGTAGTGGGGTTGCACCAATAGCAAGCTTCCACCTAAGAGTGAGTGGAGTATTCCACCAGTGAAGCTCCACCAACAGTAGAAGTCTTCAAAACCTGGGCAGGTAAATGAGCCTAAAAATATCATCATCATGTATAAACTTTCAACCAAATTCAATTCAAACCAGGCGGTAAGAAGAACACATGAAGACAAACATGTGACATCATCAAACGTGGATGACCGACATGTTCTCATCCAACAACGTAACAAATCGTCGGTACGTTATGCTTTCGGCCACCCAACACATCTCTGTGTTATGCATTTGGAAACAGGAGGAAACATGAAAACCGTTTCGAATCTAAACATGTAGATTTATTTCATTTTCTCATCATGAATCGCTTTGGAAAACACATCTAACACTATTAAGGTTAGGATTAAGGTTAGGGTTAAGGCGTGTGTTACCAACGGGAGCATCAGTCTATTGGATTTCATTCACAATCCGGCGTGTATCATAGGGACGCAGAAGGTTACTTTCACGTTACTATGAGATGAATCAGGACATGACAAATTGTCAGTATGTTACGCGTCCTGAATGAGAATGGTCTCGGATGACATAGCGACATAAGAAAAATCAAATCAAAAATAAAGAAAATTCTAAGTCCTCTTTTAATCTGGGATGTTTAGGTTGGCAGACCACAAATATGCCATAAACACAGGAAACGTTGATGGATTAAACTAGCTGGAATTTCATAATAGTAACCATCTGCACTACAAGCCTTTTTGAACTGGACCTGAACTGAACCTTCTTTCAATACAAGGAGCTCACAGATGAAGGAGTTTGAACTTCTGGGATTTTAATGATACTATAGTTCAAAACTTTGCTCCTGATTGCACCTTTATGATGATTTATGATCACCTAACTCCTCCTAGCACCTCCAAAAAGACATTTTTCAAACTGTTCTTACAGCTCTGTTTTTTTTTTTATCAGTATGCTGTTAGGAAAGCAAAAACTAAGTATTTATCAGACATAATCTCTAATAGCAGTTACATGTCCCGGTGTTTTTTTCAACTACATTAATTCTGTTATCAACCTTCCACCACACACTTACCAGGGTCTCAAGCCACCTGTGAAAAGTTTTTATACGTTTTTTTGTTGCTACTATCATGTCTCATATCACTCCTCCAACTTATGATTCTTTCATTAGCCCATATTCCTCAGTTAATTTTTTATCACTTTGAGCCTGTTTCTCTGTGAACTCTGACTGAAGTATTTTCCCATCTTACGCTCTCTATGTGTCACCTCAACAGTGTCCCCTCTTGTCTTTTCAAAGAAGTCTTTGACACAATTGGATCTAGTGTTTCATCCATTATTAATGCCTCTCTTCTAACAGGAACCGTTCCAGCTGATCTTAAGCGTGCCATAGTGCACCCATTTCTCGAAAAAAAAAAGAAAAGAAAATCTTGGTGCAACAGTTCCCTCAATTATTAGATCTCTAAACTCCCCTTCCTGTCCAAATTGTTGGAGAAAATTGTCTTCCTTCATCTCCAGGCTTTTCTGGAAATTAATGGCTGACTCTGGTAACTCTGCCATTTTAGTGCTTTTAGATCTGAGGGTGGCGTTTGATGCAGTGGATCATGAGATTCTCCTATTAAGACTGGAGAGCTGTGTTGGTATTAAAGGAACTGCACTTGAATGGTTCAGATCCTATTTAACTGATAGAAGTTTTTCTGTCAGGTTCGGTGGCTCTTCATCCACCAATCACACTTTGTACAGCTCATGTTGTGTTTGTTGTCCTCTCAGTCTGTCAGGTGGAGGTGGAGGAGGGGGCGGAGTCTGTCCAGCTGCCCTTCAAAACCACGCAAAACCTGCCTGGAGATGTTAGAGTGGTTTGGGAATGCAAAGAGCCTGAACCGGTAATGTTGGTCCACGTATATGACAATGGCTCTGACCAGCCTGAAGAACAGCACCAGGCTTACAGAGACAGAACGAAGATGAATGAAGACCTGCTGAAAACTGGAGACCTCAGTCTGACCCTGAAACAGCCCACAGAGAGAGACAGTGGAGGATATGCATGCTATGTTGTGAGGAATCGAGCTGTGGTTAGAAGGAAGAGAGTGCAGCTCAAAGTCAAAGGTTTGTGTGTACATGTTTACACATCTTTGTGAAGACAGAACATTGGCACTATGCTTGTGGGGACACAATGTCTGGCCCCACAAGTTTTAAGACAAATGTGGTTTTACTGTCAGGGTTACTTTATTTATACCCATAGTTAAATTGGCTTTATGAAAATAATTATAACATTTGGCATCCCCTCACAAAACACACCTACCCATTAAACCTGACAAACACATTTGATTATTACACAAGCAATAAAAAACAATATAAATAAGATCAATAAGATTGTGTTTAGTGACCGCAGCAGGGACAAAACAGTTTTCACAACTGTTTGTCCTACACTTTGGAGCTATAAACCTTCGTCTAGAGCAGGGGTCCCCAAACTTTTTCCAGTGAGGGCCACATAACTTTTTCCTTCTCTGATGGGGGGCCAGGGTCAGTTTGTAACAGAAAAAGTCTTAAGCTTCAGTTGTCAGAGCAGAATCTCTTAAATGACTCATATGAGCAGTCTCTCAAAGTTATTCTGTTCTTTCCTTATAATCCAGTTTTATAGGTTCCAGTAGGGTAGCCTAGTACACACATCTGTTTGCTCTCTCTCATCAACTTCCCTCTGAAAACCACAAAGCAAGCAGGCTGGGAAACCGAACTAAGTGATACAGCACCTACACAGCACAAAACATTTCAATACCAGTGTGGTTGTGGAGATGGATTTCCTCCCAGTAGATTTTATTATGATTATATTTGTTTATACTCAGAATAACTCATTCAAGTCACAAAAGTGAGCTTACCTATGTGCCGTATGTTGATCAGTGTGAACCTTTTTAGCGTGGTTCACAATTCGAATCAAATAAGCTTTATTGACATTTCCAGACATTTAGTCGGGCAGGCTCACTACACCCCAGTGTTCTATGGGTGCATTAGTGTCGATCCCGTGGCCAGACTGAAAAAATAATAATACGAGGGAAAAAATTAATGCATCTCTAATATTGTTCAGGGGCCTGGTCAAATGTGGAGGCGGGCCGTATCCGGCCCGTGGGCCATAGTTTGGGGTCCACTGGTCTAGAGGAAAGAAGGTACAGAGGCCAGGGGAGTCCAACCTGTTGTCTCGCAATTTGACACCTCTGAGTCTCCCTCGTTTTCTTTTCCTTTTGTCACTTGTTCTGTTAAAATCTCTCCGTATAAAATCCAGCATCATGAAGTGAGGTCTTTACCACCATACGAGACATTAAGTTGTAGCAGCTTCTCACGGGTGTAAACAATCCTCAGCTGACTCACAGCCTCAAACGCATCAGGGAAAACAAGCCAGCACAATAAAAATCCAACAGCAATGAATAAAAGAGAATCCATGGCATCATCTCACTGTTAGTGGAGTGTGTGTGTGTGTGTGTGTGTGTGTGTGTGTGTGTGTGTGTGTGTGTGTGTGTGTGTCTGACTGTCTTGTGTCTCCTCTGCAGGGAGAGTTCAGGTCCAGGATCAAACAGGGGACATCAGGAACAGAAGCAGCTCCATTGATCCGACTCCTCTGATGGCTGATCAATCAGTTTGATCTGTGTGTTCTTTGATTATTGATCAGTGATGTCAGAGTGGAGTCAGTGTGATGTTGTTGTTGTGTGATTGAGACTTTTAGTGTCCATGAAGGTCTCTGCTGCCGTAGATCCTCTGAACTGTGACAGAGGTCTCACTCTGGAGGAAACTCTCAGCACTTTCCAGCAGCTCCTCCATCATGGAGGACGTTCCCTCACTGTAACAGGTGGAGGAGAGAGGAGAGGAAGCACAGGTGGATCCTCTGAGGAAGAGGAGCGTTCCTACAAACCACATGACCAGAGGACAAGCATGTGTAGAAACACACATCTGTCTCCAGCAGCTGTCTGAGCTGCAGTCTGTATTGTGTGTGTAATATCTTCATATGTTTCTAATATTACAGTTTTATCTTCAGGTGTAAAATCAGCTGCTCTGCTGTCTTATCCCCTGATCCTGTGTGATTGATTAGATCCTGCAAACGCCACAAATTTCATTTCAGCTTTTATTTGAAAGCCAGCGAGTAAAAGGATCAGCGATAGTTTTCAGAGCGATGCCAAAGCTTGGGTTCCTCTCCTACAGCAGCTTTTCTTTTCTTTCTTTTCTCTCCCTGTGAAATACAGCAGCTGGACCTTTAGCTGCAACACACTGTGAGACAAACTGCACACAAACAGTTTGTGTGTTTGCTGATGTTTGTCGAGCTGATAGAAACGCTGCATTTGAAATTAGCTGACACTCAAAGAAGAAAAAGTGTGGATTTTTTCATTTGATTGTCATTTTTCACTGGACGTGGGTAAAACTCCTGGATATCAAAGACATTCTGAGGATCACTGAAGTTAAACGGCTGTTGCTGAAAGTTTAAAGAGAATTGTAAAATGATAAGATAATGATTGACTAATAAGATTATCTGACAGGTCCTTAAAGTGGCCCCTTGGTGGAGCTCAGCAGGACGACAGGTGGCTGTGAGCTCATTTTAAAATAATCATAGAATAAACAGAAACATTAGCAGATGACGTTTGAAGGCTTTACATGTGTTGGATATGAATGTTTGGAGCCCAGATCATCATTTGTCTTGTTTCAGTGTGAATGTTTTTCTCCATGTTGGCCTGAGGGTGGTGCTGTTTAGCCTGTACTGAGTATTTGTCACTATGCTGAGTTGTGGGTGGAGTCAGTGATTGGCTGAAGGTGCCTTCTTTAAAGCGGGAACACTGGCTCAGCTTTCCTACCTCCTTACTCCCAGCTGGACCACGCTGCATCAACAAGTGATTGTCTGTGTGTGGAAGAGTGATGCCATTGTACACACTGTAAATATCTTCTTCAGCTGTGTGGGTGGAGAAGCTTTTCTGTCAGGGAGACGGTGTCCTTCTCACCTTCAGACATGAGATTAGAAAGAGAGGGAGAGAGAGTTCAGATTACAGTGCAGATATGAATGAATGAATCCGTGCTCGTCCTCACGGCTGCTGCATGCTTTTAAAAAAGTGTGTGTTCAGCTCTGATCTCCAATCTGTTCTTTTCTCTCTTTGTTTCTTTCCTGGGTTCATGATCATCATCACACCGTCTGAGGCTCCTAAATATCCATGTTTGCTTGTTTCACTTTCACAGTTGAACTCTGGGAGTCAAAGATGTTTCAGCTCCAAACTCACTGAGAGCTCCTCGTGCCCACCACGTGACCAAAAACATCTTTGTGCTCACGTGCTGCACGTGTCTGAGACACTTTAGTTTGAAGGAGACAAACTGCAGACGCAGCATTTCCTGTTCCTGAGTGTAAACCTGAGCATTTGAAATGAGCTCCACAGGGGAAGCTGTAGGTGACAGAGATACTCACAGACTCACTGACGTTACAGTCTGTTAGCATCACGCAGTATCACAGACACACGGCGAGATTTAGTGCAAGTGCTGAGAGACACACAGCAGACATGTTGACTGGAAACATATCAGACTGAAATAAAGCAGAAGCACATGTTAGCACATGCTAATATGATGTGGATGTGTTTAGTGTGGGAGCAGGACTCACCTGAGACACACCTGTGTGGATGATGCTGCTTCCTGCTCTGCTCTTTCTGCTGATTCAGCTTCTTCATCACGTCTGAGGCTCTGTCACAGTTTGTTTGTTAACATCATCATGGACACAACACAAGCACATTTATTTGACATTTTCTATGATTGTGATTGATGTGGATGTAGATGACAAAGATGATGATAGAGAAGGGACATTGTGTTCAGATGATGTATGTAAACAGTCATAACCTGTGACTGTGACGTGTGTGGGGGATTAAAATTTTCCAAAATGCAGTAAATTAGGATGACAGAAATGATGGCACCTCTGTTTTCACGTGAGCTAAAGCTACAGGTGTCACATCAAACACTCACAGGGAAAACACCAATCACAGCAAGCACACATATACTGAACATTACAGAGAGAATTATTAGAGATCGACTCCGTTATGAGCCTGTTTTTAATATCGATGCCTGTTAAAAATTTATAACAGCCCTAAACAGGTCTTCATCACAACATGCATCAGTCTAGTGTTTATAAATGAATATTTTTGTGTCACTGTCAGTAATGCTTTATAACAAGTCAAAGTGCTGCTAAAGTTAAACTCAGTGTGGTGTTTTCTAAAACTTTATGGTGTCATTGTGATAGTTGCAGGCAGTGTTGGGTGTAACTGTAATTAAATTACTTTTCCACTGAAAAAGTAGAGTAACTAATTACTGTTCATTTTTAGGAATTTTAATTACAGTTACTTACAATGTATTTGTGTTACATTGTAAAATAATTAAATAATAAATAAATAAATAAATAAACTCGCTGAATATCATTATTTAAGCAGGCAAAACTTGATTTTACTTCAGCAGCACAGAAAGCGTCTGAAGGTGAGCTTAAAAAATGATTGCAGGCTACATTGTGGAAGAGATGCTACCGCTGCGTACTGTAGAGTCTCCATCTTTAAAAAAGATTATTTATTATTTAAAGAGTTTAATTTCTATTGTTTGTCCACTCAAGGTTTATAGGGATTTTAAGAAGTATTTAGTTTAATTACTTATTTAGTAATTAACTTACCCAAAACTGGTTGCAGGGCATTGCGTTAAAAAAAAGTGTGTTGTACAGCTCTTTCCATGAACTTTCAAATGGTTTAAATTTTCTTCAAGGTCAATTTTGAACTTGGGCGCTAACAGTGAAGCTCAGGGTCAAATGCTTTGCTAACCTGGTACCCATGTCCTAAAAGGGCGAATATGTTGTTGCCATTGTGAAAACAGTTCATTCTTCACCTCAAACAAAAATTTATGTCAAACATTTGTGTTGCAAAATTTTCGTTTGTGCTGCTATCATTTTAAAGATATTAATAAAGGTTTCTAAAGGTCATCCAAGGTCAACCTGCCCTTACTTTCCTTACTGTGAAAAGGTTCTGAAACATAAACCAGTGGATATTTTTTAATCATGATCACACTCTTCGAAGTAAAAAGTAGGTTAACATATGGCAGGTAAAAAAACTATGTTTTCTGTCTGAGAGAAAACTTTATTTACAAAATACAAAACTATCAGAACAACGTCGGCATGTTTCCTGTTAGAAAAAACTAAATACATGAAACTGTTCAGCCTCTCAAGTTTAACACAATAATTCCAAAAATAATTTAAAAAATAATTGATCACAAACCAGCACAAACATTTCATACCATTTTTTTTTTTTTAATTTGGTTAATTTATCTTTAAAACAAAAGCAACAAATATGAAAATCTTAGCAGCAAAAACATTTGACACCACTTTTCTTGGATTTGAAGAAGGTGAGGAGGCCAACTTTTTCATCAAAATGAAATCGGTTTTCTTCACAGAAGAAGAAGAACAGGATGATGAAATGTCTGCTGTGATGCTGTATGATGCAAGCCGCTGACAGACACTTCAGTGTGTGAGTTTATGTGTGTGTGGTTTGTGGCAGGCAGATAAACATTGCTTTGTATCCAACGCACTGACTTAGAAATAGATCAGAAACACACACAGATGTTTTCAGAAAGCTGATGGTGAAATCTGACCACAGAGGGAACTTTCAATGTCCGGGTGTTTGAGCGTTCGCCTCTGCGCTGTCAAATCTGTAACGGGGCAGTGATGTGATGCTGGCTGCCACCACGCTCCAGTTCCCGCTTTTATTCTGAGGGTGGTTCAGAAGCAGTGATGCCAAAAACCACACAGATGTCTCAGATCCCAGCAGGAATGAGAGTACACCGTGTACTTTGTTTTCTCCAATCCTCCAAATCTGACACCCAAAAACTTCCATCCAGTATCCATCCTGAAAGTCCATTTTCATAGAGGCATGTAATGGAGACCAAGGTGTTCCACTACGCTTAGCTGTATTTTAATAGTAAATAAATAAATAAATAATAAATAAATAAATAAATGTATTTTTATATGTTTGAGGGATTGGTATTTAAAACGTTACATGAAAAAGAAACATTTATGGTCATTCTGTATTAGGTTTATTGAATTTGACATGCTTTTCATAATAAAGACCACATGTTGGTGGATAAAGTTTATTCCAGCAGGCCGAACTCACAAGTCACATGACCAGATACTCACCCTGAAACGGGAAGGACTAGACTCACAAAGTTTTCTCCTTTCAATGGGATTTTAAAACAATTCTAAAAAATGAAACATTAAAAACAGCCGCACCTTCATTCATTTAAATAAATTATTTGAACTGCAGGATCTGAAAATTCCCATCATTCCTATTAAGAAGTCAGACCTGAGATGTTCAGGAGGGAGATGATTAAAAAAAGGTGAACTGTGAAAGGACGATGAATATTAAAGTAGAATTTATTATGAAACTGATGGTTGTGTCTAATCTGGTTTATTGTTGAGCCTCTTCTGTAACACTTGGCTTCCTCTCTCTCTGGTGTCGTGTGGTTGTGTGGCAGGAAGTCCTGCTGGTTGTGAAATGTGTTTACTGCCAGCTGGATGTGTTGTTGTGTTGGTTCACCGCAGCTCCATGAATCTGACACAAATACACACACACACACACACACACACACACACACACACACACACACACACACACACCTCATCTGGAAGTACTTTTAATCCTGATACTTTTTCTTTATCTTATTTCACTTCCTCTGACATCATCAGTTTAAATAAAAGTTAAACTATACAAAATAAACCCAAAGTCCTGGATCAGAGGGTGGAGCTCTGGACTAATGAAGGGCCTGGACACACCTGAGGAATCACAAACATCCAAATATGCCCTGAGACCTGATGTTTGATTTCTCCCCATTAAAGCAGGATGGAAGCACTTTGAGCTTCGCCACGTTAAACAGCTGCTTCCATCAGAAGAAACAATTAAACATCTGCATGACGACTGCTTTCACATAACACCCTTACTGCAGTAAACACTCGCTCTCACACACAGAGACACTCCCTGCCAATATAAATCAGCCTGTTGTTGTTGTTGATGTTTCTCTTGATGGGCGTAACATCCGTGGGAGGGGGGCAGGGACTGAGGGCGACATGATGACATGACACTTCCTGCCAGACACGCGATAAAACAGACAGAGCAGAACAAGACTCGGTCAGAACCTGCAGGACCCCCCACAGGACCAGGATTACCCCGGACCTCCAGGACCGCCCCGAGCGCTTGTTACGATGTGGCTGCTTCTGATGATCGTCAGCCTGCTGGATCAGAACCAGGCTGCGCCAGTAAGGCTGGATCATACTGGTCAGTTCATGAGTCAGACATGAGGCTCATCTGTGACTCTGAGACGTGTTTGCGTTTGTCTGCAGCTTCCAGGAGACCTCCACAGCCTTCAGCTCCTCCTGCAGAGCCAAGTGGACCAAACAGCAGTGAGTCAGTGCAGTACAAGTACACAGAGTACTCTCAGTTCTATGTGGCTAAAGCTAGAGCAGTAGAGTCCATCAGAGTTGTAGTAAACTTGTATTTTGAGGTGTTTTCTTTAGGCAGATATTGATGCAGCTGTTTCTTCAGCCTGAGCCTTGTGTTTCCCACACACACTGTAACATGTGTATCCAGATGAAACCCTATCGCCTTCCTCACATTAAAGCATCTTCATCTGAAGTTCTTCAGTTTCTAACATCACTGTGTGTCTGCAGCCTTCAGCCCCTCCTGACCCCGCTCAGAAGATCACTTCCTCCTCCTCCTCCTCTTCTTCATCAGTTTCCTCGGAGTCAAGCCAGAGTTCAGAGGTCAGAGGTGACCTGAGTTATAACACAATCTCACTGTATACTCTGAGTCTATTTGCAGCTTTGAGGGTAGAGTCTGGTAAAATCTTTTATTTGGTAAAAACTGAATGGAGTCTGGTCCTGCAGTCCAGCTAATGCAAATATCTGCTATAGCTTGTTAAATGATCACAACATAAAATGCTACATTATTCAAAAACCTCAGCAGCATTTGTCAGAAGTAATTTTATAATGTCCTCCATCTGCAGTCATTATGTCCTGTCATGTGCTGAGTTTTTTCTTATTTGTAGTTTTTACCTTGTAGATTAAAAGAAAGAGAAACTGCAGCTTTAAAATGAGCGTCACAGTGCCATGTGACCAATCAGCTGTGGTTATTAAGGACAGAGTGACTGAATCAGTCCATTTGGTTGCTGTTTACAGGGTCCGCAAATGGTGCGAGAACGACAGAACCTGGAGAACACGGTAACACACACACTCACATGCACACAGCTCCCTAAACAAATATCGTCACTCTTACTGTGCTACAATGTGTGATGTCATGACGTGTGTGTGTGATGTCATACCCTGCAGGCTGTGGAGCAGGTGGACTCCTCTCAGGAGGTGAGCGGTCACTTTAATGTAAATAAAGCTTATTTTAATGAGATTAAATGTTAAAAGTGTGTGTGTGTGTGTGTGTGTGTGTGTCAGAGCGAGGAGCTCCTCCAGCCTCCCAGTGACACCAACAGCACCAGCACCAACCTGTGGATCAATGAGCTTGTTTTACTGGGAGAGAGAGCGGCTGAGCAAGAAGGCGACGGAGAGAGAGACACCAGAGACGGAGAGGACAGCGTGGAGAGCCAACACAGGGTGACATCACTGTGACATCACACACACCTGGGCAATACTTTAAACAAGAATGTTTGATCTGATCTTCTGGAAGATCAGACGAGTGAGATTCTGGGGCGCAGACAGCTTAAATTATATTATATTATATTCTTTTACATATTATATCTATTATATTGTGTTACATTGATGTTGATGGATGCTAATATAAAAAATATAAGATGTACACGTGTCAGGTTTTAGGTTATTTCTGTCTGCAGTCCTGTGCAGGTCACATGACTTACAGCAATAAAACAAAACAAAAAAACGAGCTGAGACGAGACTGAAAGCACAGCTGGTTCAAACTGATTCCTGATTGTGTAATGATAAAGCATTAGGTGGGCTTGTCCCACATCTCCTGGATGGGTCTATGAAACTAACTTAGCCTCCCCTTCAAGTCAGCTCGTCGTCTTCTTGGCTCCTTTAGGTTCTACAAAATAAATCAACTCTAGTGTGACTCCCCCCTTTCTTTTTTGACCCTGCCCCCTACCAGCCTTTGCTGATGACCTTCCACCACCTCCTGACACGACCTCGGCACAGAGAACCCGGTCTGATCTCAGAAGTGGCCGCAGAGGGAGGCGTGTCTGAAGTTGGCGACGTGGGCGGTGCCAGAGAGGAAAACTCTGAGTTCCTGCGACTGTGGGATGACAGCATTGAGCGAGAGGCCGGGCTGACCTTTGACATGCCTGACCAAGGCTTCCATGGAGATGAGGCGGGGCTTGAGCTGGGGCTGTAGAGGCCACGCCCCCATTGTTATGATCACTTATTAACCAGTGAATGATGCAATTATTATTAACTACTGAAGCGTCACAGAACATGTAGCTCCACATGTTAAATGTTTGTTTTAACTGTCCTGATCAATAAAGCTCTGAAGTTTTAATGAGCACTGAGCATGAAACCAGATCATCACACAGTGAATTGACGCCGAGATATCAGCCTCTGTTTGGATCCCAGCAGTTTAACCTGAAACAATAAGCTGAGTTTGACTGTAAATAAACATGATCCCATGTTTTGTTTTTTCTGTTTGAGCCTGAACATTTATTAAACTAAACTTCACATCTGTGCCTTGTCACTGTTTGGTAATAAAAAGTTTTAATTTTTCATGAACTCCAGTTCTATTGCTTTTCCATTTAAATATCATCACGCTTGATCCACTGTAATTATTGAAATTGTTAATAAAATTGTGGAGTCTCAAGCAGCTGCGTGTTTGGCTGCACTGTGATTTAGACTTATTCACCTGAATCTTTTTAGTTTATTTTTAGTCATTTTGCTGATTTCAGGTCAGTTTTTATTAGTTTTAGATATTTTTTTTCTGATTTTTTACACAGTAAAACTCAGATGACATAAAGAGAGCTGCGACATGTTTAGATATTTAGGTTATTTTCTTTGAAACTTACAGAAAGGACCAGACTGGTTCGCATCACTTTATTTTTTTGTCAACAAACATTATAATAAACATTAATGAGGTTAATGATTTCATTTTACATTTTACAGGCCCTGAAAAGGAAACAAACTTTACTTTGCAGCAGAAAAAAAAGTAAAACAAATGCAGTTTTACTTTGTTTTAGGTTTTTTCCCCCCAGGTAGTGGTTCAGCACTGTAACAACATAGCTTCAGAAAAAGGCAGGATCAGGGCAGCTTCTACAGGAAGCACAAGTTTGTGGTCCTTAAAGAAGAAGTGTGCCATTTATAGTCCTAACAGGAGCAAAGGGTTCTGATTGGGGGCTCTGAAATGCCCGATATGCAGAACTGTGAGCAGCTCCTGGTGGTCTGTGGATCCCTGAGGGCATCTTCTTCTCTGGTTTTACAGCAAGTTTGTGGAGGTGGGTTCTGGTCAGTCTCATTTTCTGTGCCTACATTAAATAAATGTTTGTCGTCTTTAATTGGGTGTTTGTTTGTTTGTTTTTAAATCTCCTATAAGGTATTATTCACAGTATTAATTTAAGAGTGCAACAGAAAGTTATTCATTTCTGTTTTTCAGCGTTTTTTCCCCTCACAGCAGCACACTGCAACAAGCAGACCACACAAATGTGTTTATGATGTTCTAAACAATAGAACAAACTCATATGGAATTCCACTGCAGACATTAAACAGGAAGAAGATCTGAAAATCTTCTATGTGAAACATGAAATGGTTCTTTATAAAGAGACTTCTGCTGATCCCGGCTCCAAGTTCTCTGCCCTGATCTGATGTTGTTCTTGGTGTTGTTTGAAGGTGCCCTTGTGACGGAACGTTTGCCCGCAGTCCTCACACCAGTATGGTTTTTCTCCTGTATGGATTCGCATGTGACATGTCAGGCTAAACTGCCGACTGAAGGCTTTCCCACACTCATCACAGCTGTACGGTCTTTCTCCGGTATGGATACGCTGATGTTTCCTCAGGGAACACGGGCGGGTGAAACTCTGCCCGCACTCCTCACAGCTGTATGGCTTCTCTCCAGTGTGAGTTTTGCTGTGTTTTTGTAAAATACACTTCTGCTTGAAACTTTTCCCACACTTGTCGCAGCTGTACGGCCTTTCTCCAATGATAACTCTGTGATGATTTTTAAGGAAGCACGTGTGGGAAAAAGGTTTTCCACACTCCTCACACCAGGGCGGACTCTCTCCGGTGTGGATTTGCTGGTGGACTTTTAGGGAAAATTTCAAAGCAAAAGTTTTACCACACTGGTCGCAGCTGTATGGTTTCTCTGCTGTGTGCAAACGTATGCAGTGAGTGTTCAGACTACATTTCAGAGTAAAAGTCTGACCACACTGATCACAGCTGTATGGCCTCTCCCCGGTGTGACTTCGTTTGTGCTTCCTCAGATGGGACGACTGAGTGAAAGCTGAGCCACATGTGTCACAGCTGTACGGTCTCTCTCCTGTGTGAGCACGCTGGTGGCTCAATAAACCACTTTGTTGATTGAAAGTGGAAGGGCACTGATCACACCTGAATGGTTTCTTCCTGGTGTGACTTCGCTCGTGCCTCCTCAGATGAGACAACTGAGTGAAAGCTGACCCACATGTGTCACAGCTGTACGGTCTCTCTCCTGTGTGAACACGCTGGTGCGTTAAGAAAGTCTGTAGTCGAGCGAAAGTGGATGGGCATTGATCACAGCTGTACTGTTTGTCATCCATGTGAATCTTCCGATTCTTGTTTGAGGCGTTGTCATGGTGCTGGGAGCCATGATGTCCGGGTCTCTTGTGGTCACCACGTTTCTATGACAAAAGAGGAAAAAGAAGGACAAGTTGGTACAACAAGGTGAATGTAATTACAGAGACAACACACAGGTTCATAAAATGCTGGGACTGAGCTTTGAAACCTGGTGGAGGAGGGCGGATGGAAAGAGGGAGGAGAAATACTTGTGAAACTTGAAAAATTAGAATATCGTGCAAAACTTCATTTATTTCAATCATTTAGCTTAAAAGGTGAACCTAATATAGGATAGACATTGCAAAGTGAGATATTTCAGCCCTTTATTTGTTATAATTTTAATGATTATGGGTTACAGCTTATGAGAACCCCAAATTCAAAATCTCAGAAAATTAGAATATTACATGAAATCAATAAAACAAGGATTTTAAATACAGAAATGTCCTCTGAAAAGTACAACCATGCATATGTACTCAGTACTTGGTTTGGGCCCCTTTTGCATGAATTACTGATTCAATGCGGTATGGCATGGATGCTATCAGCCTGTGGCACTGCTGAGGTGCTGTGAAGACCAGGATGCTTCAATAGTTGCCTTCAGCTCTTCTTAATGTGCTTTGAAATAGCACTTCAGAAACACCCAACTTCTTATGCAATTACTTTTTGAGGCTTTCCCTTCTTATGGAGTGTTGTGGCTGCCGTCAGCAGCAGTTATGCAGTTTAAGATAATTTCATGGTTTAAGTTACAATAAATAAGTTAAAAATATTTTATTTTAATATATCAGATTTAATGTATACATTGTTGGGTTTAAAAATACACATTTAAATGGTTTACAGAATGTCTCCAGGGTGGAACCAATGTTCAGTCTGTTGTTTGGGGTTGACAGTATTTTCAGTTGCACGCCACACTTGATAGAAGGCAGCATGCTTTCCTCTGTCACTCGGTGGTAGAGCTATGCAGACGCATGCAACGAAGTTTTCCAGCTGTGAAAAGAAGTGACACTGCAAGATGTGTTTTCATTAACCCCTGCAAGTTAATGCGGCCAATGAGGTATGCAATGTGTGTTTATGTCATGATAGGAAATAAGATGTTTGTTTGTAACTGAACTGTTGAGTTTATGGTGGTCACGTGTAATTTGTAAGTGTAAAATTGTGTATGTTTTTATCTTGTTTAATAATGTGCTTTATTGTTTATTCTCTATGAGAACACTTTACTGTGGAAATTGATTATTCTATGTTGTTTGTACAGTTCTCACGGCATCGTTGGTGGCACCTGTGTGCAATAAATGCCAGTAAAAATCAAGAACGCCTTGTGTCCGTTTTTCAACTTGGAGGGAGTTACAAGTGTGTTAATGATGGTTTTCTGTACAACTGTCAGGTCAGCGGTCTCCCCCATGATTGCGATTCCTACTAAACCAGACTAAGAGACCATTTCAAGGTTCAGGAACCCTTTGCAGGTGTTTTGGATTAATAAGCGGATTAGAGTGTGACACTTTGAGCCTAAAATATTGAACAATATTCTAATTTTTTGAGCTTTTGAATTTGGGGTTTTCATAAACTATAAGCCATAATCATCAAAATTCTAACAAATAAAGGCTGGAAATATCTCGTATTGCATGTAATGCGTCTATATCGTACATTAGTTTCACCTTTTAAGTTGAATTAATGAAATAATTGAACATGATATTCAAATTTTTCGAGTTTCACCTGTAGAAGAGGTGGACAGAAAGACAAGTAGGTAGGGAAGAAAAGGAGAAGAAGAAAACACAGATACTGAAACAAGGAGGAAATGTTTTCTTCTCTAGAATACTATTTCCTTTCCTTCCTTATTAATATGTCATTTCATTATCTTCTACTTCCTTTCTTCTTCTCTCCTTCCTCATTGGCTTCAACCCCTCCTTAATTTCTTCTCACCCTCCTTGTTTATTTCTCTCTTAGTTATTTCCTTCTCTCTCTCTCCATGTTTACTTCTCTCCCATCTCACCTCCTCCTTTCCTTCCCTGTTCCCTCCTTGCCTAATTTCTTCCTCTCTCCTTCATTGTAGAACATGTTTAGCAACACGCTGAGGGAGGATAGCCAGCGTTATCACGCTGACCTCTGAGTGCCTCGTGCTGTCCTCAGGTTCATGCTTCAGCAGACTGCAGCTCATTGTGAGCTCTGCACATGAAATTATTTAATAAAACTGAACACAAGAGCAGCTCACTCCGATTTGGCTCCCAGGCTGAAACAATGTTTTATTTCTGACTTTCTCTTGAGTCCAAACTCCGAGATCCTCCACTCACAAACTTTGGAACAGCCGACCACAAAGTAATTCACACGGGAGTATTTAAAGTTAATAAATACTGCAAGATTACAACAGAGTAGCACTATAGGACATTTATTTATGGCCTCACCTACTGTGTATCCATCTGATAACAAACAGGGTGTTGTGCTCAGAACATCCTGTTCTAATCTAATCTAATCTACTTTTTGTGTTTGTGCACTAGTGGAGTGATGTGGGTGTGTCTGACCATCTTGTGTCTCCTCTGCAGGGAGAAACTAGCGCGAATACATTATGTGTGGACATCGCCCCCAGCAGCGCTCTATTATTATATTTATTATTTATTTGTTTTTTGTTTAGTTTTGTCTGGGCTTCTCCACTTTCTCTAAGCTGTCTTCTAATAAACTATTGTTGAAGTTCGCCGACTTCACAGATTGTTTTGATGGTAGAGATCAAACAGAGACAAGAACTTCATTTGACACTCTTTATTTTCCAAGCATTCACTGAACACATATCTGGAGACCAAGCAGCTAAGAGCTCTCTATGGGCGAGGTCTGGCTAAACAAAGGGATGCACTCATCTATATAGGGTCGTGGAAGCTGCCCTCTGTGACACAACTCCTAGTAACTTTCTCTCTCTCCATCTCTATGGTAACACCACTGTCTCCCCATCGTATCTCGCTCACCTTGGTCTACTCCCCTTTCTATGCAAGCTGCTCACATTCTTTGACTACACAGAAGCAGGCCTGAAACTAAAGCAATCTGAAACACAATTAATACAGCATGAAATCAACAGAATAACTTTATTCAATTTAAAAAGAATAATTATCATTAGCTTTGTCGTTTCCATTACTTCATTCCACACTATTTTCTGCACTTTTCAAGCTGCATCTCCAGCATTTTTGTATTGAACCATGTGTTCTCGCTACATTATTAAGAAGTTTGCGAGTTTAGCTCAGAGATCATAAATTCAGTCCTCGCTGCCAGTTTTTTGACACAAAAAAACTCTGTGGATGCTCTTAGAGACTGCATTGTGGAGAGCACACTGACCAGCTGCATCACTGCATGGTACGGCAGCACTACTGCTATGGACTGCAAACGCCTGCAGAGAGTGATAACAACTGCAGAGACGATCATCAGGTCATCTTGCATATTAAGCGCATGGCTGTTGGTGCCATTAAAAACTGTCTTTAGTGATTCAGGATTCAAGTGTTTATTGTCATATGTACAAAGAAAAGTATTTCTCTGTGTATTGAAATTCTTTCTTTGCTATCCACACACAGATGCCTGGTTAATATTTACAAATAGAACAGACAAAATACAAATAGTACAAATAAATAAATGAAGACAAAATTTAAGTGTGAAATAGATGTAGTGCAAGAGAGCTGTTTCTACTTAATAAGAACAATCTGACTCTTTCTCCGTACAGATGCACTAACCTGTAGTTATAGAGCAGATGCACAGTTTCTTCATCAGCCTTTCCCCGTTTTTATTATGTTTTATGGCCATGAACACGTTTGAATCTAGAATTCCAATATTATCCATTCAAAACTCAAATTGTTACCTAATAATAATAATAATACCACTTTTAAAGCCGTTTAAATAATCGCCACGGCTTCTGGGGGGACGATTGCTGACCTTACGAGGTGCACCTAAACGCCCCATGCATTCCTGACGGCGTCTACAGCTTGGACCCTAAGTTCTGATGCAGACGCGCACATCGCTTTCTTAAACTGTGTGGCTGTGTCCCGATGGTCTCTCACCTGGAGCTCAGCGCGAGCTGAGGAGGACTCCTCTCCGTTGCTGTTCTCCGTGTCCCGGCTTTCCTCCTCCATTATTCCTGCTCTGCTCCTGTTCCGCCAAAACTCAGCAGCTCCTCTCAGTACTCTCCAACTCTCGCGGTGACTAAAAAATAACGAGAGAAGAACAAAAACACTCCCATGGCCCTTTCTCAAGTACGTGAGTCCGGCACGCACGTACAGCGTACTTGATGATGTCACAGGTCCGGTTTTTACTGCCGTCCCCTCTTAATTTAACTGTGAGTAATATGTTATGAAGCTTAACTTTAATCTCAGCCAAACCGATTTACTCAGGAACAAAGAAAACATTGAAATAAACCAAACATTAACATTTAGAAGTGATCTAAGTAACTATCACGTTTAACTTCAGCAGCGAAATCTCTATTAATAAAAATAATGTACATGTATGCCTTAATAAAAACAAACAGGTGAGATGTTAGGACGCGTTATTTTTATTTTAGTGTACACACAAAAATTACAACAGACAGCTGCTGGGGTTTGGAAGAGAACTGAACAAATATTTAAATTATAATCTGATCATTTTGAAGCAGCCCTAACATGCTGTTTTTGTTCCCGGTGAAAATGTTTCCTCCTGAATTTAAATATATCTCAGCCAAACCGATTTTGTTTGGAAATTTGTGATATCTTGATAAATCGAGCAGATATTTGAAGCTTACACAGCTACATTCTCACTTCAAAATAACTTAAACGTTTATTTTGTGACCCAGAAAGATTATTATTTAAAAGTTTTTAGCCGCGGTCCTCCGCCGTTGCCGCGTTTGGGTTTTGTACTGATGACGTATCACGAGTACACCAGAATGCAAGTACGCACAAGTATTGAGACAGGCCCCTTGTGTATTTCTTTATTGACAAATATCTCCGATGGTAAAGTGTTGGAATCTCATTCTGGACTCATTTCCTTCCTTTCCTCTTCTTTCCTCTTTATTTCCTTCTCTGTCCCCTCATTTGCTACCTCCTTATTTCCTTCCTTCCTTATTTCCTTCTTACTCCTCGTGTGCTTCACTCACCAGGTGTAAATCACCTTCTAAATGAGGTGAAAATAAATCTGAGAGTTTGTTTCTTAAGTTAATCTGGAGTGAGCCTCATCTGTAACACAGATTATAATCGATTTTTATTAATTCATTGTTTTTCTTTTCTACGTTTATTCTTTTAAACGTTTTTAACCTGTCAGAACGGCTCCTTGTTTGTGAGAATAATAACAAAGTTTAACAATAATATGAAATGTCAGACTTCAGGGGAAACTTGTCCTTCAGAGACATCGTGTGTTTATCACTGCATTCAGGGTTCAAGTTCATGAATGGGAAATCTGCTGCTCACTTTGCTTCAGGTCTGAAACTGATCAGCGATCCCAGAGGAACATCGAGAACGATCAGCACTGATGATCATGACGAAAGATGCAGGGAATTCTTTTAAAGAACAGGTTTTTATTCGTGGCAGTGAAAAAGAAACTGGAACTTTTCCATCATTTACTTATTCATGCATTACTTGATTAGATGAGGTTTTTATCAGAGACTGGAAGGTCAGCTCTGTAGTTCTGATGGATAACGACGCATCACGCTCACAGAAAAGCTGAACCTCTGTGAACATTTTACCACCAGCAGTAAAACTTCAAAGAAGCTGAAGCTCAGACACGCACATCTGATTACACAGTTTACCTGCTTTGTTTTATTTTACTTATTTATTTATCCTGGATATGATGAGCTGCACTGAGCTTCTGTAACTTTATTTAACCACGTGTGAGTACACTCTGGTCAAAGATGATGTTGTGTTGTTCTGTTTACAGTTAAATAAAGACTTGAAACCTCTTAAAATCATCACTTTCTGTTTTTATTTACAATCATTTTATTTACGCAGCATCACAGCTTAGTCACATGTTCGTCGGTTTAACGTCCATTTCTTCTCACGGCGCTCGTATCCAACTGTTCGTCTGTGGTCGATGACTCTGTCCGCTCCGTCGACACGTTTAAATAAAGCTTTTTTGAACACGCTACTCGCTGTCCCGTGACAATCGTCTGAGGGGTCCTCCTGTGTGGACGACGGTGAGGCCACAGGTCGCTGCAGCATGACGTCACCGTAGAAACACCATGGTAACAAGACCTGCGAGACAACCACAGTATCACTGCTTCCTTCTCTACCTCCTCATTTCCTTTTCTGCCTCCGTCTTTGTATGTTTTTGTGTACTTCTGAATCTTCAACTTCTCGTTCCCTTATCCCCCATCTCATTTCCTTTTCTACCTCCTTAGCTTTCCCTCCAACTACATTCTTGTTTCCTTTTCATTCCTGCCCTTCTCTCCTAATTCCTTCTCTAGATCTAGTTTCTTTTCCGCTTCCTTATTTCCTTTTCTAGTTTCCTGTTTGCGTCTTTATCACCACATTTCCTTCCGAGACTCCTTCCTTTCTGCTCTGACTTCTCATTTCCTTAACTGTCCCTTCATTTCTCCTTTCTTCACCTATAACTGTTCTTCTCTACTTCCTTGTTTCCTTCTCTATCTATTTCAATTCTTTACCTTCTTTTTGCTTACTTTTCCACTGTCGCATTTCCTTCCTGTCTCCCCTCTCTCTCAGGTCATACAGACGTGTGTGTGTGTATGTATGTGTGTGTGTGTGTGTGCGCGTGGTGTTACCCAGTGTGTAGGCGCAGACCAGCTTCTGATTGGTGGAGACTTGCAGCCAGTGTGGAACCAGCGAGTTGCTGTCAGTGTGCAGGGGGAGCATCAACACTGTGACACACAGCACCGCCACAGCCACACACACCGCCCACTGAGACGCGCTGCGCACAGCTGCAGACACACACACAGACACATCATCAGTAAGATCAACTCTGCACCCGCGAATGCACTGCTACAGGAACCAATCAGAGCACTCCATGGTGCCTTACCTGTGCAGGCAGGCAGGTGTGCCTGTGCGGGCAGAAGCTGAGAAGTAGGACGGGGCGGCGCCCTTTGTTGACCTCCTCTTTGCTCCTCTTCCTCTCGTCCTCCTCTAAGCTCCGCCCAGATCTCCCGTCGTCCCACCTGGCCTCCGCCCCTAACCTCCATGCGGAACCGGTCCCTGCGGCCACAGTTTCTGGGGGAGACGTCCAGGTGACGCACGACCCTGACAGGAAAATGAAATGCTTGATTGCATGAGAGCCTCGTTATGGAATAAGTTTTAAATAAAGTTTGAAACACTCACAGGTCGACGCAGGACTTGGCCCGGATGCTGCCCTCTGCCTCCACCACCCTGTAGAACGAGGGCGCTGTGCACCACACTGTGAGGACAGAGAGAGAGGCTGTTAGAGGCAGCGGCGGCGTGACCAGGGGCCTAAACATGGCTGCACTCACTCTTGAAGCTGAGGCTGAAGCTGTAGGGGTTGTAAAGGGTCAGCACCCTCCTATGGGAGCTCCTCTGCTCGGCGTAGAACACCATCTCCGAGGGGAACAGGAAGACGGCAAGCCGCGGCATGCCCCCCGCCGCCACGCTCTGCTCCCCCGCCACTGCCGACCCCCCCTCGTCTCCTCGCCCGTCATGGCTCTGCCTCCTCCTCATTAGTCCGCTCTGTGTGGAGCCCCGCCCGCGGACATGATCGGAGAGCTGTCATTGGATACCTAGAGGTAACACCGCCTACCAAAACAGTGAGAAAAAAAAATCATTTAACGAGGAGAAAAAAGTTTCTCTTTCCTAGGCTGTGGCTCCTTGGATCCTCCTCTGCTCCTTATTTTGCACAATGCCTCCTTGTTACCTCTCCTTACTTCTTTCCCCCTCCTTCTCGTCCTTTCTGTGTCCTCATTTCAACCCTTCCCCCTTTATTTACTTTCCTTCCTCATATCCCTCTTTCCTGCCTTTTCTCTGCCACCATGATTCTTACCTGATACCTTGCTGCCTTCTGTACGTCTTTCCTTCCTTCTGTTTGTTTGTTTACTTCTCTACCTCTTCTTATCCTTCTGTGCTTCTTCCCTTCCTTTTCTGTTTCCGTGTTTACTTCTCTAGCTCCTCGTTTCCTTCCCTAAACAAACAGGACCCAGCATGTAAACAGTGGAGAACAAACACAGGTAACGCCTCATAAATAGGTACCTCAGCTCCTGTGTATCCCTCGCTGCCAGCCTGTAGTATAAATTGTTTATTTCTGGATCTCTGTGTAAAAGAAACTCCGAAAAACTTCACTAATAGACTTTCTGTTAGTGAGCTTCCTGCTGTTTGCTAACGCTAGCTGCCCAATCACTCCGACCCGCCAAAACACCGGTAATGTGACGCAGCAGAAACTGACGCCAGCTCCGCGGTATGATCTCTGGCTGTCGGACGATCACACCGAGGCGTTTTATGGGAGTTTAATCCGGTAAAAAACAAAAACAAAACAGAAATAACACCGCTCAGTGTTTCTACTCACCGCTGCCCCCGGATCTACTTCCTCAGCAAGCTGTTGCTTGTGATAAATCCCTCCCCCTCTCTAGCTCTAAACCAATGAGCGTTCGGAAAGAATGTGTCACATCAGACTCCTTAGTTTGACGCTGTGTTTACGCTGAAATGATGGTGGCAACAGTTGTAATTCATTTTTAATTCTGAAACTAAACAAGAAATCAGTTTGGATGTATAAAAGCCATAATATTCAAGAAAATGGTACAACAATGGTTGCTACAATGTTTCAACCATGCTACAAGAAAATGCTTTCTTTCTTTGCTCTCGCATCTTTCACCCTCTCCTTCTCTTTCTGGATTATCCTTTTGTGTTACACATTTCACAGTTTTTTTTCCCTTTGCTACCTATCCTGACCTGTACGGTCGGCAAGGTCTCTCATCTCGGTTGTGGGCAACTGCAACTGACAAATAAAAGCCATCTCATCTCATCTCATCACAATGGTACAACATTATAAGCAATAAATTATTTAACAAATAAGTGTGGCTTTTAGTTTCCTTATTTAAAAATTAAACATTTATATAAAGTCCTACCAGTTATACAATTTTAAATGTATGTTTTCTACATATTTATAGATATACTTGATTTAAAATAACTAGCGTTGTAGCATCTGCTGCATTCAAGTTCTCTCGGAAATGAAAGACATAAGAATGCCATGCACGAATCTTTAGTTGAGTAGGCCTGTCGCAGAAGCAAATCAATGTTTAATTTCATTTTTGTCTTTATCAAAAAGCTCGTCATCGTTTCAAGTATCAGTCTGTATAAACATGTTTTTGGTCAAATGATGATGAATTCATAATCATCTTCACGTGTGTAATTTATTGCATGTCATTTTAAAATAATATTTTACTTATTTATATAACATTAGTAAGCTAAAGACTCCAGCCTTCTAAATATCGGATATACGCTGTACGTCATTAACTTCGCTGTTTTAGTTGATAGAGTTCGGATGGAGGAGTTTAGAATGAGACCTTGAACGTCGCACGTTGATCGTTCCTCGTCTCCTGATTGGTCCGTTGCTCTTCGTGTCTCGGGACGCGTCCGCTTTATAGAGTCACCTTGCTGCTCTTGCTGCCGCCGCTGAGACAGGGAGAACGCAGGCGGAAAGCTCGGCCCAAAGGCACACAGGCAGGCGGGCGGCAGAAATCTGAACGCAGACTCTGCGGCCACTGACCGATCGGGGGAAACATGGCGGATGCGAAGCCCAAGACCTCCCCGAAGGCCATCAAGTTCCTGTTCGGGGGGCTGGCTGGGTAGGTGATGCGGCTAGCTGCCATGCTATCGCGCTAATGTCAGGGGTCAGAGGAGAGCTCTGGTCAGTTTAAACCCGCTCTGTGTCAAACCTCTATGCGGTTTAAAGGACAGCACGGAGGCCGTTACTGCGGCGGAGCGACACGCTGATGGTTAGCTGTTAGCAGCTGATGCTGGCTGTCACAGGACGGGCTGCACCCCGATAACTCAGCGGGGACGTTTTTCATCAGCACACCGGTGTCATGACGAAATCTGGGCACCTCTCTACATGTGTTAGCCAGCCGTGTTCGAGTAGAGCTTCCTGTCTCTTTTTTTCTCACCAGAACAGGTTTAAACATGTAAACTCGTAAAAGTACTGAAAATGTTCCGCTTGTATCCCCGGGAAATTATTTGTTAAAACGTCCCGCCTGGGCTCTACACCGAGGAGTGCTAGCAGGCTAACGCTGGATTAGCAGCGAAGCTTCCCTAAAGTAAACTCTGACAGCAGATGAGGGGAGGTCGCACCTGACGTCGGCTCCCCGGTCTGAGCTCAGCTCTCGCCGAGTTCCCGTTAGCATGCTAACTGTAGCCGGGATGGATGACAGCTTTATGACCATGATGATGAAGATGATGTAACCTGGTTTAGAGTCCTCTAAACTCTGAAATCAGGTTCAGTTAGACTCTGATCCATGTTTATCACAAAACATTTAAAAAATTTAATCATAAAAGTATCATAAAAGTTATGGTTAATTAAGCCAATTAATAATTTGATGACTGAATTAAAATTATAATCTCAATAATTATCTCATACTGCACCTCAGTGATTGGATGCCCCTCACGCAACAGGGTGTGTGACTATCTCTGACATCATATTGATCCAAAAATAGAAAAAAAAATGATAAACTGAACAATTTGACCTTTTGGCTCACAGGGATTAGTGAACGTATGCTGACATGAAGGTTAACATGAGTGTGTGAGAGGAAATATGGAGAACCAGGCTGTTCAGTAACTCTATCTTCTTAAACTGAATGTTTGCTTTCAAGTGTGTGTGTGTCAGGTTACTTTAGCAGGCGTAGCAGGTTAAACAGCCTCATGATAAACAGTTGAAGGTCACCAAATGTTGACAGTATGGCTGCTTCTTACAAACTCAGTGAGGTGGTGTCAACAGTTGACTTTATTTCAAACTTGCACACATTTTTTCATATACATATCTCAGAAACTATAAAAGTTAAAAATAAAGGCATGACTTAATATTAGAGCTGTAGGTTTGCATATTAATTTATATTTTAATCCATATTTGGTGTGAATCAGAGATAATTTGGAGGTATGTCTGCACCATCTCTAATTTTACAGTTTGTAATTTGTCATTCGTCAGGATCCCAGCACGCTCTTCTGTGAAGCTTCATTTGAGAAAAATAAATGAACGTGTTCTGATTTAAAAGACAAGAATCGCTGCCACAGGCAGGTTTTCATCATCGTGAGTTAATCTGTGCTCTCTCACCTGCTGCCGTCTGGGTTTTCTGAGGGAGGCTAAACTCTCACCTCCTGATAAACCCACAGTACCAGCTCTTCCAGTCCCTGATAACTTATCACTGCAGAGTTACCACATCGCTGCAGCTTCACTGCTAACAGGAGTGTAAATTCATTAGAGGAAAACACCTCTGTTCTCGAACTGCGCTTGAACTCGAGCTACCATGTTTTAGTTTTTACTGTCTCCCTTAACTGTAAAACTCCTCCCTTATGTTCTTTTCAAATAAAAAAAACTTTTTAAGTGAACTTTGATTCATTTTGATCACATTGTTTGGATTTCAGTGGAAGTCGTTGGAACAGTCAGTCCAAAGGTCTCATTTTATAAGTTACGATTTAAATCGGTTCAGACATCTAAAATAAAGTGTCAGATACATGAAAACAAGTCTGTGCTCCCAGGTTTTGTTGTCTTTGAATGTGCCAAAAAGTACTTGCTTTCATGTTTTCTCGGTAATGCTTCAGCTTTAATAAACGTACCTGTCCTGTTTCTGCAGGATGGGCGCGACCGTCTTCGTGCAGCCGTTGGACCTGGTGAAGAACAGGATGCAGCTGAGCGGTCAGGGGACGAAGGCTCGAGAGTATAAAACCAGCTTCCACGCCTTGTTCTCCATCCTGAGAAACGAGGGCGTGCGAGGCATCTACACCGGGTACCAGCGCTTCGCCCCATCCTGATTTTTATCATTTTAACTCATGTTTCGTCTCCCTGCTTCACTGTGAGTTTCTTTGTGTGTTTGTCAGTCTGTCAGCTGGTCTTTTGCGTCAGGCGACCTACACGACGACCCGTTTGGGAATCTACACCATCCTGTTTGAGAAAATGACCAGCAGTGACGGCCGGCCGCCGAACTTCTTCCTCAAGGTGCGCTGAAAGAGTGAAAGGCTTATGAGCTCTGAAATCATCTAACCAGAAGCTGGTAGAAAGCTTTTAATCAGTGGTAAAGGTGTAGATGCTATAGCACCCTCCATG
Organism: Pelmatolapia mariae; assembly: GCF_036321145.2. Taxonomy (NCBI): domain Eukaryota; kingdom Metazoa; phylum Chordata; class Actinopteri; order Cichliformes; family Cichlidae; genus Pelmatolapia; species Pelmatolapia mariae. The sequence continues at coordinate 18,301,223 of NC_086229.1, read as the reverse complement.
CTGCTGAGTAACAGTGTGCTCCCCCTACAGGCTCTGATTGGTATGACAGCTGGAGCCATCGGCGCATTTGTGGGGACGCCAGCAGAGGTGGCACTGATCAGGATGACGGCCGATGGACGGTGAGGCTGTGTTTACCTTAGAGCAGCTTTCTCTGCTCGGCATGGACACAAAATGACTCGCAGGTGTTTGTGTCTCCAGGTTACCTGTAGACCAGCGGAGAGGATACAAGAACGTTTTTAATGCCCTCTTTCGAATAACCAAAGAGGAAGGTGTCACTACACTGTGGAGGGTGAGGCTACCATCATCATCATCGCCATCATTTTCTTCACTTGGGCCTGAATGAGTAGCCATTAGTCCAGATGCAGTAATTTAATGTAGAAATTTAATTGATAAAAAGGTTTGTGCCCTGAAGTGGTCCTTCACCCTGAGTAGATGCTGCCCGATTTAAAATCACACGAACTTTACATTAGTTCTTTTTTATTTTTCTTATCTGTTTTTATTTGTTTGTTTATTTTTTATTTAACTATTTATAGTTTTTCAAGCCGTTGTACTGTTATTAATATGTGTGAAAGCAGTTAATGGGAACAGTGAGCTACGACTGCAGCTTTGATTGAAGTTCACTGGTGCGAATCCTGAGCAAAAACAAGAAAAATGACCTCAGCTTTGATTCTCTGATATTTTTGAATTTGGCTTTTTCACAGCTTATCCTCATCTTTCCAAAATATTTATTTTCCCCAAATTCTCAGTTTTTCTTCTAAATCATTTCCAAACTGAAGAATGTCATGTTTAAAATCTGAGTCTCTCTTTATCAAACACAAATCTCTAATCACTGTGTGAGACTGTGGTGCAGTATTCGCTGCTTTTTAGATTAATTTTAACTCCGCAAGTAAAATGCATAGATTGAGGGGAAAAACACTAATGGATTTAGTGACTTTGTTTTATTAGTTTTTACAGCCCTTGTTAAAAAATGTGTGTCTATAAATATTTTAAGTAATTTCAAACAATTAAAAAATTTAATTATTTTTTATCTTTATTAAAAATTTTAATTGAAACATTTTTTATTTGCAAAGCGCTTTACTTTGACCACATGCTGTACTTCCATAGGTCAGCAGAGGGCAGTGTCTCAGTCTTTTTAAATGTATCAGAATCAGAATACTTCTCAGAGAAATTACATGGTCACAGTTGATCCAAGACGGGAAGGACAGGGATCCTCTTCTATTTCTTATCTTCTTTCTGTTTTTTTTCCCTGATTATTATTTATTTTTGTTTTGCAACAGTTTTCCCACCAAAGATGGTGCAAACATAGGCCAGATAAACTGAATACTGAGTCATTACACTGCCTCAGTGTTTGTTCAGTTATAAACACTTGGTAGTAACATTTTAATCTTTTCACTTAAAATTTTTTTTCAAAAAGTCTGCTTGCAGGAATCTAAAAGCTTTATCCATGAAATTCTCACTATATGATTAACAAAATTTGACACTTTTGTCCTTGAAAGCATTCTCTGGAGTAATTTGTGTGCGACTGCTGTAATATCAATAAAAAAGGTATTTGATTATTTAAAAATAAATCAAATTTCCTGATGAGCGTTAGTAATAAAATGAGGATTTAAGTGCTGAAACCTAAACTAGGACTGATCTCAGCTATTCTGCTGAATCAAAGATGATAAAAACCTGAAACTCTAAATCAGAGCTACAGCATGCTCTGAGGGTAGCTGACATCCCTCCAAGTCTACCCTCGCTGGTTCATTTCCCACAGAAAAGACTCCAGTCGTCATCTGTGGAGCGTTCCTGTCTGTTTGTTGGTTCAGGAGCTTTCACGAGTCTCTTTAGGTGGTTGGTTTTTTTTTTTCTTTTCTTAATAACTGGGCTGATGACGATTCTGTTGTTGCAGGGCTGCATTCCCACCATGGCTCGAGCGGTGGTCGTGAACGCCGCTCAACTGGCCTCGTATTCTCAGTCCAAACAGGCGCTGCTCGACTCAGGTGCCCAACGCACGCACGCAAGCACACAGTCTTGCAGTGACGCACAGTCTTCATGAATATGTTTGTGTGTTTTCAGGTTATTTTAGAGACGATATTCTGTGTCACTTCTGTGCCAGTATGATCAGTGGTCTGGTTACCACGGCAGCCTCGATGCCCGTCGACATCGTAAAGACCAGGTGAGACTGAAGGCCTTTGATTAACTCTTCTTCTGTGGTCGAGCAGAGTCTTACCATCTTTTTCTTGGCAGGATCCAGAACATGAAGATGATCGACGGGAAGCCAGAGTATAAAAATGGTTTGGTGAGTCGCCAACTTTATTTGTTTTTACTTGTTTTTATTATTACATTTTAGTCATTAAAATCTTTTTTTTAGCATGAAAGTTAAATAATGCTCTGAAAGCAGATGAGCTGATGGATAAATAATGTAATATTGTTTCTGGTGATACTGTGATTTTGAAGTATTTGTACAGGTTACTTCTGTATCTTTTGTTCTTTGTGTAACGTTTAGATTTAGAGATTTTAGAGAATTGTTTTCTTGTGATTTTCTTGTACATAATCATTTTCTGACAATCCGCAATACACATTGACAGGCCTCTTTATTAGGTACACATCGCTAGTAACAAGTTTTATCTTCAGAACTCTTTAAATCTTAATAAATTTAACAAGGATTTTGCTCCATAGTAACATCATATCATCACACAGCTGCTGCAGGTTTGTCAGTTGCTCCTTGATGAGGAAAATGCTCAATTGGAGTCAGGCCATTTGAGTACAGTGAACTTATTTTCTTATGTTAGAGATGAATGGAGGTTTTTGACATGTTATCCTGCAGATATCAGGAAATGTGGTCATGACAGAATGGGCACGGGCATCATGTCTAAATGCACTAAGTCACTGCCATGTGATTGGCTGATAAAACATAAATCAAAGACGTTTAACAGGTGTTAATATAACTTGTTCCAGTAATAAGTGTTTATATTCTGGGCATCGACTGAATTACCTGTGTCATGATCAGGAGGTGCTGGTTCGAGTGGTGGGGAAGGAGGGCTTCTTCTCTCTGTGGAAAGGTTTCACTCCGTACTACGCCCGCCTCGGCCCGCACACCGTCCTCACCTTCATCTTCCTGGAGCAGATGAACCGCCTCTACAAGACCTACGTCCTCGACGTTTAGCCCACGCACACAGACAGGCACACACAGTGTTTGAATTCTTTCTGTAAAGAGAAAAATGTAAATTAAGTGTAGTTCAGACATCATTCACAGATGTTTTGAGTAATTAAGTCTTATTTGTAGAAACCCTGCTCCACTGTCTCCCCAAGAACACACAGCATCATGATGGGTAACCATGGTAACAATCATGGCTGAGCAGACTCGTGGTTGAATAAAGACTTTTGACCTTGCTTTGTATTGTCATTTCCTTCACTTCATACTTGGACTACTGTTATTAATTACATCAATATGTCGGTTACACTATATTGTAGTCGATACTGATGTTGATGCCTCTCAGTGGCTCAATATAACATCTGGCACAGCTGTTATGAAAGTAAGGGAGAAAGTTTCTCCAAATCTCTGCACCCAGGTAACCTAGCTTAGTCCTGATGGTCTTCCTCACCAATTTTCTGCCAGGGTGAGTATAGCTGTTAATAATGTAGACTCTATTATTAAGTGAAAAGAATAAATTACACTTTTAAGAAACCTTCTGTTTTTATGTAGTTTCCATGGTAGCAGGCTGCATAATCCTCTATAACTGTAATGGATCTAAAAGTGTTTAAATCTTCAGTTTTAGATCATCCTCAGTCTAACCTTAAAATCATAGGACAGCATTACATTTTGATATTAACAGTAACTCTGGGCCTCTGTAGTGTACAGCTATAGCCATCTCTTTCTAAAAACGGATAACAAAAACTATGGAGTGCTGAGTCATTAAAAAATACAGACTATTAGAGTAACAGGTGTGTAGCGTCGCTAACTAGCTAGCAAAAAGCCTCAAAGTGGGTATGCTAGCAGCTAATCTAGCAAATGAATTAAGTGGTTTTATATGTTTTAAAACTAATATAAGCTGCGTGTCTTCATGAGTGACGTGGTTGTATTTACCTTAAGTCATCAGTTGCGCTAAACCCATCAGCAGGTAAACTGGTCAGAATGCTCTGGTTACAATCCAATTCAGTTTGTCTTTTGCACAAATGAATCCACCTGTGTTTGTCTGCCTGAATTACACTTACACTGCCAGGGAAACTGAACAATAATCACAACAAAGTCTAAAATAAAAACTGCCAAACATCTGCACCGATGAGTCACGCTTTATTTTCTGAGCATCAGAAATCAAGCCATTACCACAAGTCTCAAATTTCCAGCATACATCACTGCTTCAATTCAGAGTTAATTCATGTTGCTACCTAATTCCCCTCATTCATCTATAGAGGTCTTTAATTGCCCAGAATTGCATTTGATCTCTTCTCCTGCCTATTCTTCCTAATTTTGTGTAGTCATCCACAATCCTGGACCATCTTATTGAGGCAAGGGGCTACTTCTCTTCAACAGCCTGCCTAGCACTTACATTACTGCAGAGGTCTTTGACCTTCGTAACGCAAAGTTCTTACAGCTTGTAGGGGATGGCTTCTTTGGGTATCTGGCAGATCAAGGGAGCTGCCGCCAGTTCCCTTCGAGGCCTTCCCCAAACTTTGTCTATTACAACATGCTGTCGAACCTAAAATTAAGTTATTGGCCCAGCTAGTAAAAAAAAAGCTGCTAAACAGCTACACAACTGAGTAACATTGTATTTTCTCAGCTTCAGAAAAGGTTTCAATCTGTGACCTGTGCAGCTAAAATGGAGCAAAATCTGTTTTATACCTTGTTAGCTTGTGACAGGATTACAGTTTAACTCTGGAATGAACACACCTGAGTTACAGGTGAAGCAACATTTTTCTCCTCCCCTCTTGGTAATCAAATGCAGCAAACCAGGAAACAGGCTGTTCCTCTTCTTCAGTAAAGAGAGACGCACAGGCAATCAGACGGAGTTCAGACCAAACTAGCAGCTTCCTCTGAGTGAGTCCAGCTACAGGAGAGAAAAGTGGAAACTCCAACACTGCTGCTTCAAGCTGCTGACGCTCCACACACTGAATGTGAGTTTGAGCAAAAACACGACTCAAAGGAAGTTTCAGTGAAGGTAGTAGAGGAGGGAGGGGAGCCAGGACTGACTGTACTTCCTGTCTGCTGTTTTCAGCTTCACTCACAGACTCAATGGCTTCCAGATCACAGGAGCATCTCTGCTGTCTGCACCCCAAGGAGATACTCAGACTCTACTGTCTGGACCATCAGCAGCCAGTGTGTGTCGTCTGCTGTGCCTCAGAAAATCACACCAATCACGGCTTCAGACTCATCGATGAAGCTGCACAACAACACAAGAGGAAACTTCAGGAAACTCTGGAGCCCTTAAAGAAGAAGTTAAAGGTTTGTGAAGAAGTTCAAGTGAAGTTTGATCAAACAGCAGAACACATTAAGGTCCAGGCCCGACACACAGAGAGGCAGATTAAGGAGCAGTTTAAGAAGCTTCACCAGTTTCTAGCAGAGGAAGAGGAGGCCAGGCTGGCTGCACTGAGGGAGGAAGAGGAGCAGAAGAGTGGGATGATGAAGGAGAAGATGGAGGCTTTGAGCAGAGAGATAGCAGCTCTTTCAGACACAGTCAGAGCCACAGAGGAGGAGCTGAGAGCTGAAGACGTCTCATTCCTGCACAACTACAAGGCTGCAGTGGAAAGAGTCCAGCGCTGCCCCCTGCTGGATGATCCACAGCTGCCCTCAGGAGCTCTGATAGACCAGGCCAAACACCTGGGCAACCTGACCTTCAACATCTGGAACAACATGAAGGACATGGTCTCCTACACTCCTCTCATTCTGGACCCAAACACTGCTCATCCAAACCTCATCCTGTCTGAAGATCTGACCAGTGTGAGAGGAGGAGGAGAGAGGCATCAGCTTCCTGATAATCCAGAGAGGTTTGATTATTCCTACTTTGTCCTGGGCTCTGAGGGCTTTAACTCAGGGACTCACAGCTGGAATGCTGATGTTGGAGACAGTACATGGTGGGTACTGGGTGTGTTAGAAGAGTCTATGGAGAGAAAAGGAAGCATACAGTCTGGATTGTGGGAAATATTGTTCTTTCAAGATAAATACTCAGCACACTCTCCATCGGCTCCTCTCACTCATCTCTCATTCCAGCAGAAGGTCCAGAGGATCAGAGTGAATCTGGACTGGAACAGAGGAAAGCTGTCGTTCTCTGATCCTGATACTAACACACACATACACACCTTCACACACACTTTCACTCACAGGATGTTTCCATATATCAGCACCGATGGTAAATTGAAGGTGTGTCCGTTGAAGGTGTCAGTGTCAGTGGAGCAGATGAGTTGAGGATGATGATGTTTCTAATGTTGTTTCCTGTCAGTGAATTGAAGCTGTTAAACTGCAGCTGTCCTCCTGCTGCCTCGTTGTTCCAAAGCTCTTTGTTTCTCTTTTAGTTCTCACTGTTTCTTTCTGTTTCTGCTGTCCACCTTTTCACATGGAAAATCATTTCACTGTTTCTCACTGAATGACTCCCCAAACTAGATTTGAAATTCTATCAAGTTTCTAATCATTACAAGTGATTCATGTTTCTATTTGATGTGTGTAAATGGAGATGATTTAGTTTGCTGGGATATGGACTGACATGTGTTGAATGGGAGGAGCAGTTTGTTGTTGTCTTCTTGTCTGTTTATGACAACAATAAATATATTGTTGAAACAATAATTCATGTTTAACTCCATATATGAAATGTTTCTGATATTTGAATTATGTTATTTTGTGTGTTTCATTTACATTATTTAATTGCAATAAAAAAAATGAAAATTCCAGTGTGGAAGTAAAGAATCAGGTACTTGTGAAATAAAAATGTAATCATAATCAGGTATAACAATTATTTAATAAACCCATTGTGTAACATGAAAACTGCTTTCTTTTAATTTTCAGGTCTCAGCTAAGAATGAAGTGAACAAGAGTTTTATTTGCAATCATGTTGTGATAGTTTACAGATGCAAAAGCTAGGAATGAGCCTAGGATGAATGAACACGAACTATGAAGTAGCAGACATTCTGGTGAAGGCTGGTTGTAAACGCTGGTCTTAAATACAACTGGCTTCATTAGTCTGAGAAGTGATGAAGACTCTGCCTAGAGGACGAGAGCAGGGACTGTGGAAAATTACTGTGACTCACCCAGACCATGACACTATTTTTATCCACTGGATAAACCGGTTTAAGATCAGAACAAAAACAGCATAAATGAAGATGTACAAAAAGTCTCCATAAAAGATTGATGATGTTTAAGAAAGCCTTCATACACTTGATGATTTGACAGTAGGACTGCTCTTATGAAGTTTTCATGAATGCTTTAAAACATGTTAGAATCAGTGAGCTTAAATGACTAAGCTTTACACACTTATCTGTAGATTACTATCATTTCATGAACACGTACAAAGATTTAAAAGAAAAGAAAAAAAAAAGAATTTTACCGCATTTTGTGGTGAATGGTAACATGCATAGGCTGATTCAACACAGTCTTCCAAGATGTACAAGTGCAGTAAAATATACCATCAGTACATTTACTGCTACACTTGCTGTAAATTCGGCTCGTGTGTTAGAGGAAAACAAAATAAAATAAACCTTTTCAGGCTGGGTGACTCATTGTAGTTTATTAACTGTTTGTTCTAGTTTGTTCTTTTGCTGAAACAATTATTCATGTTTAACTCCATATATCAAATATTTCTGATATTTGAATTCTGTTCTATTAAAGACTTTCTTCATGAGTGTATTAATAGTACTAAATAAGATCTGAGTTGAAAGGCTGGAGAATTATGAATGTGCTTCACTGTTAGTATCTTCGGGGGGATTCAAAGTCCTGAGGCAGAGGCGTTTAAAGAAAAGGTTTCTGAGTTCTATTTTCAGCAGTGCTCAGAAAATTTTCTAAGCCGAACCAACGTTCTCGACTGCTTTAAATGGAAAAGTCAGCAGAAAGTTTTCTCCTAAGGTGCATCACCAACAGCGCTGCAGGAGACATTATGTGTGTATTGATTACAGAACTGCTGAGTTTTTATTTTATCAATATCCTGCCATCTCTTCAAAGAAGCAAACTGACATTTCATAATGGTCAAAGGAGTTTGCAAAGAAAAGCGTCTGGACTTCTTTAAGTTGCTTGAAGATGTTTCACCTCTCATCCGAGAAGCTTCTTCAGTTCTAAGGTCAAATGGCCGAGAGTCCCAGATTTAAACCCAGTGGGAGTATCCCCCCAAAGAGGGACAAAGGACCCCCTGATGATCCTCTAATCACATGAGCCAAGGTGTGAAAGCGGGTGTGGGACCTAATCAGCCAGGGTTTCGGGTGTGCTCATTGTGAAACCTGGCCCCACCTTGTCATGTGAATTCCTGAGGTCAGATGGCCCAGGATGTGAGTGGGCGTTAAGGCGTCTGGGGAGGGAACTCAAAACTGGATTATAGATGGCCGACAGTTGGTGTCGTAAACCACCGCCTCTGTTCAAAGATGGTCGCTCACAGTGGACATAGATGGCCTCTTTCACTCCTCTTTCAAACCATCTGTCCTCTCTGTCCAAAATGTGAACATTGGCATCCTCAAAAGAGTGACCTTTATCCTTTAAATGCAGATGGACTGCTGAGTCTTGTCCCGTGGAGGTGGCTCTTCTATGTTGTGCCATGCGCTTGTGAAGTGGCTGTTTGGTCTCTCCAATGTAGAGGTCTGGGCATTCCTCGCTGCACTGTACAGCATACACCACATTGTTCAGTTTGTGTTTAGGAGTTTTGTCTTTCGGGTGAACCAGTTTCTGTCTGAGTGTGTTGCTGGGTCTGAAGTACACTGGGATGTCGTGCTTGGAGAAAACTCTCCTGAGTTTCTCTGATACACCGGCTACATAAGGGAACTCCCACTGGGTTTAAATCAGGGACTCTCGGCCATTTGACCTTAGAACTGAAGAAGCTTCTCGGATGAGAGGTGAAATGTCTTCAAGCAACTTAAAGAAGTCCAGACGCTTTTCTTTGCAAACTCCTTTGACTACGATGACCTGGATGACTGAGAACCTTCACAGACATTTCATAATGTCTTTTCAAAAAAAAGAAGAAAAAACTATTCTAATTTAATAAAACTGTATTAAAATGCTGGTAGGCACTCTTAGGTTTTATCTATTTATAAACACATTTGCTACTATCATAATATGAACAGAAAAGCCCAGCAGACACAAATTGCATAAAAATGTAAATGATTACCATAAGAGAAAATCATTTCTCATTTACAATGAGCTAATGAAAAATGCTGTTTTCCATGATTAGAACCCCACATATCGACCAAATCTTAGGTCAAGAATAATGCTCCTTAAATGCATATGCGGCTCCAAGTGATTGCTTTTCTAAATAATTAACTGTATAATTAAAGTCGCCTCCTAAAATCAAGTAATCTGTTGATGGACAACTTAACAGCATGCTCGCTAACCTTTCTAAAAAAGAAAACCCACATAGATCATTTGGAGACACTGGAGCATATGCATTTAATAATGTCAACCTTCTATTTTCATGCCTAACAACATCCTTTAACAGCCTCCTAGGTACAATATTGTCTACTTCAATAGAAACTGACGGGAAGTTTCTCGAGAAAAGAATCACTACTCCTGAACTCAGTAAGGTTTCATAACTCAAAACCCAACTCCCATCCCATTCTTGTTTCAACTTCAATATCAACATTGCTTTGAGTTTCTTGCAAAAACACTATGTCAATGCATTTTGATTTTAGAAGTTCAAAAAACCTGTTTCAAATTCAAAAATTCAAAAATTCAAATAAAAAAAAACAAACACGTTTTATATCCCTTGCACGACTAAGATACAAACATGAGATTTTAAATTCATAGCTACTTAAAAAAAGATAGAAAAAACAAATATACAGCATCTTATAAGCATCTTATAAGCTGATTTTTATCCTTCAGGTACAACATTAAATTCAAGCTCTCATTTTCTGCATTGGTTTTTGCAGTCCATACACTTGTATCCCTTAAGCCATCAGGAGTCCTTTGTCTCATTAACCATTTAGCTGACTGAACAAACAACTTTCTATCAGGGAAACAATCATCTATAACTACAACAATGAAAGAAGGTTGTGTTAACAGAGCGAAAAAGTGAAGTAAAAATCAAAGTTTGAACCTTTACAAAACCTCACACTTGTTCTCTTTTCCACAGATGCAACAGGCCGTCACACATGTGAAAATAAAAAAGAGAGGGAGAGAAAGCAGGATGAAGACAGCAAAGAGAACAAGGTAAAGAAAAACAGGTGAGAGAGGACACGTGGTCAAATTCACAGAAGATTATTAATCTGTATTTTCCGTTTTATCCTCATTTACTGATTAAACATAACTACTGTTGTTGATTGTGGATCTCCAACGTACGCTGATAATTATTATTGAGTGAGGGGGATGGAGAGAGAGAGAGGACAGATTGTAGAAGAACGAGGGAGCAAACAGTAGAGTAATTTGGAGATATATAAATAAAATTGAATTGAATTGAATTGGTCCTCGATGTGAAATCAGCCGTCTATATTACACAAAGGATGTCCCTGGAGTGGGCCAACAGTTTTATGACTTCTTCTTGCTGAAGTGATGTGGCGGTGCTACTGTCTCCCTGCCTGATCTTCTCCTCTCTACGTTCACATCTGACCTCACTTTGTATCTGCTGCTCTTCCTGTAATAAAGTCTTATAGTCTTATAGCGGCTACAGTTTATTAGAGTGGGATAAGTCGCGAGACTTACCCCGGATGGGCAGAGGTCTTAACTCTTTTTTTTTTTTGCCTGTCCCGTTTGGTTCTTTTGCCATGAGAATTATTGTCTAAAGGCAAAGAAAGATGCCCAATGGATTTACTTTACCAAATGGACCATCCCAGCCTTGCCGTAATGGTCTATTTGATTCACCTTTTATTGTTTATTTTATTTATTAATTTTTTCACTTGCTAGATACGGGACAGACTTGAATGAGTAAAAGAAAAGGGAGAAAGAAAGAGGGGGGAAAAACAGTGGAGAAGAGGGACGGGGATAAAGGGCAAAAAAACCCCAAACAAAACCAACAAAATAAGCAGACAAAAAATACATATCAGCTGTTGAGAAAGAAGAAAACGAGAGCAATAGAATAAACAACATTACAATGATATATGGGAATATAACAGTTAATACTAAATATTAAACATTATTGTGCAACACGTAATATTGACAGCGCACAGTGTGCTTTGAGGAAGGAGCCAAAAAGGGTGTAGTTTGTTTGTGTGAGCACCCGTATGCACCTTTTTTTTTTTTTTTTTAAAGAATCAGGCCTTTCTTTTGTAATTCAACCATTTTGCCCAGTATTCTTCAAACAGGTCTGTCTGTGAATTCAGTCTAACAGTTATTATTTCCATATCAAAGATAGTGCATATCAAATCAATTCACTCATTTGTAGTAGGAGTACCTACATTAAGCGTGTTATTGGCCTTTTGAGCAGGTAATTATCCGATTTACACAAGTTGAGACTATTTCACTTTCCTAAATAGAGTACACCAAAATGAAACTGTATTTTCTTTTTAAAGACTGTTTTAGAGGTATTTACTTCCAAAATGTTGAGAATATTAATTTTTTTTCGCCGGGGTACAAAAAGCAAGTTAAGTTCGTCCAGCTGAGTTCCCTCCTCGAGGGTGAGCTTGTTAGTAACCACTGCTGCATACAGACTCTATCATATTGCTCTCTTGGTAAGGATAAATTGCCCTCTGTTTTCGATCTTGCCTTACCCTTTAAATTGGTCAATGATATATTTTGGGATACGTTTTTGATAGGATGCATCCTTATATGCATTCTCGAATATATTTAAAGAATAATTTCTTCATTCCCCATCAGTAACTGGGAATGTTTTAATTTTTTATTCAAAAAAATCCCTCAGTTGCAAATGTAAAAATAAAATCTTGAATTTTGCAACCCAAACTTATTTTTAAGGGCCTCGAAACTCTTTTAACACAGTACTGTATGTAATGAGACCTTTATTTGTGCGTGTTTTAAATGTTTTTTTTTTTTTTTTTTAACATTTTACTAATATAATATTATCTTAAACATTTCAAATATAGCCTATAAACACACTGAGACAGACTGATGCCATTTGGGAATGTGATCAGGAATTAACACTGAGAAATAACACGGAGAGAACAAAATTGACTTAGGCTAAAGTAGCACTAATGACACTTTAAAAATTTTTGAAAATTTATTTATTAAGATGTGCTTATAATAAAATAATAATAATAATATAATAAAATGTATTTATTACATCAACGACAAAAACAGAGAGAAAGTTTTTACCTCTTCATCTCAAAACACCTGTATTCATTTTAAATTAAGTTACTCTTTTAAAATCTGGATTTTGAATTACTAAATGACTTTTTGAAGCTATATTGATATCTATTGAACTAAGTAGTTTTCAATGTTTTGAATGCTGATACATGGTAATTCCCCAGGTTGGGGATGAAGCGAGATCAATCAACTGCAGACCAGACAACAAACGACGGAGGCTTCCAGAAAAGTGCAATCAAACGATGAGTTTATTAGCAGCGGAGAAGACATATCAGGATATGTCCTCTGACAAAAATACATGTGAAGAACATTTTAAATCACTGGGGTATCCGCCCCCCCATGGCGTCAACACAAGTCAAGAGTTCATCACGTACAGTCTATACCTTGTACATCTTTAATAGTTATAAACAGACATATAACAGACATATAACTTCCCGTTTCTGCAACACCTTCCATGCACAATCATAGTCTTATGCCTTCAGAGTGTCTGAGGGCTGGTTATTGCCTCCCGTCATCTGCTACTAAGTAGGTAAAAGGCAGCCGGTTACCGAAGGGTCAACAACACTTGCCTTTTAAGGTAACAAACTTCAAGCTGCAGGGTCTCTAAAAGCTAACAATGGACCCTCGTCATTAATCACTAAGCAAACATAACTGCAGGCTGTCTCAAAAAGGAGCAGAAGACACTTGGGCCTTCGCTCAGGCCTGCTACTAGATTAATATGTGTAATGTAAGCCTGCTCCACTCCACTCCTGAGTTCTCCAGCTTGTCCTTCAGAACCGACGGAAGAATAGTGTTGAAGGCACTGGAGAAATCAAAGAACATGATTCTCACAGTGCTCCCAGCGGTCTCCAGGTGAGCGAGGGAACGGTGCATGAGGTGAATGACGGCATCATCCGCTCCAATGCCAGGCTGGTAGGCAAACTGAAGTGGGTCCAGTGATGAGCTCACAAGGCGCCGAAGCTGAGCCAGGACCAGCCGCTCCAGGGTCTTCATCAGGTGGGATGTCAGAGCCACCGGCCTGTAGCTGTTGAGGTCCTTGAGGTGTGAAGTCTTTGGCACTGGAACAACACAGGAGGTTTTCCAGAGCTGTGGGACTCTTCCCAGCCTCAGGCTCAGGTTGAAGAGGTGCTCCATCACACCACACAGTTGGTCCGCGCAGGACCTGACGACCCTCGAGCTGATGCCATCTGGGCCCGCTGCCTTCTTGCCATTAATCCTCCTCAGTTCCCTCCTAACCTGGGTGGATGAGAGAGACAGGCTGGAGCCTTGTGTTGGTTGTGTATTGGATGCTGTTGTTGGGGGTGGGGAGCAGTGAGCAGGGTGAATAGAGGAGGTGTGAAGTGTCTGAGGTGTCAGAGGTGGAACAGCAGCAGTGGGGGAGGGTGAGTCTGCAGCCGATGTTGGAGACTGCCTAGGTATGAAGGTATGTTATGAATAAGCTATGAATAACTTATAACTTATAAGTACAAGCTGTAGTGAGTATGCAAGCTATGTACAGAAAGAACAGGATATAAATATGAAAACTATACAGAAATATAACCTATGGAAGTCATAAACATTTGTCAACAGTTGTAGAATTATAATCATTGTATTGTACAGAATGATTATCTGTACAGCATTTACAGTAGTGCAGTTTAGATCAGTGAACTATGTGGATAATTTCTACAGAGGCTATATAAAGTGCTAGTGGCTGTGAATGGTGGTTCAATCCATGTTATTGTGTGTATAAGGGTATAGTTGGCCATTTGTTTGTTTTTGTCCATTGTGTGTGTAGGTGCTTGTGGGTGTGTGAATGTTCAGTCCATGAGATTAATGTGGGTCAGATGTCAGGAGTCTGACAGCTGTAGGGAAGAAGCTGTTCATGTTAATTTATTACCTATATTGGCTGGAAATGTTCATTTCCAGAGAAAAGACACAGGGAAGCTATGCTTACAAGATGTAATTTTACATTTTATGTATTTCCTTGGGAAAGAAAATGAAAATCATGATGAACAACAGGAGTGGTGATATCTATAACTTTGTGCATATAATTTGGCCTTTTCTACTGATGTAGGCCAGAAATAAATACATAAAATCATTTCATTCAGTTTAAAGTTTATTTGCAAGACACAAAAGTAATCAACATTGAAAGTTACAAATTCAAATGTGGCGATAGAGCCAGGTGCAGATTTGTCTGTCACAACAATCTGGCTGTAGACTTGGCCACAGATGGCGGTAATTGACTCGACTCCGTTTGAGTGCACACAAAATAAACTGGACGCTTTAGTTATGAAGCGAAAACACTGAATTGGAGTAATAACACGTACAGGGGGAACGATAAGAAAGAAACGATTCTCCTGATCGGTTACTGGTGTTGAAGGGAAAGAGGACCCAAAATGTAGGCAGTAGACTGATGATGTTAGTGACGTTTATTTCCAAGTGACGGAGTAACAGAACAGGAAGTGAGGAATGACAAATGACTAAAGAAACCTAAACTGGGAAAACTAAATAACAAACCTGAGAACATACGAAACGGGGTGCAGGGCAGAGAGACGCAGAGAGAGAAACACAACACCATAGAACACAGACGAGCTGACAACAAGCACAGACCGACACCCACTAGATATATACAGTACACACACACACACACACACACAGGCGATCGTGGCTCAAGAGTTCGGAGTTCGCCTTGTAATCAGAAGGTTACCGGTTCGAGCCCCGGCTTGGACAGTCTTAGCGACTAGAAAAGCGCTATACAAATACAGGCCATTTACACACACAAACAATGAGACCAGGTAATGACATACAGGTGGGAGCACAGCTTATTCTAACACAAAAGAGGATACAAGCTGAACACAATGACAGGAAAAGAAATGGAAATCCACAACACAAACTCTTGCTGTCCTATGAACAGTTTGCTGTTTTCGCGATCGCCTCCTGCATGACAATATCACCAGGTAAACTCGCAACATTTTAAACATTTGCTTATCGGTAGCGGCTCCTGAAAAGCAAGTCTACCACACATCTGTTTGAGCAACACCAGTTGATCTGTTATGCTAGTTAATCAATGACACCAGTTAATCTGGAACACCAGGCTTTAAAAATAGTTATGCAAAACAAAGCATACCCGCTCCCACCGGTCATAAAGGGTTAACTGTGTGTTAATAATTGCCTATGGAAACTGTTTTGTTAAGTGTCACTATCAGTGATTATTGTTTTATACTATATATATAAAGTGTGTTCACTGCCCTGTTATTTTATTTTTTTTGAGTCTGAAATTGTGCGAGTGAGGCAAGGTAAATTTGCCCTTGGTGAGCCAGGATTCATGATCCCCAGCTGTGATACAGGAACGTTTCCAGCATACTTAGAAGTGACAGCTGTGTGACCTCTGGACAAATAAGCTTATGAGTTCTCAATACAATACACTATCCGGGTAGCACTACTAACAACAACACTATATGCACAAATACTCTATACACTTAAACTGAAGAAACTGAAAAGAACTCTGAAATATGAAACTAAGTATGAGGACTGACAAGCATGGACTGCTGAAATTCCTTACTGTGAAATGTTAAATGACTATTCATGGTTACATTTAAGATACATTTCTTTAACAGTTATTTTAGCCATGTGTCATTCACTCCTTACTCGATGCCCAGAGATCATAAGCCGAAACATCCTAGCTTTCTCTACATTCTGTAGTGGGTAAGTTATTGTATTACACAAGCAATGGAAGGATCCCAAAACAGGTATGTCTGCAAAAGTTTGGCATAAGTCTAACACTTGCCCACTGAAAGAGCTTTAACATCATCCTCAAACTGATAATTTAAATTATAGCATTAGTGGACTTTCTTTTTCTTTCTCTTTGTCTTGTGCCGTCTCTTCTAACATCCTTTGTCCACTATATCTACTATGCCTCCTCTGTACATATCAGAATCAGAATCAGAATACTTTATTGATCCCTGGGGGAAATTATTTTTTTTGTTACAGTGCTCCGTTATAAACCAACATTAACAAAACAGACAACACGCTAACTAAGAATAGTACAATATATATATATATATTTACATAAGTCACACATTAATAAATAGCTGGAAAGAAACGTGTAGTTGTAGCAGTAACCAGTGTGTTAAGTGGATGAGTTGTACAGGGACATGGCCACAGGCAGGAATGATTTCCTGTGACGTTCAGTGGTGCTTTTCGGTACTCTCAGTCTCTCACTGAACGTGCTCCTGTGACTGACCAGCATGTCATGGAGTGGGTGGGAGGTGTTATCCAACATTGTCTTTATTTTGGACAACATCCGCCTCTCCGACACCACCTTGAGGGAGTCCAGCTCCATCCCCACAACATTACTGGCCTTACGGATCAGTTTGTTGAGTCTGTTGGCATCTGTGACCCTCAGCCTGCTCCCCCAGCATGCCACAGCATAGAGCATCGCACTGGCCACAACAGACTCATAGAAAATCCTCAGCATTTTTCTGGCAGATGTTGAAGCCCTGCCTTTCTCTCATTTGGCTCTCAGTGAAGGCGGTCGCACATTTCTCCTCTCCTCTCCCTTATCTTCCCTGCTTAGCTTCTTATGTCTTTGTCTTGTCTCGTGCTTTTATTACTTTTCCCTGGAACACTCTCTCACAGTTTGTTCTCTAAAGCCTAAAAGAGGAATTATGGATTTGATCAACTGGTCTCTGAATGCAATTGACACCCCTTCAACAAGAAGTCTGGGCTCGGGTGAGCCTGACTGCTGAAGATATCTACCTATTCGGAACCATGATAACAGGGTTCTTGCTGATCAGAGCTGGCTTGGCCCTGGCTTATCGAAGAATTAAGGAAGCGGAACCGGCTGTTCAAACCCCCACAAAGCTGCCTGCTGGGATTAAAATGATGGGATGAGGTGTGGGTTTCTCGAAATGGGTCATTGAGTGCAACACAGATGAGATCTTGGAGAACCACACGGCTGCCGTGAATACTCAGAACAAGACCTCTGAGTGCAAACTGATGTTGTTGATGTTGATGCCTCTCAGTGGCTCAACAGAACATCTGGCACAGGACAGCTGTGATGAGGTAAGGGAGAAAGTTTCTCCAAATCTCTGGATCCAGGAAACCCATCTAGGTTCCCACTCACATTCCTGTGTATCGTGCCACTGCATGCTGCTTATTATGAGATACTTCAGTGCCATCCATCCTCTCTCTCATGGGCGCAGCAGCCTAAGCAAAGAAGCCCAAACCTCCTTTAGCTTTTCCTAATCAAATATATTAACCACCTCAACTGACTCCTCACCCCATCTCTAAGGGAGAGGAAGCACTTTTTTTGTCACTACTCAAAGCTCATAACCAATCGAGCAGGTAGGGACTTAGACTGACCGGCAAACTGAAAGCTTTGCTTTGACACTCAGCTCTCTTTTGACCACAATAAACCAGTAGAACAGCCGCGTCAATACTTCTGTCTGCTTTCTTCTCTCATTTGTGAACAAGACACCGAGATCCAATTGAGGCAGTACCTCGTCCCTAACCTGGACTCGGCACTCCTTTTCTGGCTAAGGTCCATATCCTCAGATTTGGAGGTTCTGATTCTCATTCCCGCCACTTCACTTGATGAAGCCAACAGAACCACATCATCTACAAAAAGCACAGTCAAGATTCTGAGCCTAGAAATTCTGTTCACAAAAATTATGAAAATCTGTGACAAGGGACAGACCTGGCGGAGTCCAACAAATCTGACTTATTCTGGCTATGTGGACCAAGCTCCTGCAATGGTTATAAGGATTGAATGGCCCATAGCAATGGGTCAGACACCCCATGCTCCCCAAGGACCTCCCACAGGACACCATGAAGGACACGGTCGAATGCCATCTCCAAGTCCACAAAACACATGAGTTTAATCAGTTCAGCTATTTTAGGTAGTTGGGATGAGGAGGCAACCACATGCCATATGGCTGGGCAGCAGTAGACCTGGGTTTGAGTCCGACCTATGGCCAATTGCTGCCCCCCCCCTCTCTCCCCCCCCACTTTCCTGTTTCTCTACATTTTAAGTATATAAAAACAAAGTACCCTTGAGAGAGTAAAGAGCTGGTCCAGTGTTTACGAAGACTGCATTTTTCCTCCTGTATCTGAGGTTCAACTAACAGGCAGACTCTCCTTATCAACAACCTGGCATGGACTTTTCTGGAAAGGCTGAGGAGTATGAACCCCTTATAGTTGGAGTACACCCTCCAGTCCTCTTTCTTGGAGATGGGAACTACCACCCCAAGAGTTACGGCCCCTGATCTCCACTCAGCATAATAGAAGCGTGTCAACCAAGACAGCCCTTTAACATCCAGAGCCTACTTGAGGAACTCAGGGCAAACCATGTCCACCACAGGGGCCCTGCCACTAAGGAGTGGTTAAATTGCCTCAGTGTCCTCACCCCTGTAGATAGATGAGTTGTCCACCTCATAACTTAACTCTGCTTCCTCTATGGAAGATGTGTCAGTGGGATTAAGGAGGTTCTCAAATTATTCCTTTGACCACCCGACAATGTCCTCAGTCAAAGTCAGCAGCAATGCTTAGCCTTGTCCACCCTAGCTGGAAAACCAAAAAAACACTCTTATTGATATATAAGACTGTATTACTTCTGTCTGACTTTTTATCTGATTTAGTGCTCAGCTCATATAAAATAATTATTGTGGGTGATTTTAACATCCATGTAGATGCTAAAAATGACAGCCTCAACATAGCATTTAATCTGTTATTAGACTCAATTGGCTTCTCTCAAAATGTAAAAGAACCCACCCACCACTTTAATCACACTCTAGATCTTGTTTTAACATATGGCATAGAAACTGAACATTTAAGAGTGTTTCCTGAAAACCCTCTGCTGTCTGATCATTTCCTGATAAGATTTACAATAATTGATTACACAGCAGTGGGGAGTAGAGTTTATCACAGTAGATGTCTTTCTGAAAGCGCTGTAACTAAGTTTAAGAATATAATCCACCCACTGTTATCATCTTCAATGCCCTGTACCAACATAGAGCAGAGCAGCTACCTGAACGCTACTCCAACAGAGGTCGATTATCTTGTTAATAATTTTGCCTCCTCACTACGTATGGCAGATCAGAGGAGGATCTCTGCTGTCCGGTCTGTCAGGAGGTCTCCAGAGATCCTGTTCTTCTGTCATGTAGCCACAGCTTCTGTAAAGACTGTCTAAAGAGATAGTGGGGAGAAAGAACAACACACGAGTGTCCAGTTCGTAATAAGATATCAGTTTATGCTCCACCTTTAAACCGAGCTTTAAAGAACCTGTGTGAGTTGTTCTTACAGGAGAGAGATCAGAGAGCTTCAGAGGCTCTCTGCAGTCTGCACTCTGAGAAACTCAAACTCTTCTGTCTGGACCATCAGCAGCCAGTGTGTCTCGTCTGCAGAGACTCAGAAAAACACACCAATCACAGATTCAGACCCATTGATGAAGCTGCACAACAACACAAGAAGGAACTTCAGGAAACTCTGGAGCCCTTAAAGAAGAACTTAAAGGTTTGTGAAGAAGTTCAAGTGAAGTTTGATCAAACAGCAGAACACATTAAGGTCCAGGCCCGACACACAGAAAGGCAGATTAAGGAGCAGTTTAAGAAGCTTCACCAGTTTCTAGCGGAGGAAGAGGAGGCCAGGCTGGCTGCACTGAGGGAGGAAGAGGAGCTGAAGAGTGGGATGATGAAGGAGAAGATGGAGGCTCTGAGCAGAGAGATAGCAGCTCTTTCAGACACAGTCAGAGCCACAGAGGAGGAGCTGAGAGCTGACGACGTCTCATTCCTGCACAACTACAAGGCTGCAGTGGAAAGAGTCCAGCGCTGCCCCCTGCTGGATGATCCACAGCTGCCCTCAGGAGCTCTGATAGACCAGGCCAAACACCTGGGCAACCTGACCTTCAACATTTGGAACAACATGAAGGACATGGTCTCCTACACTCCTCTTATTCTGGACCCAAACACTGCTCATCCAAACCTCATCTTGTCTGAAGATCTGACCAGTGTGAGAGGAGGAGAGAGGCAGCAGCTTCCTGATAATCCAGAGCGGTTTGATTATTCCTACTTTGTCCTGGGCTCTGAGGGCTTTAACTCAGGGACTCACAGCTGGGATGTTCATGTTGGAGACAGTACAGGGTGGGGACTGGGTGTGTTAGCAGAGTCTGTGCAGAGGAAGGGAATCATACTGTCTGGATTATGGATAATAGGGTGCAGTTTAGGTATGTACTACACACATTCACCATCAGCTGGCTCCACTGATCTCACAGTTGAAAAGAAGCTCAAGAGGATCAGAGTGAATCTGGACTGGAACAGAGGAAAGCTGTCGTTCTCTGATCCTGATACTAACACACACATACAGTAATGTGAGGTGGAGCTGAATCCAGCTCCGGAGGTGTGCAGGTGGATAGCGAATAAGCAACAACTTCCAACTTTCCACAAGTACTCATTTATTTTAAATATCAAAAATAAAAGTGCTGCCTCTACCACACATCACTTGAGAGCACACTAGTCTGCATACACATGGAAGAATCCATTACGGAGACGGTACGAAGAAGAACAAAAAGGGGGTGACCCACCAGTCAAGAGACAAGAGGTGCCATCATGCATTACATCAACACTGCATTACAACACCAACTGTTACATAGTCCCAGTCCCCCCTGGTGAGAAAAAGGATGTGCTCAGCCATACACAGCTGAAGAAGCACACACCACACCTAACTGTGTCCTATAGGTTGTAGCTAAGATTGGCACTCACACAAGACCATTTAAAATTGAATTTGGTGAAAATAAAATGAAATAAATATGTACAGTGGAAAATGTCTGTGAAGGTTCTCAGTCATCCAGGTCATCCTCTTTGGGAGGAAACTCCCACAGGGCTTTAATCTAGGACTCTCCACCACTGACCCTTAGAACTGAAGAAGCTTCTCGGATGAGAGGGGAAACGTCTTCAAGCAACTCAAAGAAGTCCAGACGCTTTTCTTTCCAAGCTCCTTAGACTACAGTGGAAAATCACTTTTTCTCTTTTTTTCTCTTTTTGTTTTTAAATGCCAAGAAAGGTGAAGGGTGGGCCTGAGTGTCAGCGTCCAGATCTTTTGGTCTCTCTCTCAGCAGGAGATGAAACTGAATGTTCTTTGTAAGTGAGAGAGTCCCAGCTATGGAACCGTTGCATGCTACAACATGATAAACACTTCTACACCAGAGATCACCAAAGTGAGCCTGCAGTTAACATCACTGAGTCTCTGAGATACAAACAGTGGTCCCTCAAACAGTGGTGCAAGTTTAGCAGTAAAGTTAGACTGAACGTCTGACCTGGGGTGCGTCTTAACTCTCACAAGGTCACCAACACGAAACGT
Organism: Pelmatolapia mariae; assembly: GCF_036321145.2. Lineage (NCBI taxonomy): Eukaryota > Metazoa > Chordata > Actinopteri > Cichliformes > Cichlidae > Pelmatolapia > Pelmatolapia mariae. Next base: position 18,279,532 of record NC_086229.1, on the reverse strand, counting down.
GAGCTCTCAAGTCATAGTAATGTTTTTGCCGGTCATGGCTATAGTCAAGAGCTGCTCTGGCGTGGTTGTGAGCTTCCTGTAGGGAGGCTCTAAGAGTCTCAGGGTGAGGTACACTCAGTTCATGAACACCTGCCGTAGAAGGCTGAGTGATAAGGTCAAGTGGGGTGTCTAACTCAGGACCATAAAGCATCACGGCAGGAGTCATACCTGTACTGTCATGGGGGGCGGTACGCAGAGCAAAGCAAATCTGACGGAGAAACTTGTTCCATGAGGTGTGCTTATGTATAGGAATTTTTTTTATTTATGTATTAATCACATGATTTTATTGTATGATACCCTGGTGCCACTGGATCTGGCTCTCTACCAAGCTTGGTTTTTCTGTTCTTTATGTTTTGATTAAAGAATGTTAGCTACTGCTCACCGCTTGTCTGCAGGCTTTATTTAATGGAAAACGTCCACAACACTTATCACACACACTAGCACAAATTGCAGTCTTTAAAGTCCGACTGACCATTCAGTAGCATTTGTCTGAGGGTGATATGCTGTAGTGAGTCTGTGCACTGAGCCTAAGGCAGAAACAACATGTTCAAAAAGCTCATTCACAAACGGAGACCCTCTGTCAGAAATCAGGTATGTGGGTGTCCCATGTCTAGCAAAAATGTCAGTGACAAATCTACCAGCTGCTACCTGAGATGTAGCTTCTTTGACAGCACTGGCTTTAACACAGTTAGTCAAATAGTCAACAAACACAATCAAATATGCATTACCAGTGGGGTTGCGGGGAAGGGGCCCAACAAAATCCAGACTCACATACTCCCAGGGTTTCTGGGGGACAATGGGAACCATAAGACCCGCCGCTTTTTCTGACTGGGCTTGGTAAGTTGGCACACTGAGCGTGAAGTCACATTGCGCTTCACATCAGCTGGAATTTTTGGTCAGAAAACCAGAGCCATTGCAGGGGGGGCGCGGTATGAGAAGAAAAGAAGAAAAAAAGAGCGCTTGGACACTGTGGACAGGTTTTTGACGGGGCTCCCAGAAACGCAAAGCAGGAGATGAAGCATCGCCAAATATGTTTCCAAACCAACGTCCTTCCAAGCCAAAGACAGGAAAATATGGTGAAGCACATCTTCCCTTTGGCTTCACCTGCATAAGTGCCAAGGTAGGTCTCCCCTGCATAATTAGTTTTCCCTGCGTCGGGAGCACGTGCTGGGCTCTCCAAATCACGGACAGGTGGTGGGGGGGACGCGAACATTTTCTTGTAAAAAAGGGGGGCCTGGCAAAAAAAGTTTGGGAACCACTGATCTAACTGCAGCTGTCTTGATTGTAAACGATCAGCTAGAATGACAGGAGGCAGAGTAGGAATCTCCAGAATGCCCATGACAGCTTGTTCTGGTAAAAGATCTGTTGGCCCGTCACAAGTCAGAGGTAAAGTATTGTGGGACAGCGCATCTGGCACTTTTTTATGTGCGACAGCTTTATGTGCACTATTGGGAAATCAAAGTCCTGCAAGCGAAGTGATCAGTGGGCGAATCAGCCTGTTGGGTTTTGACGAGACACCTGAGACTGTTGTGGTCAGTGACGATAGTAACATGAACACCTTCAACATATGGGCGAAAGTGTTCAAGGGCCCATATCACAGCAAAGCATACCAAGGCAAGCCAACATAAAAGAATGATTTTTAAGACGTGATTTGAAACACCGTATAGACTCTGAAGTACAAATATCAGTTGGTAAGTTATAAGGCCCGAACTCCTCCATGCTTCAATCGAGACCTCGGCTGTACTAAGAGCACATGGCTAGAAGATCTCAGTGTTCTTTTGGTGTTATATATGTTGAGGAGTTTGCTTAAATATCTAGGCGCCATACCATTTAAAATTTTGAAAATAAGTAAAAGTATCTTAAAATCAGTATGATAATGGACCCAGTGTAAATTTGCTAAAACTACAGTGATGTGTTCATACCTTCTAACACCTGTTAAAAGACAGGACTTGGACTAACTGAAAGCGATGGAGAGATGAGTGTTTGGAAGACCAAAATAAATAATCTAAAGGTGATGAAGGCATGAACAGTTTTTCCAGGTCTTTAGGAGGAAGATAAAGCTTCGCTTTGGCAATGCAGCTGAGCCAAATACCACACCCCTGCCGCACACCATCTCGATCCAAGTGAGTGGTGGGTGCATCATCGGGGCTGTCAGTGTTCTTCCTTGAGCCACCCTGAGGCAGAATCAGACAATCTCCTTCACCTGGGCCTCATCAGCTGTCATCAGAAGGCTGAATTTAAACCTGGCATTGTCAACTCTCCCTGCCAGTCTGCCAGCTACTCATGGTGGTAACAGACCACATACCTCAGTGTTTCCTTTGGGTCAATGTTTTGCCTTACCAGTTTTCTCCTTAGTTTGCAGCCTACCACATTATTAACTCTGTCACTAAGTTGACAGCCTACAACCGGGAACTCTCTCCATTTGCAGAAAACTGCTCCAATGGAATTCAGATTTCCTCCACTCCAATTCCCTGCCACTAAACCACTCACTCAGGTTCACGACTCCTCCTCCCAAATGGAAAACCACTCTGATACAAGGAAGCAGCTGCACTTACCGAATCACTCCTCGGTTTTCCTACCTCAGTTTGCCTAATTAACTCTGCAGTAGTGAAAGCAAGAAACCAGCCTGAGAGACCAGACTTTCCGTCACCTTTATCCAGTTTTCATAGTGGTCCTGCAGATGTTCCAACTGGCGGCTGCACCTGTTCCCACTGCATAGCCACCAGCTCGGCCACCATCCAGGCCAGCGCCCTAACTGGTTCAGTCAGCTGTGGTTCTATATGACGGATGGGATTTCAGATTTCTGCATTACTGTGACAATGAAGGAACCAAAAACAGTAGCATTGCACTGCAACATGTTTTTATTGGCTTTTCAGCATGCAACATTCCAGCTGCCCTGCTCCTGTGGCACACACACCAATTCCCTTCCCCCTGGAACTGGTGTCCCTTGAGCAGGGAGAGCGTGAGCACTTGACGAGCTGCAGTTCGTGTGCCAGCCTCCCTGGCATAACCCCTTGAGCCTGCTGCATTATCCCTGCCCTACAGCTGAGCCAAAGACCACACCTCTGCCAAACCCTGCTTTCCACCTGCTAGTAAGCAAACATCCAACACACAATACTCACCCTTTCCTCTTTTTCAGAGCTGCCTATCAGAAGTCCTGTTCCCCTCGCCTTGCCACTGGTTTTCATGTCTATATATGTATATATATATATGTGTGTGTGTGAATGGGTGGATGACTGAATGTAGTGTAAAGCGCTTTGGGGTCCATAGGGACTAAGTAAAGCGCTATACAAATACAGGTCATTTACCATTTTCCATTTACCATGTGTATAAATAAACCTTGTTTCTTGTGTGTAAATAAAATAATTTTAAGGTTTTAAGTTCTGATCTAAGTCAGCTCTTGAGTTTGCTTCTGGGTCCGCATTTTCTACAAACCTTTGGTCCTTCATAAAGCTATTAATACAGTTCACGTCTTCATGTTTACAAGTCTAACTACACTGAGTCACTGCCATGCCATTTCACTCCATACTATGCCCACCGCACATCATCCACACCTTCATCTTCCGGGAGTAGATGAATCATTTCACACTAAAACATGAATGCTGCTGCACTCTTCAAACGTATTTCTTTTAAATTTTTATAACACGTGTCAGTTGAAGACTGCGCGAGTTTCTCTGTGAATTTCACAGTACGTCATAGCGCACTCGGTGCTTGCTTGGAAGTTTAGGGGTTTTTTCGGTGTAAAAAGAAGTTTTCTTCCCACGCACAACGGACACTAATGTTTTTGTCACTTTTTATGGAATCAAACTCAAAATAAGGTCAGTACTTCCACGCTTTAAACGCTGCATGCTCATACTCTCTCCCTCACTCGATGTATTATCCAGTTCGTGTGTTCGTGTGTCGTGTTGATCTGCACACAGCTGTTGTCACGAACGTCGCACTCGCTTACGTCACTGTCACGAGACATTCTTGAAAAAAAAACTCATTACCAGTTTTAGTAACACAGTAACGCAGTGTTCCTACGGGAAAGTGACAGTAATCAAATTACCGTTTTTGCAATGGTAATCCTTTACATTACTCGTTACTTGAAAAAGGTTATCGGATTACAGTAAAGAGTTACAAGTAACGCATACTGCCCATCTCTGGTTGTGGTTGAACAATGAGCTCCAGAAAAGTCATGAACAACAATATTTTTGGTTTTTTAAGTAAAACTTCCTTAAGCGAAGCTTCTTCAATGTAAATATTTGATTTTTAATCTTATTTAATGGTAATAAAACACATTTCTTACTAAAATAATCAATGAATGAATGACAGTGTGCTTCAGGGAATAAAGAGGACTTAAAGTCAAAGGTTAAATTCCACCAAGAGCCATTGATTGTGTAAGACAGAATTTGGTGTTGGTCTGATGGAAAACTAGCTGATATTATAGTAACAGCTGGTTCTTCAGTGAGAGGAGCCAATGAAACATGTATACAATCCATTTCACTTTTAATACTCGGTAAAAAACTGAATCCATCTTAACACCACCTGTGTTTGTTTGCCTGCATTACACTCCGGCTGCTGGGAACCTATATAAGATTCAAAAAAGGTTTTGTTTCCTGACTTGTGGTAAACATCTGTGCTCTGCTGTCATACTCACACATCTATAAAAGGAAGTGGAAAGAGGCTCCCTCCCTCACATCACTTGAATGCGACAAACCAGGAAACAGGATGTTCTTCTTCTTCAGTAAAGAGAGACGCACAGACGATCAGACTGAGTTCAGACCAAACTAGCAGCTTCCTCTGAGTGAGTCCAGCTACAGGAGAGAAAAGTGGAAAATTCCAACACTGCTGCTTCAAGCTGCTGACGCTCCGCACACTGAATGTGAGTTTGAGAGAAAACACGACTCAAAGGAAGTTTCAGTGAAGGTAGTAGAGGAGGGAGGGGAGCCAGGACTGACTGTACTTCCTGTCTGCTGTTTTCAGCTTCACTCACAGACTCAATGGCTTCCAGATCAGAGGAGGATCTCTGCTGTCCGGTCTGTTGGGAGGTCTTCAGAGATCCTGTTCTTCTGTCATGTAGCCACAGCTTCTGTAAAGACTGTCTGAAGAGATGGTGGAGAGAGAGACCAAAACACGAGTGTCCAGTTTGCAATAAAATATCAGTGTATGATCCACCTTTAAACCTGGCTTTGAAGAAATTTTGTGAGTCGTTCTTACAGGAGAGAGATCAGAGAGCTTCAGAGACTCTCTGCAGTCTGCACTCTGAGAAACTCAAACTCTTCTGTCTGGACCATCAGCAGCCAGTGTGCCTCATCTGCAGAGACTCAGAAAAACACACCAAGCACAGATTCAGACCCATCGATGAAGTTGCACGACAAAAAAAGAACGTACTTCAGGAAACTCTGGAGCCCTTAAAGGAGAAGTTAAAGATTTATGAAGAAGTTCAAGTGAAGTTTGACCAAACAGCAGAACACATTAAGGTCCAGGCCCGACACACAGAGAGGCAGATTAAGGAGCAGTTTAAGAAGCTTCACCATTTTCTAGCAGAGGAAGAGGAGGACAGGCTGGCTGCACTGAGGGAGGAAGAGGAGCAGAAGAGTGGGATGATGAAGGAGAAGATGGAGGCTCTGTGCAGAGAGATAGCAGCTCTTTCAGACACAGTCAGAGCCACAGAGGAGGAGCTGAGAGCTGACGACGTCTCATTCCTGCACAACTACAAGGCTGCAGTGGTAAGAGTCCAGCGCTGCCCCCTGCTGGATGATCCACAGCTGCCCTCAGGAGCTCTGATAGACCAGGCCAAACACCTGGGCAACCTGACCTTCAACATCTGGAACAACATGAAGCACATGGTCTCCTACACTCCTCTCATTCTGGACCCAAACACTTCTGATCCAAACCTCATCCTGTCCGAAGATCTGACTAATGTTAGAGAAGGAAAGAGCCAACAGCTTCCTGATAATCCAGAGAGGTTTAATGGATTGATCTTCTCAGTCCTGGGTTCTGAGGGCTTTAACTCAGGGACTCACAGCTGGGATGTTCATGTTGGAGACAGTACATGGTGGGGACTGGGGGTGTTATCAGAGTCTGTGCAGAGGAAGGGAGACATACAGTCTGGATTATGGATAATAGGGTGCAGTTTAGGTATGTACTACACACATTCACCATCAGCTGGATCCACTGACCTCACAGTTGAGAAGAAGTTCCAGAGGATCAGAGTGAATCTGAACTGGAACAGAGGAAAGCTGTCGTTCTCTGATCCTGACACTAACACACACATACACACCTTCAGACACACTTTCACTCACAGGATGTTTCCATACATCAACACTGATGATGAAGTGAAGGTGTGTCCGTTGAAGGTGTCAGTGTCAGTGGAGCAGATGAGTTGAGGATGATGATGTTTCTAATGTTGTTTCCTGTCAGTGAATTGAAGCTGTTAAACTGCAGCTGTCCTCCTGCTGCCTCGTTGTTCCAAAGCTCTTTGTTTCTCTTTTAGTTCTCACTGTTTCTTTCTGTTTCTGCTGTCCACCTTTTCACATGGAAAATCATTTCACTGTTTCTCACTGAATGACTCCCCAAACTAGATTTGAAATTCTATCAAGTTTTTAATTAATCAAGTGATTCATGTTTCTATTTGATGTGTGTAAATGGAGATGATTTAGTTTGCTGGGATATGGACTGACATGTGTTGAATGGGAGGAGCAGTTTGTTGTTGTCTTCTTGTCTGTTTATGACAACAATAAATATATTGTTGAAACAATGATTCATTTTTAACTCCATATATGAAATGTTTCTGATATTTCCAATCCCATTTAATAAATTGGAGATAAACTATCTAAATTCCAGTAGCGGGACCACACCGCCAAACACACCACTTCTAGTTCTTATGTATACGTAAGTGACCCCCCAGTTCTACAAGCAGTTTGTTCTTGTTTTGGTGCGAACACTTCTCAAGAAGGTCCTTAAAACAGCTTATCTTACAAGAGTAATATAATTTTACTCATTATTCCATTTGCTTTTAATTACCCTCTTGTCAGTCAGCACATCAGACGAAGAACCATACAGCTCTGCTTCATTGGATTTCCCTTAGGCAATACAAGAAACCCAAACAGAGACCAAATACCGCCAGCCGTCCCGTGAAACTTTGAGCAGTCTTCTTGTCCAACGTGTTGTACGTCGATCTATTCAGTTATCTTCTCTCTGCTAAATCCAGTTATGAAGGAAATCTGACTGCTCGCCACCTCCAGTTTGGCACTGGGATGCCAGGTTCTTTTTCTAGCCATCATTTGCAAAATGCAGCAGGCTTCCTACCACCGAGTTGCCAGTTTTCTGCATCTATCATTGCAAAAAGCACCCTTTTTGCACACGGATGCCAGATTCTTTCTCTATCCCTCATTTGCAAATGAGGTCATTTGAGGGATGCAGCCCGTGAATTTGGAGACAGCCATAGTGAACCTAGGTACAGTTAGCTTCCATTTCCAGCCTTTCTGCAGCATATTTACTATCTGCACTAGATGGGGTAAATGAGAGGAATTAGATGTCTTCTATATATGAATCAGAAAAATCAATCGGTAACTCTAACATTATAGCTGCAAATGCTGTTGATTAATGCAGCGGTTTATATAAATATAAAGAAAACAACAATAACAATGTGTTTGCTCCTATAACAACACTCACCCACTTTCCTCACATTCTGTGTCCGACTCCTCCGATTCAGACTCCATCCACATTTTATCTCGGCCCTCTCCAGCAGCTCTTTGCTCATCCTAAGAAACATTGGTATCATCTGTTCGCCTTCAATTCTGAAGAAGCTGTATGCTGTCTCGGGATGCATTATGTTGCTTTGCCTGGGGTTAGCTTCTGTTCCTGGGGATAAAGGTTGGCTGTGCTCCCTTACCTTCTCAAGGTAAGCTAAGTTAGCCTTCTTATGCAAGCTTTTTAAGTACATTTTAAGGTTCGTGGGATTTTTTCCCTTTAGAAATGTCCTACATATTTTATCTCGTTCCACCACAGAGTTATATTGAAAGTAAACCCAAACTGGACTCTGACGCAGATGAGTTGACTCATGGATCTACAGGGTGGGCCATTTATATGGATACACCGTAATAACATGGGAATTGTTGGTGAAATTAAAGTTCTGTTTATGGCACATTAGTATATGTGTGGGGGCAAACTCCTCAAGACGGGTGGTGACCATGGTGGCCAATTAGAAGTCGGCCATCTTGGATACAGCTTTTGTTTTTTCAATAGAAAGAGGGCCATGTGACACATCAAACTTATTGGTAATGTCAGAAGAAAAACAACGGTGTGCTTGGTTTCAACGTAACTTTACATTTGCATAATGACTGAAACCAGCCCACAGAAGGAACAATGGGCTGGGCGGTCAGTTCCTTAATCATAATTATGCAAATTCTAATGACCATTGATCAACAACCACTGATCAAAACCCACTGATCAAAGACCACTTATCAATGTCCATGAGTACCATTCACAGAGAGTTGGGGAATGGCTGCAATCACAGCATTGTAAGATGGCGAAAGATATACCCTTAGGCCCCCTCCTCGATTCAGAGATGGTCATTCCCTTTTCACGTAAATGGCCTCCTTGACTCCGCGCTCAAACCAGCGTTCCTCCCTGTCCAGGATGTGTACATCCTCATCATTGAAAGTTAACTTTCTTGACATAAAAGTAGCCCAAAAAAGACAAATATATGTCCAGTTCTTTTTTACTCCAAACCTACTGATCGGAAAACATTATGTGATGCTGGAAGTTTTCATCCTATCCACCTCCAAAACAAGTTTACCTGTAAGCCAACACATTAGACTTAAGCAAATTTGTGAAATTCCTGAACAAATATGCTTTGTGCAGTAGCAGTAGTACTAGAACTAGTACTAGTAGTCCTAGTATTGTGCAGCAACCAGGCTTCAAGAGTGATCACTCGTCTGGCTTTCAAATGGTGAACAAATGATTTAACTCACCTGCTAAATCCCCAGAGCAATAACCCCATCAGCATCCTTAGCCTGAGTGTTGTGTTGGACTATTATTCAGTTGTCTGCTGAATGTTTTCAAATGTCTGCATCTCAGTGTAGATGAGGCTGGGGGTCATGGGAGGCCACCATAGCAGTCTCTACAACATCATGACATCATCATAAATGCTACCGGACTGTCTGATGGGCTGACGGTGAAAAAGCCGTCGGCCTCTGGAAGGAAACAGAAGACATTTCAGAGGCTGCAGGCAGATTTCTTTGATTTGGGGCCTTTTTCAGCTTTATTGGACAGAGCAGTGAAGATAAGTGACAGCAAAGCAGAGGGAGAGAGAAAGGGGACGTGGTCAGAATCACAGCCAGGCCAGCTGCTCTCCACCTTGTGGCACATGGTCACCTGCTCATCCTAGTGAGCTCCACCAGCAGCCCTTTCACACAGTTTACACTGTCAAACACTGTGTGTGGACCTCAGCTAACAATAGGCTACATTTAAGTCTGGACTACATGCTTTTATACTGAGGCAGATTTTTCACTGTTTTTATTCCATCAGCAGCTCAACACCATGAGCAGCTTTGACATAAAGACATCAAACTCAAGCTGACTTTAAACTGGATCTACTTTTAATACAGGGGCTCAAACACAACTAACATCTTTATTATATATCAGGACAGAAAGTCATTTCATCTCAAATGGGAAACAGCTTTATTTGGAATAATCAGCACTATCAACTGGTTTGGGATCTCCACCAGTTTCATGTCTTTACAGCTTCTCCAACAAAGTTCCTGTAAAATCAGCATTTTTGTCTTTATTGGTTTGATAGTGATTGATTATTCAGTCCCAATCAGCTGTCATCTAAAGAACAAAATGATGTTTCTATGAGTCAAAAAGCTCCAGATGTTGTTCACAAAGAAAACAAAGATTAGGAACTTAAACACAAAGTGTTTGGAGCCAAAATGTTCCCAAGCTGCTCTTTTTGAAATGGCAGAGGTACAGTGGTGTCTAACAGCACACTGTGGAAGGCAAACATGTTATTGTTGGATGAAACTTCATGAATCCTTTGTAGATTTGAGCTTTTGGAGCCTTTCTTTTCTCTTCAGGTGTACAGAGGCTGAGGAGGCAGGTGAAGCAGGTGGAGCTGTTGTAATGCTGGCAGAGGGTGAGTCTTAGTAACTCTGTGAGGTAGAACTGGATCCAACATTGTGGATGTGTTGATGTTGGAGCCATTAAGATTCTCTGGCACACTGTAGGATTTCCCTTTGATTCACTGCGGGGGCATTTTGGAGTCTGTCAATGAAACTCTTCATATTTGTGTTTGACACCAGTTTATAGAAACAGACAAATGTGTCATGCTTTTGTTCGGCCTCCACAAATATACACATTTGTTCATTGGTTGGACTTTTTGGAAGGAGACACATTGAAAACCATTTTAATAAGATCTTGTTGTTTCCTGTGGATCCGTACGGTGGCCCTGAGAGGCAAACGGACTGCAACTTCAGAAAACACTTGCAAAAAGAAAAACGCTGCAAAAAGAAAAACACCTGCAAAAAGAAAAATGCTGCAAAATGAAAAACGCTGCAAAAGCACACAAGACACAACGGAAATGTTTCTGGGGAGACAATAACTCGACGGACCAGTTGCCCGAACCAAAACATGCTAACAAGTGCACTGGGACTGGGAGACACTTTAAATAAGTGGAAGCGGGACTGCCAAAGAGTAAACTTTCAAAAGTAAGTACTGAATATTATGTCACTTACTTATGTGCAAATGTTTAATAATGAGGAACATTAAAACATTACTGTTGGCCACATGTCGGCAAAGTTATGTGACATTAGGGATGTTTGTACTTTCAGCGGTAACTTGGTTTTAAAGCCTTTACTTCTAAATATGTATATAGTTGACCTTAATCTTACAGAGAATGTGATGATTTTATGGATAATTAAAGTCAGTCATATATCCACAAACACAACAAGCTGAAAGTCAGTGATGCTGCTCGGTTTGCAGTCCTGAATATGACGGCACAAGCAGGATTCACTGCACTGTTAATGTTAGCTATGTTATATTGCTGCCTCTGTTCGGTGGTGTCGAGCCAAACGGACTTTAACGTGTGTTTGAACGAGCTGACGGTTCACTCGTTAAGCTGAAAGAAAGATGCTTTAATCACAGGAGTCACACATGTGTCCACTGGACCATCTGGAACTCTTCTTGTTTAGCAGTCGTAATAACACAAACACTAAATCCTCCTTCTCTTGTGCTGTTTTGTAGCAGTGTATACACCTGAGACTGTCACCTGTCTGTCTGTCCTGCACTCTCTCTCTGTTTCTTTCTCTCTGATTGTGGAATAAAAGTATGAACATGTGTTTATAAGTTACACTTGTGTTTAAATCCTGCAGCTTATCACACATTTGATTTCCATGTGTGACGACTGCAAGTGTCCAGAGTGAGGACAGACTGAGGGACCCACTGCTGCACATCATCTGTGAGGCTTTGCACCCCTGATGATCCACCAGGAAAAACTCAGCAGTGTGTGGGGAAGAGGAGGAGGAAGAGCCAGCAGCAGCTGACAGATGGAGAGAATAGACAGACTGTTCCCTGTTTGTGAAGGACTGCTAGGAAAGTTTAACATAACTAATTATCTGTCCTGAATCAGTCTTATTAGGTAATGTTCAGATAATGTTATCATTCCAGTGTTTTCAGTGTGGGAGAAAGTACTCAGGGCCTTCAAGTTACACACTATGAAAGGCAGCAACAAGTTTAATATTCAGAAACCTAAAGTATGTATCAGCAGCAGAATGGACCTAAAAATAAATGTTTGTTTCAGTTCTATGAAGCTTTGAGTATTTTGGATTAGTAGTACTGATGTGTTTGTTGCATCATATTGCTGTAATTGTTCATATGCTTTATATATTCTGAGGTAAGTTGATCTATAGTGTTACATCATATTCTATAAGGATGTTATGTGTTTGTTTACTTTCTGCCCAGTTTGACCCATTTAGCAGAAGTCAGTCTGTTTAAGGCTCTGATATCTATTCTGTATGACTTAAAGCAGTTATGACATGGTCTGATTTTCTCACCCAATGAAGGAATATTTAATATATCAGTCTACTCTTCATTCTATCAGAAACAGTTACCACAGCTCGTACATTTTCTTTTTACACATATAAGCATTGAGCCAAATTTAGTAATGCCAACATATCAAACGGACAATATTTGTCTCTCATATATAATACATCTATAGATACACTGTCAGAGATACTTGTCTTTAAGTGAAGATTTAAGGTGATAGGAAATATAAATAAATGCAACTTGAATCTTTACTGAAGCTCAGTATTTGACACGGAGTTCAAACTCACTGCTGTAATGGCTTATGATGATTAATATAATAACTATAATATTGGCCATATTATATTTACATTACCAAAGTGAGATGACTTTAGTCTCATGAACAAAATTAGCTAATTGTTATTTACTAGCTAATCTTGAAATGACTGTTCAGTACAGAAATGAAGCCCAACTATCATGTTTTACAGTCCTGTGGTCTCAGCCTCAGATACTTATTAAATCACACAAAGCTCTTGTAGAAACAAATGAACAAAACATGTTCTCCTTCATTTCTGTCAAACAAAGCTGTATGACACGTTTCCAGCTGTTAGTATCATGGTTGCTAGGCAACCTGGGCAGCGCGACGGAGGCTAGACCGTCCCATTTCACAAGCCTACAAGCCTCGCACTTCCGGCCTTAGCGGTGTTTGAGTACGCGGCCCTTGAGGACCGTTAAGGCTGCGTACTTTAAGGCTGTAGAATTGGGATATAGCCATACATACATGTTTTGGTTCGTGCAACTGGTCTGTCGGGTTATTGTCTCCCCAAAAACATTCCCGTTGTGTGCTTTTGCAGCATTTTTCATTTTGCAGGTGTTTTTCTTTTTGCAGGTGTTTTTCTTTTTGCAGGTGTTTTTCTTTTTGCAGCGTTTTTCTTTTTGCAGGTGTTTTTCTTTTTGCAGGTGTTTTTCTTTTTGCAGCGTTTTTCTTTTTGCAGCGTTTTTCTTTTTGCAAGTGTTTTCTGAAGTTGCAGTCCGTTTGCCTCTCAGGGCCACCGTAGATCCGACACAGAGAGTGGACTTCAGACAGACACCGTGGAAGAGATTTTAGAGGCCGTGTGTGGCAACAGGAAGTTTCTGTATGTTTGCTGATCTTACATGTGGAAAACAACAGGTGATGTTTGTGAAGTTCTACAATGATCATTGTTATAACAGCATTTTGAGTGGGAACAGTTCAAACTGAGAGTAGTGGGAGTTATTTACTGATTGAAACAAGCTGAATGTTTCTGTGCACGATGAAGATCAGCAGCAGCAGCTCAGCTTATCAATGAATTGACATCTATCAGTCATTTCATGAGATGAAGTCATCAGCAGACATTTGTTCTAACTGTGTGATAAATGTCAGAGAGTCAGGGCTCTGCTTTAGTCACTACTTGACAAGATGATCATTAGCTCATTGTTGAATCCAGTGGCCCAGTCTGACCTCTGGCCCTTTGCCGCTTGTCTTCTGTGTTATCTCCACTTTCATTTTTGACCTTCTGCTGTATCGTCCAAAATAAACATCTGAATCATTTCCAACACTTCAACAGATCTTTAGTTTGGGCAGTACAGTACAAAATAACACATATTATACTATACTGCCCACTTCCTGATCTTATTGGATCTGTGTGGGAGGTTGGTGAAAGAAACACATGTTTACTATGGATTTGAACATTTAATAGTTTCTTTCCAACACTATGGAGCTACCAGCCCAGTATATGTAGCCCACAGTAGATGGAGTTATCAAGCTGGACTGACAAACATCAGGACTCATGTAATCCCTACATGTGGACCTTTCACAGATGGATCCAAGTGCAGATTCAACTCTGCATTACATTTGACTTCAGCTGTTACACACTTTCATTTTCTAGCTGTGTCACTTCCTGCTTTTTGGATCAGATAGTTTATCCATGTCCTCAAATGTTTGGCTGCATATTTGTATCATCTATATTTTCCAGTCTTCACACAGCCTATATTTCATGTGAACTCCAATATGTCACCTGCCATCACGTTTTCAGGGTTCATTCAGTGTTGAAATGTAGGACAAACAGCAGCACATGTTCTCTAAATGTTTGCAGTCATTTTAAATGAAGCTGATACTACATGAGACATTTTCCACATTTATTGTCTTTGAACAGAGAATAATAAAGCCATCAAACATATACAGGCTTGTGCAAATACAAACTTCTGTGGTGCATTTGATGACCTGCAGAGGAGAACCAGTCTGGGTTTTCAGCCCTAACACAACCTCTTTGTTCTCAATACTACAAAACCTTCAAAGGCTGATATGCAAGTTTGCATGAATCACCAACACAGTTGTGTTTGTTTTTAGTATAGTTATAAATAAGCTGATCAAATATCCTCTCACTGATTAGATCCAGTATCTATTACAGATGAACTGGATATCACAGCATGTTGTTAATCCGTCATATCAAACTAAACAGTGTTGCTGGTGTAAATATCCTCCAATAAAGTCAGATGGGCTGAGGTCTTCTGTTCCCAGGTAACGATGATATCACACTGGATCTTCTGATCTTTAGCAAAATAGGAAGGATGGAGTAGGTTTAAGTTTATTAGATTGATCAGTGTTGCTGAACTATGAAATATTTTGGGTGCCGTGTATTTTTTACATACAGGTATAACAGAATAGCTTTAGTGTTGTTGTTTATTTAAACTTGAGTATGAACTTCTACAAAATGCAGCAAGATATTAAAAAAAAAACAGTTTTATTGATTACAAAACACACTATATCGGATTCATATCGGTATCGGCAGATATCCAAATTTATGATATCCGTATCGGTATCGGACATAAAAAAGTGGTATCTTGCCATCTCTAGTTGTCATACACCAACATGAGGTTCTACTAGTCACGGCCTCACCTTAACCCACTGATGCTGATCACACAGACCCACTAATAGAACTGTTTTATAAGGTTTATGCAGCGTCACCATTAATGTCACATTTAATCAGACCACATTTACATTACAAGCCCACTACAACCATTATCAACATTTTAAATTACATTATACATCTTCACTGATTTAAAGTATTTTAACCTGATTCATTGTTTCAGGAGGAGATTTCCATCAAACACTGGATTCTGATTCAGATCAAACTAACAATCCAAAGCAGCAACTTTCAAATCACTGGATTCTTCTTGGTGGCTTTCAGATGAGCTCATGTTACAATCAGCTGCTGTGTGTGTGTTGTTGTGTAGCTGAAGCTCTGACTCACATTTCATATGTGACCAAAGGAAACTTGGTGCTGTGTGACACACTTTAGATTCTCTGCTGCTGCTTTGAACTCTTCAAACTAAAGAGCCAAACTGATGATTGACTGTGCAGCTCTGACATGGCACCAAATGTCCCTGTTATCAGCTGCTGGATGGACGTTATCAGAGCTTTTTAGTCCCACACGGATCACCAGGAGCTCCTCCTCTGTCTGCAAACAGGCTCAGCAGCTCTGATCGTTCATTGGAGTCAGCACAGAGTGTGGAGATATCTAGTGGTTGTGGAGAGTTTCCCACTTTTGAATTGGACAGCCCCACAGTGGTGTGGAGTCGCTCCGACCTCAGTCCTCCAACCGTCCACCAGCGTCAGCTTCAAGGACACGAACTGAAAAATCCAAACCAGCGTTACAGCGGCCGAACATCCATGAAGACTGACGCTCTGGAAACTGGAGACCTCAACCTGACCCTGACTGACCTCCACCTGTCTGACAGCGCCACCTACACCTGCTCCGTCAGATCATTTAGACTGAGAGATGTCCCACTGCAGGTCAAAGGTCAACATCAAACCAAAACCCTGCTGTAGACGATCACAATCACTCAAACTGAACTTTTAATATCACAATAAGCATGCTTGCTTCACCATTTTAAATCTAAGCATATTCTTTAATTCATTACATTCAGTCAAAGGTCACCTGACAATTTGTGTTTCTCTACAGAACCATTTCAACCTGGGCCACAGCTCTGCTGGTTCTCCTGGTTCCCCTGGCTCTCCTCTGGTTCTCCTGGTTCTCCTGGTTCTCCTCTGGTTCTCCTGGTTCTCCTGGTTCTTCTTCTTATCGTCTCTGGAGGTCTTTTATTTCCTTTCCGGCACTATTTTAAGTCAGGTGAGTGTCTCCTACTACACTACCCATAATGCCGATGGTTAGCAGGTAGGGGTGGGTTTTGATTAGTGATTGAAATCGATTCTAGCTTGGATAACGTCATATTGATCCATTAAAATCCTGAATGGATTTTTAAATATAAATGTGTTTTAGCTGAAACGCCTGAATCTCAGGTTAAAGCTCCCACAGTTTCAACAACCATCAAACAGCTAAAACAGTAAATGAGAGCAGGAACACGGATTCTGCACAAAGACGCATCAGAATCAGTTTCCATCTAAAAATCTCTGTTTTCTGCATTATTGGCTTGTTATTACCCACCAGTCTACCGTTGTTGACAGCGCTGTCGGCCGCTGGGTTTGTTGTTGTTTTTTACTTAGTCTCATTTCTGCTGTTCAAAACTGAACAAACTTTGTAAAATGATGCAAAATTCCCAAACTCTCAGCTGTGTCTGTAATCAAACCTCTGTAACTTTGCTCTGCTTCACTTCATCAGGTCATGTTCACATGTGTTTTTGTTCTACTGCAGAATATTTTTAAGGTCATCTGCTATAAAAGCCAGGCCAGGAAAATCTGCTTCATGTTCTTCTGTTTTATCCTCAGTGACTTTGACACAAAGGCCTCTGCTGTGATGCTCACACCTCTGATGAAGTCTCACAGTGTCAGCTTTCTTTTTATAGATATAAAAATATGGAAATGAATGATAATATTTCTGACTGTCTGAGGCAAACTTCAGCGATTAAAAGTGAATGGATTGTAGAAAAGAGTGAGGATAACAGCCCTGTTAGCATGTGTCCTCTGGTGGCTCCTTGACTGTCACACAATCATGTGCTGACAGCAAATGTTGCAGCAGCTTCAGTAAATGTTCCTCCCTGAGTTGTGCTCAGTCATGTGGTGGAGAGCTTCAGATGTTCAGAGCAGGAGAGCTCCAACAAGACCAGGACTGTGTATTTTTCACCATCTGCTGACATCACAATATAACTGCTTACTGTTAGTAGTGCAGTGTCAGTGGATGCATTTGACCAAAACCAGAGTGGAAACGGTCATAGATATCGTGTTTCTTCAAGCAGGCTGTGAGGTGGGCAGCAACCGGCTTCTCAACAAGCTTTGACCTGAAAGAGAAACTGATCCATAATGTTGATGTCATGTTGGATCTAAGCTGGGTTTGCTGAGCTTTGCTTCCACAACGGCATGTTTGAAAAAGCTGGAACACTCCAGTCTGAAGAAAAGCGTTAAGAAGGTTTACAAGGCAAAAAGCTTTGTGGGGAGAATATCTGAGGGAGCTGAAGACGGCTGATTCTCATCAAATGTCACAGGTGTAAAAGTAGAGCAGCAGTGAGCTGCCACAACAAGAACGCTCTGGGGGGGGGGGGGGTTGTCATTGATTTATTTGTTCTTATCTACAGAAAATCAGACTTTTGTTGCTGTCTGCTTTAGAGCACACATTTATAGGTGAGGCGGCTCGAGACGCAACAGCTGATTTTTTCAAACAAAACTTTGGAATTTCTCCCATTTTCTGATATGGGTTTTGTTTCTGAAGTTTCAAATAGACTCATTTATCCAATGGCACGTCCTCAAGTGAAGGTCAACAAAGACGCAGCTGTTGTCACTCAAACCTACATCCTCCGCAGACACGTTGCTGATGCTGAGGCCCAAAGAAACGAAGAGTGTGAGACATGGCCGACTGTGGAGGCTCAGTCTGTCTGTTCTTCTGCTCTTCATCCAACATGTCTGCAGCACTTTACAGGACGCTGCAGACTAGTTACCAAAGAACGAGTCAGGAACACATCAGGAACAAACTGAGACACACAAGTTTTACAGAGACCAAATGAAGATGAAGAGAAAGCTGCTTTAACCTGGAGACCTCAGTCTGACCCTGAAATACCCCACAGATGGAGACACAAACACCTCCACCTGCACCGTCTGCAGCAGGGAGGGATCCTGCTGAAGAAACAAGTGCTGCTCACTGTCAGGTCAGTGCTGTAGATGCAGGTCAAAGGTCAGAGGTCATGGTGGGACCAGTATCAGTTTACTCCACTTAATCCATTCAGCCTGTCGGCTGATAATGTTTCTAATAATGACAAACTGGAAACACAACTTTACGATTGTTTCTTTAACATCATATTTCCTGAAGTATTCAGACACTTATTTGAAGCCCCTTCAGCAGGAATCACAGCAGCAGCTGTTTTTGGGGATGATGCAACGAGCCTCGTCCACACCTGGATTTTCTGTCCTTCTACTTTCTAAATACTCACAGGCTCAGGCAGTTGGGTCACAAAGAGGTGGCTCTGAGCCCTTTATCGTTTGCAGTGCTGATGAACACTCTGATGTTTGCAGACAAAGTTATGATCTGTAGTGAGAGTGAGGAGTCGAGTCTGGAGAGAAGAGAAAGTACAAACAAGGAGAGATGAGGAGGAGGTCAGGGCTGATTGATTTATGACAGGAGGAGAGCAGTAAGAGTGAAGAGGAGGAGATGGCACTGAGATCTGCTTTGATGGTTTGGAGACGGTGGCACTGACACACAGACGGGAGGAGCTGCAGGTGGCAGAGCTGAAGATGCTGAGAGTTTGGTTGGAGGTGAGCAGGATGGACAGGATTAGAAAGAAGAAGATCAGAGGGATCGCTCAGGTCCAGCAGAGCTGCAGTCAGACTGTGTGCTGGATGCTACACTCCAGAAACTGACTCAGTGTGTGTGTCAAGTTCACACAGTGCAGAAACAAACAGCCTTCACTTTACAACATGATCACAGGTTTATTGATCCATCAGAGCAGCTGGAAGGAAGAGACGAGCTCCTGAACATTTCCTGACGCTGCTGCACAAACAAAGTGATTCATTATTAGTTTGATTAGATCTTTAATGTCACAGCTGTCTGAAACATGCTGATGTCACACAGTTTGATCAGACTGTGCATTGGTACATAGTGTTGGTTTTACCTGCATGATTTTATTGTCATATTTATATGTTTGTTTATTGATATTTAAATATCAGGTTTTATCCTGATATTGTGTGTTAGTGTTGTTGCACAATATTGTTTTAATCCACTGTGGACTAAATGGACAATAGTAGCACCTGTGGAGGTGGGGGCGTTCCCCGAGGTGGCCTATCAGCCGCCAGGCTGACCTGTTAAAGGGGATAGTGAGCGCAGAAATGGGAAGGCGACGCACGAAAGGCGAGCAGGAGGAAAAGAAACACGTGCACAAGCCAGCATAGTGGGAGGCGATGCCCACAATCCACAGCAGGGCAGGGGTGTCCCTCTGCCTGCATGTGGCGGTGCTACGACGGAGGCCATGTTCAGGTGTGGAGTGGGGCGGGACTGTGCGGTGACGCGCTGTCAGGAGGAGACAGGTCTGCGACAGAAGCACCCCCCTTGTTCTTCTGGCCGGCGTGGTTTCCATCCCGGAAGAGAAATTCCTGTTTCAGATAAGGAACATTTGCCCGCGTGTGACTGTGGGATTAGCATATGGAAACATTTGCTTAGCCTTAGTGTTGACAGTGTAGAGTTATTTCTGCGGCAGGGTTTTTAGCGTTTTGAGACTCTTTTTATTGTATAGTGGGATTTTAACCTGTAATTCTGGTTGTGTCTGTTTCCATGGAAATAAATGGTGTGTTTAAGGCCAATTTAGTGTCTGAGCCCTGGGCGCTGACCCACTCACTCCCCTTCTACTTATATGCGAACACACTTTGAGGTGCAGATTTATATCCACCACTTTTAGCGGCTCCACTAACACTGAAGCCTCAATCAGAAAGTCATTTCCATGTGCCGTTTATTTACTTTCCGGCTCTTTGAAACTTCGCTGCCAAATGTGGAGGAAAAGTTTTATCTGGAGCTATCTGCAGCATGTATAAACTGATATTAATCTTTAACAGGGCTGTCAAAACTAAGAGCAAACAAAAGAACTGCTGTATAATGCCATCCACCCAATTAGTTTAATTGGTCACGACTGCACCATATGACTAAAATGCGTCATTGTTTTCAAAGGGCTCAGTTTTTGCAGTCCAGATTGCAACATGAAAACTGCCTTTTCAAAAAGCTCAGTTTTCCTTGACCAAAAACGCCATCTCAGTGTGGAGGCCAAAACGGAGAGAAAAAGAAGCTTTTAGAAGGAAAACGTATCAGTGTGGACATGGCCTCCGTCCTCTGCTCTGATCGGCTTCAGCTTTCTCTACACCTCTGAAACCTGCTGCTGTCTGTACACCTCAGGCTGTGTTTGCTGTTCTCTCAGAGTGTCAGGTGGAGGAGGGGGCGGAGTCTGTCCGGCTGCCTGAGGACACTCAGGTGGAGTGCTGGCACCGTCCTGAGAAGCCTGACAAACAGGAGCAGCATCACAGAGACCGAGTGAAAGAAAGACGAGCGTGTGAAAAGCGGACAGTTCAGCCTGACCCTTAAACGCCCCACAAAGAGAGACAGATACAGCTGTGTGGCCTGGAGCTAGGGAAACATCATCGGATGGAGAATCGTGCTGCTCACAGTTACAGCTGTTTGTTCACTTTCACTTGGTTCTCTCCGCTTTCACTTATTATTTCATCGTATTTGTGTGTGAAGCTGTTGTGTCTCCTCTGCAGGGACGGTTCAGGTCCAGGATCAAACATCAGCAACAGAAGCAGCTCCATTGATCCGACTCCTCTGATGGCTGATCAATCAGTTTGATCTGTTTGATTATTGATCAGTGATGTCAGAGTGGAGTCAGTGTGATGGTATGAAATATATCTTAAACTATCATAAACATGTTTTATCATATAACTCATTTTTCTACATTTTCTTCTACAGATCAGTTTATGTCAATGTGTCCATGAAGGTTCTCCATCATCCAGGTCATCATAGTCTAAGGAGCTTGGAAAGAAAAGCGTCTGGACTTCTTTAAGTTGCTTGAAGACGTTTCATCAGTTCAAAAAAGTGTCCCTCCGACAGCCAAACCTATCTGTTCTCTGATTGGATTGTTACATTTGTGATTGACATGACATTGACCAATTAGATGAAAGGAAGAAAAAGAAGAAAAATAGAGTCAAAATTCGTACTTGTAACTGTTTTTGGCTAAGTCCACACACAAATCTTTTTTTACGCACACACAAATTCTTTTTTACACATACAAATCCTGATTTACAAGTACAAAACTGATTTACAAGTACAAAATATTTATGACCACATTTTGAGCCCATACACTCACTCTCACGCCACTCCACACCACCAGGGAAACAGATCGGGGTTACGGACGAGTCCGAGAACCTAAGCACAAGAGAACTGCGTTGAGCATAAACAGAGTAATCACACAACAAACGGGGTTTATCGGGGCTGTGCTGACGAGAGTAAGTCCACAACCCAGCGAAGAAGCCTTCTGAGCCCTCAGCTTAAATAGCCCAGGAGTCCAGGTAATCAGGTAGATTCACGGCAGGTGCGTGGGCCGAGGGCGGGAGCCTAGCTGAGCTCCGCCCAGGCAGACAGGTGAGAGACAGGAGAGGGAGAGAGAGACAAATAACCATGGTATGCTAATAGCAAATTCTTTTGTCAGGTTTAAAGTGAGATCCTGCTTTAAGGGCAGCTTCATCTGCTGGTAATGACAGATGTTTCTAGTATATAAGGCTTGGCCAACATTACAGGGACTTACTTGCAGAGATCCACGTGCTCCAAACTTGGTGCTTTTATGATTGGTGCAGATGCTCTAAGCTACTGTTAACCAATAACAACCACGGGGTCAGGTGTCACTACAAGAACTTATCAGCCACCAACTTGTATATATAACTTTACTCACACTTGTAAAACTATGTAAGTAGAATTCAATGGGGCAGAGTGACCTGAGCACAGGCCCACTCTGTGACACTCAGAGCTTTGTGGATATCATCTGCAGGTGCACGTACTGGGAGTATTGGACACAGTGCATGTACAGCCAGCTTGCAGCCACTTTCCCACCACTTTAGGACAATATTTACAGTAGACTGAGCCACACTGACTTTGAGCAGTCATTGTGCTGCTGCATGGCTGATGGCACTGTCCCTGCAGCTGTCATAGACAACAAGAACCACTCAACTACCTCACCCAAGCCAAGACTGTGCTGATGTTGTGACCTGAGACCAAGACACTAACCCAGGATCGTGATATGACAGAAGTTTTTCTGTCTCACTTGGTAAATTTCATTCATCCTCCGCCCTCCTCCCATGTGGTGTACCTCAAGGATCCATCCCTGGGCCCCTTCTTTTTAGTATTCATTTACTTCCCCTTGGCCATATTATTAAAAAATATAAAGTCTCATTTCATTTTTATGCAGATGATTGTCAAATTTCCTGTGTCAAACCAATTGTCACCAACCTTGGAGTAAAATTTGACACAGCTCTTAAACTGGACAAACAAGTAAATACAGTGGTGAGGAAAAGCTATTTTCAGTTGAGGCAGCTCTCTAAAGTTAAACCTTTTATTTCTTTTCATGAGAGAGTTTTGCACGCATTTGTGACCACTCGCTTTGATTATTGTAATGGACTTTATATTGGTATTGAGCAGGCTTCACTATCACGCTAGC
The DNA here is from genome assembly GCF_036321145.2 of Pelmatolapia mariae. Lineage (NCBI taxonomy): Eukaryota > Metazoa > Chordata > Actinopteri > Cichliformes > Cichlidae > Pelmatolapia > Pelmatolapia mariae. The sequence continues at coordinate 18,256,835 of NC_086229.1, read as the reverse complement.
AAATTGTCCAGAATGCTGCTGCTCGCCTGTTGACAGGGACACGTAAAAGTGAGCACATTACCCCTGTTCTTGCCTCCTTACACTGGTTGCCTGTCCATTTTAGAATTCATTTTAAAATGTTATTGCTTGTTTTTAAAGTTTTAAATGGCTCCTTCCTACCTGTCAGACCTTCTACATTGATACACTCCACAAAGGTCTCTGAGATCATCTGACTAGTCACTTGCTGTCCCCATGTCGAAACTGAAAGACTGGGGTGACCGAGCTTTTGCTGTTGTGGCCCCCAAACTATGGAACAAACTGCCCCTCCATATTAGGTTGGCCCCAACACTTGAAATGTTTAAATCACTTTTAAAAACACACCTTTTTTCAAAGGCTTTTTAGGAGTCGTACCAGTCAGTTTGTAGTCAGTTTTTTAGTCAGCTGTTGGCCACTCTTAATGCTTTTATTTTGTTAATCTTATTGGTTATTTTACTCATGTTTTAATATTTAATTTAAACACTGATTTATTTATCTTCTTTTTCATTTATGTGTTTATTTTATTTAAATTAATTTCATTGTTTGCTTAATGGATGGTTTTTAACTGCTATCTCTGTTTTATTATTGGAAGCACTTCGAACGTTGTTGTTTTTAAAGTGCTGTATAAATAAAGTTGGATTGAATTATGGGCTGTAACAGGCTGACTGTGTTACAGAGGAATTCATCCTTTTTCCATCATGACAGTCAAACAGAAATCGGCTTCCTGTTCCCAGTGTGAGCATTTGTCAGCCTCACTGATAGAGGACGGCTCTCTCACAGTGTGCAGACATATTTAATGAGTTACTGCTAACAGTCACAGTTCATCGCAGCAGCTGTTTAATATGGACGTGAAAGAATAAGAGATCCAACATGTCCTCTGATCTGGACCCACAGCACTGATCACTGATCACAGAGTCTGTTACACGGACTGACCGCTCTGTGGTCAAACATGAAGGCATCAACGTAACTTCTGACCTTTGACCTTTATCTACAGTGTTTCAGTCTATTTGAACATTTTACATTGAGCCTCGTGATCACTGTGATAACATATGATCATTCAGCCCCACGAGTTCATGGATATTCTGGAGGAAATGCATCTTTATTAGAAGGACCAGACATCAGACCTCCCACTTCCTTTCTTCTATTTGTCTTCAAAAACCTTCTCACTAGACACTAGAACGTCTCTGTTCTAGTGTCCATTTCCCGCCCCCTCTCTCTTTGCTCGCTTGTCACTAGGGATGGGTATCGTTTAGGTTTTATCCGATACCGGTGCCAAACCGGTACTTTTGAAACGGTGCCGGTGCTTAAACGGTGCTCAAACCGGTGCTTAAAGAATGGAGAACACAAAATTGGTCCAAAAACCTCTCATGTTTAGCTGTTTTTTTGTAAAAAAAAAAAAAAAAATAACAATGTAAGCCTTTTCTGCAGCTGTAGGGCATATATGGTATCACTCTTGGCTGGAAGCAGTGCTTAAACAATGGAAAAAACACAAAATTGGTCCAAAAACCTCTCATGTTTAACTGTTTTCCACTTTTTCTTTGGTCATTTTAGCCTTTTTGGCCAGGGTGAAGGGAGTATCTGCCACCAAACAAGAAGACAGCCGCATGTAGCTATGATGATGTTTGCTAGTTCACCTTACATGCATTAATGTAATAACTTGGTTAGCCTACTCAATGTGAATTACACACGAACAACATTAAGCTACTCACTCAGAGAAGAACGGCTGCTGCTGCCATCATCATTTCTACTACACTGGCAGGGCTAAGGGCCAGGACTCTACTCTTTGGGTTTTTGGGGGGTTGTTGCTAACTCCGGGTCCGATAACAGGCACCACACCCGCAGTAGATGTGCTCGGTGTGAGGTCTCGCAGCAAGCTAAACACGGCGCATTTCTCGGCTTTGAAAAAAACGCTATGCGTCGCCAGGTGTTTGATCGGATTTGAGGTTTTACCTCCTTTGACAGTATCACAGTATCAGCTTAAAGCACTTGTTGCAGACTGCTGAGTTTGCATGCTTTGCTGCGAAGTACAGCCAGACTTTTGACCGCTTCGCCTTTTTTAATCTGTAGCTCTGCTCTAAAAGAACGTACGTACCTGAGCCCGCCTACTTTCCTCGGAAACGTAAAATGATTGGCTAGAATTGGCTCAAGAAAAAAAAAAAAGCACCGAAATAAAGCACCGAAATGTGCGCTGCTTTTCGGTCTGGTTACTACCGTTTATGTCAGAACCGGTGCCATCATGGCACCGGACACCGGTACCCATCCCTACTTGTCACTTCCTGTTATTGTAACCAGGGAGATCTGCCTGACCCAGGATCAGACACTGAACCTCAGCCTGAGGTGTAGATAGTTGATTATCATTCATTCAGTTTAATTTGATTTATACAGCACCAAATCATCACAGCTGTGGACTCTCATCTTCTATCTGTCATGGTCCTGGGTCATGCGACCCAGTGTTTTGAGTTTTAGTTTATTTGGATGTTTATTGTTTGTTTAGGTTCATTAAGTTATTCCAGCTCATTTTGTAATTATATTACCCTTGTGTTTAGTCTTTCTTGCCCTTCATGTGTGTTATGTCTGTGTGTCTTATGTTGTCAAGTTTTTGTAGTTATTTCCGCCATCTTCCCCTGTGCTCAGTCTCCCTGGTTCTGCGTCTACGTTTCATGTCCATGCAGTTATGTTAAGTTCATGCCATGTTTCATTTCCATGTCTATGTCTGCGTGTTTCCTGTTTTATTTTGGAAGAGTCTGGTGTTCTTTGTTCATTGTAGTTAGTGTTACTCTCCCCTGTATTGTCATTATGTTCCATTCTAGTCAGCTGTGTTCTCATGTGTCTCCACTTCCCCTGATCGCCTCATGTGTGTATTTAGTCCTCAGTCTTGCTGTGTTCAGTGTCGCGTCGTCTGTGTTCCCACCCTCCGTGTTTCCATGCTTAGTCTTTTGTATCCTCAGTCATAGCCCTACCATAGTTTGTTCCCAGTTTAGGTTTCTGTTTAGTTACTGCTCTTGTGCTGCCCTCATTCTTGTTTGTTTTCTTTCGTGATCATCAGCCACAATAAAAGGCTCGCTTTTGTTTAAGTTCACTCCGTATCCTCACTTGTGTTCGCACCTGGGTCCACCACATTCACCACCGCACGGTCTGTCATATCAGATCGTGACACTATCAATAAAGTTATGTTGTATATTCACTCTCATGTCATTGACCTTTTACATTAGAGCAACTCATCTATTTAAAAACACTGAAAACTTACTGCAGCTGGAACAGCTGGAAGCATGACCATGTGCTTCTGTGCTTATGTACCATGGTTGGTCTCTCTCTCTCTCCCTCTCTCTCTCTCTCTCTCTCTCTCTCTCTCTCTCTCTATCACACACACACACACACACACACACACACACACACACACACACACACACACACACACACACACACACACACACACACACAGCCTTTATCTTAAGCAATGCAACATAATTGGTCTAATGATCACATGTTTAGTCATTAACACAAACATTCATTAGAATAGAGTACATAAGAAGAATGCTACACAAAGTAAAAACTGGAGATTAAATACATCGCTGCTCAAAGATGAAGACTTAGAAGATTAAATATTTTAAAAAAGAGTGGTCTTCATATTTAGACTTTAATGACACTCCTGGAACATCAGCTTCTGTTTTATGGGAAGCAGGGAAAGCTGTGATAAGAGGTAAAATAATTTCTTTCCCATCACACAAAAAGAAAGAAGAAAACAAAAATATTCAGGAACTAGAAAAAAACCATCAAATCCTTAGAAGAAGCCTACGCGTCGCACCAAGATCAAGAAATAATGAACAAAATATGCAGAACAAAAAAACACAATTCCTAGTACAAAGACTTCGCTTGCAGAATTTTGAACACAGTAACAAATCAGGTCGATTTCTAGCTAACCAGTTAAAAATAAATAAAGAAAAAACAACTATATGTGCTGTTAAAGACTTATCTGGGAACACAATATATGACCCTGGAAGAATAAACAACATTTTTAGGGATTTCTATGAAACTCTATATTCACCAAAAATAAACCCGTCTAAAAATGAAATTGATCAGTTTCTTGACAACGTAACTCTTCCAAAATTACTAGACACTCAAGCCATGGCACTGGATTCGCCACTAACGCCAGGTGAACTCCAGGAAGCCCTGATAAGTATGCCCAATAATAAGGCTCCAGGTCCAGACGACTATCCTGCAGAATTCCACAAAGAATTCTGGACAATTTTGGCACCAGTATTCCATGGAATGTTGCAGGAAATCAAGGAAAATTGCAGACTACCACCAAATATGAATTCTGCCCACATTAGTCTCCTGCTAAAACCAGGCAAAGACGCTTTACTTCCCTCAAGCTATTGTCCAATATCCCTTATAAATGTAGACCTCAAAATAATCTGCAAAGCCCTCTCAAAGAGACTAGAGAAAATAATCCCCCTTTTAATTCATCCTGACCAAACTGGATTCATAAAAGGTAGGCACTCATCAACAAATACACGTAGATTACTTAATTTAATAGACTACTCATGCAGTAAAAACATTGAAACCACAATATTATCTCTAGATGCAGAAAAACCGTTTTGACAGAGTTAACTGGAAATTTTTATTTGCAACTTTACACAAATTTGGTTTTGGAAACTCTTTCATAAACTGGCTAAGAATATTATATAATTCCCCAACAGCTTGTGTCAGAACAAATGACAGACAATTCTTTTAATCTTTGGGCTGAACGAAGGACAATACTCGGGGTATAAATGCTCAATCAACAATCATTTATTTCCATACAATTCAACACTTTATGAGCACAAACCATCCGGATGGGGACATGCGTGCAGAGGGTCACAGCAAATCTCAAACTGGTGGAGGGTTATGCTGGGCTTATGCTGGGCTTACACTGTGCGATTTTTGGCCCATTTTGAGCCGATTTTTGAGTCGTGCGACCATTTTGGTGATCGGCCCGATTTTGGCCTTCATTGTGCATCGTGTAGTATACGTGGGGTAACGAGAAGCGATTAACACCTGACAACCAGCTCCCGATCATCAATCGCTCGTGAGGGTGTCACCGCAACCGCTCACACTGCTCACGCGCAAAAGCTGGGCATACACTGCGATTTTTTCAGTCGCGCGATTCAGCTCCTGCTCAAACTGTACGATTGACTCGCAGGGGTTAGAAGTTCATAGGTCACGATGCAGGGTCTCACACTATATGGCCCGATGCTCTGATGCGACCTGAGTGCTCACACTATGCGTCCATAAAAATGAAGGTTATAACAGAAAATCTGTCACTCCCTCTCCCTCTCTGTCTTTCACTCACACAGACACGCACACCACCACCATCAGCTTTGCTAAATTGCTAATGTAAAACATTGATTAGGCAGCTGTGATTGAGCAGCAGTGTAAATCCAACTATTTTCACGGTTGTTGTGGTCGTGATAATTTTGTGAGACCACATCAAAAAGGCTCGGATGAGCTTTCCAAAGTTCTACAAGTGCCTCCATCACTTGTGTCCAGATCACAGGCTGCACTACTGTGCTACTCCGTCTTTTTCACCGACGGTTATGTGTTTGCGCATGCGCAGTGTGAGCGGTTGCGGTGACACCCTAACGACGGTCGTATGACTCAAAAATCGGCTCAAAATGGGCCAAAAATCGCACAGTGTAAGCCCAGCAAAACACGTAAACGTCGGTGAAAAAGACGGAGCAGCAAGGCTGTGCAGCATGTGATCTGGGCATTACTCAAACTCTTATAGCCTCTAGTGGCCCCCACCTAGTCGTAAAAGCCTAAACATTCACATTCTTCCTCTCACACGGTGCCTAAGTTATGACCTTGGCTCCTTGTTTTTCTGCTATCAGAACAGAGAGGCCCTGACTCTCTACACACCGTATTTCTTATAACTCAGCAGTATAATACATCATAAGACAATATCATTCATTCACAATAAATCAGCAGTCTAATTTAATACAAATCAATTTAACAAATGCAATAGTTATCACCTTCTTCTAATTCATGAGAATAATGCAAACTAAAACTACATAATAATTTCACAATCTTTAATTAGGGGTATAACATGGCATAAGATAATATGATAATCTCACAACATCCTCCAGCTTCTGTCTCCTGAGGGGCACCAGACAGGGATGCCCACTCTCCCCTTCGCTGTTTGCAATTTTTATCGAACCATTAGCAGCAGCATTTAGACAGGCTACAACAATTAAGGGCATAAAATGTAAGAATGTAGAACATAAAATCAGCCTTTATGCGGACGATGTGTTGCTTTTTCTCCAAAACTCACAAACCAACCTTTCTGAGGTAATTACACTTATAAACTGGTTTTCAAGAGTTTCAGAGTTTAATTATTCAATTAACTGGTCAAAATCTACAGTTCTTCCAATTAACAGCTCCTTCCATAATTCTTCTTCTGCCCCACTACAATCTGGAAATATTAAATATTTAGGTATTAAATCCACTGGACTTTGCTTCTGAGCTTATTCCTAAGCTTCTGGGGAGTGAGAACTTCACCGGCAGGGTCGTGGTGGATAGAGCGCACCGTGCCCTGGGCCCCAAGCCAGCTGACGGGGAACGGCCTCGTCCTTTTATTGTAAGGCTGCACTACTATCAAACCCGTGAGCGTATCCTGAGGCTGGCAGCACAGAAAGCTCCGCTGCAGTACAACGGGGCGAAAGTTTTCATCTTTCCGGATCTGACCGCGGAGGTGCTGGCACGGCGCAAGAAACGGTTCAGGGCGGCCAATCTACGCTACGGCTTTATTCATCCTGCTCGATTTCGGGTGACGCTGGACGGGGTCACACAGACTTTTGATAAGCCGGAGGCTGCCAAAAGATTCCTGGACCAGAAACTGGCCGTGGGTACAAATGAGTAGGACTTTTTTGCCACAACTGTTTACTTCCTCAGGTATATGTTTCTCTGCATAAGCCTTATTTTTACTGTTCTCATGGGCGTGTTGATGTGGGCTCATACAGTTTAGGTCAGTATTATTGCTGTTATTACTCTCTACAATATGGACAGTATAAGCCCTCGGGGTCTCTGATTACTCTTTGATTTGCTGTATGGGAGCCTAGTAAAGCTCACACATACTGTATATGGGTTTATATGGCTTTTGTTGTTAATTTATCTGAACTTTTCCCTTTTCCCTTTTTCTTTACTTTTCTTTTTTTTTTCTTTTATAAAGTGTCTTATAAATCTCCTTTGCTGGTGTGGGGCTGCGGGATGGGTTAGGGGTAGGATTGTAGCTACTACTATGTTCCTATTGGGTATATTGGGTGGAGAAGGGCTTCGATTGGGGAGGCCCCTCTTTTTTCGTGGGACTGTTCTTAGTGTTTTATGTTTTGATGTTTTTGTTCTATGGTGGTACAATCTTAAATGTGATAATTACAGAGTGTATAAGTACTGGTTAGTTAGTCGAATTAGGATAAGTAACATTTATGTTAAACACATCCAATAAGAGTACACTGAGGTTGGTCAGTTGGAATGTGAAAGGCCTGGGTAATCCTGTAAAAAGGGCTAAGGTTCTTGCACACCTTAAACTATTGCAACCTGACATCATTTTTTTACAGGAGACGCATGCTAAGCGCAAGGTTCAATCTGTGCTACGTGCTAATTGGTTGGGTCAGGCATACAATGCTAATTTTGGAACTAAAGCAAGAGGGGTTGCAATTTTGTTCAGGAAGAATATTCCTTTCTGTCAAAGCACAGTTACTGTGGATCCAGGGGGAAGGTACCTAATTCTTACAGGTCTCTTGATATCATTACCCGTCACTTTTGTAAACGTATACGGTCCTAACTTTGATTGCCCTGAGTTTTTTCAAAAGACTTTTAAGCTGTTGTCAAATGTGAATAATTCTAATATTATAATAGCTGGGGATATGAATCTGGTACTGGACACCTGTTTGGATAAAAGTGCATCGGCTCATACCCAACAGTCTAAATCCAGTCATGTTGTGAAGAGTGCGTTGAAAAATATGAACATGGTGGATACTTGGAGATTACTTTATCCCACGGGCAGGGCTTACTCCTTTTTCTCTTCCGTTCATGGGTCGTACTCCCGTATTGATTATATCTTTCTGGACTCTAAACTTATTTCAATTGTGAGGGATGTTACCTACCATCCTATTATAATTTCTGACCATAGCCCTGTGTCCGTTGATCTGGATTTTGCAGATTTAACCAACTTACAGAGAAGACACTGGCGCTTTGATCCAACTCTGCTTAAAGATGAGACCTTTCATAAGACATTGGAGAAGCACATCTTGGATTATATTAATGACAATGATAAAGGTGATGTTAACGATGCAATTCTCTGGGAGAGTATGAAGGCGGTAATCAGAGGCCACATTATTTCGTTCTCTGCAGCTAAACGTAAATCCCAGGAAATGGCCTTGAGGGATCTGGAGTCAAATATACAGCAGCTAGAACAAACTTATCAGTTCTCTCCCACAATAGAATTACTGGGCAAAATTACTAAATTGAAGTGTGAGTATAATTCTCTGCTTAGCAAACAAGTTTGCCTTCAAATCACTAAGTGTAAGCAAAGATTTTTTGAATTGGGTGATAAGCCTCATAGGTTACTTGCAAGATTACTTAGAAAAACACAGGCATCACAAACAATACTTTCAATCAATAACAAACGTGGGCGGACCACTAGAAACCCCCAACAAATAAACAAGTGTTTTGAAGATTTTTATCGTGATCTTTATAGCTCTAAAAGTTCTGCGAGTCAGTCATTAATTGAGGACTTTCTGGAAAAGTGTAATCTCCCAAAATTAGATGATGAGGCAGTTGCAGATTTGGAGGCGGACTTCTCGTTAGATGAGATTAAGACAGCTATTCAACAGATGTCAAATAATAAGGCCCCTGGGCCAGATGGTTTTGGAGCGGAGTTTTATAAAGCTTACACCTCATTGCTAGCCCCTCTGATTTCGCGTATGTTTAACTATTCAAAATTGTCTGGCTCTTTGCCAAGTTCATTGTATCATGGTGTAATCTCATTAATTCTTAAAAAAGATCGCGATCCTATGTCTGTCTCGTCCTATCGGCCTATATCTCTCCTTTCTGTTGAGACCAAGATATTAACAAAAGTTTTATCAAACCGCCTTAAAGATCATATTGCTAAACTTATACATCCAGATCAAACAGGGTTTAACCCTAACCGCTACATTTATTTTAATTTGCGTAGATTATTTAATCTCATATATAGTCCTGCTAGGTGTTCGGATGACTCTGTGGTAATAGCTTTGGATGCTGAAAAAGCTTTTGATCAGGTCGAGTGGCCGTATATGTTTACTGTATTATCCAAATTTGGATTTGGTGATTCTTTTATCAATTGGATAAGAATTTTGTACAAAGGACCTATGGCCTCGGTAAGGACCAATAATGATGTATCAAACCCTTTTAGATTGCACAGAGGCACGCGACAGGGAGATCCCATTTCTCCTTTTATTTTCACCCTGGCCCTAGAACCGTTAGCAGCTCGTATACGGCTGTAATGGAGACCAGGGGTTCCATTACCTGGTTGGTATTGTTAGTAATTGATTGATGGGTTGGGAATTTAAATTAGTATAATAAAGGAAAAACACATTAGTTCTCATGAATTTTTTTATTAGGTTATTTGACATACAATTAAATTGACAGCTTGTAACGGTGATGAGACAGTGGGACTGGCCATCCTACCTGTGTCAAAGAAGAGCCAAAGTTAGAGCTGCTTACAGTTAATCATTTGTCAATAACCTAAATCTATGCGAAATGTGAACTTGTAAAGGTACTTACCTGTCTGGGTTGCTTCTTGCAGGATGTGGAGCAAAAGATTGGAAGTGGCTCAATCACCTGTTTAAGAGCTCTTGGAGCAAACCAGTGTGCCAGGTTAGGGAGTATGGTTAAAGTGGGTTTTAATTTATATAGTAATGGGAGTAGCTTATATAATTGGTTTGTTTATAGTAAGTGTTGGAAATATGTATATGTTTGTGATGTGCTTAAATGTTATTGTATGTTTGTGTGTGTGGAGGGTTATGTTTTCATTTTGATTAGTTTAACCCCCACACTTGGGCTATTCCCGAATGCTCACCTGAAAAGGTAGAGTATAAAAGGAAGCCATTTTGTTTAGTTGAGGTTAGTGTGTTTTGTGCTGTCGTCATGCTCCTTCTTTAATAAAGTGGATGTATTTTACTCCAGTCTCGCATCATATTATTGGACAGAACCTATGACCGCCGGCCAAACTGACAAGTGGTGTCAGGAGTGCTGCCTCTAATGAATGAGGTAAATATGATGACGAGAAGTGGAAAGAAGAACGACTGTAATGAAATGGCAGAGGATGGTGAAGGTGCTACAGCCGATCCAGTGGCTAAAGCAGGAGCTAAACCTGGCGATAGACTGGATGAACTGACAGCTCTGGTGAAATCATTGATGCAGTCTCAAGCAACAAGAGACCAGAGAATGGACAAAGAATCAGCCCGACAAGAACAAAGATGGAAAAGTATGCAACACCAGTTTCAGCAAATTCAAGTTCAAGTAAAAGAAATGACAGAACAGCAGCAGGAACAAGAGGACAACCAAATCGAGGAGGGAGGTGAACTTGATGAGGGGCCTAGTCTGACTGGTCAGCAGATGTGGTCTCTGCCAAGACAGGAACCATTTCACCAGAGAGATCCCAAGTTGTTGCCACTCACTCCTGATGATGATATTGAGCATTTTCTCACTACTTTTGAGAGAATGGCTCAAGTCTGCCGTTGGCCTAGAGAAGAATGGGCTGTTCGACTCATACCTCTGCTCACAGGTAAAGCACGTAGCGCTTATGTGCTAATGGACATTGCTGATTCGGAAGTCTATGATAAAGTAAAAGACGCTATTCTTGCTAAATATGAAATAACTGCTGACACATACAGAAGAAGTTTTCGGGCCCTGGATATTCACGCAGGTGAAACTGCAAGAGAACTTTATGTGCGATTAAAAGACATGTTTTACAAATGGGCGAAACCTGAAAAATCTACATTGAAAGACATTTCTGAACTGATGATCTTGGAGCAGTTTCTGAGGATGGTCCATCCAGATCTGGAGGTGTGGATCAGGGAACGTGCCCCCAAATCTGCAGAGGAGGCTTCACAGCTAGCGGAAATCTTCATCTCTGCCAGAACAGGTTCGAGAGGAATCACCTTTGGCCGGGACAGCTTCGTGACTGGACAAAGTAAGTCTGATGGGGGTGTAAGGAGTGGTGGTATAGGCCAGAGTAGAAGTTATCCTGCAAGTAGACATTTTGTTTCTGGTAAAAGTAACACTAAAAAGTCACATTCAGGTTCAAAATCAGATGTTAGATGTTATCACTGTAACCAGATAGGCCACACTCGGTATACCTGCCCAGCAACAACACAAAGTAGGCCATCCCTTTTGTGCTCAGCCCCCAGACCCACATTGCCAGGTCCGGATCATGAAGCAGTAAGAACAGCACCTGTGCTTGTTAATGGTCAGCGTGAAGAAGCACTCTTAGATACAGGGAGCTTTCAGTCAGTGGTTCTGGCTAGTCTAGTACCAAGAGAGCTATGGAGTGACACAAAGACTAAAATAAGCTGTGTGCATGGTGATGAGAAGGATTATCCCATGGCTGAGGTGTATTTGATTGTAGGTGGCCAAACATTTCTCCTGCCAGTGGCTTTAGCACCCAGACTACCATATGCAGTGATATTGGGCTTAGATATACCTACACTGCTAGATTTGGTGTCTAATGAAGTTCCGGGACATTTCCATACAGTTCATGTAGATCAGGACCACAACTTACAGAAGCAAGACATTATCCTGCAGGCCCAGCCAGAAAGTGCAATCCCCAGTTTGATCATCACAAGAGCTCACAGTGCAAATGACCCGTTGAAAGAGCTACCTTTCTATGATGAAGAATTAGAAGTAAGCCCAGCGAAACCATCTAAATCTCGAGCGCAAAGATGAAGAGACAAATTTAGGGGTTCATCCAGGTTAGAGGGTGTAGATCAAAGCCCCAACCTTCCTCTGGAACTTGATATCCCACCAGATATCTCTTTACTTCAGCAGGCAGATCTATCATTAAAATCCTGGTTTGATAAGGTGTCTGAGGTTGATGGACAGGTGCAAGGGAAAGTAGATGTGTTGGCAGATGCAACCTATGTGCTGAGAAATGGTGTCCTTTATGAGTGTAAAGGCAAGACTGAAGCCATAGCATTACCACAGGCACTAAGACACAAAGTCATGGAACTTGGTCATTCTGTACCTTGGGCAGGCCATCTTGGTTTTCACAAATCTCTACATAGGATTGCAAGCCGTTTTGTGTGGCCTGGCATGTACACTGAACTACAGCAGTTTTGTAAGTCGTGTCAGATATGTCAGCTCACCCTAAATAAAGGAGTGGCCCGTGCCCATCTTCAGCCATTGCCTGTCATAGAAACACCTTTTGAGAGAATAGGAATGGATGTAGTGGGGCCCCTTGAGAGAAGTTCATCAGGTAATCGTTACATCTTGGTCATTTGTGATTATGCCACTCGTTATCCTGAAGCTTTCCCCCTAAGATCAGTGAAAGCGAGACAGGTTGCCAATTGTCTCCTACAGTTGTTTTCTAGAGTTGGTATAGCTAAAGAGGTTCTGACAGACTGTGGCACAAATTTCCAGTCTAAATTTCTACAGCAGGTATATAGATTACTTGGCATAAAAAGTATTAAAACCACCCCTTACCACCCCCAGTCAGATGGACTGGTGGAGCGTTTTAACCAGACACTAAAGAACATGCTGCGCAAATTTGTAACAGAGACTGGCTCAGATTGGGATCAGTGGCTGCCTTATTTGTTGTTTGCCTATCGCGAAGTGCCACAGGCCTCTACAGGATTTTCACCATTTGAACTGCTTTATGGCCGGCCAAACTGACAACGGCTAAGTTCTGATATACTACCGATTATACATCAGGGTATTCCTCATAAGTTCTCTGCTTATGCTGATGACGTAGTTTTATTCATATCAAAACCTAAGACCTCGATCAGTCCACTGTTGCAGCTTATTGACGAATTTGGCTCTCTCTCAGGGTATAAGATAAATTGGACGAAAAGTGAACTTATGCCTCTGTCGGATGGGGTGGACATGGCTTATCTGCATAATGCTCCATGTAGAATAGCACTAGATAAATTTGAATGTCTCGGTATCACAGTCACACGTAAGGTGTCACAGCTTTTAAAGCAAAATTGGGGTAGAAAAGTTAATCAGTTGGAGAAGAATATTGAGTTTTGGATCACATTGCCAATTTCCATGGTGGGACGGATTAATGCCATCAAAATGGTAGTTTTGCCCAGATTTTTGTACCTCTTTCAGACAATCCCAGTGTGCATTCCCCAGTCATATTTTAAAAAGCTGGATTCTATTGTATCCTCCTTTGTGTGGTCGGGTATGGTTCCTAGAATCTCCAAAAAACATCTTGTTAAACATAAGACTTGTGGTGGCCTTGGACTCCCAAATTTTAGATTATATTATATGGCTGCACACTTAAATATTTTCTCATTTTGGCGAAGGTGTACTCCAGGTGCTGATTTGGAAGGACAGCCTTCATGGTTGATGATGGAACACCTGTCTTGTAGACAAACTTGTCTTCCAGCCCTGCTTAATAGCCTAATAAAAGTGAAGAATACACTATATGGCGGAAATCCTGTAATTCAAAATTCAATTAAGGTCTGGAACCAACTATTGGGCACAGTAAAGGCTCCTAAAATGTATCTGGATGCTCCGATTTGTAACAATCATGCCTTCAGACCTGGGCTGGAGGACATCACGTTTGTGACATGGCAAGGAAGAGGGATTTGTTCTCTCAAAGATATTTACATTGATGGACATTTTCCATCTTTTCAGCAATTGAGGGTGAAATTTAATCTTCCTAATTCACATTTTTTCAGATTTTTACAGTTGAGACATTTCATCAAAGCATCTATTCCACAGTATGATTTGATTCCTCGAAACTCAGTGCTTGACAGCTTCGTGTCAGTTGAGCCCTACACTAGAGGTGCTGTGTCTCGCTTTTACAGGGCCTTACTAGATACATACAGTCCTTCATCTGATACTTTTAGGGAGCAGTGGCAGGAAGAACTGGGGGTGGATGTTACTGATGATGTTTGGCAGGAGTGCATTAAGAATATATATTGTAGTTCTATAAATGCTAGACATAATCTGATCCAATTTAAGGTTGTGTATAGGTTACATTTTTCTCCCACTAAAGTGGAAAAAATATATAAGAACATTTCAGCCCTCTGTGTTAAGTGTTCAAGTGATCGAGGAACTTTATCTCACCTTTTCTTTCAATGCCGAAAACTGCAGCTTTTTTGGAATCATTTGTTTGATTTTCTCACCAAAGCCATTGGCAGGGAAGTCCCATGTACCCCCTTTGCAGCATTGTTCGGGGTGTCTGAACCGGGATGGGCAAGGGACAAGACAGAGACGCAGGTTGTGTCAATGACTACACTTGTGGCTAGAAAGCTGATACTTCTCTGCTGGAAGTCTGATAAACCTCCTACCTTCGAAATGTGGTTGAGAGAATTTGGGAATGTACTCCATCTGGAGAAAATCAGGTTTACCTTGTCTAACCGAGAGAGAGTGTTTTATAAGATTTGGCGAACAGTCATTAGCCTGATGGATAAACTTAAGTGAAATGTACTCTGTTTTAACATTTATATATGCTGTATTACCACCTTGTTGATTTGCTGTCCACCTTCTATTGTGTTCTCTTGGAGGTGGTTGTTGTATACTGTCCAATTATAAAATCAATAAAAATATATTGAAAAAAAAAAAAAAAAAAAAAAGAAAGTAGAAGGTGATCTGGCTAGATGGAAATGTCTACCCATATCACTCATGGGAAGGGTCGCCACTATAAAAATGATGATCTTGCCAAAAATAAAAACTTATTTTCAATGATCCCGAACAAACCATCACAAGATTGGTTCAGATCTCTGGATTCGTATATTTCTAAATTCCTCTGGAAAGATAACCCCCCGCGTATCAGCTTAAAAACGCTACAAAGAACCAAGGATAAAGGAGGATTAGATCTGCCTAATTTTCAACAATACTTCTTAGCCAACAGGCTTCAGTTCATCTCAGGATGGTTAAAACGTGCCTTCTTAGATGAGCCCTGGCTAGATGTTGAACAGGCACTATGCAATAATCTAGAGATTTTAGATCTACCATTTATCAGCTCAAACATCAAAAGACATGAATGCTTTAAAAGCATCAACATCAACTCTTCTCTGACAGCATGGTGGGAGTTTCTAAAAAAAACAGAGTCTTCATTAATCCCATGCAGACGCACACCTATCTGGAATAACCCTGACATATTACAAAACAATAATATGATGAATTTTCCAGAATGGAGTTGTAAAGGAATTGAATACTTAGAACATACATTAGAAGGAACAGACTTTATTCCATTTGACAGACTAGTTATACAATATGGGAGCAACAAGAAAAGATTTTTAGAATAGCAACAAATGAAATCCTTAGTAAAAAAAGAAATTTAACCTCTGCCAAGTTGAATTACAAACACCACCAAGTGTGGTATATTTTCTTACTCTTAAATCCCCCATATTATTATCTAAAATATACAGAACACTTTCTAAAATAGATGAATCAATATCCCTTCCTATTGCAAAGTGGGAAGCAGATTTATCAGTCGGCTTAGACCAAAACTTGTGGTCTCAGGTATGCTTAAAAACCTTTAAATTGATTAGGAATCCCAATTAATGCAATACAAAATACTACATAGAGTGCACTCTACAGGTCATCGGATGTTCCAGATGGGCTTTATATCTTTCAACAACTGCTCACACTGTCAAGGCAACACTCCAGACAATTATATCCACGCTCTTTGGTTCTGTCTACCAGTGCAGAAGTTTTGGCGTGAGATATGTAAAGACTTATCAAAGTGTCTGAAATGTAAAATTCCAGCCTCCCCTTTAGTGTGCTTGTTGGGCAAATTGGATGATGTCACAACAGAAACTAATACAGTCCACATGGTTTCTACTGCCCTATGCATTGCCAAGAAAACAGTCCTCATGAACTGGAAAAATAAAAAATAATCTTAATTCTAACCAATATAAAAACATCTAATAGATCACATTAGTCCCGATACAGCCTCTGCCAACACATTAGATCAATCCCTCTGGGCTCCTTTGATCGGCTCCATCACCTAGCGGGGGTGGGGGGGGGGTCGTGGTTTGGTCCCGCCTTCGCCATTGTGGTTGATGTGGAGGTTGGGACAGGCTTGGGGCGTCTGGAGAATCCCTAGGGACATTATCCCTGGAGGGCTTAACCCAGGAGTTGTGGTCATAACCTGGCTAGTGGCTCTGGTTGCTCTTAGAGGGTGTTCTCCTTGTGGCTGCGTGCAGCAGGGCTGGGGGAGGGTCTTCGCCTCGGTGCTAGGGCTCTGGCTGGGCCTTGGGGGCTTCGGTCCTCGTTAGTGTGTCGCTGAGATTGTGGGAAGGTGGGTGCACGGGGGCTCAGCCCTGGCACAGGGGGCCTCTGGTGCATCAGCCTAACTGGGGGGTTCTTCAACTGGCAGGGAGTTTGTTCCATCCTTGCAGGAGTCCACTCTGCAGGTGGGGGCTAGTCATAGAAGAGGTGGAGAATAAACTTAACCTGGGTGTCTATTGTCTTGCGCAGTCTGGGAGATGATTGAATGTTAGGGTGGGTACAGTTTCCTCTGCGGTGGGGTCGGGTGGGCTGATACTTTTAATAAAAGCTCATAACTGTTATAATTTAGAAGCAGGTTTGCAGGAGACTCTCCACATCCTTATCTGTAAATGTAAGACAAGAAGAGGCCAATGGCCCAGTGGATGCAGAGTGGGGGTCTCAGTCTTTGTAATATGTTAACTCTGTATTGCATGTTTTGTGAAGGAATTTGGGGTAGCTTGGGTGAGGAGATTACTTTTATGACGCCCAGGAAGTCACGTACACAGAGACACAGACACACAAAGTGCTTTAACTATTACGACGCACCCACATCCACACGCACTCACTCACGTGCACTCACATACACACAGGTACGTGCACACACAGGCACTCACGTGCTCATGCATACACACACAAACACAGAGTTTGCAACTCGCCATGGGGGTTTTATGATGGGGTCACTTCTACAAAGCTGGCTGTAACAAATAAACAAGTGGAAGATTTGCAGAGGGACACCGGCCTCGCACATCTCCCCTTCTAGAAGATGCATGCTTAACTGAAAGATGAATAAAGGTTTTTGTGAAAATGACTACTGAGTCCGGTGCCGTCTCTGGATGCCCGAGCAATCAAAAGAATCGGGGTGAAACTGATTTCGTAACAGCATACAAATCTTTTATACATACACAAAAATTATTTTTACACATACAACACTGATTTACAAGTACAAAATATTTATGACCACAATTTGAGCCCATAACAAAGCTTTATTCTGCAGCACAGTCTGAGCTCTCTGAGGCAACTTCCTGTCAGCTCTTTGAAGATCTTCAGGAAAAGTTCTCCAGGCTTTTTGAAGGACGTTCACAGCTCTTCTTTGGATGCTGACTAGAATAAATAGTTTTAAATGATCCACTGCCACCAGCGCACAATGAATCTGAGGACAGGACACACCTGATGCTTCAGATCCCAGAAAAGTAGAAGGACACGTTTGTAGGAACCTTTGGATCAGGACAGCCTTCGTTGCTGTGATGTCATCAGCCTTTGAAGGACTCTGTCAGGGTGGTGACAGGAAGTGACCTCAGTCTAACGGTCATTTGTGGAGCTGAGCTGATGGACAACATCAACATGTTAATGCAGCTAAAAAGACTCACTTTCCTCCTGGATTCAAATATTTTTCACTTTAAACTCAGAATAAACTGTTCAAACAAGTCAAAGACATTCCTACATCAGGGAATAAAGACTAGTTCACCCATACTGACAGATCTGCAGTGACACGTTCAGCACAAATAACATGATCCATGTATGAAGCTGACCTTTGACCGCTGATAAAAGCTGCATTCAGCTTTTATGCTCCATATATCTGGAACAAACTCCCAGAAAGCCTCAGATCAGCTGAAACACTCAGTTTATTTAAATCCAGGTTGAGGACTCACCTGTTCTCAGCTGCATTTGAATAAAGCACCAAATCTGCACTGTTTCACTTTTAAGCTTAAATTCTAAAACTTACATTTTAACTACTGATTGTATCTACTGTTCCTTTTTTCCATTTTAAATCATGCTTTTTATTTGTTTTTATTTTTTAATGTCTCTGTAAAGCACTTTGAATCACCTTGTTGTTGAATTGTGCTATATAAATTAACTTGCCTTGCCCTGTCTACTTTCAGTAGAAAATCGTATGTGCTGTGTTCAGTGACTCCATCCTATCTGATTGTTTAGGCCACAGACAGACTGCAGTTTACTGCTGTGGAAAAAACATTGTGGAAAAACGGGAAATAGAAAATTGTGATTGGTCAGAATTAGCCTGTGATAACTTAATAAATGTGGGCTTTTGCTTTAGTTTGTTTAAATATTTAGTTTTGAATTTATCTGCATTAAAACTGAACATAATTTTTCTCACAGGCAGCGTTTTTTTAAGGTAGTCGTTGGAGAGGGAGGTTGGCTCTGGCCCCTCAGGCCCACCCACAAACGCCTCTCTGGGTTGTTCCCTCTTTCCTGAATTTCCTGGAGTGGAAGTGGGCGTAAGTGGAGCTTGTTGTTGGTGTCTCTGTGTGGAGAAACTGTAAGTTGGCTTTGTTTCCTCCTTTAACAGTTTGTCATTAGCAACTTTACTGTTTGTTCAGCTCGTGTTTGATTTCGTCACACAACAAACTGTGTATTCGTATTTCCGGTCTCTCCATTAGCGTCAGTGTGTAATGTTTTCCTGGCTAACATCAGCTGTGTGCAGCTTAGTTCCAGCGGTATTAACACTCCTAATGCCGCATAACTGCCGTCATCAAGCCAAAAGTAATGTCTTCATGTTCTTCTATACATTTGTATCGCTACATAAAGTGTCATAAAACTCGGTACGCTTCGGTCGCCCCGTTTGAGCTGCCCGCCATTTTTTTGAAAAAAAAAAATCCCCGGCCCGCTATGAATCCTGTGATAGGGTGTGCCAAGAAGGATACGCTCCACCCATGCTTCAAATCCGGGTGCAAGGAGAACGCGTTTGAAGCAGCGTTAACTGTTACGTAGTTAGCTTAGCTAGCAGAGCAGCCAGCAGTTAGAGCATGAACTCTGTAAGCAGTCAGCTCGGTCCTGGACATTGTTACTGATATAAAGGTGCTCTCTGCAGCCATGTTTGACCTGCTGCTTTGTAGGACTACAGTAATGGAGGATTTGGAGGCTGAACTCGACTCTGTGACACTTTTTGTAGTGAACTGATGAAAGCTGTGTCTCAGATGGATGTTAGTCCAACACATCAGACATGACCTCTGCAGCTCTCAGTTGATGTGCACATGAATGATTTGTGTTTCCTCTGCAGGTGAAGGTAGAAAGTGTGTGTGAGCTGATGTGAATTCAGCAGCATGGATCAGTGTGAGGACAGAGAGGAGGGAGTCCCTCCCTCTAAAACCACTCTGTGTGGGGAACATGAGAGCCAGACCAAAGCTCAGAGGTGAGATGACCATCTCTAACTGCCCATGACTCTTCTCCATGTCACAGCTCAGCACTCACATCACTGCTCCATCATTATTCACAGGAACCAGCCTGGACCTCCACCCAGCTCTGTGTCCTTACAGAGTGACGTGTTGATGGATGTCATTAATATATTTGAACAAATAGTTATCTGACAAAATTACATTCATTTCTTTATGAAAATGTATAAAATTTTATCAGTTTTTACAGTTCACATGTGAAGATATGGAGGAGTATGAGGGCCACATTAACAGCAAATTGTGATTGATCATTTTGAGATTGAAGTCAAAATGTGGAAATTACAATTTTTAGTTTGAGACAAACTGCAATGGCTCCTATAGTTTATAAAATGATTTTGTGTAGATGAGTTGGTGAAATCATTCTTCAAACTTGGTTTGGTTGGAAGCAAATGATTTTGCTTTTCTCTCATAAACATAGTTTGGGGATCAGTGTAATCAATATAGTCAGTTGGAAAACAAAGCATGCAAACTTGAAATGTATATATGTATCACTCGATGGCTGACTAATTTGTTTCACTTATCTACACATTTAGTTGTAGAGGTTATATGAGGTGTGGTAGTTGTTTGGTTTGTAACAAATGTAATCTCCACATATTGACTTTTTTTTCTCAAAGTGGGCACTATTTTTTTTCTTTTTTTCATCATACAATGAAGCTTTATGATGAGACTTTATTGAAAATTTGAGTTTTTACTTTTAGGATCCATCAGAGGCTCAACCCTGAATCTGAACCCAGCTGTGTGTCCTTAAAAAGTCACTGGTCAGCAGATCGTCCCATTAATTTTAAAGTCCAGCAGGCGTGTGCTGCAGAGAGGTGAGCTGTTAGTAACATGAACTCTTTGATATCAGTTTGGTGTCTGATTTAAATGAACTGTTTAATATTGTTTCCTGGTCTGACCTGCTTGGTCAAAGTTCAGCAATCAGAATACAGGGGCAGCTCTGTGAATTAGTCTCTAAATGTTAGACACAGTGAAGAAAGCATTCAACTTTTATTTAATTTTTAAAGAATATAAAATTAATTCCTTTTTTGGTTGACAGCTGCTAGTCTGTCCAGCAGCTTCTAAAGACTAAAAAGTATCTTTAATGTTTCATTTCATGCTGATCTTGCTCTTTGTCCACAGGATCCATGAAAGATTACACTCACCTGAACCTGATCTCAGTGGCGTGTCCTTTAAGAGTGATCGGTCTGTGGATCCACCATTAAACTTTAGAAAATGGGGGATTTCAAAGACAAAGTGAGTGAACATCGGTATAATTTATAGTTAGATTAGAAACTTCCAAACATCTAGCAGATGACTTTGGTGTGTTTGTCACTTCCCGTTCTCCCCCTGTCCTCAATTTCTGAGTCATTTGAGGAGGTTTCAGTATCTCCAGTATTTGTTCAACACAGCAGAAAAGGCAGATTGCACATTCTTTTATGTTAAAATTGTTATAAAGAAACAGAATTTTATTCTTCGTGTTTCTTGGTCTGTAACAGTAAAATAAGCAAACTGGAGTCTGCTGAACATGATCCCAACTCCGTGTCTGTGAAGAGTAATCAGTCCATGGAGCAGCCACTAGAAATGGAAAGTGCATCAGGCTTAAGACCAAGGAAACGAAGGAGGTGAGTCCTTGAACATCCATCAGACTGGAAGAAGTATATTCTCATTGAGTGGTTGTTCTCGGGTTTAAACAGATCTTCATATTTATGTAGTGCAAAATTATGAAGAATAATTAGAAGTGTTCGTGGGATGAGTTACTTCTTCGGCTGTCAATCGATTAAGATATGTAATTGGATACTTTTGAATAGTTAACTCATGATTAATCACAAATTAATCACCGATTTTTTAAAATCTGTTCTAAAGGTACTCTAACAGGATACTTTTCATGTTTCTATACCCTTATCAGTATGATGGTGGACAAATATACTTGCTTTATGCAACTGTATGTTTATTTTTATTGCAAAAATTCAAAACAATGAAAAATACTGTGTAGAATTTTATTCACAAAACCTCAAAGGTGCGTAAAAAAATATGCTGAAAGGACACTTAAGCATTAACTCCCACACAGTGTAACTGTTCAATTTACAATTAGACCCAGGCTCAGGTAAATTAAGGTTTACAAAAACGGAATTTATGACATTTAACTGAGTTAGAAGTTATCAGGGAATTGGCTCGCCAACTTCCATCTAAATATAGTATACCGTGTTCTAACTGAGAGATGCATTAAACAAATTAAAACGTACAGCTCTGCTATCACATCCAACATGAATGACGGCAGAAAAGTAAACAGCAGCGAGGTGTGGAGGGTTACTGAAGTTGGGCTAGGTGGTATATAATGATGTGCTACGTGATCGCTAGTGACACAGCTATGTTAGCATAACATAAACAGGAGGATGAACGCTAACACTTTTCCACTCGATAAAAGTTAACGTGAAGGTTCCTGACGGTTAGAGACAAATGCAAGCGCATGGCAGGATGCTGTAAATGGACCAAACGTCAGTTAGGAGAACCACCGAAATAATCCATCCACAATACGAGGTTAGTCATTAATATACTGCTGCATGGGCTGGGCTGTAGTTACATCGTAAGGGTTTAAAAACTGAGCTTTAATATAATTAGCGGTAATACAAACCAAGAGAGGCTGACAGTGATCAGTGACTGTTTTTAGGGGCTTGTTGAGATAAAATAGAACAAGATACAAAGCATTAAAACGTGTTAAAAACACAACAGTCTTATACGGCATAGATACCAGTAGTTTTCTCTCACTCGCTCGTCCTCATGTGACGGATTGTTTTCATCTTCATCTGAACTAAGTGCTGGTTGACTATTTCCATTCTCTCTCTTGGTTTGCTCTGGTTCAAACTGGAAAGGTTGAACAGAAGCCAGTTCCAGTGCGCTGCTAATTGTATTAAATTACACCAAATGTTTTCCTTTTAAGCACATTTTATATAAAACCGATTTACCAGTGTGCCGCCATTGTTATTTACTTCTCAATGCACTCTGGGTAGTGACATCATACGGTTGCACCGCATCCAGTTCACCCACATATGTTTTATTGAAAGCAGAGTGCATATTTTAGTGCAAACATGTCTTAATAGCCGGGGTTCCCTTTAAATAATCATGCCCCATCTTATCTTAATGACCTTGTAGTACCATATCACCCCATTAAACAGCACATGAAAAACAGCTGCTTGTTTAAGTGAAAATAAATTAATGGGGTTTTTTGTGGACTTGTACAGTATTTTGTCGCGCATCAGTTATATCACCAGTTATATCGTTATCGCAAATTTTCTAACATATATTTTGATAAATATTTTGGGCCATGTTGCCCTGCCCTAACTTACAGTGTCTTTGAATAAAACAGTTTGGCTAAACCTTTTTTTGCTCTGCTGTTGCATTTAGCAGAGGCTGAGCAACCCAAGCTTCTTCGTTTTTCTTTTTTCCTGACTAAACATGTACATGGACACACCACTAAAGAGAAATGAAAAAACAAAACAAAACAACAACATACAGTAGATGGGCTTCCCCCATTCCTTTTTGTTAATCAGACAAGCATTTCGACATTTTCAGATGACAGGGCAGCTCACTTTTTCTGAACAATATGCCCAGACAGTGATACAGATGTGCCAGGTGTTACTTGTGCACAAGGTAGGCCATCTCACTGTGTCCTCTCTTCGTGTTTGGAACTGGCTCTACAATGTATCACTTATTTCTCAATATACAAGCCTCTTCTTTGTCAGATGAAGACTCAGAGGCAAGCATGAGAGATGATCTTTTCTTAGATGGTTAATATGTTGCTGGTTGTTCAGGCTGTGGATGTATCCTTGAATGTAACCATTGAAGCTGGGTCATCCTCAGAGACCTCCAGCACTCCTGACAAATCACACAAAACTGGCAACACCACAGAGCAAGAAAAAAACTTTCCCCCTCCTAGACGTTATGCACTGGCACTCAAAAGTTTGTTCACACCTTCTAATTTAATGTTTTTTCTTTATTTTCATGACTATTTACATTGTAGATTCTCAGTGAAGGCATTCAACAATGAATGAACACATATGGAATTATGTAGTAAACAAAAAGGGTGAAATAACTCAAAACATGCTTTAAATTTTTTGGATTCTTCAAAGTAGCCACCCTTTGCTTTGATTATCGCTTTGCACACTTTTGGCATTATCTCAACGATCTTCTTGAGGTAGTCACCTGAAATGGTTTTCCAACAGTCAAGAAGGAGTCCCCAGAGAGGCTGAGCACCTGAGCTACAGCCACCACATGGCTGTAGCACAGAAGGTAGAGCAGGTCATCTACTGATCAGAAGATTTGTTTGTTCGATACCTGGCTTCCCCTAGTCTGCATGGGCAAGATACTAACCCCATGTTGCTTTCCAATGCATCCATCGGAGTATGAATGTGAGTGAATGATAGTTAGAAGCACTTAACCCTTTAAAATCGGTCGGAGCGGGCATGCTCCGTTTTGCGTAACTAATTTTAAATCACTGTAGAAATGCAACCATGTAAGCTAGTGCAATAATTTTTTTCATATGAAACCGGAGTAGTTGTACTTGCATTTTATGCCATCAGCTTGCCCTAGGTCAGACCTGGGCATATTACGGCCCGCGGGCCACATCCGGCCCTTTGTGTATCCTTTTCAGGCCCGCGTGAGGTCAATAATAAATTACCACTAGATAGATTATGTAAATATATGTAGTGCGTACAATACGACGGTGCTGCTTTTATTCTGAAAACCGCTACGCTACTTCCACATTGACGTATCTGCTTGTCGCGAGCTTTGAGTGAAGGTGAAAGGTCATAAATGATGTTAGCCTCAAGATGGCAGCACAGGCTAAGAAGCGAAAAATTGATAACGAATGTCGCGTTTTTAACAGGACATGGACTGCCAAGTACTTGTTCACAGAAATTAAAGGTAAAGCTGTGTGCTTGGTCTGTGGTACACAGGTCGCTGTGTTAAAAGATTACAATTTGAATCGCCACTACACCACCAAACATGAGGATAAATACAGAAATCTGTCTGAAAAAGAGCGCGCAAGGGTTTCTGATGCATTGCTAGCAAAACTGCAAACCCAACAAGGACTTTTCACCAAACTTCACACCACCAGAGAGGCTGCCGTTCGGACAAGTTATGTAATATCTCACAAAACCGCCAGGAAAAGTAAGGCCTTTTCTGATGGAGAGTTTATTAAGGAGTGCTTATTGGACTCAGTTGCACTGATACAGTGGGGCAAAAAAGTATTTAGTCAGCCACCGATTGTGCAAGTGCCCCCACCTAAAATGATGACAGAGGCCAGTAATTTGCACCAGAGGTACACGTCAACTGTGAGAGACAGAATGTGAAAAACAAATCCATGAATACACATGGTAGGATTTGTAAAGAATTTATTCGTAAATCAGGGTGGCAAATAAGTATTTGGTCAATAACAAAAATACAACTCAATACTTTGTAACATAACCTTTGTTGGCAATAACAGAGGCCAAACGTTTACTATAGGTCTTTACCAGGTTTGCACACACAGTAGCTGGTATTTTGGCCCATTCCTCCATGCAGATCTTCTCCAGAGCAGTGATGTTTTGGGGCTGTCGCCGAGCAACACGGACTTTCAACTCCCGCCACAGATTTTCCATGGGGTTGAGGTCTGGAGACTGGCTAGGCCACTCCAGGACTTTCAAATGCTTCTTACGGAGCCACTCCTTTGTTGCCCGGGCGGTGTGTTTTGGATCATTGTCATGTTGGAAGACCCAGCCGCGTTTCATCTTCAAAGTTCTCACTGATGGAAGGAGGTTTTGGCTCAAAATCTCATGATACATGGCCCCATTCATTCTGTCCTTAACACGGATCAGTCGTCCTGTCCCCTTGGCAGAAAAACAGCCCCATAGCATGATGTTTCCACCCCCATGCTTCACAGTAGGTATGGTGTTCTTGGGATGCAACTCAGTATTCTTCGTCCACCAAACACGACGAGTTGAGTTTATACCAAAAAGTTCTACTTTGGTTTCATCTGACCACATGACATTCTCCCAATCCTCTGCTGTATCATCCATGTGCTCTCTGGCAAACTTCAGACGGGCCTGGACATGCACTGGCTTCAGCAGCGGAACACGTCTGGCACTGCGGGATCTGATTCCCTGCCGTTTTAGTGTGTTACTGATGGTGACCTTTGTTACTTTGGTCCCAGCTCTCTGCAGGTCATTCACCAGGTCCCCCCGTGTGGTTCTGGGATCTTTGCTCACCGTTCTCATGATCATTTTGACCCCAGGGGATGAGATCTTGAGACCAGATCGTGGGAGATTATCAGTGGTCTTGTAAGTCTTCCATTTCCTGATGATTGCTCCCACAGTTGATTTTTTCACACCAAGCTGCTTGCCTATTGTAGATTCACTCTTCCCAGCCTGGTGCAGGTCTACAATACTTTTCCTGGTGTCCTTCGAGAGCTCTTTGGTCTTGGCCATGGCGGAGTTTGGAGTCTGACTGTTTGAGGCTGTGGACAGGTGTCTTTTATACAGATGATGAGTTCGCACAGGTGCCATTCATACAGGTAACGAGTGGGGGACAGAAAAGCGTCTTACAGAAGACGTTACAGGTCTGTGGGAGCCAGGGATTGTCCATGTTTGAGGTGACCAAATACTTATTTGCCACCCTGATTTACCAATAAATTCTTTACAAATCCTACCATGTGTATTCATGGATTTTTTTTTCACATTCTGTCTCTCACAGTTGACGTGTACCTCTGGTGCAAATTACTGGCCTCTGTCATCATTTTAGGTGGGGGCACTTGCACAATCGGTGGCTGACTAAATACTTTTTTGCCCCACTGTATGCCCAGAGAAAAAGGACGCGTTTGAGAACGTCTCACTCTCCCGACGTACTGTGACGAGGCGGGTTGAGGACATCGCTGAGAACTTGGAGCTTCAGCTGAAGAACAGAGCTGCAGACTTTGAATGTTTTTCTCTGGCTTTAGATGAGAGCTGTGATGTGCGTGATACCGCCCAGCTTCTCATCTTCTTACGTGGAATAACTGCAGACTTTCAAGTCACGGAGGAGCTGGCTGCCATGCAGTCAATGAAAGGAACAACAACCGGCAATGACTTATTCACAGAGGTAAATGCATGTTTGGACAAATTAGGACTGAAATGGGACAATCTGGCAGGTGTAACAACAGATGGTTGTCCAAATCTGACTGGGAAAAATGTAGGACTTTTAAAGAGAATGCAGAATAAAGTGACAGAAATTAATCCTGTGCAGAAATTGACATTTTTGCATTGTATTATACATCAGGAAGTGTTGTGTAAGATAGTGTTAAAGATGGACCACATTGTTGATGTTGTAATTAAAACGGTTAACTTTATCAGAGCAAGAGCATTAAATCACAGACAATTTATTGCTCTTTTGGAGGAAAATGAGATGGAACATGGTGACATCAGCTACCACTGCTCTGTCAGGTGGCTCAGCCTAAGCAAGGTACTGAAAAGTGTCTGGGATCTGAGAGAACAGATTCAGGATTTCTGTGTGAAGAAAGGACATGCCGTCCCAGAGCTTTCAGATGAAGATTGGGTGGCAGACCTCGGATTTGCTGTGGATGTGACTGCACTAATGAACCAACTAAATGTCAAACTGCAGTGCAGGGGACTTTTTGTGCATGAGATGTACAGTGCAGTAAAGGCTTTCATGAGGAAGTTGCAGCTTATCTCAAGCCAAGTGAAGGACAACTTTCTGACCCACATGCCAACACTAAAGGAGGCTATTCCAAATGCCAATCACCTCCACAAGTACTCAGCCATGTTAGAAGTACTGCATGCAGAGTTTTCAAGGCGATATCAAGATTTCAAAGCTCTTGAAAATGAAATGGACATGGTTTCTTCTCCCTTTACCTGCAGTGTGGATAATGCTTCAAGTGATGTTCCGATGGAACTCATTGACCTGCAGTCTGACACACTTCTGGCAGAGCACTTCAGGTCAGTCTCACTGCTGGACTTTTATTCCTCCCTCAAAGAAGAGAACTTTCCACACCTGAGGAATCATGCTCAGAGGATTCTAGTCCTCTTTGGATCTACCTATGTGTGTGAACAGATATTCTCGGTGACGAAATTCAACAAATCCAAACACAGATCCTCTATCACTGATGACCACCTCTCAGCTGTTCTTCACATAGCCACCTCAGTCATTCAGCCAGATTTCAATACCCTTGTTCAAACCCAGAACAGGCTGGATTATTTTCACTGAAAAGAGGAAAACATGGCAAGTCATTGTATTGTTGCATTTCTATAAACTTCTTGTTTGTTGAGTTAAACATGTTAAAATAAAATTACATTGACTCGGTGGTTTTTGTTTTATTTGGAATATGCGCCACAATTTCACATAGCATAGCCCAATATAAATATTTACTTTATTTTAGTTTTATTCTTCTGATTACCAGTACCAGCTATTTGTGATATATAATTTAGTGAATTTTACAATTTAGGAAAGTTAAGCAGACTTGGGTTCAAGATGTCGTTGATGTGGCCCTCTGAAGCAACTCGGGTTTCTCATGTGGCCCCTTGTAAAAATTAATTGCCCACCCCTGCCCTAGGTCAACGTTTCCTTCCACATATAGCTTTGCAAAAATTGCATAAAAAGCACTTGCAGCAAAAGAAACATAATATTCCAGAAACACGTTTGCCGATCTGATCAGCTGTTCATAACACTTCCTATGTTGGAATAGACGTCAGTGCGAACTATCGCGTGTCCACCATTACCCCCCCCCCCCCAAAACCGGAAATTACGTCATTTTCGCGGAAAATGCCGTTTTTTTTTGTTTGTTTGTTTGTTTGTTTTTTACCTTCAGGGCCTTATAAGCCTATACTGGTGTTTTTAAAAGTTATGTTTGACTTTATGCTTCTCTGTATCGTTTCTCGGATGCTTAGAACTCAAATTGCACTGCTGGAAATAGTTTATTTTGATGCACATGCTGTTTTTTGCAAATTTGCATTATAATATTTATTTTCGTTTTTTCTGCAGTATATAAAAATTGGTGTATCTCAAAAATAAAACTATGAAGACGCTCAAAATAAATTCCCTGTGGTTGGAAACTATTTTGTGCAACTTTTTTGTATTTACTGTTTTGAGGGATAAGCCTCTTAAATTTCTCTAACTAGAAATATATCTAAAAAACCAAAAACGATTTTCAATTTTTTTGCAGTTTATTGCACTTTTTTGCAATTTATGCAGTTACTATGGATTCAATGCATACGTACAGCTACAAGCATTTCACCCCTATGTCATACTGTGTATGGTTGTGTGTGTGTGACAAATAAAATTTGAATTTGAATTTGAATTATTAAAAGTTGGGCTATAACAGTTGTATTGATGTATAGCAACTTGAAATGCTCCCACAAATGGCACTACAGCATGTAAAAATATAAAGGTAAGCTCTGTCAGACTTGGTTCTATGGTAGGCCTTAAAGGGTTAAAGCATAGAAGACAGTGCTTGTGTGAATGTGGCATGTGGTATAGAGTGCTTTGAGTACTCCAGGAGAAGTAGAAAAGCGCTTTATAAGAATCAGTCCATTCAGTCAATTTTGCTTTTGCTGTGTGGACCATCTCATCTTCATTGGGTCTCAGGTCAGGTGACTGTGGAGTTAATGCAATCTGGCACAGCACTCCATCACTCTCTTGTCATTGTCCTGTTGAAAAAAAAAAATGATGGTCTAACTAAACGTAAACTGGATGAGATGGCATGTTGCTGCAGGATGCTGTGGTAGCCACGCTGGTTCAGTGTGCCTTAAATTTTGAATAAATCCCTAACATTGTCACCAGCAAAGCATCCCCACACCATCACACCTTCTTCTTCATGCTTCGCAGTGGGAACAATGCATGTAGAGAACATCCGTTCACCTTTTCTGTGTGTTTCCGTAGTGCATTCACATCATCTAGATCTTCTGAGATCTACTAGACTAGATCTAGTACTTCACGTAGTATTCGTTGTGTGTATGTAGGTCAGGGGTCGGCAACCCTAGGCACGCGTGCCACCGTTAGCACGCGAAGGGTTAACTGATGGCACGCAGGACCATAGCTGGACTGGCCATTGGGCATACATATAAACAATGAAAGGTGGTGGTTTGGCCAGATGCTGGTCCGTGTCTAAAAATAACTCAGTTGTTTGGTGGTGGCTATGGCGGAGCTTCCACAGATTCAGTAAAATTAATAAGTGGTGGAGGCCAGCAGGTGGATAAGGGAGAGGGGAGGCAGGAGGAGGAGAGACCCGAGGCAGCCGCCTGTCTGAGAGTGTTTCAGGTGAACTGAACTTCAGGTTAGAAGTTATGACCTGCAGTCTATCTGGGTCAGATATAAACCAAGTTTAGTTTATTTTCGTTGTGCTGAATTTTTACAGTCCGTTACAATAACTCCTACTGCGTACTAGCTAGCATGACGGAGTTTCTATACAGCTGGGTGGATGCTATGATTTTACTGATGTTGAACTTTATTTTATTCAGAAGGTTAGTTAGCAGAGTTGCCAACCGTCCCGTACAAACGGAATCGTCCCGCATTCAGAGAAATTATTATGCGTTTCGTGTTGAGCTGAGAAGGAACACAGTTTGTCCCGGACTTCAGCTAGAATGGAAAAAGACACAAAGCTGGATTTATTCTGTCGTTACGCTGCACAGCTGCCTCTTCTTCTCCTCTCATTCTCTCCCCTCTCTCTCAGTTTCTACTTTAATCATGAAACTGATCAATGATCAGCTGATCGGCTTTTCTCTCGTGTTTGTTTATCGCCCACTTTGTGCCAGAAAGAGGAAACCGCTGGATGTCGCACTAAACAACAGCAGCACGTCTAAGCTTGGTCAGCTGTTGTTAGAATATTATTATTATTATTATATTATTTAATATTAATTTCTAGTATCAGCTGATGTTTGCTGGAGCCACAGCTGTAAAAGCTGCTGGTCATGATATCGGTTTGTATATCTGGTGAGAGGGAAACATGAAAGATGAAACCAGGAGATGTCCTTACTGAATCATCAGAGCTGAACAGGTGATGGAGAAACAGGTTTACCTTTTTAGCTGACATAAATGATTTGAAGGGAAGTTATGAACTGTTTCTGAGAGACAAATAACACCAGGATCCTTTTCTAAGTAGCTGACAGCTGGTAACTGTGCAGGGGCGGGTCTAGCAAAGTTTTGTCAGGGGGGCCAGGTAGGGCATTAACAGGGAAAGGGGGGCACAAAGAAATATTTTCTTATTCTCATTTAAAATGTCTAGCTGTTATTAAATAATTATCTGAAGCTTACAACCAAAGTTTTTATCTGACGTAAAATGAATAGAAATCATACATATACCAACAAGACAGCGTACATCACTGTCACAACAGCGTTTGTTTTCATTCAAAGGCTTTATGGCTTTAATACCTGGTGGGCCGGTCTCTAGTCAAAATGCCTGATTTTTTTTTTGTCCCAGTCCAGCCCTGCAGGTTAATCCTGGCAGGGTCACCATGCCAGCTGACTGTATTTCATCATCAGCCAGTGTTGTTCTTTATACATCAATATTACCAAAGTTACCATAAGGCAGCATATAAAGTATTTACTTGCTTTCAGGTTTCATTCAAATGTTAGTCTTTTCAGTTGTTTCCCCATTTTTTTCCTGTTTCAAAATCAAACACCAGTTTGTGAGAAGATTATCTCCTTTTTTAATAGGCAGATAAAGTTTTGCATTGGCATTGGCTAATTTGCCAATTGTATGTTAAAATGTTCGTATTTTAATATTCAAAAATGCTTTTGCCCAAAACATATGTGCACTATATGTCAGTAAAAATACTATGCAAATATTGCTGTCCTTGAATGCTGACTAAACACTGACAAAGCACTGATTGTATCTCTTGTACTTTATCAACGCAGTATCTAAAAACTTTGCACTGTAGTGGTTAAAATCTCATTCTAATAAGAGTTAAAAGCGCATTCGGTTATTAGGTTTATAGGGTTATCGAATTATGGTTAACGGTTGGTAGAATTTTTTTTTTAACATTATCTGCCAATTACATCTGCCACCCTTCTCCAAATCCGTGCCTCAACCTGCCCCCCCCCCACACCAAAATTTTCTAGACAAGCACTGCATCGAAGCAGCTGGAATCCACAGCTGTGCGTGTTCATGGAGCTTGCATTTTCACCTGCTGGACATCACTACCTGACAACTTTAACTGTCTTCAGAACATTACAGAGGCCTTGTTGACAGTATTTGGCTCTACATGTCTGTGTGAGCAGATTTTTTCTCACATGAGTGTCCTCAGGTAGCTGTCTGAATGCTGGACACTTGGAGACCTGTGTATCTGAGTGGGAGACCAGAGATCACATTAACATGTGTGTCTCTGTATTAACAAACATGCCATATTGGCCCAGTTATTTTTCTTATCATTGTTGTGAGGAGACCATAAATAGCATTTGTATTTTCTGTTGTACAGTTCATTTGCTGTTATGGAGTTCTTCTTATGGATAAAAAGTGTCTTTTTTTTGTTTCAAAATAGCTGATAACTATTCGCTGATGGCTGCCAACATCTGCAAACAAATATAATTCTATAAAGTGGTTCTATATAATGTGTAACTGTTCATATAGAGTGTCATTAAATTTATTGCTAATGCAATCATATGGCACATTGACTTCTGAGGAAATTTTAAATGGCACTCGCCATCAGAAAGGTTGCCTACCCCTGATGTAGGTCCTTCTCAAAAAATTAGCATATTGTGATAAAGTTCATTATTTCCTGTAATGTACTGATAAACATTAGACTTTCATATATTTTAGATTCATTACACACAACTGAAGTAGTTCAAGACTTTT
The DNA here is from genome assembly GCF_036321145.2 of Pelmatolapia mariae. Taxonomy (NCBI): domain Eukaryota; kingdom Metazoa; phylum Chordata; class Actinopteri; order Cichliformes; family Cichlidae; genus Pelmatolapia; species Pelmatolapia mariae. The sequence continues at coordinate 18,224,375 of NC_086229.1, read as the reverse complement.
ATTGTTTTAATATTTATTATTTTGGCACACATAACTCATGAAAACCCAAAATTCCTATCTCAAAAAATTAGCATATTTCATCCGACCAATAAAAGAAAAGTGTTTTTAATACAAAAAAAGTCAACCTTCAAATAATTATGTTCAGTTATGCACTCAATACTTGGTCGGGAATCCTTTTGCAGAAATGACTGCTTCAATGCGGCGTGGCATGGAGCCAATCAGCCTGTGGCACTGCTGAGGTGTTATGGAGGCCCAGGATGCTTCGATAGCGGCCTTAAGCTCATCCAGTGTTGGGTCTTGTGTCTCTCAACTGTCTCTTCCCAATATCCCACAGATTCTCTATGGGTTTCAGGTCAGGAGAGTTGGCAGGCCAATTGAGCACAGTAATACCATGGTCAGTAAACCATTTACCAGTGGTTTTGGCACTGTGAGCAGGTGCCAGGTCATGCTGAAAAATGAAATCTCCATAAAGCTTTTCAGCAGATGGAAGCATGAAGTGCTCCAAGATCTCCTGATAGCTAGCTGCATTGACCCTGCCCTTGATAAAACACAGTGGACCAACACCGGCAGCTGACATGGCACCCCAGACCATCACTGACTGTGGGTACTTGACACTGGACTTCAGGCATTTTGGCATTTCCCTCTTCCCAGTCTTCCTCCAGACTCTGGCACCTTGATTTCCAAATGACATGCAAAACTTGCTTTCATCTGAAAAAAGTACTTTGGACCACTGAGCAACAGTCCAGTGCTGCTTCTCTGTAGCCCAGGTAGGGTGCTTCTGCCGCTGTTTCTGGTTCAAAAGTGGCTTGACCTGGGGAATGCGGCACCTGTAGCCCATTTCCTGCACACGCCTGTACACGGTGGCTCTGGATGTTTCTACTCCAGACTCAGTCCACTTCTTCCACAGGAATTGGTTCTTCTCCACAATCTTCCTCAGGGTCTGGTCACCTCTTCTCGTTGTGCAGCGTTTTCTGCCACACGTTTTCCTTCCCACAGACTTCCCACTGAGGTGCCTTGATGCAGCACTCTGGGAACAGCCTATTCGTTCAGAAATTTCTTTCTGTGTTACCCTCTTGCTTGAGGGTGTCAAAGATGGCCTTCTGGACAGCAGTCAGGTCAACAGTCTTACCCATGATTGCGGTTTTGAGTAATAAGCCAGGCTGGGAGTTTTGAAAAGCCTCAGGAATCTTTTGCAGGTGTTTAGAGTTAATTCGTTGATTCAGATGGTTAGGTTAATAGCTCGTTTAGAGAACCTTTTCATGATATGCTAATTTTTTGAGATAGGAATCTTTGGGTTTCATGAGTTATGTATGCCAAAATCATCAATATTAAAACAATGAAAGGCTTGAACTACTTCAGTTGTGTGTAATGAATCTAAAATATATGAAAGTCTAATGTTTATCAGTACATTACAGGAAATAATGAACTTTATCACAATATGCTAATTTTTTGAGAAGGACCTGTATATATTAAAAAAAACAAAAAACGTACCATGTTGAGAATTTACCTATTTGAGAGGGCAACCCTTCCTACACCTCTGCCTGTGTAAGAACATACAAGCATCCCTTAACTCCCAAAATACTTCCACCGTCTTCTTGGAACAGGTCCACCCTAAACCGAGGAACTATTCACCCGCGTTTTAGAAACAGTTGTTAAAGTAACTACAATTGAATAACAGAATTTTAAATAAAGAAAAAAATAGAAATTAAATAAATTGACACATTTGACACAATAAAGGAAATTACTAGTGGATCTTATTAAAGGAACAAGATGATGTCTAACCCAACATTGTACGACAACCCTTTGGCAAGAAAATAAGTTGTTCTGTCTAGTACGGTTCATGAACACACACCAGAATTAACAGTATACCATCGTATACCTTATCAAACATCTTGTACTTGTTTGAGGCTCTTTATGTAGGCGTCCATGTCCACTGGCGTATCAAATACATGAGTACGTTCCTCGTTGGTCAAAAGCAGCCTCGCTGGATAGATGATCCGATGTTTCGACAGTCTGTTCTCCCACAGTTTCTTCCTCACACAATTGTACTGACACTGCTGTCTATACGTCTCTGCAGGCAGGTCCGGCAGGAAGCTTATCTTGTTGTCGTTGTACGTCAGTTCTTTTGTCGTCCTAGCGGCTTTTATGATGCGTTCCCAGTCTCTGTAACATAAGCACTTAATTATAAAAGTTCTCGATCGGTTTGCAATAGAGCTTTGACTGTGCGCTCTCTCAAAATCAGTTTTTTCAAACTGAAAGAAAGGTTTAGCTCACAAGTGGTGTCTTTGAGGATCATAAAAACCTGCCTTATGTGACACACAACATAATTAAGGAGCACAGATTTACACCCCAAAGAGACTATCTTTGGGGGTGAAATGAGTTGGGTGAAATGAGTTGACCATATCGCAACAGTTCCTTGGCTAAAGTTTCATGTTTTTAATAAAAGGAGGTGCATTTCAGATAACCTTTTTAGCAGCTCTAACCAATGGGAGAATGGGCGTGAAAGTGTCATGAATAATGACGTCTCTTTCCGCCAAATCATTAACTTTAGACGTATTATCAAGGAAGATAAAATTCACACCATTCATACGAGAGTCAGATTTTGCGCTGTCATAACCCACCACCTGTACTACAGCTAGAACAGCTTCCTCCACCGAACAGTTCAGTCCGTATAAGTTTGACCGCATGACGAGAGAGAGAGCGAGAGAGGGGAGGGACAGACGGATGGACGTCATTGGTCTATCGACCTGGTGCTGGACTCCATCAATACACAGCTGATGAGCTTCTCCAACTCAGTTTTCATCTGGCTGCTCCACCGCCGGCTGTGCTCCATCTCCACACGGATATCGCCTTCTTCCCGAAAGTACATCCATCTGGGCTTTTGCCGGAATTTTCACCAGGATAACTCTAAGCCAACACAATCTCTCTGGTCCACTTCTCATTGTCCTCCACGGAACTTCGACAGTGCTGTTGACCACAGTGTTTTGGCTAACCTGACCAGGTCGGCTGATACTTTTGTTCAGTCTGACAGTGCTTGTGTCAACTTTGGCCTGGTTAACATCCGTTCGCTCACGAACAAGGGACATCTTGTCTAGGATCTGTCGTTATAAGTGACTTTAACAGTCTCCTGACTCTTATGGCTACTGTTTTCCTTAATATAATACTCCTGGGAGACTTTAACATTCATATGGATAACAGTGATCATCCTCTCACCAAAGGCATTTTAATCCTGCCTTGATAGCTTTAGTTTTAAACACTATGTAAATGTTCCTACTCATACTAAGGGCCATACTTTGGACCTAGTTTGTTGCTCTGGACTTACTCCTTTTAATGGCAAAACTGATGAATTGCCAATTTATGATCATTTGCTTCTTTTCTTCAATGTCCAGATGACCTCCATAACCAAAAACCCTCACACCATTTATTTTTGGAATATTAAGAAAATAAATCTTGATATCTTTCTTTTGCTTTCTCTAGTCGTTTGCATTTTAATAACCTGTCCACCCAAGATGATTTGGTTTCCTAGTATAAGTATTTTGAACTCTCTTGCTCCATCAACCCTTTAAGACCTACCTTAAAACCAAGTCCGCTAGAACTTATCTTTATATTTTTACATGCTGTAGTGCGAAACGTGTTTCTGGAATATTATGTTTCTTTTGCTGCTAGTGCTTTTTATGCAATTTTTGCAAAATCATATGTGGAACAAAACTGTGACCGTGACCCAGGACAAGCAGAATGCATAAGATGTAAGTACAATTTCTCAGGTTTCATATGCAAAAAAAATTATTGCGCTAGCTTGTGTGGTTGCAATTCTACCGGGCTTTAAAAATAGTTACGCAAAATGGAGCGTGCCTGCTACAACCGGTCATAAAGGGTTAAAACCAGACCTGTATCATTCTCTCAGTCAGAGCCCTGGTTTACATCTCAACTCAGGCTACTGAAAGCAAAAGGTCTCTATAAGAAAACTGGTCTTGCTATTTATAAGGAAATGTTTATGTTACGACCCGGCTCTGCTAGGCAACAAGGGATGTAACATAAATGAGTCAAGAGACAGGAGGGTTAGATAAAAAGAAAAACATAAGGTTTATTAACACAACTGAAAACCGTTAATGAAACAACTCACTAGGGTGATTTAAACAAACATAACAAACAATTCAAATATTCAAATAACATTAATAACACCAGTAGAACACTAATCATCTAAACATCTCACAGGCAGTTACTCAACACAAAGGTTGCAAAGGCAGGAGGGACAGTCTGCACAGTCTATTCAAATCAACAAGTCCCCCACGAATGAAGACTCCTCAGCCTTTTATACTCCCAGGTAAATGCAGGCAGCCGCATCATTGGTCCATCGTATTCAAGGCTCCTGCAGCAGCCAATGGTGTATGTGGTCTGGCACACTCTGATCTGCATGAAGTTGGGCGGGCATAGGTCCCTGGCCAGCCAATCACCCGTGAGTCCTGGAACGCTTTGATTTCCATAGAGGAAGGCCAGGGGCCGTAACAGTTTAATAATCATGTTTTGTATTATTAGGAGTGTATTAATCAAACAAATTCTGCTAGGGATGCACCGATACCGATACTGGTATCGGTTATCGGGCCGATACTGTAAAATGTGTGCGTACTCGTACTCGTAAAAGTTAACCGATACCATGAACCGATACTAATGTAGCCCGGATGGGAATTTGGGAGTAGATACTCATAATTCCCATGGACTTGAACGCCACGGTAACATAAGGTGTTCACAGTTCACAGAAGAGAACGGCATGGAGAGATGCACGAGGTTAGCTGAACCAAAGTGAGAGACTCGGCTAGTTTTACTGAGGTTAACTAGCACAAAAGAGTGTGTGACTAGAAAGCTAACCGTGTTAGAGCTTCGCAACAGAGTGTGGGTGAAGTGACTTTTTGTTTCAATGGTCGCACCACCGTGCTGTGTTTCCAGCTATGACCGCCGAGGCTAAAGGCTAGCCCGGACTGCTTGGCTGCGCCGGAGGCAGCCGCTATGGACTGTCGGAGAGCTGGACAGTGACTCGCTAACATGCTGTAGCAGAGACAGCATCGGGTCCGCAGGGAGTGGATTTAGTGTGGGACTGGTAAACGGCGACCTATTGAGCAACGGAACTGTAAGTCAGACTTTTGTGCTCTTACTGGGGAGAAGAGGAGTTTTCTCCATCGTCCGGCGTGAGCAGCAAACAGGCCTGCAACAAGTGTGAGTGTGTGTGGGGCCCATGTGTGAATATTGTGTGTTTAGTGGATTTATATAACGTGTTTTGGAGTGTATATTAGTGAATCACTTACCAAAAGGTGATAACATAAGTTGGGTTGTTTAATATCATTTCAAAGGGAATTATTTCATTTATACAGTGTATTTCATTTAAGGTTAAGGAATTGGAATATCATTTGAGTTTAAAAAAGGGATGTGTTGTACAGTATTTGTCTCTGCCCTTATGTTCAGTGAACGTTTCGTTTGGGTTAAAGAGTTGTCTGGGGTCGTTTCTTTACTACTGGTTAAGTTTAACTTGTGTGTGGTAGAAGTATCGGTTTTTGTACTCGGTATCGGCAAGTACTCAGATCCAAGTATCGGTATCGGTTTGAAAAAATTGGTATCGTTGCATCCCTAAATTCTGCTTATTACGCCAACATAATTAGTTCAAATGGAAATTCCACCATGATACTGTTTTCACTGTTCAACTCTTCTTTCAGGTCACCAGATTTTCTATCTGCCCACCTTTATTCATCTTCTTTCTGTGATCCTTTAATGTTATTTTTCGTTGAGAAAATTTACAAAATACACAAAGACCTGGTTGCTCCATCTAGCTTTTCTTTTGTAATTCACACTGTTTTTCTGATTTCCAACTTCCTTCTGTCACTGATATCTCTGATCTCCTCTGTAAGTCAAAGCCCTCTACATGTCAGCTTGTCCCCATTCCTACAGTTCTGGTGAAAGCCTGTCTACCCTCTCTGCTTCCCCTTATATCTGCTACCATCTAAACTTCACTTACCACTGGAACTGTTCCTGCTTCCTTCAAAGTTGCTGCCATCACCCCAATATTGAAAAAAAAAAAAAAACAGGTTTAGACCCCAATAACTTTAATAATTTTCATCCCATTTCCAATTTACCGTTCCTCTCAAAAATTCTTGAAAAGATAGTTGCTTCACAAAGAATAATCTCTATGAACACTTCCGGTCTCTCTTTCGCCCTTCCCATAGCATGATAAAAATAACCAATGATGGCAGCTGACTCTGGTTTACTTTACATTCTTATTAGGGATGCAACGATACCAATTTTTTCAAACTGATCCGATACCGATACTTGGATCTGAGTACTTGCCGATACCGAGTACAAAATCCGATACTTCTACCACACACAAGTTAAATTTAACCAGTAGTAAAGAAACGACCCCAGACAACTCTGACAACAAACGAAATGTTTACTGAACGTAAGGGCAGAGACAAATACTGTACAACACATCCCTTTTTTAAACTCAAATGATATTCCAATTCCTTAACCAAATGAAATACACTGTATAAATGAAATAATTCCCTTTCAAATTATATTAAACAACCCAACTTATGTTATCACCTTTTGGTAAGTGATTCACTAATATACACTCCAAAACACGTTATATAACTCCACTAAACATACAATATTCACACATGGGCCCCACACACACTCACATTCACACTTGTTGCAGGCCTGTTTGCTGCTCACGCTGGACGATGGAGAAAAATCCTCTTCTCCCCAGTAAGAGCACAAAAGTCTGACTTACAGTTCCGTTGCTCGGTAGGTCGCCGTTCACCAGTCCCACACTAAATCCACTCCCTGCGGACCTGATGCTGTCTCTGCTACAGCGTTAGCCAGTCACTGTCCAGCTCTCCGACAGTCCATAGCGGCTGCCTCCGAGGCGCAGCCAAGCAGTCCGGGCTAGCCTTTAGCCTCGGCGGTCGTAGCTGGAAACACAGTTTTCCACGGTGGTGCGACCGTTGAAACAAAAAGTCACTTCACCCACACTCTGTTGCGAAGCTCTAACACGGTTAGCTTTCTAGTCACACACTCTTTTGTGCTAGTTAACCTCAGTAAAACTAGCCGAGTCTCTCACTTTGGCTCAGCTAACCTCCTGCACCTCTCCATGCCGTTCTCTTCTCCTCCTCCATTGCAACAGATACACAGGTCCCGTTTTATGCTACCTTCACGGGCCTCCAGAAAATTAGAACTCTGAACAATATTTTAACTCCCTTCAGAGTTACATACCATACAATAATACTTCATGATTAACATAACAGTTTGATTGCTCTAATTACCTGTATTTACCTTGTGACATATTACAGGGCAAATTAAATTCAGGGTACAGTTACATCACATAACTGTGAACACCTTATGTTACCGTGGCGTTCAAGTCCATGGGAATTATAAAACCTACTAAAACCGATGTCTGAGGGCGTCTGCCACTGGCAGGGGAAGTGGTGGGGGGAGATAGGCCTCCAAACCTTGTAGGGCCTGAGATGTCCCCAGAGAGGTGGCGTCTGATACCCAACCTGACATATAGACACAGACAAACAGGCACACACAGATACAAACATCCATTCCCACCCTCATGCTCTCAAATGCAATTACTCCACACTCAACCAACGTGGAGACAGACGTAAAAAGACACTAAGGGGACCTTTCTAAAACCCAAGGTCAAGAAAAAAAATCAATAAAACAATAGATTTAAAATAGATAAAATATGTTAAAATAGCAAAACAAACTTGATGACAAATAAAATCTGTGTTTAAGGCGAAGAAGCCGGTTTGAACAAGTATATTTTGAGCTGTGACTTAAATAAGAGAAGAGAATCTATATTTCTTGTGACTGGAGAAAGTGATCTCCAGCGTCGAGGAGCAGAGTGACCGAAAGCTCTGTTCCCCATGGTGATAAGACGGGCAGAAGGAATAGCAAGATGAGTGGCAGATGAGAATCTGAGAAAGTAAGAAACAGTGGTGATATGAAACAAGTCACACAGATAAGGAGGGGCAAGGTTATGGATGCACTTAAACGTGAGAAATCAAATTTTTAAATTTATCCTTGCTGGATAAATCCGGGAATAATTAAGGTTATGAACAAGGATGGCAGCTGTATGGGGAGTAAGGAAGGGACAAAGTCTGTTAATGTTACGTAGGTGAAAGTATGCAGACCGGGTTATGTAATTAATGTGAGACTGGAATGAGAGAGTATTATCAAATATGACACCCAAACTCTTTACCTGAGGGGGGTGAAGGATGGGGGATTTTTCAATATTAATGGAGAAATTGTGAGATTTGGTTAAGATAGAGTGCTGAGAATGACATTGATGTGTTTTGTCATTTAATAAAATTACTTACAAAAGAATTTTAGATTAGATTTTTAAAAGTTTTTAAGTCATCTGCAAACTGTGCAACGCCACATTGGATTTGAATTGAACCACGGCATGGTTTTTGTAGTCATTTTCCTTATTGTCAGGTCACATCTCCTGATGTGATATTCAATCAGAGGCTGTGTTGAGGAGGCCTGTTGTTAAATGTGGGTGCACCTGGTGTTTCTCTCCAGCCTTAATGAAAGAGAGTGCCTTCCTCGGAGCATGATTGTGCTGATTGTTGAGACAGTCTTTTCAGCAACTACTCTGAGCACCTGGTCGTGTCGCCAACGATACCGACCATCAGCCAGGGTCTTTGGGCAGCTGCTAAGGTGTTCTAGGGTCCCTCCTCCAGAGCACAGGGGACAGGCAGGTGTCTCGCTCTTCCCCCACTGATGGAGGATCATAGCATAGCCAGTACACAGACTGCACCGGACACTCCCAACTTTGTTATGGCCAATTTTAATCAATGTACACTTGGGAGGTTAGTCCTTAACGTTTAGCAATATGTTAATTGTCCCACAAAAGTCTGGACCTTTTGTTATGGCTAGACCAAATTTAGTTGTGTAGTGCCATCAAATTGCCCCTTGGGAATAAGAAAGTTTATCTTGATCTCTTGATACAGCCTGACAATCTCAAATTTTAGTACCTGCTCGTTCTACTTGGAACTCTGGCTGAGCATGTACATCAAAAGTTACTCAGTTACACCTATTCACCACAAGAGGCAGTCATCTCATTCAACATCCAAACATCCAAAAGATGACCTAATGGACCTTTGGCTTGTGTTTAACTCTTGGGTGGTCATATAATGTGAACTAATTCTTCATGATTCCTCCACAGAGTGGAACAGGAGAGCTCAGACGTTCCCTGTGGTCAGTCTGCCCAGCAGAACCAAAATAACGACTCCATATTCATGGTCTGTACATGTACAACAACTACTTTTACATCTATTCTGTTCACATTCATCTCCATGCTACTCTTTGTAGACCGATGGATTGTCAGTGTGTCCAACATGGATCTGATGTTTGGCTCCATGATTTCAATCTGATTGGGTCATTCATAAAGTATTCTGTTCCAGCTGCTGGAGGAAAACATCATCACTTTTGTGAAAAACGAGCTAAAGAAGATTCAGAAGGTTCTGAGTCCACATTACCCAGAATGCTTAGACAGTCAGAGGGAGGATGATGAGATGTTGGAGGGTAAAGATGAAGAGCAGAAGAGAGGCATCAGCAACAGAGAGGCATTTGTAAATATCACGCTGAATTTCCTAAAGAGAATGAAGCAGGAGGAGCTGGCTGACCGTCTGCAGAGCAGTAAGAGGATTTGTCTAACGATTTAAGTTACTGGGTGAATGACACATTAACGTCTCAAAAGATTGACCAACATGTATTCAAAGACGCATTTCCTGGGAAAATAAATTTGCATGTGGACATAATAAGAATTCCATTGATACTGCTGTCTTTTGTTCCTTTAGGAACTCCTTTTGGAGTTCTTCAGCATCACCTCAAGTCTTTCTTGAAAAAGAAGTTTCAGCGTGTGTTTGAGGGGATCGCTAAAGCAGGAAACCCAACCCTTCTGAATCAGATCTACACAGAGCTCTACATCACAGAGGGAGGGACTGCAGAGGTCAATAATGAACATGAGGTCAGACAGATTGAAACGGCATCCAGGAAACCAGACAGACCAGAAACAACAATCAGACAAGAAGACATCTTTAAAGCCTCACCTGGAAGAGATGATACAATCAGAACAGTGCTGACAAAGGGAGTGGCTGGCATTGGGAAAACAGTCTTAACACAGAAATACACCCTGGACTGGGCTGAAGACAAAGCCAACCAGGACATCCAGTTCATATTTCCATTCACTTTCAGAGAGCTGAATGTGCTGAAAGAGGAAAAGTTCAGCTTGGTGGAACTTGTTCATCACTTCTTTACTGAAACCAAAGAAACAGGAATCTGCAGCTTTGAAGACTTCCAGGTTGTGTTCATCTTTGATGGTCTGGATGAGTGTCGACTTCCTCTGGACTTCCACAAAACTAAAATCCTAACTGACCCTAGAAAGTCCACCTCAGTGGATGTGCTGCTGACAAACCTCATGAGGGGGAACCTGCTTCCCTCTGCTCGCCTCTGGATAACCACACGACCTGCAGCAGCCAATCAGATCCCTGCACTGTATTTTGACATGGTGACGGAGGTCAGAGGGTTCACTGACCCACAGAAGGAAGAGTACTTCAGGAAGAGATTCAGAGATGAGGAGCAGGCCAGCAGGATCATCTCCCACATCAAGACATCACGAAGCCTCCACATCATGTGCCACATCCCAGTCTTCTCCTGGATCACTGCTACAGTTCTGGAGGATGTGCTGAAAACCAGAGAGGGAGGACAGCTGCCCAAGACCCTGACTGAGATGTACATCCACTTCCTGGTGGTTCAGGCCAAAGTGAAGAAGGTCAAGTATGATGGAGGAGCCGAGACAGATCCACACTGGAGTCCAGAGAGCAGGGAGATGATTGAGTCTCTGGGAAAACTGGCATTTGATCAGCTGCAGAAAGGAAACCTGATCTTCTATAAATCAGACCTGACAGAGTGTGGCATCGATATCACAGCAGCCTCAGTGTACTCAGGAGTGTTCACACAGATCTTTAAAGAGGAGAGAGGACTGTACCAGGACAAGGTGTTCTGCTTCATCCATCTGAGTGTTCAGGAGTTTCTGGCTGCTCTTCATGTCCATCTGACCTTCATCAACTCTGGACTCAATCTGCTGGAAGATCAAACAACCTCCTGGTGGTCAAAATCAATTAGCACACCAAACCTACAATCTCTCCACCAGTGTGCTGTGAACAAGGCATTACAGAGTCCAAATGGACACCTCGACTTGTTCCTCCGCTTCCTCCTGGGTCTTTCTCTGCAGACCAATCAGAATCTCCTACAAGGCCTGCTGACACAGACAGGAAGTAGCTTACAGACCAATCAGGAAACAGTCCAGTACATCAAGGAGAAGCTCAGTGAGAATCTGTCTGCAGAGAAAAACATCAATCTGTTCCACTGTCTAAATGAACTGAATGATCGTTCTCTAGTGGAGGAGATCCAACAGTCCCTGAGATCAGGAAGTCTCTCCACAGATGAACTGTCTCCTGCTCAGTGGTCAGCTCTGGTCTTCATCTTATTGTCATCAGCAAAAGATCTGGATGTGTTTGACCTGAAGAAATACTATGCTTCAGAGGAGGCTCTTCTGAGGCTGCTGCCAGTGGTCAAAGCCTCCAACAAAGCTCTGTAAGTACATTTGTACTTCTTTTGTTAAAATATTTATTCCAATTAATAGAAATAGAAAAGCAGGTTGCATTATTTGCAAAAACCTAAATTGCGTAATGGGTGTTGAGGCCTTAGAAAATTTAAACTGTTAGCAGAAATACTCGTACACACTAATAGTAAAGTACAGGAGATTTTTAATGTTTCATGGCAAAAGAAATTGTCAGTATTTCTGAAAAAAACTTGTGGGTGTTATTATTAACAAAGTACCATCCAGAACAAACCTACTGTGGACCCATAAATGTTAATCATTAACCCCTCAAAAGAAAAAGGCAAGTGCGACAT